>NW_027256883.1:16432519-17064186 GCF_029215685.1 Pituophis catenifer annectens | reverse complement strand
GCCATCCCCGGCGGTTTTGTCCGAGCCTGGAAGTGTCCCTGACGGAGAATCTTCACAAAGAGAACTCCAAATGGAAACCTCTAAGCTAAAACGGAGATCAAAAGACGTAGAGAGCTTTTGTTCCAACAAAAGGTAATATACACTGTGTGAAAATAAATAGAACCGAGAGATTTCTTTCCTTTCTTGATTGCTGCTTTGCCTGGCTGTTATGCAATGTTTCTCTTCTATCATTTTTTTTCTGGCTCTGATAACCTTCAGTGTACCATGTTTTCTATTGAAGTAAGTGGCACTTACTTAATTCCTATGTTAAAGTTCCGACTGACGAGCCCAACCAAGCCAGCAAATCGAGACGATCAGATTCCTTTAAAAACAGCTTTATTGAGTACATCATTTCAGCCCGCATGAAAGCAAAACCAACTCTAATTATTTCCCACGGTTCTCGTACAATTAAAGAATAGATATTCCCCTCCCTCCTGGTCACAGGTCACATTATCCAATTAGGTGTTCTGGCATCTCCCGGGTAGCTCCTTCCAGTCTCTGGCCAGCACCTCTTAAGATGACCTTGGTTCCCACGGGATGATCTATTGTTATTGTCTGGTCTGACATTGCAAATCTCTCCCTCCCCTTCCCCCATACTGTGTGGCAAGCTGAGAAACGAAAAGATGGCTACGGCAGCATGGATCCATTTCAAAGTTGGCACCTATAGGACAGAGTTCCCCAATATTTCTGGCTTTGCGGACCGGTGGGGGGAGAGGGGGAAAGAGTGGATGGTTCGTGCAAACGGCCGGCACGTGTGCGTGCGTAGCTCCATTTCCATGAGCAGAGTGCCTGCCGCTCCCGCAAATAGAGCATGGTCGCACATGCTTGCCCATTGCTCACACAAGTGAGGATACATGCTCTCGCTGGCTGTTTCCATGGCCGGGTTGCAAATCCCTCACAGTCCACTAGTGTACTGTGGCCCACAGGTTGGGGACCACTGCTATAAAAGATAAAGGTAAAAGTTCCCCTTGCACTTATGTGCTAGTCATTCCTGACTCTAGGGGGCAGTGTTCATCTCTGTTTCAAAGCTGAAGAGCCAGCGCTGTCCTAAGACGTCTCCGTGGTCATGTGGCTGGCATGACTAAATGCCAAAGGCGCACGGAACGCTGTTCCTTTCCCACCAAAGATGGTCCCTATTTTTCTACTTGCATTTTTTATGTGCTTTCGATCTGCTAGGTTGGCAGAAGCTGGGACAAGTAACGGGAGCTCACCCCGTTACGCGGCACTAGGGATTCGAACCGCTGAACTGCCGACCTTTCGATCGACAAGCTCAGTGTCTTAGCCACTGAACCACCGCTACATAACACCCCTATATAACACCCCTGCTATAGCACATTGAAAAATATTGCACAGTGCTAGCTGAGGGTAATTTGCTCAAGAGTGGTTCCATTTAGTTACTTGTGTCATATGTCTAAATAGTTGTATTTTCATCTGGAGACCAGATTAGGGACAGCTGTTCATGGAGAAAATTTATTTAATGTGGTCATTAAGAGTTGACAGTGATCTCGTGGCTCATAATATTTTAATTTCGCTTTCAGGCTGATAATTCTGATAGATGAGAGATGTCAATACTGTGGTATTTTCAGAATAAATCCAAGCCAGCATAAATACATTTTGGTAAAAAAAAAAGAAAAAAGTAATGTTACTCTTGTTTCAGATTACTGCAGTCTGAAAGCACAGATTCCGTCTTGTCCCAGGCGAGCAGAATCCGCAGGAGTCACCAAGCCACAGCTGTCCCAAAGAAATGCTTGAAGACTTCAACCTCTCTGCCCTCTGCGGCTGACAAATCTGCTCAGAATTGGGTGGTGAACAAAGAAACTTCCAGGAGCAACTCAGCAAGCCAGAACTGTAATAAGGAACCGGAGACACCGAAGCCCGGAAAAGAATCGAGATCCCAGAAGCATACACGGGTAAAGAATTCCTTTCTCCTGGCTGGATTTTTATGGTGACATCATTACACCACCAAAAGGCCTTTCTATGGCCTGGCTGGCAACTCTTGTTCTGATCTAGGCCTCCCGAGATCATGAAGCAGACTCCTCATCCCGATAAAACCTCTTTTATTTAGGTTAAAGGGAAATCCCTCTCCAGCAAAGTCCTGGCAAACAGTCTTTCATGAGATTTCATAACCACAGACCTTTACCAGGCTTGGAGAGTGGCCAGGCCGATATCTTTCAAACACCTGTAGCAGCAATTACCTGGCAAGAAGTCAGGAACAGATCTTCACCCTAATGAGTTGAACTAATTGTCTCCTGCAAACTCCCCTTCCCTCCTCTTTATTCCCTATGGGAGGGGCCATTCACCATCCACTTGTGCCTTTACTCCCGAGTAGGTCCTTGTTCTTTAGCTGTTCCCTTCTCCTGGCAGCTCTGCGCATGTGTACATCGGGAACAGGCTCCAGCTGTTCTGCCCCACTGATATCCAACTCTGAAGGCAGCTGGTAACTGTTGGATGGCCCTGGCCCCATCTCTGCCTCTGATGCAGAGCACTCATCAAAGCCTTCCCCAGATTCCAGGACTGGCCCATGTTCTTCCCCAACCTCCTTACTGTTTTGAGTCTGCCACCAGCTCCGCTGGCTACTGGCGGGCCACAACAGAACTCCAGCTTTCAACCTAGAGTTTTACTTCTCTAGAATATTACATTTATTTATTTTATTTTTATTTTATTTCCAATTTATATACTGCCCTTCTCCCTGAGGACTCAGGGCCGGGTACAGCCAGAATTAAGAACATGAAATACAAATATTAAAAAACATTAAAATATATATAAATTTGGCCCAAAAATTAAAAATCACAAACCAATTTAAAACTTTTAAAAATTTCTTCCTAAGCCAGCCCGGCTTGCTGGAAAAAGTGGGTTTTAAGGGCACGGCGGAAGGCACTGAGGTCTTGGATTCTCCTTATCTCAGGGGGCAACTGATTCCAGAGGGTAGGTGCCCCCACAGTGAAGGCTCTCCCCTTGGGGGTCACCAGCCTACATTGTTTGGCTGATGGCACCCTGAGGAGGCCCTCTCTGTGGGAGCGCACGGGTCGATGGGAGGTCGTCGGTAGCAGCAGGCGGTCTCGAAGATAGCTAGGCCCTATGCCATGGAGCGCTTTAAAGGTGATAAGCAACACCTTGAAGCGCAACCGGAAGACCACTGGGAGCCAGTGCAGCTCGCGCAGGAGCGGTGTTACATGGGAGCGCCATGCTGCTCCCGTCACTACCCGCGCTGCTGCGTTCTGGACCAGTTGGAGCCTCCGGGTGCTCCTCAAGGGGAGCCCCATGTAGAGAGTGTTGCAGTAGTCAAGGCAAGAGGTGACGAGGGCGTGAGTGACTGTGCACATGATTACAGTAACTGGTGTCTTTGATCTGTTGAGGTATAGCCTGATGTGCTGGCCCTTGAAATTAAAATCGACCCATTTTTTTCTTCCCAAGATGCTGAAGGACATAGTGATGAGTACTCTTGAGAAGCATGGCATTGCAAGAGACCACAAGTGCTTCACAACATGCAGTCAACGTTTATTTGAAATATCCAAATGTTACTTAAAGGTACTCAAATGTTCTCTCTTTCTGTGTGCAAAATACCAGATGATCAAACTGTGGGATAATAAGCTTTTGTCAGATGGTTTAAAGGGAGAAAAAATTTAGTCCTTATTTTCCCTTAACTCGACTGGGCATCTATAATCCTTTTATGAGCTGGGGACTTCAATTCCCAGAATTCCTGAGCCAGCCACGATTCAATTCTGGGAGTTGAAGTCCACAGCTCGTAAAGGGGCCATTGCTGCCACCCTTGCCCTAATGGGTGATATGCAAATTCATATTAACCTATTTCAGGAAATGAGAAATGTGATACACTGTAAATGCGGAAATCAGTGGGCAAATATACCGTATTTTTCGGTGTATAAGACGCACCGGAGTATAAGACGCACCTTAATTTTGGGGGAGGAAAACAAGGAAAAAAGTATTTTACCTCTGCCTACCAGCATTTAAGGTGGCGCCGCCCTCCTCTTCCTCCTGCAAGCGAGAGGTGCAGGGACTACTCGCTTTCCCCCAGAGACCCCTAGCATGCTCTGGGGGGAGGGACAGAGCACAGCCTGAGGAACAACCCTCCCTCTTCAGGACAGTGTGGGGGGGGGAAATCTGCTTTGGAGAACAAGGCGGGTGCCACGATTTGCGGCTGGTCACCCCTTTGGCCGCGCTGACTTCACTCCCCAGCAATGTGAGGAGCCGCCGCCGCCTCTGCCTAACCCTCTCTGCGCCCAGGAGCCAAGCCGAGCTGAATGGGAGCCCCTAAAGGGAAACGTTCCTCCTTTCCAGCCATCGCTGCCCGGATTCCAAAATGCAAACCTGAAGAGTCGTCCTTCAGGTGGCGGCCAGTTCCCCTGCAATGTGCATCGGGGAATTGGGAAGTGCTTTGGATTCGGGGAGGACATTGTAGCGCTGACGCCTAAAAGTGTTTTTCTGCACATTGCAGAGCTGTGCGCCCCCATCCTCCTCCTCAGCAGACTCTTCTCTTTCCTCCTGGCCAGATCCGCTGCCTGCTTAGTAGGGCTTTCGCCCCCCCCCCCAGCGGTGTTCTTTTTTATACAAAGTCAGCTTATTGGCCCCACAAACCGGTTCTTCTTTTTATCTACCTCGAAAGGATGGAAGGCTGAGTCAACCTTGAGCTTGGTGAGATTTGAACTTGCAGTAATTGCAGGCGGCTGGTGTTACTAAACAGTGCTTTAGTCTGCTGTGCCACGAAGGCTCATACTCCAGTGCGTCTTATAGTCCAAAAAATATGGTACCTGTCAACTTTGGCTGAACTGAAACTGAATATTTAACACTATCCCTGATACTGAATGCATTTCATGGCCTGTGCCACAAATACATTCACGGAGTTCCATGAAAAGTTTTGTTTTTTTTTTTATACTTTTTCATATTTTCTGTCTTTCTGGTTGCATTATTTTGTCTGCTTTCTAGCAAGAAATGTGGAGCAGGATTGGCCATTCATTATAATTAAATAATACATTGGCGTTGTTTATTCATTCAGAGCTCTTTAATATACAAATACTGTAGGAGCCCAATGAAGCTCTGATGGTAACAATCAGCGACAAAAATATGCAAAAATTCAGAAAATTTGAAAAGGCCGGCTGTGCTAGGTGGTAGAACTTAGTAACTCCCATTTTATATGCAATAGATGAGAATATTTGTACCTTAGGGGGGTCCTTGGCCGTCTGTGAGGTTGGTGGTTTTCTTGTAGACGTTTCGTCACCCAACTAGGTAACATCATCAGTGCATAACCAAACTCAGAGAGCACCCAAGGGCCCCATAATGTGTATCCTGCTGTCCTAGACATCTCTTCACCTCAGCCTAAACTTTTGAAATTTCCAGAGGAAAAGTGAAAATTGAAACAACAGTAGCATCCGTCAAAAATTTGTCTTGGTCAAAATAGGTAACCTAGTGAGAAATTTTTCATTAGGATTGTGATCTTCTTTCTGTGTGCTGCTAATTAAGTTTTATTCTGTACGGATTATACACCACCATCTTGAATCTTTACTTCAGCCTACCTTGCAGAAAATATTTTGACTTCTTTCAGCCTTTTTGAGGGGGTGGGAGGAAGAGTTCCACTGTTCATAGCAGACCATTGCCATCTTGTGGTCAGCTGGGAACAGAGAGTTTTCTTTTTCAACTAAGATGCTGCTTTCCCATAATCTAAACCAGGGGTTTCCAACCTTGGCAACTTTAAGACTTGTGGACTTCAAATCCTAGGATTCTAGGATTTGAAGTCCACAAGTCTTAAAGTTGCCAAGGTTGGAGACCCCTGATCTAAACAACTCCATTTACCTCCACTGCTAATGGAAAAGCTTTTTAAATATTCCTCCTGTTTAAGATAAAAGTTTGCCTATCTCTCCTAAAATGGATTTATCGGAAGGGCAGGAAAAAGAAGAGCCGAATCTTCTAGCCACGTTCCTCCCTCATTGGGATTAGGAAGAAAAGCAATAGATGAGAGGCTCCCCTCTTGGAGAAATTGGTAGCAGGAACTACTAAGCCACTTCCCCATATTGGGAAGAACTGAAGGGCTTCTGTTGGAGCATTTGTGAGATATAGGCAGTCCTTGATTTACGACTGGTCACTTACCAACCATTCAAAATTATGACAGGTCTACCTTCAAGCGACTTACGACCTGCATTGAATGTTCCAACAGTCAGAGCCCCTCCACGGTCACCTGACCAAAACTCTGGTGCTTGGCAACAAGAGCTGCATTTATGGCTATTTGCAGCATCCTGCAGTCACGTGATCACAATTTTACAAGTTTTGCCGAACACTGGTATTTACTTCTGGTTTTCAGCAGAGCCATGCCATACATCACAAGCAATGGCTTTGCTTAAGGCCTGGGGTTCGTTTAATGCTTGTCATATTCCCTTCACAACTGCCACGGAAAAAGAATGTAAAATCAACTGTCGTGACTTACAACTGTAACGGGCATGTCCCATTATGGTTCTTTGTCGAGGACTACTTGTGCCATTGGGTACAACCAATCCAGAACGTGTCAGTTTTTCTCCTGATGTGGCTCATTATCCTCTCACTGCATATTTAAGTTAGGAACTCCTCTAATTTTACACAAGTACCATATTTTTCGGAGTATAA
Organism: Pituophis catenifer annectens; assembly: GCF_029215685.1. Lineage (NCBI taxonomy): Eukaryota > Metazoa > Chordata > Lepidosauria > Squamata > Colubridae > Pituophis > Pituophis catenifer. Next base: position 17,057,538 of record NW_027256883.1, on the reverse strand, counting down.
AATGCAGCTTCCCCCCCCCCCACCAAGAGGCTGAAAATTTGGGTGTGTCTTATACTCCAAATGTAGCTTTTAAGCTTTTTTTTCAGCCCTAACAAGGCGCTAATGAGGCATTAACAAGCGATCTTCCCAGCTTTGCCTGCTCCCTCGACTCTGCTGTGCTTTAACCAGGCGCTAGCGAGTGAAGCAATCTCCATGCTTTGCTCCAACTCTCAGCTGTTCTTTAGAAGCTTTTTTTCAGCCCTAACTAGGCACTAGCCAAGTGAAGCTATCTCCGCCCCCACCCCACCCCGCTTTGCCTGCTTTTCTCATTGCTGCTTCCTCTCAGCTGTGCCTTAGAAGCTGTTTTTTATCCCCAAGCAGGGGCTAAAAAACCCAGCAAAGTAATGTGCTGAAGCTGACCAGACTAAGGACGCTAGCCAGATGAATACCTGATAGGCAGATTCCCCCCCCCCCCATTTTCCTCCCCAAAAACTAAGCTGTGTCTTATACTCCGGTGCATCTTATACTCTGAAAAATACGGTATGCCCCAGCATCTCTTCTGCTATGACTATGTTTGGATATAAACATTTGGGCATTGAATTACATAACAATATAGGGTAGTGGTCTCCAGCCTTTCCAGATCAGTGGATCGGCCAGAGCAGCAGGGGGAATTATTTCACGCACATGCCACTTTCACAAATGCAGCTTTCCACGCACACACTTCCACAGCCCAGTTCCGAACTGGCCGTGACAAAGCACCAAACCGTGGACCGGGGGTTGGGGACCCCTCATAAAGGGGACTAAATAGGTTATGATTCAAACAAAAATTGGTAAGGAAACTTAGTTGACAAGACTAAGCTACAATGATAAATGGGTTTTCTTGTTCGTCCGTAGAATTTCTAAATTAAGATGCCTATATAGCTATTTACTATTGAAAATGTGACAAAGGTAAGCGTTACTAAATAACATTATTCTTCCTTGCCATCTTAAAAGGTTTTTTTCATTAATAAACCAGCGGATTTTGAAAGTAATGTATTTCATATTTAGGATCTGAAAACATCTCGAGGTCTGCTGGAGGAAATGAAAAAAGCTACTAACGGCAATGTTCAACAGGTAAAGTAATGGTTGTCTGGACCGCGTCACAAGTAACTGCTCCAGAGAATTGGCTTCCATCATTTGTCAAAGTTTGGTTTTATGAATTAGGTTAGCTGATGTCAACTGCCCCATGCTGGTTGAATCTGAAAGAGGACTGATTCATTCCTTTAATGATGATTTGTGGGATATGTAGCCTAGACCGTTCAAGTCTGGCCCGAGGGACTCAAAGGTGAGGGCGGCGACGTTCTCAACCAAAGCTGAGTTGGCCAGCACACTAAAGATGATCCTTAATGCGAATGGAGGGAAAACCTGCAATAGATGGAATGGTCCAGGAATGGATGTATCGGAGCAACTGCCAAATGCGTCTCTATCAGTTGACTGAGTCGAAAAACTGGGGACGATGGAGGCGCATGGAGATGTGGCCAAAAAAAAATTATGACTCAGTCTCCAGGCAGATCCAACTGTATTAACCCATTCCTGTACCATTCCGCAACTATTGGGAGAAAAGCTACTAACAGCAATGTTCAAAAGGTAAAGTAATCGTTGTCTGGACCATGTCACAAGTAACTGCACCAGAGAATTGGCTTCCATCATTTGTCAAAGTTTGGCTTTATGAATTAGGTTAGCTGATGTTGACTGCCCCACGCTGGTTGAATCTGAAAGAGGGCTGACTCATCCCTTTAATGATGATTTGTGGGATGTATCTTGAGTGTGGCTACACAGTCCTTGTTCATTGCCTAGCGGAAGCCTTGCTGATTTTAGGGGTTATTTTTCTTAAGAAAAGCCCACAATTAGGAAGAACTGTTTCAACATCTAACGTATGTTCTCAAACTGCAATATGTCTTAAGTGTTTGTTTTATTCAGGTATTTCTATTTTTAATATTTAATATTTTTAATTTTTAACGTTTTCTGTTGCTTATTTGCAGGTCATTGATTGGGTTTTAGAAAAGAACAAGGATCAGTGACGTAAGTGCAGCCACACTCTGAGAAAAACTTGAAGTGTCTTGTTTGTAAATATATCTAAAGCTTGGCAGTACCTGCTACGCGATGCTTTCAAACCTCTGAGATCATTAAATTGAAGTTATTTGTGTTGTAAAAAGTTTTCACTAGAATAAAAATAATTTCTTAAAGCTGTCTTTCCAGTCTGCATGATTTGAACGTTGCTTAGCTCTGTAAACATAAATTCTTTATTATATTCAAATGTGCAGAATGTCCTGTTAAATTAGTTAATGGTTTCTTTAAATAAACTTGAAAGTATTGCTTAGCAAGTACTTTTAAAAACCAGGCATTTCAACCATTTTAAAGGTGAGGGACACATGGAATTCTAGGGATAATACCACGACTGTCAGGAAAAACTACTTTTGAGAGTGGTTGCAAGTCACAGCTCACTCACTTTACGAGACAGTAAACTATCCAGATTAAAAGGTAAGAAACTTTTATCAAGATCTTAGAAAAAAAGGAAGAATAACTCAAAACATGAGTTATTTAAGCATTTAAATTCAGTTCTTTCACTGAATTGTTCGCTACGTCTCATTCCAACCTTCAAAGTATAATTCTGACTAGTGCTCTGTTCAAATAGACCAGGATGTTTTGCCATCCTTGAATGTATAGATTCAATATATACAGATTTATATATTTGTGTGAAATGCCAGGAGATTGATACTCCTTTCCGTGAACTAAACTATTGAACAATAGTAGTTTAGTAAGAGTCGGGAATGACTAGCACATAGGGGAACCTTTACCTTTACCTTTTAGTTTAGTAAGAGAACTTACCTGGAAGAATTATTCCCATCCTGTAAAATCAGTACTTCACTGTTTTATACAAATTTTAGTAGGCTGAAACTGTTGAACAAAAATCGATGGCTTTCTTCTTGTCAAATAAATTATCACTTCACCAAAAAAATCCAATAAATGACACTTTATTAAATATAGTCATTTTTTTCTCCCTCTTGAAAATATAAATATTGTAGATTAAATTCTTATAAATCTGGGGTAGTTCCATTTAATTCATTCTATCAATCCCATCTAAAGTAACGGCGTCTAGAGTCATTCAAAATCTGTATTTGACTATAAATATATATATTTATATTTCTTTTTGCAAATTAGTTATTCACTTCTTCATGTTGTGATTTGAGCACCGTACAATATGTGATATAACTAATGAATTAATCCTGATTATATACAAAGCAGATATAGTTATAATAGTCCAGTGGAGAGGTGTTAGGTATTGAAAGTAGCAGTACAATAGAATTCACATATGCATGAACATTTCCTAAAATACATAATATTCTACTTTATGCTCTGGCTTTTGCTCATTCACAATAATAAATACTGCCATGGAAGGAACTTGAAAATCCTGCTACATTGGAAAGGGTTATTTGAGATTCCTTATTTTTTCTTTCCACAAAATGCTGTTTAAATCACAAATTTTGTAGGTCATCCTTTCATGGACAGACACAAACCAATGGAAATTCCATATCTGCAAAAATATATTTATTTTAAAGTAGAGAGACCTCTGGATATATATGATATATATTTAAAGCTCCAAATGAAATAAAAATGGAAGCTTAGGCACAAATTGGGCACATGGTGATAACGTAGGCTCAAAATCAAGCAGCTTTTTATTAAGTTAATTTTATATTACTAACAAAATACTAGGAAAGAAATTATATGGTAGATATTCCATGCCAATCAGTTAACTTATAGAACTACCCAAAGACTTCTGCGTATGTAAAATCTTAGCCATAGCTAACAGCTCAATCTTGGGATTTTTTTAATTTCCAACCTCCTTTCAAATATTCCCTAAGTTTACCTTAATCACATTTAAGAATTAACAGGACAGTCTTTATGAATCCTATTTATTCTCCCAATCAAATTACCTTGAAACCTAGATTAATTACTTCAGGGACGATGTAGTGCTGCAGAGAATTTTCTTCAAATGCAACTGAAAGCAAGCATAACTTAGATATTTACACTTCGCTTCCAGTTTTTGCTATCCTCATAACAATTTATTTATTTGTAATCAGTAGCAGGGAAATAGCATGGATTCAGGTTGAGAATTCAGGGGTATTTTCCCAACTGACCACATATATCTAAGCAACCCTAAAAAACACTTATTTACTATGGCCCATAAATAAACAACAACAACAAAAAAAGCACAATTGAGCTAATTTGTGTCTCTGGGCATCCATATAGCAAACAAGTTTTCTTTATTTGGCCTTTTGATGTAGCCATTAAGTTTTTACTATGGATGTATCTGACAGTCATTTAGCCGGTTATTAAAGAGGCAAAGCAGGGTTGGACGTGGCTTGTACCCGGGTGGAAAAAAAACATAAATATAGCTGGGGATCAGACAGGTGAAAGCATCTGAGAAGACAACAGTTCAGGTAGTCCTTGACTTATGACCGTAATGGAGCCTGCCCATCATAAGTGTACTGTAAGTCATGATGATGGTAACGTGAGTCATCTATACGACCAACTCGATTTTGTAAGTTTTGTGGCTGTTTAGCGACTGCAAATGTTGCGAAGCGATGTTTTGCTGTGGGTCAGTTTTGCTAAAAAAAAATTGGAATGCCAGTTTTCAGCAAAAGCATTATAAAATGTGACCACGTGACCATGGGATGCTGCAAATGGCCTTAATTACGGCTTGACTGCAGAGTGCCTGAAGTGCAGTCATGTGGCTGCTGGGGAGAAGGTCATTAGAACTTCAGAACAGGGTCATGTGTGCCCCTGGTCGTAAGCCGAGGACTACCTGTACATCATGTCTATGTTGCAGCCAAGATGAATCCTTGGATATATCTATGAAGTTGAGGGCAACTTTAAGGAGACTTTAGTTTTATAGACCATATGAAAATAGTGTTAAAGTGACTCTTCAATAGCAGTTCGGTCTGCTGCTGCTGTGATGGGATTGCCCTTGTTCTCCAGAACGAGATGGAAAGAAAAGATCCTTGATGTGTCTTGGGTTTTAATCCAGTGAATGCCAGTCACCAGGATGAAGCGCTGCTGCTTAGATTTTAAGTTTCAGAGCTCCCAAGCTACAGACCACAATGTTCAGATGCCCCGCCCCTGGTTGACGGCCACAATACAAAGTTTAAGATCTCAACTAGTTAAGTCTTGAGCAGCTTTGGGATTCTTCTAGTTAAACATGGTTAAGGGCACCCAAAGGTGCTTTTTCAAGAGGCAAACTGAACTTTTTTCTGAAGACATTTCGTTTCTCATCCAAGAAGCTGCTTCAGCTCGGACAACCATGACCTGGATAACTTGAGAAGCTCCATAGACATTGTTAAAGGCAGTTGATCAAAGTCTTGAAAAATGACTGTATCTCCTTTCCTTGGTGGAACATGCTGAGTATGGGTGGTAGGGAAGAGACTAGATCACACAACTTATTTCTCTCCTTGATGTAAAGCCACGAGAAAAAGGAGAAGACCTTGGAAGGCACAGAAGGTTCTCTTCCTTGCTTAGGTGAGGTCTCCAAAACATCGGTAGAAAAGATACCCCATGGTATTGCTGATTTTTGCAAGTTGGATCAGAGTGCCTAATAAAGGACAGCACAACCTATTTTCTGAGCTTTAATAGCCACTTGTTGCTTCCTCTCTGCACTAGGTGATTTTTGTATGGATCTTCTAGCTGAGATCGATGTTCCTCTTCTTCGCCTTGTTCCTAGGTTTTTCAACACGGCTGATCGCCATGGCTTGCGCCCTAAATTACTCAAGACTTCATGGGCAGCGCTTCTGTATCCTTTCTATCCATACTTCTTCAGCATCCTCCTCTGTCTCCTGGTGGCTGCTTCCACCTTCTTCCTCATCGCAAAACTTTCTCCTTTGCTTTAGAAGGGCCTCTAGAGCCAAATGTTGCAAAGAGGTTTGGTTGCAAAGCACAGGAAAATGACAAGCCACAAAACGAATGAGCCAAAATTCCACTTGACCGCATCACATACGAACTAAAAGTTCAGCCAACTTGGGACTCATTTGAAATGCACTTCCTCTTTTCAAGATGTTTTAAGATGTTTTATTGTTTCCATCGCTTTTACTGTACTTCCACGGTAATGTTTCAAAATGCATTATGTACGCCAGATTCCACCTCCCTCCCCTTCACAACTTATAATCGTTAACAGAACACTTGCAATCTTATAAAACTTACGCTTTGTTTTTTCCCCCAGCAAATTCTCCAATGTGTCCTGTGTCTATGTTATCTAGAGATATTTTTGAGATCTTGCTCCAAGTGTGTCCACTCAAAAGTTCCTTTTTATGGCTGGTTTGATCAGTCAGAAAACTCAGTCTGCCTACAGCAGGATTTGCCAAACCTGACATCTTTAAGACATGTGGACTTCACCTCCCAGAATTCCCCAGCCCCAGGGAATTCTAGGAATTGAAACCCATGTGTCTTAAAGTTGCCAAGGCTGGGAAATCCTTGACCTACAGCAACTTGAGCTCTGCCCATGTGACTTATACAGATTGATGTGCTTATTAATGGGGGAAAAAAATTAGAGCGGATCGCACATCCATCTCATCTCTCAACAACCAATTCACTAAACTTGCACATAGATATTTTGTGCTTTTTGAAAACCGAAATATAGTTTGTGGTGAGGGGAAAAAAAATCTAAAGCACATAAGAGTTCGTTTTAAAAATCCTTATTTTGATGGTAACTCTCTACTTAGCTGTTTACTTTTCAGTGGCTTTCAAATTTCGTGCTATCTAGGATTTCTATCCACAACCGTTTCTCTGCAGTTTGCAAAGGATTTAAAATATGTTACCAGTTTACAAAAACAGCCCGATCTACTAGAGGTAAATAGAGAGTATGTTTTAAAGCAGGGGTCTCCAACCTTGGCAACTTTAAGACTTGTGGACTTCAACTCCCAGAATTCCTCAGCCAGCAAAGCTGAAGTCCTCAAGTCTTAAAGTTGCCAAGGTTGGAGACCCCTGTTTTAAAGGGTGGTGGGAAGACGATGAAGGGGAGAAGGGAAAAACTTTGCATTCACAGAAGCTACTCTACCATCACCAATCTTTTCATTGAAAAATTGCTGAATCTTCTAGGGAAGCCCTGACATTCTCAAAACCCAAGATGGAGCGGACTGCTCTACAAGCATACATAGAGGCACACTTAATGAGTACGAAATGTCATCATACAGTCATTCATCTCTTCTTAATGACTCAATTTTGGCTTTATTCAGAGCAATCGATGTTGTTTCCCTTGCAACATATGTTTTAGTTGAAGCAAATATTCTGACTTTTATTCTTCAGAGCCCTATTATTGTATTTGATCATAGCATTGACTTTGCCCCATATCTGAACTTCAGGTCATCTGCAGAAGAGTTCGTATGTTCTCCTAGTTAGCTCGCAGTGCTGACAACATGTTGTAGAGTTGGACTCGAGTAGTTCCACTTTTGTTGTTGTTGTTATTCTTGCCAATGACAGAAAAGAATTTATGCTACCAATCCAAGTCTTGTAATCTTGGCAAAAAGGAATGAATGAATGATGAATACAATCGGCTTTGGGCAGGAATGAAGGTCCAGTTGCTGAAATCAGAACACAAATAGACAAGGAATTACTGCGTGTGGTTAATTCTGGACTGGGTCCAGAATTTGTTGCCCAAGCCACTGAATATTTTAGTTGAAAATGTAGCATTATTTCTCAGCACTGTGACTGAAGCTTTGGCAAATACAGTGATATCTCGGTACTCGGCTGCTTCAAAACTCATCGAATTTGGTTCTTGACGCATTTTGATGTGAAAATGTTGTCCTGGTACTCGGTCTATGTTTAATACCGTGTTTTCCCAAAAATAAGCCCTCCCCAGATAATAAGCCCTCCCCTGAAAGTAAACCCTTCCCCAAAATAAGCCCTCTCCCAAAAATAAGCCCTCCCCAAAAATATTTAACTGCATGCGTAGCCAGTCCCTGCCATTTCCTCTAGTTAGGGTTAGGGAGACAGAGCTGGAAATCAGGTAAGACGGCAAGCGGAGCCCCGTCTTGCTCCACACGCCCCAAAATAATAAGACCTCCTCAAAAATAAGGCCAAGCGTTTATTTCAGGGTTCAAAAAATATATAAGACAGGGTCTTATTTTCAGGGAAACACGGTACTTGATGTGCTGTTCTAGGAAGAGGGGGACAGCTGTGGGGAACAGACAGAAAGTCAGCCATACTGGGAAGGTTGCTTCAAAAGGAGGAGGATGGCCACGGACGGACAGGAAGTTGGCCACGTTCGGAAGGTCGATGAGATAGGAAAAGGGACAGACAGAAAGTTCTTCCCGGCCAAAACAAAGGCTCACATGATAAGTGACATGGTTTGTTTGGCACTCGTCCGTTTTAGTTCCTGTCACACCTTCCAGAATGAATTAAAACCAAGTCCCGAGGTACCACTGAACCAGCATTTTGAAGCTCCAATAGATTATTTAATGGAATAATTCAGGCATGTTACATCAGAAATGATTTTAAAAGACAGAAAGAAGAGTCAAAACAATCACCAGATAAGTGGGCCTTGAGCTCTGGTCCAAGAAAATAACTTGAAAAAAAGTGTCTCAAACAAGCCCCTCCCTAGATAAAGGAGATAGCACATTCAAACTTGCAAAATTCAATTACTATATCTGTTTCAGGAAAAGTAATCCTGGCCTTGGGACAGGATCTAAGTCTGCTCATCTTGTAGAGCTGACATGGTTACCATTGTAATTCTACCACAACTGTATTTACAGAACTACACTACGAAATCGGGAGATGAGGGAGAGGCAAGTCTAGCACTTGATTCCCTATCCAGATAATTGACCTGCTTGCTGATGGGGACAGTGAGGAACAGGCTGTCTATCCAAAATCCAATTGAGAGACCATGAAAAGAATTTTATATTCAGTTCTAGATGTGAATTTAAGGAACAGGAAAATGTATTCCTGTCTGTGTGGAGGGTTTTTTATGTGAAATGCCCTTCACCCAGTGGTGGGATTCAAATAATTTAACAACTGGTTCTCAGCCCTAATGACTGGCTGGGTGGGCGTGGCTATAATGGGCGTGGCCAGAGGGTGTGACAGGCAGCACTTGACCTCCTGCACCCCACTGGGAGCAAAAACGGGTCGTGGGGGGAACGCTCCCCCCGTTCCCTATTTTGGGCCTAGTAGGCCTTCCTGAAGCCTCCTGGGAGCCAAAATGGGGCGCATGGGGACTCCTGGAAGGGGAGGGGCGGGGCCAGCCAGCAATTTAACTACCAATTTGCTTGAACCGGCTCAAACCAGCTGAATACCATCACTGCCTCCACCGAAAGAAAATGTCCTCTTGGAAGGAGGCAGGACTGCAAAATATGATCCAAGGAGTAGATGATGCTCATATCAACCTTTTCCAAGCTTTTCCATAGAGTGCCTCCAGATGAGTAGGTTCTTCACTATCCCCATCAAGAGTCAGACTCACTCTCTCTCTCTCTCTTTTTTTTTTTTTGTAGTTATGAAGTTGTCAACCCTGAAGCTGACCTGGCTGAAGCCGACTTGGAGCTTCAGTGCTGCCACTCTGCAGCGAGGGATAGGGAGGGGGGATTAGAGATAGCTGGGGTTGTAGTCGAAATAAAATACTTTCTCTTGGGAACCAAAGACGTTCTCACACCTGGCCGGAGGAAGGAGGAGTGATGTCACCAGACCAGCGGACGCTGCCTTGATTGGGCCATGTGACTGATTGTTTGGGGCTGAGGGAAAAACTTTTACTTTTAATTAGGTGAAAACCAAGGGACCCCTCAAGAGTTAGTTTTCACTGGATATGTGCCAATATGATATCTCCAATAAAGCTATTCTTTGAGAAATCCACCTGCCTTGGAGTTTTTGCTTGTAATGGATCTATTATTTGGAACTCTGACAGATGTTTTGTATGGAATGGAGAAAATTCTTTTGTTTTATAATGCAGAAAATTTGTTGTTTTTAGTTGTGAAGTCGTGTCCAACCCATCGCGACCCCATGGACAATGTTCCTCCAGGCCTTCCTGTCCTCTACCATCCTCTGGAGTCCATTTAAAGCTCATGCCTACTGCTTCAGTGACTCCATCCAGCCACCTCATTCTCTGTCGTCCCCTTCTTCTTTTTCCCTCATTCTTTCCCAGCATTAGGCTCTTCTCCAGTGAGTCCTTCCTTCTCATTAGGTGGCCAAAGTATTTGAGTTTCATCTTCAGGATCTGGCCTTCTAAAGAGCAGTCAGGGTTGATCTCCTCTAGGACTGACCTGTTTGATCGCCTTGCAGTCCAAGGGACTTGCAGGAGTTTTCTTCAGCACCATAGTACAAAGGCCTCCATTCTTTGGCACTCAGACTTTCTTATGGTTCAACTTTCACAGCCATTGCAACTGGGAAAAACCAGTTTACAATGCAGAGAATATCCATGGGTAATAATGTTAACCATGCAAGGGACAATTCATTAATGACTAGTAATGCTGACATGAAATGTGCTTTTCCTGCTTCATAGAACAGCTAATCTGTGAGGATCGTGTTTTCTAATAACCAGATGCTACAAATGATAACAACCTTCACTTCCAGCTATGTTGAAAAACAACCCAACACACTTACAATTTCACCTTCCTTTCCTCCAAAATCCAAATAGAGCATCCGAATCCCATCGTCTGAAGACGATTTTAGCTTCTCGTAGGGATACTGGAAGATGGTTTTGGGAAAGGCACCAACTTGGGGTTCGGTGGTGAGGGAAAATCCATGGTCATAATGGATGGTCAAACGGCACTCCTGGTTTTTGTACGTGCAAGCTGAAGAAGGAAACAAGAACAAAACAGGATTTATGGCACTTTAGAAGAGTGATATTGCTAATAAAAGATTATGAGGCCACTCCGATGCTGGCAGTAGCTTGGGGATTAATAGGAATGCTAATGAGTTCCCTGCTAATTGGAAAGAAGTTCCAATGATTGTAACAATGAGGTTAATATAGCACAAAGGTTTCAGCACAGCTGACCATGCACCATTAAAACGTGGTACGATCCATAGTGTAATACCAATTGCTGTCTGCGTTTAATTAAAAAGGGAGTTGGGTATTTTATAACATCCCTGAATCAGGTTTATCAGCCTTGGGGAAAATACTACAGTCAAGGACATGAAGTAAAGTGTAAACTTCCAGTGAATAAGAGACGTTTAGCCATTGGTCTTGCTTTTCAAAATTTCTGGATGCTAAGACTCCTCTTGTATAAGATTTACTGATAAAACATTACATTTATATCCTGCCTTTCCTTAATATGGGGAGTCAGTATTCTTGTCTTCATTTACCCTATGTCATCTCAAAAGGACCAATTTGTGAGGCGGCTGAGACAGGGGTGAAATCCAGCATGTTCTGGAGAACCGGTAGCGGAAATTTTGAGTAGTTCGGAGAACCGGCAAATACTACCTCTGGCTGGTCCCAGAGTGGGGTGGAAATGGAGATTTTGCAATATCCTTCCCCCCAGGAGTGGGGTGGGAATGGAGATTTTGCAGTATCCTTCCCCTGCCACACCCACCAAGCCACGCCCACCAAGCCACAGAAGCGGTAGTAAAAAAAATTGAATTTCACCACTGGGCTGAGATACTGACTGCCTCAAGCCAATTTATAAGCTCTATAATGAAGTGTCAGATTTAGCACTTCGTGTCACAGATGGAAGTTCAATCCACCCTACAGAACTCCTTCTCGACTCTTTTTCTGGCCTTGAACCTATAAGACTCACCTTGGTTTTCTGACCAGGCCACTGCAGGGACTAGGATTAGGCCAATTGCTCTGCTCTCAATTTCTCCTCAATGTCCATCTCTTATCAGGCTGCCTGAATTGTTTTAATCTCCAGAAAAACTGTTGTTGACATTAGTCTTTCCTCCTCTCTCCCTCCTTCTTCTTTAGATCTTTTAAAGTGCGCAAATGTTGAGACCAGACCATTGATCAAAGGATTTAAACAAAACAACAGTCCAGGCTAGCAAAGATCTGCCATTTAGTATGAGCAACAGATGTTGGATGGAGTTGATTTGGCTCTCTAGCCAATCACTCCAAACTGTAAAAAAATCCTTTCAACACCATCTAGTTTATTGACATGGTCTCTGTTTTGCTACTGGCAGAAGCCAGGGAGGTCCACCAAGATTTGAGACTCTAGAAAGAGTGCAGAGAAAAGCAACGAAGAAGATTAGGGGACTGGAGGCTAAAACATATGAAGAACAGTTGCAGGAACTGGGTATGTCTAGTTTGATGAAAAGAAGGACTAAGGGTGACATGATAGCAGTGTTCCAGTATCTCAGGGGCTGCCAGAAGGAAGAGGGAGTCAAGCTATTCTCCAAAGCACCTGAGGGCAGGACAAGAAGCAATGGGTGGAAACTAATCAAGGGGACAAGCAACTTAGAACTAAGGAGAAATTTCCTGACAGTTAGAACAATTAATCAGTGGAACAACTTGCCTCCAGAAGTTGTGAATGTTCCAACACTGGAAGTTTTTAAGAAGATGTTGGATAACCATTTGTCTGAAGATATAGGATTTCCTGCCTAAGCAGGGGGTTGGACTAGAAGACCTCCAAGGTCCCTTCCAACTCTGCTATTCTATTCTATTCTATTCTGTTCTGTTCTGTTCTGTTCTGTTCTGTTCTGTTCTGTTCTGTTCTGTTCTGTTCTGTTCTGTTCTATTCTATTCTATTCTATTCTATTCTATTCTATTCTATTCTATTCTTATTTCTCCTGTTCTGGGAGAACTTGATTGCCAAGCAGCTTCTCTGCTGTTGATTTACCTGTTGTGACTTCTACGGAGAGTTCAGCTGCGTTGTGGCAACCTTGGACTAGGCTCCTGGTCCACAGTGAAAGGTCTCGGCTAGTCTCGGTTTTGAAAAGGTGGCTCTCAATCCCTTGTTGCGTGCCCGTTCGAGTGGCAAACGACAAATCTACCCCAGACTGTGGAGAGCCCTTCCCGGGTCCTGAATGTACCAACCTGAAAACAAATTTAAGAATCAACACATGTTGTTAGGGAAACAATTTTAGTGGGAGAAAGCGGAAGAAAGACAGTTTCATTGGGGATCCCGTATATGTCTGCCATTTGTTCACTTGCATTTATGGGAAATTTTTCCTTGTGACTAATCAAAATCCTTTCCCTAAAACAGCTCTTTCTCCTCCCATCTCTCCTTCCCTTCCCCCATGCTGCTCTTGGGCCGCTTTTTTTCCCCTCAGTGATGCCCGCGACGGGCTCGAGGCAGAGGCCGTGGCCCCTTTTTTCGCTCCTGTCTCTCGGCCGGCTTCTCTCAGCCTCCCTTCCCACCGCTGCCGCCATGCAGGAGCTGATCGCCAAGTTCGACTTGGAGATCATGGTGGAGCAACAGCTGAGCACCCAGCTGCTGTCCTTCCCGGGCATGGACAAGTCCGGTGCTGCCGTCTGTGATTTTTTTTTTTAAGCAGCATGTGGGAAAGGGGGGGATATGTCTGTTCCGGCACATCAGTGGTGAAAAGACAGTGGTTTGTAAACACGGGTTACGAGGCCTGTGCAAAAAAGGGGACCAGTGTGAATTCTTGCACGAGTTATGAAATGACCAAGATGCCAGAATGTTATTTCTATTCAAATCCTAATAAAAAGCAACATTTCCTTCCTTCCTTCCTATTTTTATAATACATAAACCTTCAATCATACTTCATGTCTGATGGGTATTATTGTCCTAGCTGGAAAAAAGAAGCTTCTAGGGAAAACAAGAGCCCCATCCCATTTTGCAATATATTACCTTGTTTACTAAGGGTTTCCCCCCCACCCAAAGAATCATGTCAAAGAGGCAACTAGGAAGATGTATCTGTAATAGCTTGGTAGCCAATGTAGTTTAAACATTTTTTATGCATTCCAAGGATCCAACCTATGTGTTCAACCTATGTGCAAATAGGTTGAACACAGTGGTGAAATGTAAAATTTGTTACTACCGGTTCTGTGGGCATGGCTTGGTGGGAGTGTAATGTGACTGGGTGGGCGTGGCCAACTTTTTTTTTTTTTTTTAAACTTCTAAAAGCATTTTTTCAACAACCTCTTCGGCCGAAGAGGTTGTAGAAAAAATGCTTTTAAAAAGCTCTGACGATCCCAGCTGAGCCGCGCGATCATCAGGGGCTTTTTTTTTTACTTTTAAAAGCAATTTTTTTGCCGAAGAGGTTGTAGAAAAAATGCTTTTAAAAATTAAAAAAAAGCCTCTGATGATCGCGCGGCTCAGCTGGGCATGGGGGGGGGGAGAGGGATTTTTGCTACCGGTTCTCCGAACCACCCGCCGCCATTGCTACCGGATCGGGTGATCTGGTCTGAACCGGGAGCATTTCAACTCTGGTTGAACAGCATCAGGAAAAAAACCTGAGCATTTATTAACCTGTACAGATCAAGGAATCAGAGGCCATTTCAAGGTAACTGAACAAAGGATGGAGAGTACAGAGAAAAGAGAAGGGTTGGATGAGGGAGCTGATGAGAGCTTTCGCCCACAAAGTTCTCCCAGCTGGAGAAGATTTGCCAGGTCAAAGGAACCTTTTAATGGACTGCGATGTGCATTTAAGAGCCAGCATGCTCTAGCAGGTCACAGCAGGTGGCAGTATCTGGCCATCTTTTCCTGCCTGGCTGTCATATAGGGTCAAACTTGGTTGTTGGTACATAGTTATTTATTAAGTGCATTTGATTTATACCTGCCTTTCTGCTCTGGCAAATACGCAAAGCATCCAATAACCGAATATAAAAAGTTTAAAAATTCCACGCTAACAAGGGCGTAAACAACATTTGTTGAGAATGAGGCATCTTCGCAGAGTTCCTACAAACAAATGGGGGTGGGAAGGTGGAATAAATATATTCCATTGTCTAGGAGCAATGTCTGAGAACCCCCCATCCAATGGGCCAGAAAGTAGGATCTATAACAATGGGACATCTTCAGAATGGTTGACCAAAACCACTGGTCCGTTTTGTAACAGGACAGGCAGTCCCTTTGAGACTTTAAAGGATAACGCCAGCACCTTACATTTTGCCAGTAACCAACAACCAATCAGTACAGATCGTTTAAAACAGGCATTATACTAAACCTGTACTTGGAAAGTAGCCTAGCTCTTATCTTTGACCTCAACGTCGATTTCCAGATTCTATTTTTTTTTCTCAAGGACAGCCCAATCGGACTTGTACCGTTGTCACAATCAACTGTCATCAAAGCATGGATAATCACTGGTAGGGGTGGCCAACTCAGGAAGAGTAGCGGTTGGTCTATTACAGTGGTGGGTTGCTAACGGTTCGCCCCGGATCGGACGAACCGGTAGAAGTGGCGGCGAGAGGCTCCGCCCACCTGCCCGGACATTTCTGTGCATGCATGCGCACAAGCGAACCGGTAGCAAACTAAATTGAAACCCACTACTGGTCTATTAGTCATACTGGGCAAATATATACCACACATTTCTTCCCCTACCACTTTCCAAGAAAAAGTCTTCTATCTTATGTACTGGGGAGGCCAAAGTATAGGCTGGGCTGGAGCGCTGGAAAAATATCTTTAAAAGAACCTTTTCTGTATTGGTGCTAAAAAAAAAAAAATAGGAACATGTCTACAAAGTTACCAGGAACCAAGCTAAAGATCACCATCTGGATTCATGTCAATCTTGATTCCTGGCGACTGCCTAGACCAGCGGTATCGAACTCAAGGCCTGTGGGGCGAATCCATCCCGCGGGGTGCTTAGATCTGTCCCACGGGGCTGCCCTGGAAACAGCAAAAGACTGGATAGAGGTTCCTTTGCCAGTGAAAGCATGCGCAGCCTCCAGGGCTCTGTTTTCACTGGTAGAGGGCTACAGGAGGCCGTCGTGGCCGAAAACAGAATCTAGGTGGGCTGTGTGTGCCCCCCCCAGCTCAGTTTTCTCTGGCAGAGGGCTGCAGGAGGCTGTCGCAACTGAAAACAGAGCCTCAACGAGTGACATCAAGCTGGCCACACACACCCCGACCCCCCTCCGAGGTCAAAGACAACCCTGATGCAGCCCTCAATGAAATTGAGTTTGACACCCCTGGCCGAGACAAGTCCCTGCAGCTTTCTTGACAACATTTTGGAAGTGGTTTGCCATTGTTTTCTTCCTACGACCGAGAGAAAGTGACTGGCCCAAAGCTAGTTTCATGCCTAAGGCAAGAAAAGTCAGGGAATTGCACAGCAGCTGTTCACAAGGAGTCAGAGACACCAACACAAACTTGTAGTTTTATATAAATAAGTATATCTATTTTTTGCTGTAAATCATAACGTTTATATTTACAGCAGACAAGATAGTCAGTACCAGTGGTGGGTTGCTCTCGGTTCGGCCCAGTTCGGGCGAGCCGGTAGTGGTGATGTGTGATGTCAGTGAACTGGTTCTCTATGACTGTGAGCTGGGCCCTCCCACCCGCCCCCGTGTTATACCTACATTTATTTGTCGTTTTTTAGCCCAGTTTATAGGCGCGGCAGAGTGGATTGCTGCGCCTCAGCTGGGCAGAAATCTAATGCACTTGCGTGGAGTGCAAGGTCGGTGCGCGTGTGAACGAAGCGAGCATGCGCGCGGCAATCGCACACAAAGTGCGTGCGCAAAGAGAAGCAATGGTAACACCAGTTGGAACCCACCACTGGTCAGTACATCATGAAGTATACACACTGAAGAAAAAAGTGTGTGTGTGTGTGAGGGAAACACTTAGATGCCCAGCCTTTGATTCTATGGGACAGATTTGTGAATCAAATTGTATGTGTAAAAAAGGACATAAAACAGGACTTGGAAGATCCATGTAGGTTACAGGTAGTCCTCAACTAACAACCATTTGTTTAGTGGCTGTTCAAAGTCACAACAGCCCTGGAAAAAGTGAATTATGGCAGGTTTTCACATTTTCAATCGTTGTAGCATTCCCATGGTCATGTGATCAAAATTCAGGCACTTGGCAACTGACATGTATTTATGCCAGTTGCACCATTCTGGAGTCATGTGATCAGCATTTTTAACCTTCCCAAGCTGGTTTCCAACAAGCAAAGTCAAAGAGAGATTTGAGGGGGGGGGAGAGCGAGATTTGTTTAACAACTGCATGATTCACTTAACAACTGTGGTTGTTAAGTCGTTAAAGCTTAACAACTGTGGCAAAAAAGGACTGTACAATGGGGCAAAACTCACTTAACAACTGCCTTGCTTAGCAGCAAAAAACGTAGGCTCACTTGTGATCCTGAGTCGAGGACCAGCTGTATCTAAAATAGCTGAAAATTGGGATTCTGATCTAACTGATTATGACAATACACAGCATGCTGGCGGGATGAATTTTTCAAAGACGAAACTGCATCTCGCGATGTATATTTCCAGTTCCCCTGACTTCAGACAGGTGCGTGCTTGTGGCAACTTAGTTGTTCTTTTCTAAGTAGTTGTCCTAAGATAACCTTCCTGGTCTATAGAAATAGGGAACTGGATACCACAGACATTTCGCTTGCCTGTGGGGGCTGTTCAGAGGTTGCAAAGTTTCTCAGGTTTCCTGTGCGGTTTCCAGAACAAAACAAATACAGGGTCAGGCAAAGTTTCTCTGACAGGTACTGGGAATCCAAGATAATAAAAACTGCAGTCCAATTAAGCGTACATTAGGATTGGGGGGGGGGTCAGAGTTTCAGCGGATTCCATGGTTTCAAGCCAACGAGCTTTAAACCCAAAATCGTGTGTAGAAACCATGATGGCTGGATTTTTTTTTCTGCAGTAATTAAGTTTCTCACTCTTGTATCATCAGAATATTAGGTTGGGAGCCTGGCCCTTCAACAAGTCATTCATCTCCGTTTGTTCTCCTCAACTTTTCCCTAATGACAGCTCAACAGTTAACACTACATGGGCCAGCTTTGGCTGGTAACATGAGGAACTTCTCTTCAGAGAAGGAAGGAGACAGAAGAAGAGGGAAGGAGAGAGGGGAAAGGAGAGAGGGAAGTGGATGAGAGGAGAGGAGTAGGAGAAAGGGAAGGAGAGGGAAGTGGAGAAGAAGAGAGAGGAGAAGGGAGAGGAGGAGAGAAAAAGGGAGGAGAGGGAAGGGAAGGAGAGGGGAGAGGAGAAGGAGAGAGGGAAGGAGAGGGAAGTGGAGGGGAGGAGAGGAGAAGGAAAAAGGGAAGGAGAGAGAAGTGGAGGGGAGAAGGGAAGAGAGGGAAGGAGAAGGGAAGAGACCTAAAGAGATGGACCGTCGTTGTAAAATTGGGTGGAATATGGTGTGTATGAGAAAGGAAAACAGACGGATCATATTTTTTTCTTACTTGATAATTATATAATTGATATAACAATGGAAGATAATACATGTTATAATATGATGAATGTTATCGTATACAGTACTTGTTTATATGTTACTTTATATTTGTTTATATACATATGATTATGACGATGACGTTTGTTCGTATGTTAAAACCTTGGACACCTAGAGAGCACACTCAAGATATAAAAGAAATGTATGATATAAAACAATAAAAAATATTACAACAGAGAATTTATCTTCTGCGGTGTTCAGGAGAAGCTGATCAAATGCATGAAGCTTCCATTGATTGTCCAGACTTTATTGTAGGGGTCTCCAAACTTGGTAACTTTTAAGACTTGTGGACTTCAACTCCTAGAATTCCCAAGCCAGAATTATGGGAATTGAAGCCCACAAGTCTTAACGTTGTCAAGTTTGGAGATGTCCTGCTCTAAAGTGTGCTGTGGGCCCATCATATTTCTCCAATGAGGTTCAGAGATGTTTCCTCAAGACTATCATCTCAAATCACTGCTTTTGTCTCATCCCTTGAGATCATCAAGTAAGATGACCTCAAGGGTGATCCAATGATAAACTGGTGTTCTACACCCCTCCCGTCAGAGGCCTTGCTATGTAAATGCTTTCTGATGCATCAGCAGCTTCCAAGTTTCAGTAGCACAATTCTGTGTACCTTCTCAGATTGCCAGATTGAGAGGGTTATATAGCTATGAATTATGAAAACTATCCACTGAAGACAATACACAGGACAAGGGGCTAAAATCCCATATGTGTCTTGTAACAGATCTCCTGAATTTGGATGCATGGATGGATGGATAGGAAGAACCTTTGATGTGGAAAGTACTGCGGATAATCCTTGACTATCTGTAGTACTTATTTATTTTATTTTATTATTTATTTATTATTTAAATTTTTATACCGCCCTTCTCCCGAGGGACTCAGGGCGGTGCACAGCCACAATAAAACACATATATCCATAAAATTTAAAAACAGTTTAAAACAAATTAAATAATTTGGCCCTTATATTAAAAAAAACTAAAACACCCATTAAAATTCGTTATTTAAGCCAGCCCAGCCTGTTGAAACAGTAAAGTCTTAAGGGCACGGCGAAAGGTACGTAGGTCAGGGATCATACGTATCTCCGGGGGCAATTCATTCCAGAGGGCAGGTGCCCCCACAGAGAAGGCTCTCCTCCTGGGGGTCGCCAGTCGACATTGTTTGACCAACGGCACCCTGAGGAGTCCCTCTCCGTGGGAGTGTATTGGTCGGTGGGAGGCTATCGGTGGCAGAAGGCGATCTCGTAACTACCCAGGTCCTAAGCCATAGTCCCTAATGGATTTATAGTCCCTAATGGAACCTGGCAGTTTTAGGATCTTTTTTCCCAGTGGTTGTTAAGCGAACCCATTGTTCTCTACAGCAGGGGTCCCCAACCTTGGCAACTTTAAGACTTGTGGACTTCAACTCCCAGAGTTCCTCAGCCAGCAAAGCTTTGAAACATTGTAAATCACAGTCACATGACTGCAGGGTGCTGCAAACCATCATAAATGTGGGCTGATTGATGAGCACCCAAATGTGGTCACATGACAGTGGGGTAGGAACGTGAGAGTGGATGTCGGAACTTCGGAACATACCATATTTTTCGGAGTATAAGATGCACCTTTTCCCCCCAATAAAGAGGGGGAAAATCTGGATGTGTCTTATGCTCTGAACGTAGCCCCGCCCAGCCTCTCAAACGGAAGTTTCATTTCAGAGACTGAAAAAAGCCTCAGAAATGAAGCTTCAGAAAAAAAGCCTCTGAAATTAAGTTTCAGAGGCTTTTTTTCGGAAGCTCTGTTTCGGAAGCTTTCAGAGGCAGAAAAAAAAGTTTTTTCTGAAACGGAGTTTCAGAGGCTGAAAAAACAGCAAGGCACAGAGTTCACAACCAAGGAACCCGTTGCTAAAATTCACCTCTGGGAACAGCTGATTGGGGGTATTCCGGGAGGCCGATCCACCTGCCACTCAGCTTTTTTCTTATTTTCCTGCCCAAAAACTAAGGTGCACCTTATACTCCGATGCGTCGTATACTCTGAAAAATATGGTAGTTAGTTTTTGTGGGTAAATGTCTATGGAGATTCTCAATCATCCAGGACACGGTTGTTCCAAAGAGGCTTGTTCCAAAAGGCAACTAGATTTTCCTGGGTTTTTTTGTTTGAAAACATTTCACTTCTCAACTGAAGAACTGAAGAACCTTCTTGGATGAGAAGCGAAATGTTTTCAAACAATAAACCGAGAAAGTTCAGTTGCCTTTTAGAAAAAGCACCTTTGGGATAATTTTTGTGGGCTCCATTGTAACTTTGAATGGCCACTGAGCAACCGGGCCCAAGTTGAGGACTACCTACATAAAAACCCGTTAATATAATACTACACTTTTTCCTATTATGGGAACACATAATTTGTTATTTCTCACCTCTCTCTCTTTCCAGTTATTTTTCATCTTGTACCTTTTTAATCGTAGCTAGAGGGGAGAATCTGTTTTATTACAAATCTGCATAAGCCCCTCTGGCTAAAATGGGAGTGAAAAACATGGGAAAAAAGTAATTTAAACGGAGGTACCTGCTAGCCAAGAGAGAACTTAAAAATGAGGTATCTCTTTATATATTCTGGACTAGAGAAAGGAAAGTGTCTGGCATCCATCAGAGAGCTTAAAAATGCGATCTCTCTCTCTCTCTCCTGGTAAAGGTTCCCCTGGTACATATGTGCTAGTCGTTCCCAACTCTAGGGGGCGGTGCTCATCTCTGTTTCAAAGCTGGAGAGCCAGCGCTGTCGAAGGACGTCTGCATGGTCATGTGGCCGACATGACTAAACGCCAAAGGCGCATAGAATGCTGTTACCTTCCCACCAAAGGTGGTCCCTATTTCTCTACTTGCATTTTTTATGTGCTTTCGAACTCCTAGGTTGGCAGAAGCTGGGACGAGTAACAGGAGCTCACCCCATTACACAGCACTCGGGATTCGAACCGCTGAACTGCCGACCTTTCGATTGACAAGCTCAATGTCTTAGCCACTGAACCATCGTGTCTCTATATATATTCTGGTCTAAAGCAAAGAACATACCTGGTAGCTAAGAGAGGGTAGGAATGCAGTGGAGTAAACCAAGCTTCCTTGATGCGTGGCATGCTTTCAAATATCAAGAGGTCCTTCTCTGTCAAGGCAACCAATACAGCTTTCCCAGGTTTCTCATTCTCTCCCAGCACCTGGACAAAACAAATCAAGATTTCCAATGAAAGAGGCGCAAGGAAAAAATTCAGAACGCTGCTTTTCCCATGGCAAAATACCACAACACCCAAAACCTAAGATCAGCCCCGCTGAGTCATAGCAAGGCCCACCTTCGTTTAAACTTTGTTGCCCACAGTAAGCCAACAAAACGTTCTTGGCCTGGGGATAAATGCTTTTAAAGCAGGAAACTGAGACACGGAACATTTCTCCGCTGCTGATTTATGACCTCTGTACAACGTCTTCCAGCTATCATTGAGATGATGTAAAGCTTGTCCTCCTTACTGCTATTTTGGCTCAGCCATGGTTGAATGACATTAGAAGATGCTATGAGTCACTGGTGTGAAATGAATACTGTATATCTTCCCCCCCCGGTGTTCCCTGGAATTTGGAGGCAGGCCTTCCTCAATCGGCAGAAAATATTGAGTCTTCCAGATTGAACAGACAGGCCTGTCTTTCATGAATTCATCCAATCTTTTTTTTTTTTTTTTTGGTAGCCATCCTGACAGTTTCACTGTGCAAAGAAGTGCTTCCCCCTCCCCCCGATTGTATAAGTTTTATTAATGTTATCTGGTAGGTTTTCTTTTATAAGTCGTTGTCCCTTCCCTGCTGACTGCCTTTGTCGGCCAATCCACCTTTGAGGATAGCAAAAAGACCCCAATTTTCCTTCTCTCGAAGTGACCTTTCCCAATTCTCTCTTGTCTCCTTGCTGGTCCTGAGGCGAGGGATTTCCTGAGAAACTTTAGTTTGTCCCCAAATCAAGAGTCGACTATCGTGCAGGCAAGTGCTAGGACGTATAGCTTGTGGCTTCTCACAATTCCTCAGGGATTCATCTTGTATTTATTTCTAAAAGCACTTCATCCTGTTTTCCATTCAGCTTTATAAGTTCTCCTCCCAGAAGTTCACAATAATATAGAAGACATACCGTATTTTTGGGAGTATAAGACGCATTGGAGTATAAGATGCACCAGAGTATAAAAGACGCACATTTTTGGGGAGGAAAACAAGAAAAACAAAATTCTGCCTCTGCCTACCAGCATCCACTGGTATTCATCTCCCTAGTGTCCTTGCAGCAAATAGCAAACAGCCTGGTTAGCTTCAGCACATTATCACAGCCTGATTCAGCACGAGCAGCTGATTGGCCTCCCGGAATACCCCCAATCAGCTGTTCCAGGCTGCAGAGATTGCCACAGACCATCACCACCTCCGTGCCTCTTGTTTTTGGCCTCTGTGCCTCATGTTTTTGGCCTCACTTTGCGTTTTGCGTTTGGAGGCCAAAAACGTGAGGCACGGAGGCGGCGATGTGCTGGGGCGATCCCCGCAGCCTGGAACAGGTCTAAAACAGCATGAGGAGGCCGAAAACACGATGTGCGGAGGCCAAAGGGTGGGGGCTGGTGGATGGGCAGGGCTACATTCAGTGTATAAGACGCACCCAAATTTTCACCCTCTTTTAGGGGGGAAAAGATGCGTTTTATACTCTGAAAAGTATGGTAATACTTTAAAACAACAACAACTCTGAAACAAAGATAGTTGCATTTTCAATACAGTCTGTAGGAAGGGGAAAAAAATCAGAAAATTTCATTAGATTGCTTCCAAATGCCTTTTCAACTCTCTGGTTTTAAATGCAGTCAAATTAGCTTCCTGAGGAAGGATTTTGCAAAGGGGAGGCCATTACCAAGGAAGTTCTGAGATGTGTACCAAGGAGAATTGAACTGGTGCCCGCTTTAGTGATGGCAAGCAAAGGAGCTCTCTTGGGAGATTATGATCCCCACCTACTTATATATGGACTGTTTTATTCAGATTGGAAAGTTACCTGTTATTTATCAAAGGAGAAAAAAAAATCAATTAAAATGGCCCAATGTAATAATATTTTCATTGCTATTGAAGCAATGAAACATGACACGGGTTCCAGCAGGGGTGGGCTGCTGGGGGTTTGCAGGAGTTTGGGAGAACCTTTAGCTAAGATTCTGTGCAGTTCAGAGAACTCCCAAATCCCACACCTGGCTGGCCCCGCCCACCACAGCCCTCCCCTCCCAGGAGTCCCCACGCAGCCCGTTTTGGATGCAGGTAAGTGCAGGACACGCGTGGAGGCTTGGGGAGGGCAAAAAGCAGGCCTACTGGAAATTCGGGAAGGTGGGAAACAGACCCGTTTCTGGCCTCCAGAGGGCCTCTGGGGCCCAGGGAGGCAGTTTTTGCCCTCCCGGGAGCTCGAAGAAAGCCTACATAGTCCGGGGAGGGCAAAAATGCCCCCCCCGCTGTGGTGCAGGAAGCCAAGTAGGCCACTCCCACCATGGCCACACCCACCCAGCAACCTGGCAGAGAACCCCTTGCTAAAATTTTTGAAGCCCACTCCTGGGTTCCAGGGTGTCTTTCCCAACGGGAAAGCCTCCCCCTCTCGTGCCAGTGAAAGAGGGCTGCTGTCTGCTAAGGAATTCCAGCAGGCGGGTTCAAGGAGAAGAGCCTTTTCTGCTGTGGCCCCATCCCTGTGAAACATTCTTCCATCGGAGGTGAGAACTGCCCCCTCCCTTTTGGCCTTCTGGAAGGGTATCAAAGCCTGGCTTTCCTGTTGGCCTGGGTCCCCAAGTGGGGGGGGGGGTGCTCACCACTGGAAGTGGCTGATGGGATAAGAAAACCTCATCCCTGTGCTATCCATCTCTTAGCTCTCTTAGTTTTGGTTTTAGTAGAGTTTTCAACATTCAATCGGTGTACTAGGGGAGATAGGAGGCATACCGTGTTTCCCTGAGAATAAGACCGGGTCTTATATTAATTTTTGCTCCAAAAGATGCATTGGGGCTTATTTTCTGGTTAGGTTTTATTTTTGGGGAAATACGGTACTAAATGCACCCATCTGGCTGACGATCTTAACTGGGCCTTATTTGGGGGGTAGGGCTTATATTACGAGCATCCTGAAAAATCATGCTAGGACTTATTTTCCAGTTGGGCCTTATTTTTAGGGAAACAGGGTAATAAATAAAATAATAAAATAAATTAAAATAATAAAAAATTAAATTAAACTAAACTGAATTAAATAATTAAATTAAATGGATGGCTTTATTAAGTTAGCAACACTGTTTAATGAAGATTTGGCTGAATGGCTTAAAAATGAATTGTTTACCATGAGGCTGACCGGTAATTAAATGGATTTTTGGGGTGTTTTTTTTGCAAAACTATTCTTTATCATTAACAGAGAACAGCTACTTAAATTAGAGTCCCTGTTTAGTAAACAAATTATCTCTTATTGGCAAGCTCCAACAGGTTTTAGCAGGTATTCAAGGAGGTTGGAATTTAATTGAAGTGCTTTTAGGTTTCATAACGGGAGGCTTCTTTTCACGGAAAAAGTAATTTCTCCTTCCTCATAGCCATTAACCCACTTCAAAAAGGATGTTTTAGATATACAGAATCGGAGTCAGAAAGAGCCACAGAGGCCATTAAGTCCAACCCCCCTGTTTAGTGCAGGAATTCAAATTAAAGCACTCCTGACTGATGGCTGTCTAGACTCTGCTTGAAGACATACAATGAAGATGGGGCTATTACAGGTGGTCCTCGACTTACGACCACAACAATGGAGTCCAAAAATTTCTTGTTGCTAAACGAGACGTCTGTTAAGTGACTTCTGCCTCATTTTACGACCTTAACAACCAGAGCTGTTAAGTGAATCGCTCCAGTTCTTAAGTTAGTAATGCGGTTGTTAAGTGAATCTGCTTTCCCCATTCACTTTTGCTTGTCACAAGGTTACAAAAAGTGATCACGTGGCCCCGGGACACTGCAACCGTCATAAATATAAGTCAGTTGCCAAGTGTCTGAAGCAAAGGAAATCTCAGGGCAGAAGTGAAGCGTGTCAAATATATACCCAGTGGCCCAAGCCTTGCAAAATTTCCTTTGTAATCACTCAAAGTCCATGAAAGCAAGGTAATTTCCACGGTTGACGCTGATTAGCAGAGGCAACCGTGAACACAGGATGTTGATACTTCCCACGCAGCAGGAAATGGACTATAATATATACCTTTGACCCTGGTGGCACGGAAGGAGGCAATACTGGGTGAATGATTGCAAAGAGGAAAATGAAAAGAAACTAGAGCCTAGGTTTTCATTTCTAATCTCTTCCTGATCCAAATACGCTCTACAAAGCCGTCCTATTTCACTATCAGATCTGGGCATTTGCCAAGGTATACAAAATCCACCAGAGCGCACAATACACGCCGTTGTCGGTCCCTAACAAAAACAGTTGATGCCAGCGACAAAAGCAGTTTGGAATTGGAAGGAAGAGGTTGCACAGCCTTGGCTCTAGTACCCTTTCTCTGCAAAGAGTTGACTGAAAGATTGAGGAGATGAATAGGAAGACCTGGTGAAGTTTGGCCCTGGACTGTAAACCAAGCAATGTCCTAGGGACGCCGTTAAGTCATAGCCAAACCAGAATCCTTCCATATTGTGATTGTTCTGGCCACCACTAAAAAAAAAAGGACGAGCAAGTTAATAGGAAGATGGAAAAACATACAATGAGGCCAGATTGGGGACTATTTTCACCCAAGAGATGATGCAAAAGACTGGAGATATTGTGTAAAAATATTGTGTTGTGCTTGGTATCTATGGCTGGCATTTACACCTTCTAGTTTTGTGGAATGCTTTTTCATGACTGTGTGGGGTTAGTGCAAAGGCTGCACACACATACGCAAGAAAAAGGGGAATGATAAGTAGGGTTTAAAATATTCCATCATGATTAAACCCTTTCACACAATTATCAGGGTTTGTTACAAAAAGGAATAAAGCGTTTGTCCAGTTCCTTGTCCTCAATGCTGTCATAGTTCACGATCTTTGATTAGTTCAGATCATGCAGTCAAAGAAGCATAGTAGACCATCATGTAGTTCAACCCCCAATTGGCCAAGAGCTTCATGATCCCAGCAAACATATTTTGCAGGACTTTGATTTTGCTTTAGGGGGGAAAAAAATCACCATTTTTCCAAGCAAGGAAAGTGCTTGGAAGTGACAAAACAGGAGGTTGGAAAAAACCAACAGCAGGATTTGTGGTTGAAAAGTTCTGGCTATTATTATTCAGTTAAATTTGGGTGATATTTCAGAATTACTGAAAAGATGTGTTAGATTGATTTATTATCTCTCCTCCCGTCTTCTTGCCTCTTAAGTATTATCTGAAAGGCTTTTCAAAATCACGTAACAGCCTAAAACACGAGAACTTTAACATATTTTTACTCCTGTATTGCCATTTCTCTGGACACATGGCTCTTATTTTGCCATGACATGATCTGACAATATAGGGCAGGGGTGTAAAACTCAAGGCCTGCAAGCTGGATCCGGCCCTCAAGGTGCTTAGATCTGGCCTGCAGGGCTGCCCTGAAAACAGCGAAGCACCGACCTGCGGTGCCTCTGCCAGAGAAAACGGAGCTCGCAAGGGCTGTGAGCGGCCCTCCCAAGCTTTGTTTTCGCTGACAGAAGGTTGTAGGAGGCCATCACAGCCGAAAACGGAGTTTGGGAGCCCATTTTTGCTGGCAGAGCGCTCGGGCCACCATTGACACTGACACGAGTGACGTCGAGCCCCCCACCCCCAAGAGGTCAAACACAACCCTCAATGAAATAAAGAGCCTGTAGTACAGTGGACTAAAGCACTGTTATTAACAGATTAACATCTGCAAGTTCAGATTACTGCAGGTTCAAATCTCACCAGGCTCAAGGTTGACTCAGCCTTCCATCCTTTCAAAAGTAGGTGAAATGAGGACCCAGATTATGGGGGCAATAAGCTTTGTATAAATATACAAAAGTATGAAGGCTATTGCTTAACGCATTGTAAGCCGCCCTGAATCTCCGGAGAAGGGCGGCATATACATTAAAGCAAAAAAATAAAAATAAATGAAATTGAGTTTGATACCCCTGGAACAGGGGAATGTATTTGTTTATTCTGCTACAAAGAAAGAATTAAATATAGAATAATCCTGGCTTGATTAGGGGGTCTGTTCTGGTACCCAGCCTTAGCAGAACCAAGAAACAGACTCCTTGTCCCAAATCCCCCCTCTTTATTTAGCTACTGTGAATTCATGGCATTCACACACAGAAAAGTCCAGGCAATAATCCTTCCAAGGGTTAACTGCAATAACAGACCTTATCAGTCCTTGGATAATTGCCAGGCTGGGAGCTTCCAGTCACAAAGCTGTAAATTAATTCCTGGCAAGAAGTCTCTGTGGCACGAACCACGATGAACAAATCTTCCTAACGAAATCCGAACGGTTGTCTCCTATGACACCATTCCCCTTTTGCTTCTATTTATTCCCCAGCCAGGGAGGGGTCATTCAGCATCCATGTGTGCTTTTCTTCCTGAGTCGGCTCTTGGTACTCAGTTGTTCTCCTCTCCTGACAGCTCTGCACATACGTGCATCTAGAACAGGCCCCAGCTGTTCTTCCCCACTTATCTCTGACTCCGAAGACAGCTGGGAAATGTCGGACGGTCCTGGCTCTATCTCTGCTTCCGACGCAGAGCATTCATCAGTCTTCCCCAGACTCCAGGACTGGCCCAAGTTCCTCCCCAACCTCCTCATTGTCCGAGTCTGCCGCCAGCTCTGCTGGCAGCTGGAAAGCCACAACTGGATCCTTGCCATATATTAGCCATTGGGAATTGATTTATTACACTCTTCTTGATTTCCTTTCATGCCAATACTTAGTAAGACAATTAACCAGTAAACATATTAAAATAAAATGCTTTTGTTTTCGAAGAACAAAACTAAAGCTTTTTAAAATGAGAGTTCACTGAACAAACTACAGTGACCTAATTTAGGCACGGTGCAAAGCCAAAAAGGAAATTCTATTATTGCCAATTTTGTTGCCAAATTCCATTGATCCTGGTCCAAAAGTCAAATCAAATTGGTTTCTAAAAATTCTTATACCAAAGAAATTATATTAAAACTGCATTTTCTCTAGCTTTATCTAAGGTGCCAGAACATTTCTTACTGATAATAAAATATGGCTTGCCTATAGAATGATAAATAGATTAATGAAAAGTTTCTTATACCTTCTGGAAATCTTTCAACTTTCTGGTACATGTCCCCCTATAGAATCATTTTTCATGAGAAATGAAATCACCCGCCCAGCTCCAAAATAGCATCTTATATTTGTATTTAATGTTGATAACTGCTGAAATAGGCTTCTTTTATAACTCTGTAGCCCTCTTCCCCAACTAGATGTCCTTTAAAATAATTTAGGATTCCCCAGGCTCAGAATTCCCACCCAGCATGGCCAAATTCTTTAATCTCAGTCCCACCAATTAAAAAGAGTTTTCATCTACTAATTCTACAGAACAGCCTTCATTTCTACAGGTGTCACAAGCAAAACAGTTCAAAGTTGCACATTCTTTAACAGCTGAGGTTTCTCCTGTTTGAATAATGGGCTTATTTGTTACAAACTGCTTGAGGTAGCAGGTGCAGGGTAATTATCAGATGGCATCTGGTTTATATTTTAAATATTTGGAGAATTTGTTCATTCCTTTGGATATGATCTCAAATCACATCCCAGGCTTCTTAGTTATTCCAGTAAATACTCAAGACAAGCTTGGAAAAATGTTTCTGAACTGTACGAGGGATTATGCTAGGTATGTTCCAGGCTAAATGAAAACGTTTATTCGCAACTAAGCAGCAATGAATTTTGGGTAAGGAACATTTTCACTAAAGTGGTAAACAGTTTTAAGTACAGGTAGTTCTTGACTTATGACCATACTTGAGCCTGGAATAAGAATAGTAAGTCATTATGGTCGTAAATTGAGACATCACCTGACTGGATCCGATTTTATGACATTTTTTGCAGCAGTCATTATACAAACACCGTGATCATTAAGCAAATCAATTTTCCCCAAGGGGTGTTTGCTGGAAATTCAATGCTAGAAACCTACAAAAAAGCCGCAAATCAAGATTATGTGATCACAAGATGCTGGAATTGGCCCTCAGATCAGCTGGCTGCCAAACAGTCAAAATATAGTCACGTGACTGAGGAGGGCATAGTAAATCAACGAAAATAGTTTTGGGAGGGCTATCATAATTTCAAATGTTTGGCAAGCAACTGGTTGTAAGTCAAAAATCTACCTGGTGCTCTCAAGACACATAGCGAATAATAGCTCCAGTGATTTCCACCTGAATACCTAATCTAGCTATTTTAAACCGGGGGTCACTAACCTTTCGGACCTCAGGGACCACTAAATTCATAATTTTAAATCCCGTGGACCACTAATATGATCTGCTTAATGACCAGCTGGGTGGGCATGGCTAGGTAGTCATGTGACTGGGTGGGGATGTCACTCAGATCGAGGGGCGCCTCACCGGCCTCTATTCGCCTCTCCCTTCCCAGCCATTCCTTATTTATTTATTTATTTATTTTATTGAATTTCTATACCGCCCTACTCCCGAAGGACTCAGGGCGGTGCACAGCCATGAAATAAAACACATAGATATACAAAATTTAAAATCGAATAAAATGAATTAAATAAATTTGGCTGAATTAATACCCATAATTTAAAATACCCATAATTTTAAAATACATTAAAAATTTAAAATTTACACTTAAAAGGGAGAAGATTTAGGCGAGGCCAGCTTGATGAAATAAAAGCGTCTTCAACTCGCGGCGGAAGGTGCGCAGATCCGGAATCCTCCGTATCTCTGGGGGGAGCTCATTCCAGATCATTGGTGCCCCCACAGAGAAGGCTCTCCCCCCTAGGGGCCGACAGCCGACATTGTTTGGCCGACGGCATCTGGAGGAGCCCCTCTCTGTGGGAGCGTACTGGTCGGTGGGAGGCTGTTGATGGTAGTAGGCGGTCCCGTAAGTAACCAGGTCCTAAGCCATGGAGCGCTTTAAAGGTGGTAACCAGAACCTTGAAGCGCACCCGGAAGACCACCGGGAGCCAGTGCATTCCTTGCCTGCCTGCCCGGGCTCCTTAGGGCCCCAACAGGAAGCAGTTGTTGGAGCTAAGCAGCCACCACAAGAAAGAGTTGGCAAAACAGCTGGCTCAGTTCAAATTGGATCTGACTGAGAAGGAGGCTCAGCAGAAGCACCTCACTGAGGACTACGAGCATAGGCTTTCCAAGCAAAAGGAAGACCTGCAGGAGTGCAAGGCCAGGTACCGGCGCCTGGAGGCTCAGCGGGCTGAGATGGTCAGCCAGTTCCAGGCCATGATACAGTCCCACTAGAACAAGGCCCTCTGGCTCTTCGCCACCAGAGAACTTCCCTCCAGCCTTCACCCAAAGCCCTGAACCAGGAGGCTGAAACAGACTCCAAGTCAGAATTTCTGCCCCCCTCAAACCTGCACAAAAAGACCCCGAAGGGGGAGACTCTCTGCAGTAACACAAGCGTTCATTGCACGTATCCAGTCCAGGGACGGAGTTTGAGTACCCCTGATTTAGTGCGATATAAAAAATGTAAATAATTTTTCTGCGGACCACCAAAATTTTCTCATGGACTAGCAGTTGGTGACCACTGTTTTAAACTAACTATAGTTCCCTTTCCTTGGTTGGGGAGGAATCAAGGAAACTTTTCCTGTCCTTGAGAGATCTTATGATATCTTTACCCAGAGGTGTCTAACCGTAGCAACTTTAAACCATGGAACGCTGTTGAAGTCCACAAATCTTAAAAAGCTGCCAATACCCCTGCCTTAAGCCTTTTGAATTTCTCTTATTTTTAATACTGGTTTAATTACAATTGGAACTGCTTACCGAATTAATTACTGACAGATTTCGTTTCAAATATCGCAGCTGGGTTGCTTTATGAGGTTGGCTTGAGGTCTTGCAAGTGTGTTTTAATGTTTTGTTAATAAGCAATCCAGAATTCTGTTTTGTGCATGCGTGTGTCCATATGGGGGGGTAAATAAACAGAGAGACACTGTTTTAACAGTGACTTCCTCTTGTGAGTGACTACTGATGCAAAGGAATTATCAAAATTGGACTTGTATATTTGTATTGGCAAAATCTACTAATCTGAGCCACATGTTGGAAGATGATGAGAGGAATAGTCCTGAACAACATATGCTTTGGCATGGAGTCTCAATTCTAAGGTTTTTAAGGCTTTCACAATTCAAGGTTATTTTTTCCCTGATGCCTTTGCATAAAAACTAGCCTTCCATTGCCGATTTCTATCCAGATGGCATTTTTCATACTTGGCGATCTTGTTCTTTTGATCTTACAATTATTATAAACATACATGAGGAAAACAGCTTTTGTGTCTCATTTTATGAAATGAGAAAAACTCACCTGTGCCTGTAGGGTTATTTTTGTTGCATTAAAACACACGCATACACACACACAAACACTTTTAAATCCTCAGTTTTATGGGGAATTCTTCACACCAACAATGGATGATCGTAATTTTTTATCCATCTGACGTTGCTTTCCTGTTTCCTGAACTGATGGCAGAGTTTTATTCTATTTTTATTTATTTTTTTTTTGGTAATGCCTTGTGTCCAAAACTGTGCTGGCTAAAAGTTTAATAAATAATTAATAAATTATAAATACACTGAAAAAAAAATCTATAAATAAGGAATCTTTATGGTGCTCAGAGATTTCAGTGCACTCGAAGAACAGAAGGCTTCACAATAAACAGCGAGAGGATGTCACCGTGCAGAAACCAGGAAATCACTGTCAGGAAATTTCGCCTTAGTTCCAGGTTGCTTCTGAACCTAGACCCATCATCTACAGGTGGGACTAGGTTCAGCCCCAAATTCTGTATTCAATCTCACAGAACAGATTCCTTAGGAATAAGAAAGTCTCCTTCCAATTGTGAGTTTTCCTAATTCACCAAATTAGATTTTTTTTTAAGATTCAATTTTCAATTTGTTATACCTCATCCAGACTGCAATTTTGTCTAGAGAAGTAATGGCTAACCTTTTCTGCCCAAAGTGCTTGCGTGCATGCGCAAATGAGCTCGTGCTCCCGCACCTGTGTGTGATCCGCGCATATGCCCCTGTGCATGTGGGGGCCCCTGTGCATGCAAGTGTGACCCCCCCCTGCATGTGCCCCACTGCCCTGCTCATGCATGCTGCCTTCCCACAGGTGCTCTGCCTCCCGCGTGGCCCCACGCATGCTTCACACCCCTGTGCATGAGTGTGTGCCCCCCGACCCCCTGCGCATGCACAACAGAGATCTGAAGACCAGCTGGCCAGCGGGAGGCACACGCACATGTGTGGTGGAGCTGAGTGGGGCGACGGCTTGCGTGCCCACAGAGAGGGCGCTTCGTGCCACCTCTGGCACGCGTGCCATAGGTTTACCATCGTGGGTCTAAAGAAAAGAATTGGGTATTTGGTACATTAGGTGAGGATGGAAAAAGAGAAGTAAACCTGGTTATCATCCACATAAAGAAATCCAGCGTATTACTTCCATGGCTTTATAAATATGCTAAAGATGGCACGAGGGAGACTGCTATCACCCAGCCCCAAAGCCGTAAATGAGAACAGAAATTCTCCAGTTCTACTGCCTCAAACTAGGAAAAAAACCATAACAAAGTGCCCTCAATCTCCAACTTCTAAGCATGAGCCAAGACAATGGGACAATCAACTGAACCAAAAGGACACTAAGTCATTCAACAGCCGAAGTAGGGATAGCTAGCATTTAGCATCGTAATTATGGAGGTTGAAATGACAAAGTCTCTTCTTAATCATAGCCTTTAATCATAACCAAACAACAGTACTCCCGTATTAAGTTTTGTTAACTAGATGAATAATATACAAAAGGGGCCAAAGAGTTTTTAACTGCATTCATAAAACCCCACGCACAACATAATGACCAGCTTCAAAAACCAACCTTTGACCCTTTCAACCACAATACCACAAATTAAACCCTTTTACTTTTCTACCAATCTCCAATTCAAGAAACAAATGCATCTACTGACCACAACCCAAAACTTATTCACAATTCCCACTTTCACAGTTCCAATTACGGTACTTCCTTCAGCTGCACATTCGAATGAATGAGCTGGAAGGGACCTTGGAGGTCTTCTAGTCCAGCCCCCTGCTCAAGCAGGAGAACCTATACTAGAGCCTCGGTGGTGCAGCGGACTAAAGTGCTGTTAAGTGCTAGCACTTAGCTGCCAGCGGCCTGCAATTAGTGCAAGTTCGAATCTCACCCGGCTCAAGGTTGACTCAGCCTGCCATCCTTTCGAGGTAGGTAAATTGAGGACCCGGACTGTGGGGGCAATAAACCAACTTTGTATAGAACAACACCGCTTAGGGGGCCCCCCGAAAGCCCTAATAAGCAGGTATATACAAAAAAGTATGCAGGCTATTGCTATAATGCTATAATGCATTGTAAGTCGCCCCGAGTCGCCCGGAGAAGGGCGGCATATAAATTGGACACATACATACATACATACATACATACATACATACATACATATTTCAGATAAGTGACTGTCTGGACTCTTCTTAAAAACATTTAGTGATGGAGCACCCACGATTTCTGGAGGCAAGCTGTTCCACTGTCCTCAGTTTATTATCCTGTTAGGAGGTTTTTCCTTAATTCCAGGTTGCTTCTCTCTTTGATTAGTTTCTAAACATTGTTTCTTGTCCTGCCCTCAGGTGCTTTGGATAATAATTTGACCCCCCCTCTTCTTTGTGGCAGCTCCTCAAATACTGGACTACTGCTATCAGGTCACCCCTAATTCTTCTTTTCTTTAGACTAACCAAACCCAAATCCTGCAGCCGTTCTTCATTCATCTGCTTGTTTACTTCACTCAGCTGTACAATTCCAAGAAACTTTCTAATTCTTATCATTTTTCCTTCCATGTTCCGCAACTTTCCCCTTCCTTCCTTCCTTCTTTCTTACACACACAGGATATTCATTGTACAGGTAATCCTCAACTTATGACCACAATTGAGCCCAAAATTTATGTCGCTAAGTGAGACAGTTGTAAAAGAGAGTTTTGTCCCATTTTACGACCTTTCTTGCCACAGTTGTTAAGCAAATCAGTGCAGTTGTTAAGTTAGTAACACAGTTGTTAAGTAAATCTGGCTTCCACATTGACTTTGCTTGGTCAGAAGGTCACAAAAAGTAATCACATGACCCTGGATACAGCAGCCATCATAAATGCTCGCTGCCAAGCATCTACATTTTGATCATGTGACCTTGGGGAGGGGGGTGCTACAACAGTTGTAAGCGTGAAAAACGGTCATAAATCACTTTTTTCAATGATGTTGCCAAACGGTCATTAAACGAATTGTTGTAATTCGAGGCTCATCTCTACTTCTATCAATG
The DNA here is from genome assembly GCF_029215685.1 of Pituophis catenifer annectens. Classification (NCBI taxonomy): domain Eukaryota; kingdom Metazoa; phylum Chordata; class Lepidosauria; order Squamata; family Colubridae; genus Pituophis; species Pituophis catenifer. Next base: position 17,022,848 of record NW_027256883.1, on the reverse strand, counting down.
TCTTCCAAGTGTCTGCCATGTACAACATGTTCCTTTTAAAATTATCAACCTTTCACCATCTCATTCTTTCTTCCTCCTTTTGCTCAGTTACCCAGAGAGTTTGTCTCTCCTTTCTGCTAATATCAGGAAATTCAAATTGAATTCCAAAAAAATTAAACTTTCTTAAGAGAGGAATTAAAAATGATCACTAAGGTCCCTTACAACATTATCTTCCAAATGTCGTTTTAGTTTTTGAAAAGTTGGTTTGGATTTTTTTTTAAAAGGTGATGTAGCTATTATTAATATAAATATCATCAAGTAAATTATCAGAACAATTAATTGATATGCTGCAATTAAGATTACCTCATGCATAAGAGATCTTAAAATTCCATGCAAGTTTATTCTAAATGAATGTCATCTTCTTGAACATCAAATTATAGAATTGCAATCAAGAAGTTTAAAAATAGGCCTTAACTGATGTATGTATGCATGATAATTATTTGCACCTCAGATCAGCCTTACTTATGGAAAAGGGAACTCCTCTGAAATGGAATAGAATGGACATTTTAGATGCTTTTTATTATCATGTATTTTTATGCTGACCTTCTTCCCCAGCCATTAATCCCTGTAAATATGATCATTCCGATATGGTTTATTATTAGCATTCTTTCTGTAAGAACATCTTGCACATTTGATATAAATGTAATTATATAAACACTTTTAATAGATGAACCATTAGTACTCATTAGTTTAAGGAAACAAGCCCATTTGAAATGGTGATCTTGACTGGTTTTCATCAACAGTTAATAAATCAGTTTGGCCTTGTTCAGCTACGGTGCCAAGCTTCACATATTCTGTTAAACCATGGTTGTTTAAACTGTGTTTATTCAATAAACACAGCTGTCATCAAACACACTAAGACAGGTTTTGCAAAACTGGCTGAGGAATTCTGGGAGTTGAAGTCCACAAGTCTTAAAGTTGCCAAGGTTGGAAAATCCTGCACTAAGGTTCACAAACCATGATAGCTTGGTTTAAAATATGCTATGCTACATGTGGGGGTGTGGGGGAATGGAATCCCAGGGCCATGCTGAGCTCTTTTTATGGTCAATAATTTTTTCTGTGCTGGTGATTATGAAAAAACTGAATGCATATTTTCCTGCCCTTTTTGAGGGGAAAGATTATGAAACATGTAGTGAATGCGCCCTAAAATGATCTTATTCACCATTAAAAAGAAAGGGAAAATAAATGATTGTTCTTAAGGAGAAAAAGGAATGTGGAATTAATTGGTCTTGTCCAAAAAATATTAATCTATAGTTTAGATGAAGTTTAGATGCCTAGGATTTAAGTTTTCTGTGATGTAGTTCATGTAAAAATGAAAAGTTATAAAAGAACAAGTGACGCAAAAAAAGCTTGTTTTCTTTCTCCTGCTGATTATATCACACAAGCCATAAACCTGCATTCAGCATCATTGTGTCAGCAGTCTCCTTCAATTAACCAGCCAGTGTGGTTTCCTTCCTTCCTTCCTTCCTTCCTTCCTTCCTTCCTTCCTTCCTTCCTTCCTTCCTTCCTTCCTTCCTTCCTTCCTTCCTTCCTTCCCTCCCTCCCTCCCTCCCTCATATGAGGACAAATTATGCATTGTAAACATCGTTTACAAGAGGGACGCAGTGGCTCTGTGGCTAAGATGCTGAGCTTGTCGATAGAAAGGTCAGCAGTTCAGCGGTTCGAATCCCTAGTGCCCTAGCCCAGGTGAGCTCCCATTACTAGTCTCAGCTTCTGCCAATCTAGAAGTTTGAAAGTACGTAAAAAATGCAAGTAGAAAAATAGGGAACATCTTTGGTGGGAAGGTAACAGTGTTCAGTGCGCCTTTTCTTTTAGTCATGTCTGCCACATGACCATGGAGACGTCTTTGGACAGCGCTGGGAATTCGGCTTTGAAACGGAGATGAGCACCGATCCCTACAGTCGGGAACGACTAGCGCATATGTGCGAGGGGAACCTTTACCTTAAACATCGTTTGGAGGTGGGAGGTGCTTCCAATGTAATCTACCAAATGCCCTACACGGATTGCCCTTGTGACTATGTAGGACAGAAGGGAAGGAAGCCCTCCACCATATTGCAAGAAAAAAAAGAGAGCGGTCAGATGAGGAGACCTGAACTCATTGCAGCCTCTCACTACAATGAACAAGGACACACATTCCATTTTGCAGCTACCAAGATTGTTGGACGAGCAGGCACAAAAACAGCCAGGGAAGTGATTAAAGCCTGGGGAACAGGTCCCTCGTCAATCAACAGGGGTGCTGATTTACTACCGACTTATCAAGTACTTAGAAGGCAAGAGCTGGGCAGCACAAGCAAAGGACAGCTAATGACTTAAAAGCCAGCCAACAACACACCCCAATCAACATCTAAAAAGGCACTTACAACAGACATTATAAATACCACACACAGAAAAGCACACACTCTGCTAGAGAGAAGTTCCCTGAAGATGGGCTCCAGCACGAGTCCGAAAGCTCAGAAGATAAAATCTCTGGTTCCGGTGACCGACCCAGATTGGATTCTGCAACATTATCCTGGGACACGTATATCCGCCTTCATTTGTAATAAACAAGTTAATTGCATAGAGCGAGGTGGCACAGTGGTTAGAGTGCAGTACTGCAGGCTACTTCACCTGACTGCTAGCTGCCAAGTTCGGCAGTTCAAATCTCACCAGGCTCAAGGTTGACTCAGTCTTCCATCCTTCCAAGGTTGGTAAAATGAGGACCCAGATTGTTGGGGGCAAGATGCTGTAAAAGCATTATGAAGCGGTATATAAGTCTAAGTGCTATTGCTATTGCTATTGCTATTGCATTTATTTAATCTAATTTTTATTATATTTGAAATAATTTTATGAAATGTTTTCAGGGTTGTAGCACTCTCTTTCGCCCGGTTCTTGGAAGTGACCCGCAATCAAATGGTTCAAGAAATGTGATTTGGCCCAACCCTATAACATCTGTAAAATCGATTTTAATCATCTCTTTTCTAGTCACTACCTAAATAATGAGGGCGAGAAACTTTAAAACTTTAATTACTACTATTGTATTCTTCTGTTCTATACTTTGATTCTGGATTCTGTGATTAATGCTAGACTAATAAACGAAAACACAATCAATCAACCAACCAACCCCCCTCCCGCAATCCTTTCATTATGACGGTCGTGGCCAGGGGGGCTTTATATCAGGTATGCCTAATCCGCCAGTTGCGTCCCTTTCTGGATCGGGACTCCCTGCGCACGGTCACTCATGCCCTCGTCACTTCCCGACTGGACTACTGCAATGTTCTCTACATGGGGCTGCCCTTGAAGAGCATCCAGAGGCTCCAGCTGGTCCAAAATGCGGCCGCGCAGGTGATTATGGGAGCGGCGGGGCGCTCCCATGTAACACCTCTCCTGCGCGAGCTGCATTGGCTCCCAGTGGTCTTTCGGGTGCGATTCAAGGTGTTGATTAACATCTTTAAAGCATCCATGGCTTAGGACCTGGGTACTTACGGGACCGCCTTCTGCTACCGACAGCCTCCCACTGGCCAGTACGCTCCCACAGGGCGGGGCTTCTTGGGGTGCCGTCGGTCAGATAATGTCAACTGGCGACCCCCCCCGGGGGAGAGCCTTCTCAGTGGGGGCTCCTGCCCTCTGGAACGAGCCCCAGAGGTACGGAGGATCCCGGACTTGCGCACCTTCTGCCGTGCCCTGAAGACTTTGTTATTCCAGGAAGCCGGGCTAGCCTAATTTTAACGGTTTTACATTTTTAAATTGGATTTTAATGGGATGTTTTTAATTGTGGGCCAAAGTATTTAATCTGGTTTTAAATTGTTTTTAACTTTTATATTTATGTATTTGAACTTGGCTGTTCACCGCCCTGAGTCCTTCGGGAGAAGGGCGGTATATAAATATAATAAATAAATAAATAAATAAATAAATAAATAAATAAATAAATAAATAAATAAATATAAATAAATAAATAAATAAATAAATAAATAAATCTTGTAGGAAATATACTCTTGATATTTTTTCATAAAGTCTACCAAAGGTGACCTCTCAAAAGGTCTGAGTGGCACCAGTCATTTATACTTTAAGTTGCTCTTCAGACACATAGAATGCATACCTAATCAAAGGTCGCTCAAGTTCCCCCTGGCATCACTTTTCAGTTCTGTGTACCATCCAGTTCCTTGCCTTCGAAAATAATCTCAAGGAATAAAGACAAACTTTGCTTTGCAAGAATGCTGAATCCAGAGACTCAGAACAATAAGAACAGCTGAAAATCCCTGAAGTTTCATTCCAAACTTTACTATTATCCAGCTCAAACTGCAATCCCTGAAAAGCCAACCACGTTACATAAGATATAATAAATGCACCATTAAAAAAAAAACTAGTTAAAATTCACAGTATTCAGTCCATTTATATAACCAGAGTGCATTCTATTTTATAGGGTAATAATAAAGACAGATACATTTCGTATAACTTGACATTAATCAAACCCTATTCTTTCTTACGAGGAGGTCAGTATTTTACATTGAAAAAATACTACAGATGATCAGTTATACGGTATGCTATTACTGGAGGGGTCACAATGTTTACTTTTGGCAAAAAACATAATAAAACATCTTGACTCAAAGGTAGGCAACTAATAGTTCTCCATATTCTTCTCCCATCAGCTGTAGCTTATATTTTTCTGGAGGCAGTAAATTCCTCGTTCATATCTTATAGGCTAATAAGTTCTAAACGTTGTCCAACTAGAATTCACCAGATACAGTACAATTCTTAATTGGTGCACAGACTGTAGCACAGTAACTGAAATTATTAGTTTGTGCTTCTTACATTTTGTGGGAGGTTCACTTGGTTGCGGATCTTAATGAGTCTAATATAAGATAGTTAATTATCATTAACTAATGATAATTAATGCAGATGACAGACTCAATAATGAATTATTGAGTCTGTCATCTGCACCTCTATAACTGTCTGGTTTGGTTCTGCAACCCAACAAGACACAGACTTCAGAGGATAATTAGAACTGCAGAAAAAACAATGGCTACCAACCTGCCTTCCATTGAGGACCTGTATACTGCACGAATCAAAAAGAGGGCTGTGAAAATATTTACAGACCCCTCGCATCCTGAACATAAACTGTTTCAACTCCTACCCTCAAAACGACGCTATAGAGCACCAGAACAACTAGACACAAGAACAGTTTTTCCCCGAACGCCATCACTCTGCTAAACAAATAATTCCCTCAATACTGTCAAACTATTCATTAAGTCTGCATTACTATTACTATTAATCTTTCCATCGTTCCTATCACCCATCTCCCCCCACTTATGACTGTAACTTGTTGCTGTATCCTTACAATTTATATTGATTGTTTCCTAGTATGATTTGATTGCTTATTTGTACCCTATGACTATCATTAAGTGTTGTACCTTATTATTCTTAACGAATGTATCTTCTCTTTTTATGTACACTGAGAGCATATGCACCAAAGACAAATTCCTTGTGTGTCCAATCACACTTGGCCAATAATGAATTCTAATCTAATCTAAAGAATTCTAATGAGCAATAGTGGCTAACCTAGTTCACATGATCGATAGGAGAACAAAAAGAACCATTCAAGATGTTGATTGTCACCTTCAAGGTGTTGATTGTCACCTACATGGCTCAGGACCAGGTTATTTGAAGTACAGTTGTTCCCATCTATCTGACCCATCAGAGTGGGGAGGCACTATGGGTCGCTTCTCCTAAGCAAGCCCATCTAGCAGGATGGAGAAGAAGGGCCTTCTCCGTGGTGGCTCCCACCCTGCGGAACATCATCTCTATGGATATAAGCCTGGTCCCCACTTTGACACTCTTTTGCAAGGCCCTGAAGACCTGGTTTTGCGCCAACAGGCCTGGGACCCCATAGTGGGATGAAGGCCATCAAATGGCTCATTTGATTGTGGTTACCAGGACGGGGGTGGGATTATTGCTTTTTTATTGTTTTGATAATGGGTTTTTATTCTTGTTAGCCACCTGGAATCTCTCTGAGTGAATATATCCTGTATTATGTACCTTGAGGAAAAGTGAAATTCAGGTGGTAATGAATAAATAAAAGCCTACCTAAGTGTGTGCCAAAATTACTGAAGAAGTCTTGAGGAACTCAAGATGCTCTTTACGATTAACATTAAAAAAGTGTACAGGGCCTCACAAGGTTGCTTAGTAGAATTGAGGCTTTTTCAGAACTGCCAGTAGCCATCTAAGAAAGTAAAGGTAAAGGTAAAGGCAAAGGGTTCCCCTCGCACATATGTGCTAGTCGTTCCTGACTCTAGGGGGTGGTGCTCATCTCCGTTTCAAAGCCGAAGAGCCAGTGTTGTCCGAAAACATCTCTGTGGTCATGTGGCCGACATGACTAAACACCAAAGGCGCACGAAATGCTGTTACCTTCCCACCAAAGGTAGTCCCTATTTTTCTATTTGCATTTTTTACGTGTTTTCAAACTGCTAGGTTGGCAGAAGCTGGGACAAGTAACAGGAGCTCACTCTGTTACGCGGCACTAGGGATTCGAACCACTGAACTGCCGACCTTTCGATTGACAAGTTCAGCGTCTTAGCCACTGAGCCATCTAGGAGCCATGTAGTAAATATCTTATCATGCTCTGAAAACAGCTATGAAAATTAAGATCAAGGAAATGGTGACTCACTGTGGGGAGCTCTCAAACATGAAAGATTAGAAGACTGCTACCCCAAGGAGTTGGGGAGAGGGATTCAAAAGCAAGAATGGAAAGACCTATATGGTGGTTAGGAAGCTATCATGGCTGAAAGTGTTAAAAGACATTGACTAAAAACAGGTCCCAGGATTTGCATCGGCCATATTCATTGTTTTTTTCTTCGTTTCCATTTGTAGACAATCATTCATAAACAGTAAGTAGGCATTAACGTTGCAGAAAAATGTTTATATCATGTAGACATTCTAAAAACAGTTAACACTGTCAACCCTGAAGCTGATCTGACTGAAGCCATCCTGGAGCTTCAGTGTTGACATACACCTTGATTGAAACATTAGCCTGCAAACAACTCTGTATATACACAAACAACTCTGTATATACAGAATAACAGAGTTGGTTGGAAGGGACCTTGGAGGTCCCCAAGCAGGTCACCTTATACCAGTGAGGGTTAACCTTTTTGGTACCAAGTGCCCAAAGCGCGTGTGCGATTGCATGCGTGCATATGCATGTGCGCGTGCCCGGACCCCCAAAATGTGAGCGCCCCCTGCACATGCGACACATTCCCCACGCATGTGTACATGTCCCCCGCACATGAACCCTGCCCCCCCCGCCCCTGTTTTGGCTTCCAGGTTGGTGCAGGAGGCTTTCCAGGCCCAAAACGGGACACATGCGCAGCAGAGACTCAAAGAGTAGCTGGCCGGTGGGAGGTGCGGTGGAGCTGGGCTGGGGCGATGGCTGGCGTGCCTGTTGTGGCTCCGTTGCCTGAGCCTGGGTTATCGACAGATGCAGACTCTGAGAGTGAGGGAGAGGAGTTGGCAAGGCCTCCCTCTCCAGGACCTTCCTCTCTGGCAATGCCTCTGGAGGACACCGAAGGCCAAAAGATAGGCTCAGAGCCAAGCACATCCCCGCAGCCACAGGTGGACAGCGACAAAGAAGATAAGTGCTGGCTGGACCCTCGGCAGAGGCGCAGGGAGAAGCATGCGCAGCAGAGGGGAAGGCGTGCCAGAGATTAGCTGAGTCACTGGACCACACCCCACAGGGTATAAATGTGGGTGTGGTGGCCGGTTCAGTTTGTGACGAGCAAAAACTGGAAATAATCCATGATCTCTGCGTTACTGGACTTTGCCTGCTTTATCGGACTGCATTTTGATTAATCCTTGTATTGTTGAAACTCTGCCTGTTTTATCGGAATGTTTGCAGTCTAATCTTTGTTTTGTGTGAGTAAAGTCTGAATTGGCAGCTAGCCACTGGGTTGCTGCCAGCTTTATCTTCAACGAGTTTTGTCATGTGGCTTATTAACTCCGGGCCGTCTGTGGGGGTGCGTGTGTGGTACGGGGACAGAACAGTGCTAGGCGACATGGCTCCATGTGCCATTTTGGGCATGCGTGCCATAGGTTCGCCATCTCGGCCTTATACCGATCCAGACAAATGGCTGTCCAGTCTCTTCTAATATGAAGATGTTTCATGCCATGGATCTTCCAGCTAAAACAGATATCCCAACTCTTACGCATATACAACTGTCAGGACAAAAATACCCCACACACCATGCAAAGGTGAATGGGGTGAGGTCAGGACCACAACTGGAAGAAATGCCCATCCTTTGTATATGTTTAGGGTATACATGAATGAATGAAATGTATAGTTATATGCAAACATTTAGGGTACCTATGACCAAATAGCCTGCTTCAATTAATATTTTAATGCACCTCTCTTTACAGAGTGAAAGCAGATACACTTCAATCAGGAATTTAACAAGGTTAAATATCCATCATGGAGGTTTTACAAAAGAAAGCCATGCAATTACTTTAAAGCCACTCCAAATTAAGTTGTAGGAGTGGTGCATCCATGATTCAAGAATTAACCGCTTTAATTCTTTAATACCAAACTAGAAGTCCTGAGAATTTAAGCACATGCAGGGGGCTGTTGATGAAGACAAAGAGGGAAAAGTTGGCACTACCTTTTCTGCCAGCCAACCCAAGTGCCTAATTTCTCGGCCTCCGGCTATTCCTGCTTTACCCAGTTGATCTTTGACCTCTGAGATGACTTTGGGAATGAGCTCGCTGATACAGGAGTGGATGGCATAGAACCAGGCCTGGGCAGTGCTCGCATCTTTACTCCTTAGCACCAAGATGTGCTTGGCATCCGGTGAATGAACTTCAACAATCCTGTAGAAGAAAAATAAATAAATAAATACAATAAATAAGAAAAGAGGGGAGAGTTATAGGTATTCTCAAAGTTCCAGCCCGATTACCTGATTTGTAAGTGTAGAAGTGTGAAAAAACACTGTGCCAGGGATGGGGCACCTTTAGACTATTGAGTCATGACCAAACCAACATAGCTAGCCAAATAGAGGTCCTATCAGGCAGGAATAGCAATAGCACTTAGATGTGCTATTGCTTCATAGTGATGTACAACACTCGCTAAGCGGTTTATTTTTAATAATAATAATAATAATTATTATTATTATTATTATTATTATTATTATTATTATTATTATTATTAATATTTCTATGCCGCTCTCTCTCCGAGGACTCTGGGCAGCTTACACCATAGACACCATACTAAATATCATCTTGCTCCCAACAATCTGGGTCCTCATTTTACCCACCTCGGAAGGATGGAAGGCTGAGTCAACCTTGAGCTGGTGAGATTTGATCTGCTGATCTGCTGAACTAGCAGTCAGCTGAAGTAGCTGCAGTACTGCACTCTAACCACTGCGCCACCTCGGCTCTTTTACAGAGTTTACAGAGTCAGCATATTGTCCCCCAAAAATCTGGGTCCTCATTTTACCAACTTCGGAAGGATGGAAGGCTGAGTCAACCTTGAGCCCCGTCAAGATCGAACTCTGGGCTGTTGGCAGAGTTAGTCTGCAATACTGCACTATAACCATTGCACCACTAGAGCTCCCTATAAGGTACCTCCCCATCCTATAAACTTGGTATTCCACCGCAGCTTTTCTTTTTCCTTGAAGACATTTCACTTCTCATCCAAGAAGCTTCTTCAGTTCTGGAACTGTAGAAATGAAGAAGCTGCTTGGATGAGAAGCGAAATGTCTTCAAAGGAAAGAAAAACAAAAACAAAGTCCTTGGCCTTTTGAAGAAGAACCTTTAGACAAATGGTTATCCAATATCTTCTTAAAAACTTCCAGTGTTGGAGCATTCACAACTTCTGGAGGCAAGTTGTTCCACTGATTAATTGTTCTAACTGTCAGGAAATTTCTCCTTAGTTCTAAGTTGCTTCTCCCCTTGATTAGTTTCCACCCATTGCTTCTTGTTCTACCCTCAGGTGTTTTGGAGAATAGCTTGACTCCCTCTTCTTTGTGGCAGCCTGTGAGATATTGGAACACTGCTATCATGTCTCCCCTCATCCTTCTCTTCATCAAACTAGACATACCCAGTTCCTGTTGAATTCATATTTACCAGCAAAGAAATAAAGAGAGACTAGTATAGATCTAGTTCAAGCTATTTAGCTCTCGTCAACTAGCCTTTTAGCGCAGCTTATCCCTTTATTTCTTTGTCGGTAAATATGAATTCAACACAAAAATAATTTGTCACGAAAACTGTTCTGTTCTGAGAACAATGTATGAGAGCGGAGGCAAGGCGAATTAATAATAACTTTTATTATCAACAACAGCTAACATCAGACCCACTCAGTGCTAAGGACCTCGGAGAGCAGGGCAGCTTCTGAGGCACTGACCGCTCTTAAATATGCAGAGCTGTCAGTGGCTGGGCCAATCAGGACGCGCCCATTTCGCGCCGGCTGGTAGCTGACGATCGGGCCAATCGGCTGCTCCGTCCTTGTCATGTGTGTGGCCTCTGGATACAACAAAAACGACCGCCTGCGAAGGCCACTGGATTGGAGCTGAAAGGCGAAAGCGGAAGCAGTATGCTCTGCCCCGTATTTCGGTGGACCAGGTTGCCCTGATAGTCTGGACTCACCGGGAAAAAAGCAGCAACGCTTGTTGCCACAATGGTGGTGTGTGTATCTCTGTTTCATAATTCTTCCTAACACCACTGGTTAAAGAGGAGCAAAGAGCTGTGGGCGGACGTGTCTTTTTCGATACAAGACCCTGTTAAATTGCTAGTTATAGAAAAGAAAACTGGCCCACAACTTACAACACTTTGGTTAGTGATCGTTCAAAGCAGTGGTGAAATTCAATTTTTTAAAATCCACATTCCCTCCCCACTCCTGGGGGAAGGATATTGCAAAATCTCCATTCCCACCCCACTCTGGGACCAGCCAGAGGTGGTATTTGCCAGTTCTCCGAACTACTCAAAATTTCCGCTACTGGTTCTCCAGAACCTGCTGGATTTCACCCCTGGTTCAAAGTTACAACGGCACTGAAAAAAATGACTTATAACCGTTTTTCACACAATCATTGCGGAATCCCCATGGTCATGTGATCAACATTCAAACGCTTGGCAACTGGCATGTATTTATGACGGTTGCAGAGTTCCGGGGTCATGTGACCATCTTTTGCGGCCTTCTGGCAAGCAAAGTCAATGGGGAAGCTAGATTCACTTAACAACTGTGTAAGAAAGGTCTTAAAATTCACTTAATAGATTTCTCACTTAACAACAGAAATTTTGGGCTAAATTGTGGTCGTAAGTTGAGGACCACCTGAGGTGAACAGAATTTACTTTAAGAGTTTCCATAAGGGTAATCAGTATGATGTAGTGGTTAAGATAGTGGGCTAGGAGATGAGAGATCAAAATTCAAGTCTATCTTCATCTATGGAAATCCACCGGTTTACTTTAGGACGGTCTCTTAGTCCAACCAACCTCACTGGTTTTTCTTGTGCGAATTAAATAAAGGATTATTCCCATATATGTCATCCTGAGCTCTTGGAGAAAAGTAAGAATATAAATCTATCAAATAATATCAGTCTGCTGCAACAAACAATGGCAGTAAATTTAATCACACCTTAAAAATTACACTCTTATGTTGGCGTTGAATTTAGGGAACTGCCCTCTCAGCTTAACTTGAAAGGCAAAGGAGACACTGTAGTATAAAATACAACTTGTCACAATTCATCCATATTGGGTGTGGGGCAGGGGTTGGCTGCTGAAGGTTCGCAAGGGTTCGGGAGAACCTCTAGCTAAGAACCCCCAAATCCCACTCCTGGCTGGCCCCGCCCACCCCATCCCATCCCGCCCCACCCCTCCCAGGAATCCCCACATGGCCCATTTTGGATGCAGGTAAGTAAAAGGCAGCTGCAGAGGCTTGGGGAGGGTGAAAAACGGGCCTACTGGAAGTTCAGGAAGGCCGGAAACTGTCCCATTTCCGGCCTCCAGAGGGCCTCCAGAGCTTGGGGAGGTTGTTTTCGCCCTCCCGGAGCCTCAAGGAAAGCCTCCGGAGCCCGGGCAACTTCCCGTGGCCGACTAGGCTACGCCCACCATTGCCAAGCCCACCCAGCAACCGGGCAAAAAATCCCTTGCTAAAATTTTTGAAGCCCACTCCTGGTGCGGGGTGGGACCACAATTAACCCTTACGTTCAAACTGGACAATTAGAAAGCACAATGAGTGTTTGAGAAAACAATTTATTGGAAATCAAAGTATTCTCTAATAAAACATGATCAACAAATGTCTTTTTGACCAACAAAAATAGTACTCATTAAATCTGTACCTTCCCATCTCTAAAAATGGATGGTGTCATTTTTCTAAAGTAAGAATTGAAAAGCCAACAAAAAAATTACAGAGATGAGTTTGCTCTGCTTTGCATTATTTTTGACAATTACCCTCATTGCAGTAACAGGGCATCCAGTCAATGTGGCCATATCTTTCTAGTCTATTCTACTTGGCTTTCCAACATAAATGCCCCTGAGCACGGTTGATGATTCTTCGCCTACAGTGAGAATATGTCAAATGATACCAAAACACTATTTTAAATGACTTAAAAATGCAATCTACTCTTCTGTAAACCTCACTGGTTTTTCTCTCGGATCTGGCTTCTGAAACATGACATTATCTGTAATTTGGTGATAAAAGTTTTAAATTTCCCCTTGTCTGGAAATATTTAAGACAGTGCCACAGCTCTGTTCCTTCATACCCTCCACCACAGTTATGTAAACACTGCATACAGAACATTTTTGATAAAGCCCATATTAGCCTAAAGGAATTGTGCATTTAAATAGATGTCTGCCATGATATATATACTGTCTTCTAACCATCAGCTAACCATATAAACAAAAACTATCTTTTTTTTCTAAAGCCTCCATGGTCAATAAAACATCTCAAAGTTCCTTATAAAATGACAATAAAACCCACAAGTTGGCAACCTCCAAATGTACAACGTTTGAAGACTAACAAAAATGATTAGAGGGCTGGAGGTTAAAACATACAAACAATAGTGACAGGAATTGGGTAGGTCTCTAATGAAAAAGAGGACTAGGAGGTGACATAATAGCAGTGTTCCAATATTTGAGGGGCGGTCAAACTATTTTCCAAAGCACCAAAATGCATGACAAGAAATAATGGATGGAAACTAACCAAGGAGAGAAGCATCTTAGAACTAAGGAGAAATTTCCTGACAGTTAGAACAATTAATCAGTGGAACAACTTGCCTGCAGAAGTGGTGAATGCTCCAACACTGGAAGTTTCTAAGAAGATGTTGGATAACCATTTGTCTGAAATGGTATAGGGCTTTGGAGGTTGGACTAGAAGACCTTCAAGGTCCCTTCCAACTCTGTTATTCTACTTCTTCCCAATGGAATAGCTTGCCTTCAGAAATTGTGGATGCTCCATCACTGGAGGCTTTCAAAAAGAGACTGGACAATTATTTGTCCGAAACGGTGTAGGACCATGATGGGGAACCTATGGCATGCGTGCCAGAAGTGGCATGCAAAGCCATCTCTCCGGGTATGTGAGCCATTGCCTGTTGCTCTTCTGGTTTCCAGCGTGCTGGCCAGCTGGTCTTCACGCATGCAGGAGTGCTGGAAATCGGAAGAGTACGCATGCTCGTTGCCAAGCAACCAAAATCCGATCACGTGACGTGACCCTATATGTGTGGGTGAATGCAGCTCTCAGAACTTCAGATAGGGTCGTAAGTACCTTTTCGTGGATCCACTGTACTTTGAACGGACACTAAGCAGCAAGTCATTAAGTAAGGACCATTTATATCAAAGGCAGTTTCCAATAGTATTACTGTATTACCCTGACTTTGCAGGAAACCAAGCCAGCAATCTGATTTTGCTTTTATGGACCTAACCAAGATGCAACCCTGTTCTAAACAAGCTTCTCTCCTTGGAACAATATGGTAGAATGAGAGGCAACAATTTAAGATAAAATATTTATTTATTTGTTATTTATTAGTCCAATTTATATGCCGCCCTTCTCCGTAGACTCAGGGCGGCTTACAATGCATTATAGCAATAGCCTGCATACTTTTTTGTATATACCTGCTTAATAGGGCTTTCGGGCCCCCTAAACGGTGTTGTTCTATACAAAGTTGGCTTATTGCCCCCACAATCCGGGTCCTCAATTTACCTACCTCGAAAAGATGGAAGGCTGAGTCAACCTTGAGCCTGGTGAGATTCGAACTTGCACTAATTGCAGGCAGCTGGCAGCTAAGTGCTAGCACTTAACAGCACTTTAGTCCGCTGCACCACCGAGGCTCTTTTTTGAAATTTTGTGCCAGGAACATGATGCAGATTAAGGAATTAATTTGCCCTGGTTATAGGAATTCTTTTATTTTGATTCCAATATTTGGGATTTCACTACTGGCTGATTCCTCATTTAACCACCTCCAGGGCATAAACGCTACCGAAGCAACTTGTATTTTTCGCCTACATTCCCACTTTCACTTTAAAGGTGCTCTTAAACAAGTGAAGAATGAAGATGACCCACAGTTCGTCATAGAAGACCAACCCTCTTTGGTTACAAATACCAAGTGAGATCCTGTGCAAATTCCCAGCAAAATCCAGCAGGTTAAAGATGATGACCTGTGGCACAGAACAATGACCTATAAACAAGTCCAGGAGAAAACACATGCTTTCTGATTTGCCCAGCTGTGTCACTTGAGTTCCCAGGCCAGGAAACCTGTGGGTTTTGATGGAATATCTGTAATAACCTGCTTAATTCTACCAACAGCGGAATCCACTTTCTATTCTGAGTTTGTGGAGCACATTTCTTAGAACCATGATGGCGAACCTATGGCACGCGTGCCAGCGCCCTCTCTGTGGGCATGCAAGCCGTCGCCCCAGCTCAGCTCTGCCGCGCATGTGCGTGTGCTTCTTGCTGGCCACCTGGTCTTCAGGTCTCTGCTGCGCATGTGCGGGGCGCAGGTGGAGGGGCATGTGCACATGCGGGGGGTGCGTGCACACATACGGGGGCCGCGGGCACACATGCGGGGCCGCGGGCGCATGCAGGGGTGGGGCATGCACATGCATGGGCTGGGGCGCGTGTGCAGGGGGTGCGCATTACATTTTGGGGGTGCGCATGGACACACGCACTTTCGGCACTCGGTCCGGAAAAGGTTAACCATCACTGTCTTAGAAGAATTGGAGTAATGGTATTTTTAGCATTATCTGCAAAATAGATAATGGGGTGGTAATACAAGACCTAGGAATACTAACAGAATGGCAGAGTTGGAAGGGACCTTGGAGGTCTTGTTGTGGCCCACCAGCGGCCTGTGCGGATCGTGGCTGATCCTGTTGATGAGGAGGCTGGTGTGGGGTTGCGCTAGCAGCCTGCGCAGCCGGAGCTCGCGTTGGACAGCGAGGAGGCTGAAGAGGATGTGGTGTCAGATGCAGAGACTCAGCCAGGCCCTCCAGAGGTTTCTTCAAGTGGGGAGAGCGAAGTGGAGGAGCCTCTTCTCAATGTTCGAGCACGCAGGGCTGCCAAAAGGCAGGAGTGGCTACTCAGGAGGAGGAGGTCTACTTGAGAGTAGGGCTTGAGGATAATTGGCCACTCCCTTAGCCTATTTAAGTCACACGCAGCTAGTGCGTTCTTGCTGGAAACAACTCATATTATTATCAGAGTATTTTGGTTTATCATATCTTGTTTTCTGGGCTGGTTGCCAACCTTTGCCGGTTTTGTTTATTCTTGCTACTTAATAAATTTGATAAGGACCGTTGGTGTGTGTCAATATCCACGGAAATCCGGAGCTGGGACAGAACAGGTCTTCTAGTCGATACTATAACTAAGCATGTTGCCTACAAAGCCCTGAAAAACTCAAATTTTAGCACTTTTACTATAGAAACCAGTTCTGCTCCTATCCCACACAGTATCTTTGTGTGTCCATGACAATTCCTGATGTCCTTTAAAAAGGGCAGAAAACCAGAAGCAAATATACTAGGAAGCAGAGGTGGTATTCAGCCGGTTCGGGCTGGTTTGCCTGAACTGGTAGTGGAAATCATGGGTGGGCCTGTCCACCCGCTCAGGCTCTATGCCATCCTATTTAGGCACATTTTTTAGAATGTGTGTAAGCCGCTCGCAAAACACATTCACAGAAGGCTGTGCACATGCGTGGACGAGCATGTGCGCTCTCTCACATCTGCGAACCGGTAGGGAAGGTAAGTGAATACCATCCCTGCTAGGAAGGATTCCTCCTCACCAAAGTGGCCAGGCTTGATGATTTCCGATAAAAAAATATAACTCCATCCATAAACAAAACTACCACAATAGCAATGCGCTTGCTAATATCTTAATTAACTAATAGTAATTAATAATAGTAATTAATTAGATTTCCTGATTCTTATTAATGAAAGTGTATCTGCAATCACTGTCTTAGTTATTCAATTTTCTTCTGGAAGTTACAGATGATTTTTCTGGAAGTTACAGAGGGAGAGGATGGGGCTTTGTAGGAGTGGCAGAATCTGGGGAAGGAGTTAAAAGAGGGATCAGCCTAGAATCCCTATATAGTCACAAATGGCCTAAGTCTCTAGAATTCCATGGTCCCTTATTTAACTCTAAGCAGGCTGCAAACTATTAGCTGAGAAGATTCCTGTGCATAGGCTGTTTAGCAATAAATCAGTTTAATTGCACCTTGATGTGTGGACCTGATCTTTCCCACCTGATCCAATCCCAATAATTCAGTGCCATAAGACAACTCCAACCATACTATGTAGCCCCGGGATCTAGCACTGAGCCCCAGGGATGGTATCCACTTACTTTCCCTATAGGTTCACAAAGGTGTGTTCGTATGCACACTTGCTCGCGCCCCATCTACGCATGCGCCCGGCCTTCCACGCATGTGCTTTGCTGGTGCATGCGCTGTCAGCACATGCATCTGGCTCAAAAATGTGCCTCAATAGGATGGCATAGAGCCGGGGTGGGTGGCCCCCGCCCACTCGTGTTTTCCACTACCGGTTTGAGTGAACCTGTCCAAACCGGCTGAATACCACCTCTGCTGAGCCCTCTCTCAAACAGAAAATTCTTTGGGTTTCTGCTTCTTATGCAGAAGAAGCGCTAGATGCTAAGGAAGTTTCTTTGGATTCCTTTATGCTAGATAGGGAACAAAAAAGGCCATGAATGTAAAAAAAGAAGAAAAAAAGGATATCCTTTTAACGACCCCATCAGCCTTTTCCAATTTCACAGATTTTCTCCTCGCATAAGAGGCTTGTGTGTGGTGTGATGCAACTCTCTCCATACATTATAGATGAGGACCAATAAGTTTATCCTATTTTTAGAGCCTGGAAGCTCTTAAAGAGCTATCAAAGTCTCATTTCCCCTTCATTTCCCCAGGCTGCCTTTTCTCACTTCTCAGGTAAGCAAATGCCCAGAGATTGGTGGCTCAAATTAGGATAAGGAATTCAGTCCCTCAGTGCAGTTTCTTGCTTTTTAGGATTGGCCATGAAAGCACAGCATCTGACAAAACAGAAGAGTTCAATCAAGACAGTCAAATTCCAGACTGGCCTTCATTAATTTAAGCTCTCAGATATTCTATATTTAGCATGTCCAACTGGTATGGCCAAGTTGTGGGTGGTGAGACTTTAATCCAAATCTCGTTGGATTTTACTTGTTGAAACTCTGCCCTTTTTGTCTATAAAAAAAGAGATTAAGCTTTGATTGCACGGTTGGGCCACCATCCTTACTTTTCTGGCGCATCCTTGGTTCATACCTTATTCTGTATGCAATGGAAAAACTCAGCCAATCAGAACTTTTATGTGAAAGGACAGAGATGTGTGCATGACGGTGTAGTCTACAACCCTTTTCCTATTTGAACATAACTGTAAGAAGAACGCCATGCTGGGAGCCAGTTTGGTCTAGTGCCGTGATGGCGAACCTATGGCACGGGTGCCACAGGTGGCACGCGGAGCCGAATCAGTGGGCATGCGAGCGTTGCCCTACTCAGCTCCAGCGCGCATATGTGTGCCGGCCAGCTAATTTTCGGGCCTTCTGGGCCCACCTGAAGTCGGGAAATGGGCTGTTTCTGGCCTGCGGAGGGCCTCCCGGGTAGGGGACGGAAGGCCGTTTTCACCCTCCCCAGGCTCCAAGAAAGCTTCTGGAGCCTGGGGAGGGCAGAAAATGGGCCTACTGAGCCCACTGTGTGCCAAAAGTGGGGGTAGCGCGGGGAGGTCATGCACGCATGTGCGAGGGTGGGGTGCATTGAATTATGGGTATAGGCACACGCATGCGCGACCCCCCTGCATGATCCCCACTTTTGGCACGCGATAGCAAAAAGGATAGCCATCACTGGTCTAGTGGTTAAGGTATTAGGCTAGAAACCAGGAGGTGGTGAGTTCTAGTCCCACCTTAGACATGAAAGCTGGCTGTGTGACTTCACGTCAATCACCAGGAGATGGTGAATTCTAGTCTCACCTTAGGCATGAAAGCTGGCTGTGTGACTTCATGCCAATCACCAGGAGATGGTGAGTTCTAGTCTCACCTTAAGCCTGAAAGCCAGCTGGGTGACTTTGGCCCAGTCACACTCTCTCAGCCCAATCCACCTCACAGGATGGTTGTTGTGAGGAAAAAAAGATGAAGGAGTAGTATGTTTGAACGCCGCCTTGAGTTACTTATAAAGTAATAAAAGTGGAATAAAAGTCTAATAAAAAAATAAATTTCTTAGTTAAAAGAAAAATCCTCAACAGTGATAAAATTACACATTGGATGGAATTGATGATTTTGATGTGATTTCTTTGAACTAGTGTAATTACACACATTCCTTACCATATTACAAACACAGAAATTTGAAATACATGAATTCTTGTTCTCTTTTTAGACCTTAGGAGCAAAAATCAGGTTTGGGGTTACATGTTGCCTTTCAGCCCTTTGAGCAAGAAATCTATTAATTCGTGGTAAGAAGGGGGTTAAAAAAAAGAAATGGATTTAAAAACCACCGTGGTTATACGATGGAGACTGGACCTCTAGAAATGCCCGTGATGGCAAACCTATGATACGTGTGCCAGAGGTGGTACACAGTGCCCTCTCTGATGGCACGTGAGCTGTTGCCCCAGTTCAACTCTGCTGCGCATGCAAGAGCATCTCCCACCAGCCAGCTGGTCTTCGGGTCTCTGCTGCACATGTGTGGGGGGCAGGGTGTGTGCGGGGGTGCATGTGCCTGCGCGAAGGTGGGGCACATGTGGGGGGCTGCACATGCATGCATGGGGGCAGGGCGCATGCGTGGGAGCCGTGCGCACATTGCTTTGGGCACTCGGTCTGGAAAAAGTTAGTCATCACTGAGATATGCAATGGATAACCAGCACTTTCATTGGACTTCATTTTGGTGTGCAAGATTTTTTTTAAAAAAACTAGCCAGGATCTAGCAGTGAGAATTCTGCCCAATCCTAGATCAAGTCAAGCTACGTAAAGTCAGAAGGTCCACAATTTATTGCAATTTTGACTTGGAGAACCTGACGGCTCCCTACCACCAGTTCTGAGTTCACTTTTATTTTGACTCAGAGAGCCTGACAGCTCCCTACTACCAGTTCTGAGTTTACTACTGTTGGGTTCCAACTCCAAGCCTGGAAAGTTTGGACACTTCCAAACGAAATACTGGCTGCAGACATGTATTATTGTGACAGAATGTCTATGGTGCTTATAATCTTATAAATAAAGACGATGCAAGGAGTTTTGCAGCAAGCTGTCTGCACAAGTAGGGTTTTCCTTTAATTAAAAAAACCCAAAGCCACGGGAGACAGAAGCTTGTCAGACGTCAGAATGCTAAAGGACCAGCCATATTAGCTTTTATGGAGAAGGTACAAAGAGGAGAGGAAATGGACACCCACACACATAGCTAGTGAATAGAAAATGCTTCTTCCCCCAAAGCTACACCTTGGAATTTGGCAACAGAATAGCAGCAAGCTTTTTAATACAGGTATAATAACACTGCTATAGAGAACCATGGAGATAGCCTTGAGAGAAATATTCATCTATTGTTGCAGAAGCAACATTGCTTCAGTCCTGGAATGAAAGCAGTCTACTTAGAAAAACTTCAAAAGGACTCAATTATCTCAGGGGCTGCCACAAAGAAGAGGGAGTCAAGCTATTCTCCAAAGCATCTGAAGGCAGGACAAGAAGCAATGGATGGAAACTAATCAAGGAAAGCAACCTAGAACTACCTTAAGAAGCTTCTTGGATGAGAAGCAAAAAGTCTTCAAAAACAAAACAAAACAAACAAAACAAAACAAAACAAAACAAACAAAACAAAACAAAACAAAACAAAACAAAACAAAACAAAACCAGAAAGTCTAGTTGAAAAAGCCCCTTTGGGACAACAATGACCTGGATGACTGAGAAGCTCCATAGACATCACCCAATAACTAAGGAGAAATTTCTTGACAGTGAGAAATGTTAGGAAATGATTTTACCTAACTTGTTGAGTTAGCAATATATAAACCATCAATATAGCTTTAAGACTGCTGTATTGCATCATACTGTGTCCTGATTGGTTAGCTCTGTAGCCAATGTCCTTAAGAGGAAGCTAGAAACATGGTTTGTTTCTCTTTGCTGCTCTTTGCTGTTTGCTGCTGTGTTTGCTACTATTTGCAACTGTTTATGTGTATGACTATGACAACTGGTAAGAAGACTTTGTTATTGGATTATCCCTGGACTATTGTTTTATTATCTACTACTTTATCTGTGTATGACCTGGACTGTTTATTGGACTGTGCCTTATTACTATTTCCTGGAAGTAAACACAACTCAGTGTATCTGTGTGTTGGCTGTGTTATTTCCTAACTACTCTCAAATCGCTTTCATGTGCACACCCTTGCTATTCAAGGGTTGCTTTGCGAATTCCTCAACAATTAATCAGTGGAACTGCGTGCTTTTAGAAATTGTGGGTGTTCCATCACTGGAATTTTTAATGGAAAGATTGGACAGCCACTTCTCTGAAATGCTAAGGAGTTTCCTGTTTGAGCACAGGGCTGGACTAGAAGACACCCCCAGGGTCCCTTCTAACTACGTTATTCTGTTATTCAGCAAATTGTCCTCCTTTCCGGACAATAACGAAGTTAAGATATACTCTTTTTATTCTTCTCTGATGAATATGGGAAATATGCAAAGAGAGAAAAAGAAGGGGGACGGAAAGGCAGCTGCTGAAACAGCTGCTGTCTACTTCTCCTATGGAGTGAACCTGCCCTTGATCCACAACATTAACGAAGAATGAATATTATGGGAAGAGAGTGTTTTTCTCCCCCATCCAGGTTTGCTTACCTGTTTTCTGGATCTAACATAGCCATGTTCCGCGTCACGTAGCACATTTTGAGTGGGATGGTCCTTTTGTCTCGGTGGATGTTGAGAGACAGTGGCAACATGGGATCGATGGTTGGGTTGCCCAAACGGGGGGACTCAGGAGGAGGAGTTTCCCATCCAATTTCAGAAATAGGAGAACCTTTCTTCACATAGGGGGTGGCTTCTCGCATGTATTTCACTGAAAGGAAGAAGAAAACAAATGAGAGCATAAGTATAGGAGAAGGGTAGGCAAAGCTGGGGGTGGAATGAAATGTGTCATTAGCTTAGAGTCCTTACGTTCTCACAAACAGTCCAAGTTCAACTGCTCCTGAATTCCACTGACCTTTATCTGGTGCCAATTGAATGCTGAACTTTAGTTCAACTTGTGTATATGCTTGAATAAATCTCCTTTGCTGCAGTACAACAGATGGTCCTGATTCTTTGCACCTGACATTAGGAGAATGAGTGGTCGAATGTTGCAATGGTCATAAACCCAGTCAGTCATGTGACCTATCCAATTTTATGATTTTTTTTTTTTTTTTGCAGCAGCAGCAGCAATTAAATAAACCCATTATTCACTATGGCGAGCTTTTCCCAAAAAACTGAAATGTTTTTTTCTGCAAACTGATGTAAAACAGTCAGATGACTGCAGGATACTGCAAAGGGCCATAAATGTGACTGTGTTGCCAAGCAACCCAAGGGCGGTCACCCCATCACAACTCCATTCTTTCTAAATTGCTGAGAATTCTGGGAGTTGAAATCCGTATATCTGGAGATCACCTAAGCCAATTCAGAAAAGCCTCCCAGTATAAAATACTAGCAACTCTCTATTGTTACAAGAATGTGACTGGTTTAAGACCATCTTTTGTGTGTGTGTGTGTGTGTGTGTGTGTGTGTGTGTGTGTGTGTGTGTGCATGTGTGTGTACATAAGTTCGGACTGGTTCTATAGAACCAGTAGTAAAACCGGCGGGAGGCTCCACCCACTGACCCTGGTGTCACCAGAAGTGTTCTGTGCATGTGCAGAAGCAAGGTACGTGGACGAGCAAAGCGAGCACGTGTGATCTCGTTGCGAACCGGTAGTAAAGGTAAGTAGAACCAACCCCTGATATATATATATATATATATATATATATATATATATATATATATATATATATATATATATATATATATATATATGCATATTCTTTCTAGCCAGGTTTTACCTACGTAAACTAAGTTGTTTTGCAGCTCTGGTTGTGTGAAATCTCATTCACAAGCTTCAGGGCTTTTTTTCTGTTGACAAACTGCAACTCT
This sequence comes from Pituophis catenifer annectens, assembly GCF_029215685.1. Classification (NCBI taxonomy): domain Eukaryota; kingdom Metazoa; phylum Chordata; class Lepidosauria; order Squamata; family Colubridae; genus Pituophis; species Pituophis catenifer. The sequence goes on along the minus strand of NW_027256883.1, from coordinate 17,000,232 downwards.
GTGTTGCTCTCTGGGAGACTCAGATAGCTATTTCTGCCTATTTCTTCCCTCTCTCTGGGAGAGAGCTATCTCTCTCCCAGAGAGCAACACAGAGTTGCAGTTTGTCAACAGAAAAAAAGCCCTGAAGCTTGTGAATGAGATTTCACACAACCAGAGCTGCAAAACAACTTAGTTTACGTAGGTAAAACCTGGCTAGAAAGAATATGCACATAAAAGCCTACGAAAAAGAAAAAGACATATATATATATATATATATATATATATATATATATATATATATATATATATATATATATATATATATATATATATATATATATATGTTTTTCCTCTAGCCAGGTTTTCCCTACGTAACCAAGGTTTTTCTGCAGCCCCAGCTCAGTAGAATCACATCCACTCGATTCTGGGCTTTTTGATTCTACTGAGCTGGGGCTGCAGAAAAACCTTAGTTACGTAGGGAAAACCTGGCTAGAGGAAAAACACACATAAACCCTACGAAGAAGTAAGAAAATAGATACTATACCTTTACAGGGAGGATACATAAGATGTGGGTGTGGCCTACTGATAAAAGCAAACGAGCTGGAAATAGATCTATATAGGTCTCCCACCCAGCAGGAAGAGCTTGCTGGCTGCTAGAAAGGAAAAAAGCCCAGAATCGACACACACACACACACACACACACACACACACACACACACACACACACACACACACACAATTACTGTATATTTATATGGATGTGTTTTGACTCCTCTACCTGAAGTCTAAAATATCACTTTCAATTCCAAGCCCAAGTGTTTCTATTAATTTGTTTTTATACCTACCTCTTCTCTAAGGTAGAAGGGGAGGCTTTTTATTATATTTTTATTTATTTACCCCAATTTTTTTCTCTGATACACCAAAACATCTTCCTAAAGGATAACCTTTACTTTTATTCATGCAATTACCATCTCATGATCTTCCCTGATATATAGTTAGGTCAGCCAGGTTGTTAAAATAGTGTCTTTAATTGCATTCACACAGCATAAACCATAGCAAACAATGATCTATCTTAGCCTTCCAATATAATATCTATCAAATGAGCAGGGTTAGAAGGCCTATCACAAAGAATTGAGGCAGTGGTGAAATGTAAAATTTGTTACTACCGGTTCTGTGGGCGTGGCTTGGTGGTGGTGGGGGTTAATGTGACTGGGTGGGTGTGGCTAACTTTTTTTTTTACTTTTAAAAGCATTTTTTCTACCTCCTTTTAAGAGGTTGTAGAAGAGTTGGGGGGGTGGGCAGGGATTTTTGCTACCGGTTCTCCGAACCACCCACCTCCATCGCTACCGGATCGGGCAATCCAGTCCGAACCGGGAGCATTTCACCCCTGAATTGAGGCCTAGACAAAAAGAATTGAGGTCCTGAATCATTGAAGTCAACAAGTCAGAAAAAGCCCGACATAGTCTTTATTCAATGTTAACTAGACTAGTGATACACAAATGAATTGATAGAAGTTCCCCGTAACAATTGTCCACAAGTTGATCCCAACCTCTTTTCCAGGTTGAACTTCAAATTGTCATCACATACTATTGAATAAATCTGGTCTCTTGTTTCCAACAAATTTGAAATTGAGGTCAGGTAATTAATATGCCAACATTTGTTTCTCATTCCTCCAAAAATCCATTTCACCCCTCCACTCTGAAAACGATGGCAAACGAGGAATTGTCTTTTGAGTGAATTAATCTGCTGCCATATGCTAACAGCTTCATTATTTTCCTGTTAGCTGGGCCGACAGCCAGCCAGTGCCGTGTTCTAAAGAGCACTTCATATGCACCCATTTTCACCAAAGCTTCAACATTTCCACAATTAAGCCTTTGTTATATATTCACAGATGACATTTCGAAAGGGGGAGAGAGAAAAAAAAAAGACAAAAGGAGAAAAACACACTTCAGACGGACAAATGCGATCAAATCTATCAAGCTTTTTTTTTTTTTCCTGATTAGGTTCTCGAACATCTTGTGACTCATTCAGGTTAGCCATAACAACAACACCAAAAAGAAAAAAAAAGAAAAGAAAGAAAGAAAGAAAAAAAAGACTTCAAACTGCAAGGGTTTCACTTTGATTCTGTAGGGGAACAAAAAATGGGAAGTATCAGCTTATGGAACGATGAAGGTAAAAGGAAAGAAACTTTGAAAGAAAGAAGAAAAGAAATTTGATCAAAGGCAGAGTATTAAGAGATTTTCTGGCTTCGCGAAATGCCCCACTTCATCACCAAGCTTTAGGAAGTGATTGATATTAAAATACACACAAACACACACATAGGCTCAAATATGACTCTAGTAGTGAAAGTTGGGTTTAATTTTTTTTTAAAAAACTTCATTTATCATAACCACAGAATTTTCACATAGTCCTCAACTTACAAACACTCACTGCAAAGTTGCAACAGCACTAAAAAAAAAAAAAAAGTGACAGTATGGGTTTGCACAAGTACAACCACTGCAGCAGTTCTATAGTCACGTGATCCAAATTCGGGATGCATGACAGTTGAAGTGTCCTGGGATCATGTGATCTCCATTTGTAACCTTCCCAGCTGCCTTCTAACAAATAAATTCAACGGAGGAAGCCAGATTTGATTAAGGACCACATGGTTCACTTAACAACTGGACTGATTCGCTTAACAACTGTGGCAAAAAAATAAATAAATCATAAAATGGGGCAAAACTCACTTAACAACTGCCTTGTTTAGCAACAGAAATGTTGGGCGCAATTGTGGTTGTGAGTTGAGGACTACCCGTATTCCTTCTTATTGGGAAACACAGCTTCCCACTTATGACTATAACCATGTTGCTTGTATCTTTCAATTTATATTGTTTTTATTTGTTTCCTAGTACAATTTGATAGCTTATTAGTAACCTTGACTATCACTAAGTGTTGTATCTTTTTATTCTCAATTAATGTTATTTTATTCTCCTTATGTACAGTGAGAGCATATACACCTAAGACAAATTCCTTGTGTGTCCAATCACACTTGGCCAATAAAGAATTCTATTCTATTCTATTCTATTCTATTCTATTCTATTCTATTCTATTCTATTCTATTCTATTCTATTCTATTCTATTCTATTCTATTCTATTCTATTCTATTATTCTACTCTATTCTACTCTACTCTACTCTACTCTACTCTACTCTACTCTACTCTACTCCTATTCTTCTGTCCTGTCCTGTCCTGTCCTGTCCTGTTCTGTCCTGTCCTATCCTATCCTATCCTATCCCTCCAAGATGGGAACTACAAGAGTTCCAGTCTCAACTGGGATAGCACCCAAGTGGGAAATCTGGCCCTTACTCTGGGGTGTCCCATTCCAAATAAGAGATTTTGTACTCGAAGGTGTACATATTTCTTCTCTATGTTGACATCTTCCAATTCTCTGGTTTCTCATAACTTCCTTTTAACAAAACAAAGACATCTGGATGCAGTTTAAACTGCAATAGCTGGAAACCATTATTGTCCCTCTCTTTTCCTTTGTGTGTCGGTGTGTATGTGTAGAAATAGGAAAGTGTTAGAAGAGATAGATACTAGTAAGGAAGAGAAGAATAACAGTAATACAGTCTTAGTAAATTATTTGACAGTGTTGTGGGAATTAGTTGCTTAGCAGAGTGATAGCATTAGAGGAAAAAAAGTGTCCTTGTGTCTAGTTGTTTCGGTGTTCAGTAAGCAGCAAAGTAATAAAAGAAATAATCATCATGAGTAGTAATGGCAGAGCACATGTTGTATTTTGGAGTTATTTTCATAACTGCATTCATGCCAGGCTCTTAAGGTGGCATACTGTATTTAGATTCTTCTTCCCATTTTATCTACATAATGATCTTGTAGGTCAAGGGTGAGGAACCATGGCCCTTTTATGACTTGTGAACTTCAACTCCCAGAATTCTGGGGGTTCCCCACCCCTATTGTAGGGTACCATCAGATTTGAGACAGAGATTCACCCAAGTTGTTTAATCAACACCAATTGCAAAAATATTCTCCCTGACTTTGATGAAAACTGAAGTCAGAACTACAACAGCAACAACAAAACCTCTCTCTACATACACACACACACATACATACACACACACACAAAATCACACTAGCCAATTGCATTTCGGTAACATTTGAGAGTTGATTCTAAAGCTGGAGGTTGGAGAGTGCACATGGGCTACAGATTGCCCACCCTTTTTCTTAAAAAAAATAATTCCCCATTAACATACCACCTCTATTCTTCATTTCCTCTCATACAATGCTTATACTCATTTGTTGTTCCAAAATGGAATGTGCCATATCTAAATATTTGATTAATAGCCACCAGCATTATATTATTGATTCATCATTTGGTGGTAATTGAGTTTTGAGCTGGCAGGAACAGGAATTATTGTTGCCAGATACTCATCAGGAGGAGGAGGAAAGAGGAAGCAATTGGAAATTTTAGAATTTCTGTTTTTACGGCATCCTGGAATAGAGGACTGAGAGAGGGAGGGAGGGAGAGAGAAAGAAAGAAAGACACAGACACAGAGAGAGAGGCAGAATGAGAGAATGAGAATAAAAAGAGAGATAGAGAGAGACACTCTGACTTTCAGAATTCAGTTTTGTGGAGCCTGATCCCTGAGCTGGCCTACATCAAAGGGCTGATAGAAGTATAATCTCCAAATCACAGGAAGTAATAGTTCCACTTTTATTTTGCACTGGTTTGACTCCATGATTCTTTGTCCAGTTCAGGGTACTGCATTTTGGTACCTCGTTACAAAATGAGACCTTTGGTTTTATCCAGTGGTGGGATTCAAATAATTTAACAACTGGTTCTCTGCCCTAATGACCGGCTGGGTGGGCGTGGCCATGATGTGTGATAGGCAGCACTTGGCCTCCTGCACCCCCCGGGAGCAAAAACAGGCCATGGGGGGGGACACATGCTGTCCCCTTGCGCCCCGTTTTGGGCCTAGGCATCCTTGAAGCCTCCTGGGAGCAAAACAGGCCCCAGGGGGCCACGCTGCACCCCCCGCACCCCATTTTGGGCCCAGAAGGCCTCCCTGAAGCCTCCAGGGAGCAAAAACCGGCTGCGGGGAGGGGGTGCTGCACCCCCACGCCCAGTTTGAGGCCTAGGAGGCCTCCCTGCACTTACCTGGGAACCAAAATGGGGCACGTGGGAACTCCTGGAAGGGACGGAGTGGGGCCAGCCAGCAATTTAACTACTAGGGGTTTTTTGCTTTAATTTATATGCCGCCCTTCTCCGGAGACTCAGGGCGGCTTACAATGCGTTAAGCAATAGCCTTCATACTTTTGTATATTTATACAAAGTCAGTTTATTGCCTCACAATCTGGGTCCTCATTTCACCTACCTTTGAAAGGATGGAAGGCTGAGTCAACCTTGAGCCTGGTGAGATTTGAACTTGCAGTAATTGCAAGCAGCAGATGTTAATCTGTTAATAACAGTGCTTTAGTCCACTGTACTACAGGCTCTCTTCACCCGAATCGGCCTGAACCAGCTGAATCCCACCACTTCTATCCTCCTTGTTGCAAAAGGCAACGAGGTGGAAAGAACCATACATTTTATAAGAGAGTTGGAAGGAACTCGGGATCTTCTGCCTTGCCAAGAGAAGACTTAAGGCGATATAATAGCACTCTTCAAAATCAGAAACAATGCCCTACAGAAGATCCAGACCTTTTTCCTCACTGTTCTAAACGTGTTAAGGCACAAAGCAAGGGACTTAATTACAGGAAGGCAGGTTCTGACTGTGTCTCAGGAAAACAACTTCCTAACAAATAATAGCAGTGCAACAGTGGAAGCAATTAACCAAAGGTGATGGGATCTCTCAGATGTGTTGAAATGGTGTCTAGACATCCAACTATCAGGGATGCATTAATTAGGGTTCCTGCAAGGCGATGACCTTGAAGGTATAAACTCCCTCTTCAAATGTGCTGAATCTATAGTCAGAAGGGCCCACTGGCTCACAGCAAAACCCAGCTTCCTGCTTTCCCCAAGGGAAAAATTGCCTGATAATTCTAGGCAGATGTTAAATGTTTAGGAACGAAATGTAAGCATTGCGCTAAAATTCTTTCCTATTACCTGACTCTAGTCATAGTTGATCTTTCATTCTAGTTCTTGATACTCAAGTAGTCCCCAACTTACAATCACAACTGAACCCGTTGCTAAGAGAGGCAGTTGTTAAGACGGAACTTCTGCCATTAAGCAACACAGCTGTTAAGGGAGTTATGTCCAATTTCACAACCTTTTTTGTCCTGTGATTGTTAAGCGGATTTAGCTCCCCGCCATTGATTTTACTTGTTGGAAGCTAGATGGAAAAATTGTAAATGTTTATCATGTCAACCTAGGATGTTGCAACCGTGGTAAATACATGCTGGGTGCCAAGCACCCAAATTTTGATCATATGACCAAATGTGCTGAATCTATAGTCAGAAGGGCCCACGGGCTCACAGCTTCCTGCTTTCCCCAAGGGAAAAATTGCCTGATAATTCTAGGCAGATGTTAAATGTTTAGGATACAGAGGCACCTCCCTTACCATATCAAGGAAACAGTTTGGCATTATCTCATGTTCTGCCAATCAATGCTTACTCTTATTAACCTTTGTTTATGCCAGAAATTCTTAAATATGGTCTAGATCCATGATGGCGAACCTATAGGCACACGTGCCACAGGTGGCACACGTAGCTATATCAGTGGCCATGCGAGCTCAGCTCGGGCCTTCTAGGCCCACCAGAAGTAAGGAAACAGGTTGTTTCCTGCCTCTGGAGGGCCTCGGGGGGGGGGGGGGGGGAAATGAGGAAGGCCCGTTTTTCTCTCACTTGGCTCCAGAGCCTTTCTAGGAGTCTGGGGAGGGCGAAAATGGCTTTCCCCACACACCCCGGAGGCCAGAAACGGCCCATTTGCCAACTTCCAGTCTCACCGAAAGTTGGCAAACAGGCCATTTCTGGCCTCCAGAGGGCCTCCAGGGGGGTGGGGAAGGACGCTTTAGCCCTCCCCAGACTCCTAGAGAGGCTCTGGAGTCAGGTGAGAGAGAAAAATGGGCCTACTGGGCCATTGTGTGCCAGGATCGGAGGGAGAAGTCGCACGTGTATGCACGGGGGTGGGGCACTTAGAATTATAGGTGTGAGCACACACGCGTGCGATCCCCCTCCTGACATGCGATGGCATAAGGGTTAGCCATCACTGGTCTGGATAAATCATTAGGTGTGCACAGTAATACCTAACACACTTCATTAAGTGCTTTTTGAAACATTCTTGGTTGTCTTTTTGATTAAGGAAACATTTTAAAATGTTTCTAAATGCCTGCAGAATATGTCTTGCAGATAATTAAAAGACAATTCAGCTGATTGATAAATGAATTGAATGAGACAAGTTTATTTTCCTTCCAATTCTTCTCTCAATTCTCATAAAACCCAGGACGTCATTATATAATTGCACTTGCCCAATGAGGTTGATTCATATGTCATCGTTTTGACCTCATCACGACTTGTTAGTGATGCTGCTAATTTGAACCCAATGCTCCGAAGGCCAAAAGAGAATCTGCAGGACACAAATTTACTCCTCCAACTGTGACCACACTTGGGCCTCAATAACATTTTATGGCCATTGGCAATGTCCCACAGTCATGTAACTGTATTTTGTGACAGTTTTGCTGAAAACTGGCACTTCCAGTTTTTGACAAACCTCACCACAGCGAACAATCGATTTGCTTAATGACTGCAGGGTTCTCTTTACAACCATCACATTCGCTTAATGATTGCCACATTTTGTTAACAATCACTTCAAAAAAGGTAATAACTTTACAACTTACGACTCTAATGGGCAGGCTTCATTATGGTCGTAACTCGGGGACTACCTATAATGATTTGAAACTTGGTAAATAACCATGTTAGAAGTACTAGCATATTTGCAAACTGAGCATTAACCTAAGAGGAAAAGATAGAAATGATATATTGGGCTGTTAAGCTATTTTCAAGCTCTGGTTTGTTGAACAAATCACAATTGGCCATATTCACACATTGCACCAAGCTATAAACCGTGGATTTACAAACCACAGTGGTAATTTTCACGCAATGCACTGAACCAAAATTATGTTATGGCTTAGCTTATATGGAATGTGTAAGTCTACCACGAGCATCCCACTGGTATATATGAAATAGGATAACTATTAGACAAAAACACCCACTGGGTTGTATATGGTATAAGATGAGATTCTTCTACATTCTGGGTAAATAAAAAGGACATTAGAATAAAGGAATGATATACCCAGCTGCTGCCAGTTAGCTGATCTTTAGAATGGGCAATACTGAACCTTAGCTTTCAGCAAATGTCACCAGGAGATAAACAATTTAAAATTTATAATGTCACTCGGCTCTAAGGTTTCAAATTTCATTTGCTTGCATGTACACACACACACACACACACAGAGAGAGAGAGAGAGAGAGAGAGAGAGAGAGAGAGAGAGAGAGAGAGAGAGAGAGAGAGAGAGAGAGACCCTTGTGTTCTTTAAATGTTTTCTTAAGGCATGAGTCATGACGAAACAAGGCAGGATCGTCCCTTTAATGACAAGCAGGTGAGCTGCTGTTCTCTTTTGCTCAGGAAGGGCATTTATGAGTTTCATTAGTGTTTTCACTTTATAATGCTTTGGTAAGGCCATACTTGGAATACTGCATCCAGTTTTGGTCGCCATGATGTAAAAAAGATGTTGAGACTCTCAAGAAGGTACAGAGAAGAGCAACAAAGGTGATTAGGGGACTGGAGGCTAAAACATATAAAGAATGGTTGCTGGAATTGGGTATGTCTAGTTTGATGAAGAGAAAGACCAGGGGTGACATGATAGCAGTATTCCAATATCTCAGGGGCTTCCACAAAGAAGAGGGAGTCAAGCTATTCTCCAAAACACCTGAAGGCAGGGCAAGAAGCAATGGATGAAAACTAATCAAGGAGAGAAGCAGCTTAGAACTAAGAAGAAATTTCCTGACAGTTAGAACAATTAATCAGTGGAACAACTTGCCTCCAGAAATTGTAAATGCTCCAACGGTGGAAGTTTTTAAGAAGATGTTGGATAACAATTTGTCTGAAGTGGTGTAGGGTTTCCTGCCAAAGCAGGGGGTTGGACTAGAAGACCTCCAAGATCCCTTCCAACTGTGTTATCCTATCCTATCCTATCCTATCCTATCCTATCCTATCCTATCCTATCCTATCCTATCCTATCCTATCCTATCCTATCCTATCCTATCCTATCCCTATCCCTATCCCTATCCCTATCCCTATCCCTATTCCATTCTATTCCCAACCCAGGCATTTTGCAGATGTGTAGATTCCCTGGCCAGCTTGGGGATTTGTCCACAAATGTTAGAGACACATGGCTTGCAAATCATCTCCACACAGTATGGCTCTGATCAAAGCTGTTACCTGAAGGTAGAGAACCCTCTGTTCTTGACTGCTTGCAAAACAAAACGTATTGTGACTGGGTTCGCTCATCTAGCCACCTCATGAATATTTATCTGCATCCCACCTTTCTAGCCAGAGGTAGCTGGCTGTGGTATGCAATGTTTAAGAAACTCATCCAAACCAAAAATTATGCTATTTACAGTACGGTTGTGCAATGCTCTTGAAGGAGCAGGGATGAAACACATAGACGTCCAAAACTTTTTTGTGTCTTTTCCCAGCCGTGTCTTTTCCCATGTATCTCCCTGAGCAGTTGGCACATAATCTGGGAAAAAAGATCTAGCTGCTTTAAAGAACTGCAAACAGAAGCTACCTATCTGAAGTCCACCTAGTCCTTGAAGTAGGACCACAATTGGGACGGAACTTCTGTCAACTAAGCAAGGCAGTTGTTAAATGATTTGTGTCCAATTTCACAACCTTTTTTGTCCTGTGATTGTTAAGTGAATTTAGCTCCCCGCCATCGATTTCACTTGTTGGAAGCCACCTGGAAAAGTCATAAATGTGGCACGGTGGTTAGAGTGCAGTACTGCAGGCTATTTCTGCCATCTGCCGGCTGCCTGCAATTTAGCATTTCAAATCTCACCAAGCTCAAGGTTGACTCAGCCTTCCATCCTTCCGAGGTCGGGTAAAATGAGGACCCAAAATTGTTGGGGGCAATATGCGGATTTTGTAAACCGCTTAGAGAGGGCTGTAAAGCACTGTAAAGCGGTATATAAGTCTAAGTGCTATTGCTATTATCATGTCACCCAGGATGTTGCAACTCTGATAAATACATGCTGGTTGCCAAGCGCCCAAATTTTGATCATATGACCATAGGGATGCTGCAACCGTTGTAAATATGAGGATTGGTCATTAAGTCACTTTTTTCAGCACTGTCATAACTTTCAACGGTCATTAAATAAACGTTTGTAAGTTAAGGACTACCCGTACCCTATTGTAAATAATACAATTCTATTTTGGGTAAGTTACTTAATCATCATCAAATCAGCCATTTGAGGAGAAAGTGAAAAGCCACGCACATGGGCATAATTGAATATATCTACGATCTCACCATTTTAAGGTATGAGCAAACAAGCTCGTACAAATCCTGCCTTGGAAATGAATCAATAGCTAACACAAAGTGTAGGTATAGCTGTACCATTCTAGTAACTTTTCACATACAGCCTATACTTATCTGGGCGTATTTAAACCAAGCTTTTTTAAAATTTAATTTAATTTTTTTTTTTTTTTTGCTTTATGCTAAGGATAATTGCGCACAAATTTCCTCCAGTCATCATTTTACTTCTCCTTTTTCAAAATACGTGGCTGCAGTACTGTAATTGAACGTGATCCTGCTGTGTTCAAAAATATTTATGCTTTGGAGTTATTCACCAGGGGAAAATAGGAGCTAGGCAATGTTCTTACAAGCTCTCTGAATGGCCTTAAGTGGGATTACAAAACACTTAATTGCATGCCTCTTTGGAATAGCTCCCTACCTATTATCATTCTTGCATATTAGTGGTTAAGAGTTATTTACTTATAAAAATGCCACTGCCACCTTTTCAAAATTTGCTCAGGGAACACCAAGTTAAAAAACATTACAATTAATGCTAAAGTCCTGGCAACTCCCAATCACTTCAAGAAAGGCTTCTTCCTTAAATTATGGTTTCCAAGTCAACAGAATCAAAGGAGGAAAAAGACATTAGTAGACACTGTGTCCTCATCACAAACATTTTTAGGTAGAATCCAAGACTAGAACTGAATGAATCAAACTTTCATGGCTCATAAAGCTCGTTGAATCGGTTGCACGTATGAATATGCAGAAGAAGAAGAAAAAGAACTCTCGTGGTAGAATAAACAAATAAAAAAGGCTTAGCATTTCAAGGAAGATTCTGAATTTTGATCTATACACGCCAAAAAATGAATCAGCAAGAGGAGTCTGCCATTTCAGAGGGCAGATGGAGGTTACTATTTTTAAAAGCCAGCCTAAGGAACATGAAAAAACAACAACAAATCAAATTAGGATTATTTGATTTATTTATCATAGTTCCGGTCTCCCAAGCGAAACATTCAAATTCAATACAAATTATTTGATTTTTATTTTATCCTGCCTTTATAGGAAATTCTCAAGGCGGTGACCATATCTAATACTCCTTCCATCTAATATTTTCCCCAACAACAACTTTGTGAGGTGGACTGGGCTGAGAGACAGTGACTAGTTCAAAGTCACCCAAGCCTAAGGGCAGGACTAGAACTCAAAGGGCTCCTGGTTTCTAGGTCAGGACCTTAACCACTATAAAAAAGTAAAGGTTCCCCTCGCACATATGTGCTAGTCATTCCCAACTCTAGGGGGCAGTGCTCATCTCCATTTCAAAGCCGAAGAGCCAATGCTGTCCAAAGACGTCTCCGCGGTCATGTGGCCGGCATGACTAAACGCCAAAGGTGCACGGAATGCTGTTACCTTCCCACCAAAGGTGGTCCCTGTTTTTCTACTTACATTTTTTACGTGCTTTCGAACTGCTAGGTTGGCAGAAGCTGGGAGAAGTAATGGGAGCTCACCCCGTTACGCAGCACTAGGGATTCGAACTGCTGAACTGCCGACCTTTTGACAGACAAGCTCAGCATCTTAGCCACTGAGCCACCAATGAGCAATCACTATACCAAACTGGAAATCAGTCCATCCATTCATGAATATAATTAACAAACAGTAGTGGCATTTCTCCGGGTAGTTTAGTCATTACTTCCACTTCAGTTCGCAGCACTTTGTCCTACAGCAGGGCTGTCAAACTCGCGGCCCACAGGCCGGATGCGTCACACGCTGGTCACACCCATGCCCGATTTAGCAAAGGGGGGGAGGAAAGTCGCGATATGTCACGTGACAACACCATGATGACGTGAGTTTGATACCCCTGTCCTACAGGATATACAATAGACCCAGCCTATGTCCGAATGAAAAGAAGCATCTACCTCTCAAGAGCCACTGAATTCAAATTCAGAGTTTGACTCATGCTGAAGAGACGTCAACTGAACGCTTTCGGGTGTAGAAGCACTGATGATGTTACCTAGTTGGGTAATGAAATGACTGCAAGAAAAACCCAAGCTCAGAGAGCACCAAGGACCCCACATTTTAACCCTGAGCTAAGAATAGTGACATATATCGGGTTGGGGATATATCCCTTAATTTCATTCCCAGGTAGGTTGGGCACAAAAAATGTTTGATTTTGAATGATCTGAAGTCCTCCAAGTTTCTGAAGTTCATGTCCAATAGCTTGAATACCACACTGATGCTGTTGTAAGATGCTGAGTTGTGAACCCTTCATAAGCATCTGCATTGTCATTGCCACCTCTTCTTTAATGATTCCCCAACTAAATCTGTGTAGATGAGAATGGTTTTTTTCTGATATATCTGTGCTCATTCATATCACTAGTTCAGGGGTGGGTTCTAATTTTTTTTACTACCGGTTCTGTGGGCGTGGCTTATTTTGTGGGTGTGGCTTGATGGTCATGTGACAATTATTTAGGATTTAGCAGAAGTACTGGTCTACCAAGCTTTTAACTGCTTGCAGAGGTGTACCGATCTACCCATTTATTTTTTGCAGGCACTGGTCTACCCATTTATTTTTGCAAGCACTGATCTACTCATGTATTTTTGCAGGCACTGATCTACTCATGTATTTTTGCAGGCACTGGTCTACTCATTTGTTTTCTTTTAACACTGATCAGCTGTAGGGCAGCCCTTTGAAGCCCTGAGGCAAGAGTTTAAGCAGGTTTTTTCCCTCTAGCCATCAGCTGGGACTCAGGAGGTAGCAATAGATTGGGGGTGGGGCCAAATAAAAGGTAAGAATAACGGGGTGGGGGAGCGCGGGAGGGCAGAACCGGTTCGGTGACGTCATATCGTCACCGCTACCGGCTCGGGAGAACCGGGCCGCACCGGGAGGAACCCACCACTGTAGTTCATAAAAAAGGTTGGCTTGATGTTGGTTAAGGCAGTAGTGGTATTCAGACGATTCTATCTGGTTCGGGCGAATTGGTAGCGGCTGCTGCAGGAGACTCCGCCCACCCACCCGGACGTCATCATGTCCTGTTTTTTACACTCTGCACATGCGTGGAAGGCCCTGCGCATGCATGGAGGCGCGCACGCTCACTTTTGCAAACTGGTAGTGAAGGTAAGTGCCCTGGGTTAAGGGCATGGATGGCTAAGGAATTCTGGGAGCTGAAGTCCACACATCTTCAAATTGCCAAGATTGAGAAACATTGATTTGTGGTTCACGGAGCTGAGGAAACCCAGCTCTGTGTGGCTTAGATCAGAAGCTATAATTAAGTCACAGCTTTCTATGAAATCTGAAGTGTGTTTTTTGCAAATTTTTCCAGTTGTTGTAATAAATCTTTGCATTTTGTGCTGCCATGCCCTTCAGAGTCCCTTGTATTCACATTTTCATCAGCACAGAATAAAATAGTTATTTTTAAAAAGCAGTTTTAAAAATCCTGGTATTATTCAGGATATAAAAATGTATTGTTCTTTTTTTTTTTTAAATGTTTTATTGTAAGAAATTATAATAATACAATTTTATCCATCCGGTTACATAGTATGGAAAAAGAAATAAATACAAATTGTACATATTATACATAAATAGATAATCTTTGCAAACCAGTTACATGGTAAAAAACAAAAAAAATTGTGTTCACATATCATTTTTAGTGTATGTATATATAATAATCTTTAACAATAAATTAGTAAATACATAAATTGTGTCTTTTGCTTACCCATGTAACCTTTCCTTGCCTTATTATATTTCCTACCATCCACAGTACATCTTCTCTTACTATTTCATTTTACTATTTCTTGTACTTGCTCTGGTCTCTTTCCTTTTTATTTCAATTTCCTCTTCTCTAACCACCCGTACCACTTGTCCCATACGCTGTAATAATCCGAATCTTCTCTGTCATTAATTTCTAATGTTAATTTATTCATCTCGGCACATTCCATTATTTTGCCGATTACTTGTTCCTTAGTTGGTATATTTTTCTCTTTCCATTGTTGAGCGAAAGCGATTCTTGCTGCTGTTATTATATGCACTGCCAAGTATTTCTTCTTTTTTGCCATTTCCGTCTTAAGGATTCCCAGGAGAAGTGTTTTAGGATCTAATTCAAAGGTTTCACCTGTTATTTCTGAAAGCCAATTGCAAATCATCTTCCAATATTTTTTTGCTTGAGAGCAGGTCCACCAGCAGTGGTAAAAAGTACTTTGCTGGTGTCCACACTTCCAACACTTTGGGTTTGAGTTAGGGTAAATCTTGGCAATCCTAGCTGGTGCTAGGTGCCACCTATAAATCATCTTATACTGGTTCTCCTTGTAAGTAGTTGCCTTGGTAAGTTTTATATTGTTGTTCCATATTTGATCCCATTCTTCCAGATTTATGTTTTTCCCAATGTTTTTGGCCCATGCTAGCATTGGGCCTTTAACCACTTCTTCCATCAGGTCATATTCTACTAAATAGTTGTACATTTTAGCTAATAATTTATTATCTGTACCCATCCAAATTTTATCAAAATCTTTGCTTCCCATTTCTATACCGTATTGTTCTTTATCTTTTTTGTATCTTGATTTTATCTGTGCGTATGTCCACCATTCAACAAAAGTGCCCTGTTCTTTTAATTGTTCTAATGTTTTGAGGTTCCCTGCCTCATCTAGGATTTCTTTATATTTTACAGTTTTACCATGGTCCAGGACATTTGGGTAAATTATCGCCTCCATGGTTGAAAGCCAGCTGGGAATTTTAGTGTAGTGTTTTCGTCTTATTTCTTCCCACGTTGACTTCAATATGTCCCTCAATTTATGTTTGTTGAAATGTGTTTTGGTTTTTTTCCCCGTTTCCCATAAATAGGCATGCCAACCCATCTGGAGATCATGCCCTTCTAGCGTTAGAATTCTTTTGTTCGCTAACGTCGCCCATTCTTTTAACCAAACAAGAATTGCTGCTTTGTGATATGTTTCCCATATTGGTAATCCGAGCCCTCCTCTATTTTTTTTATCTTGTAAGCTCCTAATTGCTATTCTTGGTTTTTTTCCTCCCCAAATAAACTTCCTAATAGTGGCATTAAGTTCACTAAAAAATTTTTTATCAAATTTAATTGGCGCTGTTTGGAACAGGTACAACAGTTTGGGTAAGATGCTCATTTTAATTGTCGCTATCCTCCCAAGGAAGGAAATTTGTAACTTCCCCCACTTCTCTAAATCTTGTTTTATGCTTTTTACCAAGGGGACATAATTGTCCTCTTTGAGGGCCAGGTACTTTGTTGAGATCCATACTCCCAAATATTTAACTTTTTTCACAATTTGGATTCCCATAGATTCCTCCAGGGCTTCTTTCTGGTTTTTCGTCATATTTTTGGTGAGCATTTTAGTTTTAGATTTATTTAATTTGAGTCCTGCTACTTCTCCATATTTATCGAGTGTTTCCAATATTTGTATACCTGTTTCCACCGGTTCTTCCATAATTAGGACAACGTCGTCCGCAAACGCTTGAACTTTATATGTTTCCTTCCTGATTTTAAGCTCTTTGATTTGATCACTCTCTCTAATCTTCTTCAATAGCACTTCTAGTGCCAATATGTACAAAAGTGGTGACATTGGGCATCCCTGTCTTACTCCTTTGCTGATCTGAAATGTTTTGGTAAGTTCACCGTTTACTAAAATATTGGCCCTTTGCTTCTCATAAATCATATTTATTGCATTTGTAAAATTTTGTCCAAATCCCATTATGTTCAGTTGTTGCTTTATAAACTCCCAGTTCAAATTGTCGAAAGCCTTCTGTGTGTCTAAAAAAACTAATGCCACCTCTTTTTCCGGGTGTTCCTCATAATATTCTATCACATCCAGAATCGTCCTTGTATTATTCCTAATTTGCCTCCCTGGGAGGAATCCATTCTGATCGCTATGTATTATCTTATTGAGAATTCTTTTTAGTCTTTCCGCTAATATATTCATGTATATTTTATAATCAATATTGAGAAGTGAAATTGGCCTATAATTCTGTATCAATTTGGTATCCGATCCTTCTTTTGGTAAAAGTGTAATATAGGCCTCTCTCCAAGATTCTGGTATTTTGTTTTTCATTAAGGCCTCATTAAAAAATTTGGAGCATTCTTGGGAGTAGAATGTCTTCTAATTCTAAATTTTTGTATAATTCCCCTGGGAATCCGTCCGGGCCCAGAGATTTGTTCTTTTTCAATTTGGCAATTGCAGTCTTTAACTCTGTTAATGTGATCTCTTTGTTCAACATCTCTTTTTCCTCCTCTCCGATCTGTGGCATTCTCTCCTCCAATAAATATTGTTTTACTTTCTCTTTGGGTATATCTTCTTCTTTATATAAAGACGCATAGAATTCGCGTGCTATTTCCAATTTTTCTTCTTCCTTAGTTGTGGTATGGCCTTCGGTGTCTTCTAGTTGGAGAATAATTCCTTTCTCTCTCTCTTTTTTAATTCTGTAGGATAACCACCTTCCTGGTTTATTGGCGTTCTCGAAGTAATATTGTTTTGTTCTCTTAATATTATATGCTAGTTTTTCTTGATCTATTATATTTAATTTATGACGAATGTTCATCCAATTTTCTTTTGTTGTTTCATTGTCAGGGTTTTGTTGCGCCTCTTTCTCTGCCTTTGCCAGTTCTTCTAGCAATATTCTTTGAGTTTCTCTCCTCTCTTTATTTCTATATGCTCCATATGATATCATTAGGCCTCTTAAATAGGCCTTCATCGTATCCCAGATTATCCCCCGGTCCATTGGTTCTTTTTCATTTTCTTCAAAAAAGATTTCTAACTCCCTCTTGACTTTATCAATATTTTTTTTATCTCGCAAAAATTGTGTATTCATTCTCCATCTTGTGTTTTTTCTCTGATATCTACTTTTCCATCTGATTTCCAGTGGATTGTGGTCTGCCCAGGTATTGGGTAAGATTTCCGCTGACGCAATGTCCATGCCCAAGTTCCTGCTTACCCACATCATGTCTATTCTAGACCATGATTTATTGGGGTTAGAATAAAAGGTGTATTGTCTCTTATTGGGGTGTAGTGTTCGCCAGATATCTACAAGGTTTAATTCATCCACTAAGTCAAAGAAGGTTTTTGGTAAATTTTTCCTTATTTTCTTTTGACCTCTGGGTCTTTTGTGATCTTTGTACGCATCTGCCACTCCATTGAAATCCCCAATGATGCAAATATTGTTGTTATCCAATCCTCTTATTATTTCTCTTGTTTTGTTATAAAACTCTTTCAAATTTTTGTTTGGGGCATAGATCGCTGCTATTAATATTGCTGAATTGCCCCTCTCAATTTCAACAATTAGTAATCTACCTTTGGGGTCTGCATATTTCAGTTCTGTCTTCATCTCTTTTCTAATATATAGTGCCACCCCTCTGTTTTTCTTCATGGCTAAAGAGGTATAAAGATTCCCCAATTTTTTATGTTCCAAATATTTTACGTGTTCTTGTTTAATGTGTACCTCCTGAAGACAGACTATGTCTGCATTTTGTATGACTAATTTGTTAAAGAAGGTTTTTCTTTTTTTATGATCGTTAAGTCCATTTACATTGATCGATAGGATTTTCCAATCGTCCATCCTTGTTGCCTTGTGTTGATTTACTTAAATTTGAGGTTGGTATTAGCTCGAACTGCTCTTTGAGGTCTTTGTTTCTTCCCTGCTTCGCTACTTTCTTTCTCTTCCTTTTCTTTCTCCTCCGTGCTCTCTTTCCCCGTCGGGACCTCTTCTTGGGATCTTCTTTGGGTGAGTTCTTCTTCTGTGGTAACAGCTTCCAGTTCCTCTTTGCTACTTTGTTCGTCTTCTGACCCTCTCAGTTGGTCAAGGAATTCTTGAGCCTCCACCAGACTATTTATTTTAATTCTCCTTCCTTGCCAAGTAATCAGCATGCCCTCCGGCAAGGTCCATCTAAAAAGTATATTCCTTTTGTTCAGCTGTGTGGCCAGGAATCTGTAGTCTCTTCGTTGTTCTCTCACCCTCCTCGGCACTTGCTTCAGGACAATCACCTCCTTTTCCTTATAATTGATCGGTTCTTCTTTTACCATTTTATAAAAGATATCCTTAACTTTCTTTCGTGCGAACCTTATATGTACCTCTCTGGGTAGTTTGTTCCGTCTAGCGTAGTTCGTCTGTACTCTGTACACCTCATCCAATTCTTTTATTATGTCGTTTGGATCCTGTTGGAGCACCTCCGCTATTAATTCCGCCATTACTTGTCCTAAATTTTCGTCCTTGTCTTCTGTAACGTTTTGGAAACGCAGATAGAAAGAGGCCTTGTCCATTTCCAACTGCGTAATCGATTCCTCCAGATCCCTATTCTGGGCCATTAATTTTTGATCTACTGTCTCTAAATCTTTCTCTTGTTGTTCCACCTTAGATTCTATTTTTTGTATTCTCTGTTCGTTCTTTAGAATGGCTTGTTGTATGTCACCCATTTTCTGGTCAATGCCTTGTATGTCTGTTTTCATTTCCTGATGATTATTAGACATTTTCTCTTGCATTAAGAGCATTGTCTCTTGAATCATTGCTAATGATGCCTGCATCGCTTGCATTGTTGGAATCACTGATGATTTCTCGATTTTTGGTAGCCCTTCCATCGATTTTTGGGTTGCAGGGGATGACATTATAATTGTGGGACTTGAGACGCTGGAGGTTACTTTCTTTCCTGTTTTTGCCACAGTGGATGCAAAACTTGTCATCTCCCTAAGCACTTTCGCCTGTTCTTTGACTATCCTTTCTATGTTCCTCCAAACCGTCATCCACTAATTGACTTCCCTTGCTTAGTTTAACAGTACTAAAGAAAAGAAATTTTTTTTAAGATATTCCCAATTTACAAGACAAGTAGAAATGGTATAATCGACCTTTTCTCCACTATGCTGCCCACTACTTAGCTTTGTTGACTAATCATTATTTGGAAGCTGTGTTTCTAATTTAGCTCAACTCCTAATTATCAATTAATTAGATTCTCAATTCTTAGAAAGAAAAAAAAATCCTTTCAGTACCAATATATATAATCAATAAATTAATACTCAATGTCCAATCAGTAAGCACTTAATTAATTGATGTTATAAATTAAATCACTATTTTATAAAGTTAATCCTTAGTAATATTAAACACAATAGTCAATCAATAGCCACTCTATGCACACAGCAATGAAAAATAGAAAAACAAGACACAAAGAGTAGCTGATAAATAAATGATAGATATATAAATAAGTAGATAGTTAAATAGATATATATATAAATGGGTATATAGATAGGTAAATAAATAGAAGATAATAGGTTCTAATATGTCTATACAGGTATTTAGATATATTAATTAGCTATGTTGTATTACTGCTTTTAATACTTTGAATATATAGGTACTTTGAATAATTTAAATACTTATATAAATATTTTAAATACTTTAAATGTGTAGAAAGAAAAAAAGAAGAATAAATATGTATATATTGTAGTTTTAGACTATTTTTAAAGTAATAACAATATGTATTAATACAGATTTAAATTCAGGTCTTCTTAGTCCCTTCAAGTACCACACTTATTAGAGTCTATGCAGGAAAGTACATTAATTTAATATCACCCTTCTACTTCTCGCTTCTTCAGGATCTCCAACACCTTGTAAAAATAAATTTAATTATTCCGTTGTTCTCTTCCTGGTGCTCCTTCTTTCCTCTCTAGCTCTTCGTTATTCCTCTCGTTGGTATCAAGTATGGTTGCACTTCCGGTCCTAAATTTCCAGTCGTTCTCTCCAGTCAGCAGAATCTCTTCCCCACGTCCTTAGAGCTCGATCTATGCAGCAAATTAAATCCAAAAAGGTAGTGCCGCTGGTCCGCTTGCCGATCTTTCCTCCTTCTTTCTTGCCAGCCTGTCTGCGATCTTTTTAGCTGTCAATCCTCCTCCTTTCTTTTAATCGCCGCTTTTTTCCTCTTTTGAGCCCTTCCACTCCGACCCGGCCAGCGAAGCTTTATCCGATCTTCCGATCTCAAGCGCGCTCTGAAGAAAGTGGTTACTGGTGCACTCGCCTCTCTTTCCCGGAATCTTTGCTTCCCCTCTTGTTGGCTATCGTGGCTTCAGGTCTGCCATTAAGAGGCAGATGCGCCCCGTTAGCTTGACAGTGGAAATCGGTCGCGCCGGGTGGGTTTGCGCTCCGCCACTCGACTCACCGAAGCCCCACTATTGTCCGCGAAGCCCTCCAGGCTTCCACGCCTCGAACGGTCCCCAAAACGTTGCGTTAAGTGGCAGTGGGAGAGAGCGATCACTCTCACCACGCCATAACACCACGAGTCACCAACCGGAAGTCAAAAATGTATTGTTCTATCCAAAACAGCTGACATCCAATTGAAGTTTTATTTATATAATATAACAGAAATATTTCTGGTATACTGTCCTATGTGGGAGGGAAACTTTGGAAAGTAAAATCTTAACTCTAAACTTTCTATGGGTGGGGAAAGAATTTGGAGAATGTGTGTGTAAAAGAACAAATAAAGGACATGAAAAGCTTTACTTCTTTGGCAATACTGGTCAAAAAGTCCATTTGGTCTAATTGAATCTTTCTTAACCTCATTGACTTTTGAGATGTGTGTGCTTCGACTCCCAGAATTCCTCAGACAGCATGCTGACTCGAGAATTCTGGGAGTTGAAGTCCATGCATCTTCAAATTTCTGAGGCTGAGAAACACTGAAAATTGAGTATTTCCCACCATCTACATTTATTCCTTATTTCTGTCAAAGATCCCTTTGTTCAACTACAAATGGCACTCTGCCAAAATAGACAATTGATATTTTTAATCTGTTCACAATGTATTTTTGCTCGTTTATTTAGAAATTACAGCAGTTTCTAATATGTTGAATAATGGGCCCTCATTCTTGGAGGCTTTTATTTCTAGAGCCAAATGTTTTTTGCTTCCATAAGAACGTTTAGTGGCATTTCATACGCTGCCTTGCACAGATTTTTCCAGGCAATTAAAAACAGGCATAAAAACGTCAAATTTAAGTTTTACTCCTGTGAATTAAAATAGGATAAAGACCTTTTTTTATTACAAAATAATCCATTGAAATGCACACGGTTTCTCCTGGAACGTGTCATATTAAATCCCTTTCTCTTTTCCTTGATACCCAAACCATAAATGTTTTTTGGAACATTCTGCCTGTATAGGTAGTCCTCGACTTACGACCACAATTGAGCCCAAAATTTCTGTTGCTAAGTGAGCCATTTGTTAAATGAGTATTGCCCCATTTTATGACACTTGTTAAGTGAATCTGGCTTCCCCATTGACTTTGATTGTCAGAAGACTACAAAAGGTGATCACATGACCCGGGACACTGCAACCGTCATAAATATGAGTCAGTTGCCAAGTGTTTGAATTTTGATCATGTGACCATGGGGATGTTGCAATGGTCGAAAGTGTGAAAAATGGTCGTAACTTTTTTTCAGTGCCGTTATAAGTTCGAACGGTCACTAAACGAAATGTTATAAATTGAGGACTACCTATATTTATGCTTAGGTATTGTAATGATGACTTGCACCTGTAACCCCTCCATGTTGTGGCCCATCAGCGGCCTGTGCAGCTAGTAGCTGATTCCGACAGCGAGGAGGCTGGTGTGGTGTTGCGCCAGCAGCCTGTGCAGCTGGCACTCGAGTCGGACAATGAGGAGGCTAGAGAAGATGTGGTGCCAGAGGTGGGGATTCAGCCAGGGCCTTCAGAACCTCCAGAAGCTCCCTTAAGTGAAGAGGATGAAGAGGAGGAGCCTCTTCTCGATGCACGGGCACGCAGAGCTGCCAAAAGACAGGAGTGGCTCCTCAGTAGGACGTCTCCTCGAGAGTAAGGCTTGGGGCTAATTGGCCACTCCCTTAGCCTATTTAAGGAGGGACCCTGACTGAAGCAATTTGTAGGGAACAACTTAGTTCACTCTCCTTCGTGTCTTGATCTTAGTTCTTTTATCAGTTACCTGCAAATTGCTTCTGGGCTTTCTGCCAATCCTAGTACGATTGCGATTATTTATTCTTTGGAGTCTTGTAGACTGTTAAGAAAGTTCATTAACAGCCTTTGTTTGAAAAAAGACTGATTTAATTTAGTAAAGTAAGGTTTGTACAAACTTTGTGTGTGCTGCATTCTTTGGGGTCCGTAGCTAGGGCAGAACACTCCATAAGAAAACCTGGCAGACACCGTTTCTTGGAAAACTTCCTTTTTTAAAAAAAACAGGGCTTTCACTGTGCAATGCTTGTGTTGTTTTTCTCATTTGCTCTTTCAGGGTTTTTGGGTATTGGAAATCCTCTCATTATTTTCTCCCCTGCTGTTTTCTGTTTCATATTTCATGGTTTCTGTTCTGAGAAGCTTTAAAAACATTTGTAGAAATAAGTAAAAACGCCACAGTTTTGAAGCTCGGGAGAAGTCTGTTCGCATCCCATTTGCAAGGAGGAGAAAAGAAAAAAATACTGCAGTACAAGTTTGTCAGGAGTGTTTTTAAGGCCATGACCTCTTGAGGAAGCAAAAGACATTTTTTTACCTATTATTCAGGAGAAAGTTAATCTTTATGACCCTGTCTAAATCAGAAAAGCAAACAAGAGGCTTTATCGGCAAGTCTTCCCATTCATCTTTTCCTATCCAGGAAGTGACTTTTTGTTCAAGATGAAGTCTGTCTCTTTTGAATCATTCAGGCTTATAGAAATATTTCATTTCTACTTTTTCTTCTGCCAGCTACAAATTCATTTACAGCGATGTTTTTCAACTTGGCAAATTTTAAGATGAGTAGACTTCAAACCTCAGGAGTCCGAGTTCAGATATCTTGAAGTTTGCCCAGTTTGAAAAACACTGATTCAACTTAAATATCCTGCTGATAAAAGCAGAGGTGTTTAAAAAAAAAGAAACAAGTTTCTAGTTCTTATGACTAAAAATGGCCCGATCAAGAAGGATTATGAATCATGCCTTATCATTACAAATATATGCTTCTCCTTTTCCCTTTTCTTCTTCCAATTTTGAATCCCATTTTTAATTTCAGTCAACACCACATTGTTGTTTCATGCAAACCATTGTTTATCCCAACAATCCAAGTTTACCTAAAACATAGGTTGCTAGTTTGAACTCTCTGGGGGGTTGGGGGTTCGAGTCAGTGTTGGCTCCCTGCAGTTTTCTTAGCAAGATTTCAAAGGTGGTTTGTCATTGCCTCCTTCAGAGGACTGAGAGAGACTGACTGGCTCATGGTGGCTTTCTGCCTAAAGACTAGAACTCATGTACTCCTGGTTTCTAGCTGGATGCCTTAATCACACCATCAAACTGGCTTTCAATATAAATATACCAGAATTAAAATTCAACACAGTTCAAAGACAGAACAAATCCAGTTCAGAGAAAAACCATGTGTGGCTACTTGAAAAGACAAACAGGATACAAAACATTGAGAATCAAGAATTCCTAAGATTCAGTCATGCTGAATTAAAAACGACTTAAATACTTTAGCTAAATAGAACCAATGGTTGGCTCACATATTGTATCAAACCATGGCTTATTTAACTGTGGTTAACTGGCTCAGCTTATACAAAATTCTAAGGCAATTTTTCTTAACTTCGGCCACTTTGATGGATGGACCCTCACTCCCAGAATTCCCCTGCCAGAATGGGAAAATGTTCAAACACTGTTCTAAGATATAAGCCATAATTTACAAACTGCAATGGCTTGGTTTGCATAAGCCATAATCTTACTATTGATGTATTCCCATTTCCTTTTCCATCGTTTTTTTTTTTTTTTTTTTTTTTTTTTTTTTAATTTGATTTATATGCCGCCCTTCTCCGGAGACTCAGGGCGGCTTACAATGTGCTCAGCAATAGCCTTCATACTTTTGTATATTTTATACAAAGTCAGCTTATTGCCCCCACAAACTGGGTCCTCATTTAACCTACCTTAGAAAGGATGGAAGGCTGAGTCAACCTTGAGCCTTGGAGAGATTCGAACCAGCAGTAAATTGCAGGCAGCTGTGTTAATAACAGGGTGCTTTAAACCACTGTAGTACTAAGGCTCTTAGTTTATTTTATTGTTCTATGATTTTACTTCTGTTTTGTTTACACTCTTTATATTGTTGTAAGCCGACTACAGTAGCCCCATGGTGAGATAGGTAGCAAATAAATAAACAATAAACTAAAGCAAAGCAAATCAGAAGCCAATTATGGCTTAGCCCAATCTACGAACTAAACTATCGTAACTTGCTTAATAAAGAATGGTTTAAAATCCCATTAAAGATTGCATGTGAATAATTTTAATATTATAGACATTTTAACTACAGAGTTATTGGTTATTGGGCAGAGTTATTTAAGAATGCACTGGCCACCTTACTAAAACAACCATTCTCACATGCTATTGTACACATGCTATTGTACACATAATGCAAACAGCCCACTTCACGTTTTCCCATGGTCCTCCATGAGTTCTGCTTCCTTGTCAAATCAGGGGAAAGCTGTTAGGGAAAAAAAAAAATCAGAAAATCCTTCATCCTAATATGCCCAGGGATATGGATTTAAAATGGAAATGGAAACTGGAGGCTAAAATATATGGTTGCAGGAATTGAATAGTCTCGTGAATAGAAGGACTAGAGGTGATGTGATAGCAATGTTCCAATATTTGAGGGGCTGCCACAAAGAAGAAGGGGTCCACCTATTCTCCCAAAGCACCAGAAGGCAAGACAAGAAACAGTGGATGGAAACTAATCAAGGAGAGAAACAACTTAGAACTAAGGAGAAATTTCCTAACAATGAAAACAATTAACTAGTGGAATGGTTTGCTTTCCACTAGAAGAAGTTGTGGGTGCTCCATCACTGGAGGCTTTTAAGAAGAGACTGGACAGCCTCTTGTCTGGAACGGTATATAGGATAGGATAGGATAGGATAGGATAGGATAGGATAGGATAGGATAGGATCTTGGAGTGGAGTGGAGTGGAGTGGAGTGGAGTGGAGTGGAGTGGAGTGGAGTGGAATGGAGTGGAATGGAATGGAATGGAATGGAATGGAATGGAATGGAATGGAATGGAATGGAATGGAATGGAATAGAATAGAATAGAATAGAATAGAATAGAATAGAATAGAATTCCATGGCATAGGACCAGGGTATTTACAGGACCGCTTTCTGCCACCGATAGCCTCCCACCGACCAGTTCGCTCCCACAGAGAGGGACTCCTCAGGGTGCTGTCGGCCAAATTATGCCGGCTGGCGACACCCAGGAGGAGAGCCTTCTCAGTGGGAGCTCCTGCCCTTTGGAACGAACTGCCCCAGGAAATACGTACAATCTCTGACCTCCGGGTTTTTCGCTGTGCCCTCAACACCCTACTGTTCCGACAGGCGGGGCTGTCTATTTAAGTGATTTTTAAATTGGAGTTTTAACTTGGGGTTTTAAATTTTGGCCGAAACTGTTTAATTGATTTTAATTACTTTTTAATCATGATGTCTGTATATTTATGTTTTTAAATTGGCTGTACACCGCCCCGAATCCTTCAGGAGAAGGGCAGTATATAAATAAAATTAACATTAACATTAACATTAATTCTTTATTGGCCAAGTGTGATTGGACACACAAGGAATTTGTCTTGGTGCATACGCTCTCAGTGTACATAAAAGAAAAGATACATTTGTCAAGAATCATAAGGTACAACACTTAATGATAGTCGTAGGGTACAAATAAGCAATCAAATCATATTAGGAAACAGTCAATATAAATCGTAAGGATACCAGCAACAAGGTTATAGTCGTACAGTCTTAAGTGGGAGGAGATAGTTTCCTCCGTGAGCAGGGGGTTGGACTAGAAGACCTCCAAGGTCCCTTCCAACTGTTATTCTGTTATGGCTGCTGAAATACTTGAAAACCCATTCTGCCCATCTTGCTACAGAGAATTCTATAGCAATCATACTTTAAAAAGACATTTTGGGGATCAGGCCCTCCTAAGGCCAGCATTTCCGATTTGTAATCCAGACACATCCAGGAAACAGCTAATTAATGTGAAAAGCAGAGTATTCGTCCTCTTTCACTGTAGCAATTGTATGCTCTGAGGGTTTGGGCTGCCTATGATTCATGACTGGAAATCAATCATATAAATGCTTCCATTTTAATTAAGCTCAAATGCAAATTGAATCAAACCCAATACAGTTTCTGTCCTACTACCCCCCCCCCCTTCCCACTGTGTTTTAGATTGGGTCCCCTGGCATTGGCACAGGAAGTGGAGCCCTGGGCTTTAAAAAGTTGTGCACCCCTGGTGTAGTGTGACATCCAAATCCAAGCACTGGAATGGTGGTTTAGCTTGTGTGATTAAACACTTTTCTTAGAACACCTGTAATATTTAATCGCAACAGCAGGGGAGTGGAGAACAGCACAATCATAATTAATTAAGCATTGTTCCTGTAACACAGAAGTAAATAATTGGGAAGAAATGAAAATCACTTCTTTCTTTCTCCAAATCCAGAGGCCAAAATTAAGTGGATTCAGCACATTGGCACAACTGTACCTTAAGTATTTTGTTGACGTATTCATGCTGATCTTTGCACCAGTCTTCCTATTATCAATTTTCAACTGAAGCAATGACTCACAGAAAATATCTCCTAATGTAAAATAACTGCTTTTCCTGAACATAGAAAAGGAGTGGATAAAGAAAAAAATAAGACCCAGATGATTCCCTGGTCCAAAATTTGTCTGATTACACACAGAAAGCCTCTTTTTTTAAAAAAAAAGAAAAAGAAAAAAGAGAGGATATATTTAAAGTTGCATTGTCTGCACATTCTTAAAAGCTGATCTAGAACTTTTAAGGATCCTGGTAAACAGTAAAACTGTTCAAAAGACACTGAACTTTCCGGTACAGAGGTATTGTAATAACCGAACTCACCAACCTGAACCAAGGAAAGAGAGGCAATCTTATCTTTGCCAGCAATTGAGTATTTTATAAAGCAGCCTGCCTCAGCTTTTTCTACATAGATAAAAACTAGTCAGCTTAGTGAACCCTATAGGGTGCTAAACAGGTTACAAGAACATGTATCATCAAGTGAGGTTTAGTTTGGGTTTAATGTGTTGCATGAAGCCACTCACTGTGGTTTGCAAAACATGGTTTATGAATTAGGGCAAAGACGCTAAGCTTGTCATCAAAAGGTTGGCAGTTCAGCGGTACGAATCCCTAGTGCCGCATAACGGGGTGAGCTCCCTTTACTTGTCCCAGCTTCTGCCAACCTAGTAGTTCGAAAGCACGTAAAAAATGCAAGTATAAAAATAGGGACCACCTTTGGTGGGAAGATAACAGCGTTCCGTGCACCTTTGGCGTTTAGTCATGCCGGCCACATGACCATGGAGACGTCTTCGGTCAGCGCTGACTCTTCGGCTTTGAAACGGAGATGAGCGCCGCCCCCTAGAATCGGGAACGACTAGCACATATGTGCGAGGGGAACCTTTACCTTTTCATATATGACTATAATATGACTATATATGACTTATATATGAATATAAGTTCCAATGCTCCTCTGAGCATAGTGCTCTATTTATGTATTCGATTTTTATCCTGCCTTCATTTCTTTATAAGTAACTCAAGGCAGTGAACATACAGAATACTTCTTGCTATTTTCCCCACAACAATTGCAAGATGGGTTGGCTGAGGGAGAGTGACTGGCCCAAAGTCATCCAGCCAGTTTTCATGGCTAAGACAGGACTAGAACTCACAGTCTCCTGGTTTCTAAATTAGCACCTTAACCACTACACCATACTCGCTTCTCTATGCCATTTTGAAGCAGGAAAAGTACCCCCAAGAAAGTCCAGCTGCCTTTTGGAAAAGCACCTTAGCGACAACCATAAATGATTGAGAATCTCTATAGATAACAGCAAGACAGCAACAGTATTGTGGGTAATCTTTAGAAGAATAAGAATAAGAATAATTTTATTTCTATACCGCCCTTCTCCCGAAGGACTCAGGGCAGTGTACAGTCTATTAAAAGCACAAGACAAACATCAATTTAAAATTTAAAATTATTAAATAAATTTGGCTCCATTTAAAACCCCAGAAATTTTAAATACCCCAATTTAAAACTATCATGTCGATAGCCCGGCCTGGCAGAACAACAGGGTCTTCAGTGCACAGCGAAATACCCGGAGGTCGGGGATCTTACGTATTTCCAGGGGTAGTTCATTCCACAGGGCAGGGGCTCCCACAGAGAAGGCCCTCCCCCTGGGTGTCGCCAGCCGACATAACTTGGCCAATGGCACCCTGAGGAGACCCTCTCTGTGGGAGCGAACTGGCCGGTGGGAGGCTATTGGTGGCAGAAGTCGGTCTCGAAGGTACCCGGGTCCTATGCCATGGAGCGCTTTAAACTGTGTTTAAGAGTATATTTTTTAAAAAGGGAGAGATTTTAGAAAGGACAGTATGGACAGGAAGCTGAATTAGCCTTTAGACCACAAGCCAGAACCCTGGAAAATTAACTGTGGAAAAGTGACTGGCAAACTGAAGCTTTAATCAAGTCCTTCAATGGCACGGCAGCATTTTGGGGCAGGCGATTAGCTCCTGCAATAAAAACACCAATGCAAATGTGGTATCTTGACTGGTTGCTAAATCCAGGGACTAAACACAGAAAGCAAACAGAAACAGGTTTCTCTGCCAGGCACAAGGATGTCTGTCATTGTCGGAAGGAATCTGCCAGCCCTCAAGACTGTAGCTCCTTATCTTCCTAAGAATGAGAAGAAATCTGTGATGCAAGGGAAGCCTGTGCCCGCCACACAGCTGGTCACTTATTTTCTGTTTCCACATGACAATATGCTGCCATTGCAACTTCTCTAAAATGCTGCCCGCAATTCATGAAAGAGACAATGGGAATCTTTGTTGCTTCTGTGGGGGGAAAATATGGAACCAAAGCCCTGGGTGAATAACAAAGCCTCTTTTTTTTTTTTTTTTTTTTAAGAATCGTCTTCAACACATGAGAGCGGGTTGCCCAAGTTCTGCCAAAATTTGCAACACAACTGTCATTCTTGGGTGGTCTCCCGGACCGTCCATTTTCTCTGGTGTGCTTGGAGGTGTGCCACAGTTCTAAGCAGAACGCAGAGTTTGGTCGGCTGGCAATCGAGTTCAAATTGTAAAAAATGGGAGAAAAAGAGAAAAATGGAGCGGAGAAAAAAAAAGAAAAACAGAGAAGGTTGACTTTTTCTGGGGCTCCTGATCAGTGGTGGGTTTCAAAATTTTTTACTACCGGTTCTGTGAGCGTGGCTTGGTGGGTGTGGCAGGGGAAGGATACTGTAAAATCTCCATTCCCACCCCACTCCTGGGGAAGGATACTGCAAGATCCCCATTCCTTCCCTAATCCAGGGGAAGGTTACTGCAAGATCCCCATTTCCTCCGGATCAGCTGGGACTCCGGAGGCACAGAATAGATGGGGGTGGGGCCAGTCAGAATTTTTACTACCGGTTCTCCGAACTACTCATAATTTCCGCTACCAGTTCTCCAGAACTGGTCAGAACCTGCTGAAACCCACCTCTGCTCCTGACCATCTATCGTTAGTTTCAGTAAGAGGTCGTCCTCAACTTACAACAGTTCATTTAATGACTTATGACCATTTTTCACACTTACGACCATTGCAGAAGCCCCACGGTGATGTGATCAAAATTCAGGTGCTTAGTAACTGACTTTTATTTATGATAGTCGTGGTGTCCCGGGGGGGGGGGGGGGTCATACGATTCCCTTTTTGCAACCTTCTGACAAGCGAAGTCGATGGGGAAACCAGATTCATTTAACAATCATGTTACTAACTTAACAACTGCAGTGATTCACTTAACAAATATAGCAAGAAAGGCTGTAATTGAGGCAAAATTCACCTAACAGTTACCTCACTTAGCAACAGAAAATTGTGATTGTAAATTGAGGGCTAGCAGTACAGTAAAATTGAAAGGCAGAATGTTTCCAAACACTGCAGTAGCACTGATGATGTTACCTAGGTTGGATAATGAAATGTCTCCAAGAAAACCACCAAAGTCAAGAGAGCACCAAGGACCCCTCATTTCAACCCTGAGCTACAAATATTCTCCTTTATTAAAATCAGATTTGGAGTTACCTCATCCAACAGAGTACTGTAACATTGGGGAGACATGATAGCAGTGTTCCAATATCTCAGGGGCTGCCACAAAGAAGAGGGAGTCAAATTATTCTCCAAAGCACCTGAAGGTAGAACAAGAAGCAATGGGTGGAAACTAATCCAGGAGAGAAGCATCTTACAACTAAGGAGAAATTTCCTGACAGGGAGAACAATTAATCAGTGGAACAACTTGCCTCCAAAAGTTGTGAATGCTCCAACACTGGAAATTTTTAAGAAGATGTTGGATAACCATTGGTTCGAAGTGGTGTAGGGTTTCCTGCCTAAGCAGGGGGTTGGACTAGAAGACCTCCAAGGTCCCTTCCAACTCTGTTATTCTATATATCTTCTAATTTACCGTGTTTGGTCTGTTGTCACAAATCAGAACCTTGTAACCTTTTAACAAAAGTTAATCCCCACAATCAAAGCCCCCTTATCATAGCTGCTCCTGGCCGGGAATGTTGAGGATTGTAGTCTCAACACCCATAAAGTTGATCCCTTCGACATCAAAGTGTTTTCCCTCTGGCCGTTTTCTTAATCTCCAGCCCGATTAAAGTCTGCAATCTTCTGCAGAACTTTAGTCTCTTGCTTACTTTGGAGAAATATTTCATGGGCTTCTCTAATAGAGGTACTGCCGGATGATAGGTTTTAGATTAGACCTGGTGCCCCTAGAGACCCCACCGCTTCCCTTGTTTATTTTTACTTTGCTTCTATTAAGAAGGAAATGCTGAGGTTTCAAACATGCAATTGATGGAATAAAGGCTTCTTTCTTTAGAAAAAGACCATCCGGGCGTTTGTGTTATTTAGGACATCAACAAACAGCATCATCAACAAGATTATGACAGGTCTTTATTCCCACTGGATTGTTTTCTAGCGCTAGCACTGCATTGCAAACCCAGTTCATTTAAAAAAAATTGAAATTTAGCAATTCTTTAATTATCTCTTATTTACCTTGTTTCTAATCCATTAAAGCTATTTAAAAGAAGAAGAAGAAGAATTTGAAAGAACACAGAGATTGCACAGGGAAGTGAAACTAATTTAAGAGTAATCTATAATACCAATTAACAGCTAATTTTACAGTGACTGTCAATGTCTGGACTGACAAACTAAATGGATGTGCTAAAACCGGAGATGTTTTTTTTTCCTGAGGTCGGCTTAGACTTTTATGTTAGCGTAGCTTTTATGAAAAATAAATCATTTTGACTTAAACGACCTCGACTGCAGAAACGGTGGTTTATTTAATGAACCAGATAAGTAACGCTAGTGCAAAAGTGTCAAACTCGATTTCATTGAGGGCCGCATCAGGATTGTGTTTGATCTTGGGGAGGGACGGGACGGGGGGGCGTGGCTACGGTGAGGGTGGCCTGCTTGACGTCATTTGTGTCAGGGGTGCCTGTGCTGACCCAAGCGCTCTGCCAGCGAAAACGGACCTTGGGAGGGCTGCCCAGCAGAGGTACTGCAGGCCGGTCCTTCGCTGTCCAGAGCGGCCCCACGGGCCAGATCTATGCACCCCGCAGGCTGGATCTGGCCCGCGGGCCTTGAGTTTAACACCTCTGCATTAGTCCTACTCGCACTTACAATTGTTGCAGCATCCCCACGGTCACATGATCAAAATTTGGGCACTTGGCAACCAGCATGTATTTACTGAAGTTGCATCCTGGGGTCACATGATCACCATTCGATAAGAAAAGTCAATGGGGGAAGCTGGATTTACTTAGTGACTGTATGATTCACTTAACAGCTGCAGTGACTGGCCTAAAATCGTGGCAAAAAAAAAAAAAAGGTCGTAAAATTGAGCACTTAACAACTGCCTTGTTTAGCAACAGAAATTCCAGTCTCAATCTTAGCAATAGCACTTAGACTTATATACTGCTTCACAGTGCTTTACAGCCCTCTCTAAGCGGTTTATAGAGTCGGCATCTTGCCCCCAAACAATCTGGGTCCTCATTTTACCGACCTCGGAAGGATGGAAGGCTGAGTCAACCTCGAGCGTGGTGAGATTTGAACTGCCAAATTGGAGTCAGCCAGCAGTCAGCAGAAATAACCTGCAGTACTGCATTCTAACCACTGCGCCATTGTGGCTCAATCACAGTGGTATGTCGAGGACTAGCTGACGTTAAGCAAACCATGGCTTAATCTGAGTTTAAGAGTGCGATCAATGCAAACTTTCTGATTTTAAATACTAACTTTTGTAGGCATCCTGGCCAGGGTGGATTTGATTTAAATTGAGTCGATTTAAATCATGATTTAAATCATGATTTAAATCACTAGTAAAAAGACTTGATTTAATCAACTCGATTTAAATCATAATTTTTAAAGAGCAACTGTCATCTCTGCTACTCCTTTGACCCACTGTTGACTCACCGATAGTCCCAGTGTTGCAGAATATACAGCCTTGTGCTACATAACTAAGCTCCATTTCATGCTGAATAAACTAAATTATTTATGTATCTTAAATAGAAAACTATCTTACAATAGATTTTTACCCCAAAAGTTTTTTATTAAAATAAATTCAATAAAAATAAAAAAAATCCAATTTAAATCAAAAAAATCCAATTTTTTTTTTATTTTTATCCACCCTGATCCTGGTTGTAGGCATCAGAATGCTGTCTTGCAAATTACACTTATCCAAGTAAGTAGACATTGCTATATATTGGGATAATGAATCCCAATATATTTGGGATTAATTATATGCACGTTAATTATATGCTCTGAGGAAGATTATGTTCTTTTGTCAGGTCAACATCAGATGAGTCTCATCCTAGTAATCAAGGAAGAGGAACAGATACTTCTTATCCTTAGCGTAATTTACTCAAGAGCCTTTGGTGAGAAATTTTGATCAGGAGCCCATGCTTGCTCAGAAGACAACAAAACATTCAATACAATGGAGAAACCTACAGACTTTTAAAGCTTTTTCATTGCTTTGTGACATTTTGGTTGATATTAATAAAAGCAATAATGCACTCTGGAATTGCAGTAATTATTAATACATTGAAAAATGAAGAACAGAGCTACATATCATGGGGGGAAAAAACCTCTCAGCAATGAGGAAACATGTCACAAATTAAATTAGGAAAATAGAGAAGAAATGTGGCCATGGGGTTAACTTATTTTTCAAAATCAACAAGAATCCTCAATTTATCTCAAAAGCCAGTTTCAGTTCCATCAAATGGAATAAATAAAAAAGGATAGATTATACCCCACATGTCACTGTCATTTGAATACTGCTAGCCCACTTCTCCACAACTTGGGTCCCATTTGGTGTATCAGACCACAATTCCCATTAACCCCAGCTTGAATGGATTCCAAACGGAAGAAACGCAAGGATGGATAAAACTCATTTAAATTTTCTCTCCTTCATAGATCTTAAAATGTCTTTTTATACTATTGTATCCCTGAGTCGCTTCTGATTGGGCGGAAAATATAGTCAAAATGTTTGAATGCAGGTGATATTTATATTTTATAAGTGCATGTAATTCTAATCTGTTTCAGGTTTAGCAAAGCTGAATCACTTCTTGCTCCAGGCTTTTCTTTGCTCTTTAATGGATTATTTACTAACGTTAGAAAATAGGTCCAATGAGTTGAAGATATTTAAACAGAAAACCAATTAACGCAAAACAACCACTGTCTTTGAAGTACCATTCAGAGAAAGAAAGGAAAAAAGAAAGCGGTGCAAGTCAGAAGTGAAATCCAGCAGATTCTGGAGAACCGGTAGCAGAAATTCATCCTTCTAATCATCTTTGTTGCTCTTCTCTGCACTCTTTCCAGAGTCTCAACATCTTTTTTTATGTCATGGTAACCAAAACTGAATGCAGTATTCCAAGTGTGGTCTTAGCAAGGCATTATTAAGCGTTACTAAGACTTCACGTGATCTTGATATTAAAAAGGTGAAAGGTTTCTCTGTTCATGCAGTCTAGGACTGCATGGCGGAGGGAAAGCCATTTCATCAACTGACAAGTGACATTAATCTCCATTTGTGGAATGACAATTGCACCATATGGATCAAATGGCCCTCTGCATTCTTAACAAAAAGCAACAAAAGCAATTTTTGTCGTTCCTGAAATCCATGAGATGTCCTCCCTCCTTTTCGGCCACCTGTATCCCCCTGCCTGTCTTAAAAATCAAGAGTTGGACCGGAATTTCCTTCACATGGAATCCAATTGTTTGCTTTGTGCAACAGCTGAGGTTTTTCACTGAATTATTGCCTGATGAAAGAGGCTGAAAGTGCCCTTGAAGAACTTACATTTCCACAATTTTCTTGCCTTCAGCAAATCTTCTTCCAGCACCTCATTAGCAAAAACTAGGAAGATGCAAAGAATTCTGGTATGTGCTGTTTGGGCTGGCGTGAGCAAACTTCCAGCTGGTGGCATATATTTTGTGTTTTTATTAGAATCCTAAAGTCTATCAAGGGAAGCCAAATGGGGGAAATGCTATAAACAGAGCAAGTTTCTGCCTTTTGTTCCTGTAGAAATAATTATCATAATAGTAATTTTTAAAAAGATACTGGCTGTTGCCTCTGGAATAGAAATCGACATTTATCTTTGGAACTTTTCAGTTTTCTAGGGGCAGGATCCTTGAATAGCATTATCAGTCAGCAGTGAGCAGAGAAATTCTCTTAAATTCTTTTTTCAATTCCATTTTAATTTGGATTGATAAAACGCAGAAAAACCACGGAGACATTCTCCTCAGGGGTGGAATGGGAAATTCTTGCTAAGAAGTCTCTCTCTCTCTCCCTCTCCCTCTCTCTCTCTCTCTCTCTCAGCTCAACCCACCTCACAGGATTGTTGTGGAAAAAACAAGAGGAAGGAGTACTAGGTATGTTTGCTGCCTTGAGTTATTTGTAAAAATACAGGTGGTCCCCAATTTATAACCTCAACTGAGAGCAGAATTCCTGCTGCTAAGCAAGGCAGTTGTTAAGAGAGTCGTGTCTGATTTTATGACCTTTATTGCCACAGTTGTTAAGGGAAATGCTACAATTGTTAAGTGAATTATGAGGTTGTTAAACAAATCCAGCTTTCCCCACTGACCTCAGAAGCTGGTGGGAAGTTTGCGAACGGCAATCACATGACTCCGGGATACTGCAACCATTGTAAATAGATGCTGGTTGCCAAGCACCTGAATTCTGATTACATGACTGTGGGGATGCTACAATGGACATAAGTGCAAGGACCAGTCATAAGGCACTTTTTTCAGTGCCATTACGACTTCACTAAACGAACTAAACAAACAGTCACTAAACGAACGGTTGTAAGTTGAAGAATGCCTATAGGTAGGAGTGGGCTGCTGGGGGTTTGCAGGAGTTCGGGAGAACCTCTAGCTAAGATTCTAGCTAGCAGTTCAGAGAACCCCCAAATCCCACTCCTGGCTAAACCCCCAAATCCCGCCCTGCCCCACCCCTCGCAGGAGTCCCCACATGGCCCATCTTGGATGCAGGTAAGTGCAGGGCGAGCGCAGAAACTTGGGGAGGGCGAAAAACGGGCCTACTGGAAGTTCAGGAAGGCCTGTTTCCAGCCTCCAGAGGGCCTCTGGAGCCTGGGAAGGCTGTTTTCGCCCTCCCGGAGGCTCGAGGAAATCCTCCAGAGCCTAGGGAGGGCAAAACCGCCCCCCCTCCCGCTGTGGTGCAGGAGGCCGACTAGGCCACGCCCACCCAGCAACCGGGCAGACAACCCCTTGCTAAAGTTTTTGAAGCCCACCCCCGCCTATAGGGATGGCTATAAATACATAAATATTTGTGAAAGTTGCGTCTTTCATCATATAGTCCTCTCACCAATACTTCCAAGAGTTCCCATTCAACAAAAAAGTAAGATATTACGCGAGAACGCCTCTTGTGGGTATTTTTCTAATAAATAAACACGGCTTTTTCTAATAAACACGTCACGGCTAAAGAGGAACCTTGTTCTCGGAAGGGACAAAAATAGAAAAGTTCTCCTTCTGTCAGAGAAACTCAAGAGAACATATCTATCCAGTTCTCCATTCACAAAATTGTTGGGGACGCAAAAGACTCAAAAAGGGACTTACAATCTGGATTTAAAATTAAAATAGTTAGGTCCTGTCTGCAGTCATGTGACCGAACTTCGGGAGCTTGGCAATACTCAAACCTTCCATTATGATTGGATGTCGAGAACTATTTACCTAAGACAGTGTTGGCGAACCTTTGCGGCACCAAGTGCCAAAATGGGAGCATGCACAGGGGAACACTAGATACCAGAAGAGCAGCTTTCTGGTGCTCCTGTGCGGGAGTGCTGGAAACCGGAAACTCAGCTTCCCGGCAAGCACATCAGGGGTGAAATGCTCTGAATTCTGCTACCAGTTCGCTTCGCTACCGCTTTGCTTTATGCACGTATGTGCGGTGTGCACCAAACATGCGCTCGCATGTGCATGCTCAGTGCATGCCAACTGCGCTCTTTGCACGCATGCGCACCGCAGGTGCTACCGTGCAGCGCTGAAAAAGGATTAAGAAAGTAAGTAGAACAGCGAGGGGGGGGGGACAGCTGTGCCGCAGAATTTAGATTTGCTGCTTTCCTGCTTTCTAGCGAATATAAATTGCCCGGCACAGCTGATCGTCAGAAATAACGGTTCGCCCGAACTGGTAGCATTTATTACTACCGGTTTGGGTGAACCGGTCCAAACAGGTAGCATTTCATCCCTGGGACACATGCGCACCAGGGAGCTGCTCTTCTGGTTTCCAGTGCTCCCGCATACCTGAAGATCAGCTAGCCGGCATGCATGTGCACGCTGTAACCTGGAAGAGCAACGGGCAATGGCCCAGAGAGATGGCTCTGTGTGCCACTTTCGGCACGCGTGCCATAGGTCCGCCATCACTGACCTAGTGTTTCATTTTAAAACAGGGAAAAACTTACAATAAAATCTGTACACCAGCAGAGGTGGTAGGTTCTCTAATCTGATAGGCTTTTTAAAAAGAGACAGGGCAACCACCTGTCAAGGATGGTTTAACTGAGTTTTCTGCACATTGCAGAAAACCAGATTCGTTGATCCCTTGTGATGCCTTCTAACTCTGCAATCCTGTGTTTCTCCTGAAGAGAACCAGAATACATTAATTTTACAAACAGACAATTCTATGCTGCTTGGGCCTTTCTCTCCTGAATCCTCAACCGAGACTCCTCACCTAAGAGCCAAGGTGGCGCAGTGGTTAGGGTGCAGTACTGCAGCTACTTTAGCTGACTGCTAGTTCAGCATATCAGCGGATCAAATCTCACCAGCTCAAGGTTGACTCAGCCTTCCATCCTTCCGAGGTGGGTAAAATGAGGACTCAGATTGTTGGAGGCAATATGCTATTTAGTATACTGTCTTTGGTGTAAGCCGCTCAGAGTCCTCGGAGAGTGGGCGGCATAGAAATATGATTAATAAAATAATAATAATAAAACTTAGAAAAATATTTTTTTTTAAACTAAAAAAATACATGCATCTATGGTACAGTTTTTAAACAAATTCTAAGCTAAAGCTATTCTTTACTTCAGAACTAAAGAAACTTCTTGGATGAGAAGTGAAAAGTCTTCAAGGAAAAACAAAGTCCAGTTGCCTTTTGAAAAAGTAACTTTGGGATGACTGGTGAGGAATGGAAGGGTTTATATTCTTTGCAGTCATCTAATTCTCTCCATTCCCTACTAGTCAGTTAAAACCAAAGAAGCTTCTCAGATGAGAGGCGAAAAGTTTTCAAAGAAAAAAAGTCAAGAAAGTCCACTTGCCTTTTGGAAAAAGCACTTTTTGGACAATCATGACCAGATACTGAGAATCTACGTAGACAAGAAATCAAGACACCGAAGAGCATGAGTAACATGCTGGTTGGTGTCTGATGCTTCCCACGTACATTTTTAATCTTCCAAAACAAAGCAAAGATAAAAGGTAAAGGCTCCCCTCGCACATATGTGCTAGTCGTTCCCGACTCTAGGGGGCGGTGCTCATCTCCGTTTCAAAGCCAAAGAGCCAGCACTGTCCGAAGACGTCTCCGTGATCATGTGGCCGGCATGACTAAACACCGAAGGTGCACGGAACTCTGTTACCTTCCCACCAAAGGTGGTCCCTATTTTTCTACTTGCATTTTTTACATGCTTTCGAACTGCTAGGTTGGCAGAAGCTGGGACAAGTAACGGGAGCTCACCCCATTACGCAGCACTAGGGGTTCGAACCGCTGAACTGCCGACCTTTCGATCGACAAGCTCAGCATCTTAGCCACTGAGCCACCACGTCCTCTTTTTAAACAAAGCAAAACAAAGTGCTAAATAAGGACTAATCCATGCAACGTTTTACTTGGAATTTTTCTGTCCTTAAGTTTAAGGCTTTTTAAGTTTTGAAACTGGAATCAGGGGTTGCAACCTACACCTCTTGGTTGCCACACCTCCTAGATCAGGTTACAGATTGACTGGAGATACGAGGAATGAATGTGGTTTACCAAAGCACCTTTGCAAACTCCAACCTCAACCGCTAAAATCAGCAGTGTGGTTTGATTCGGAATTATTTATTT
This sequence comes from Pituophis catenifer annectens, assembly GCF_029215685.1. Classification (NCBI taxonomy): domain Eukaryota; kingdom Metazoa; phylum Chordata; class Lepidosauria; order Squamata; family Colubridae; genus Pituophis; species Pituophis catenifer. The sequence continues at coordinate 16,961,227 of NW_027256883.1, read as the reverse complement.
GTATCCCGCCTTTATGATTTTTTACAAATAACTCAAACCTATCCAATATGCCTTCCTCTTCCTATTTTGCCAACACAACAACTCTGTGAGGTGAATTGGGCTGAGAGAGAGGGACTGGCCCAAGAAAAGCTTGTGAACTACAAGGTAAAGGTAATCATTCCATGCAGATTCTCTTATCAGGGATTTGGGAAACATTCAGGGAATTGAGACAGATTGTATCTCTATACAATCTGATATTCTTAATTTTCTGGGTATATTAGGAAGCTAATTGTATAACCTCAGTCCTGCATTCCATATTTCTGAGTAGAGTAGAGTAGAATAGGCTGAGTAGAATAACCTACCTCACAAGGTTGTTGTGAGGAAAATAAAAGGAAAGAGTATTGTGTATGTTCTTGAGTTATTTATAAATATAATAAAGGCAGGATACCAATCAATTAACAAATAAATAAAATACTGATTATATTTATAACCTTCCAGCACTCTGTCATTTTATATCTCCACAGCTTTTATTTGTAAAAGATCAGCCCCATCTTTTACCTGTAATTTTTTTTCATAATTTTCAGGGCTATTCTATTGTGACCTTTTCCATTTAAATAAAGTTTGATTCTGTTTATCTGTCGTAACGCTGGCCATCTCCCAGGAACAGAGAAAAGGCTGACACCTCTAGTTACTAAAGTTTACACTACATGGTCTGAATTTATTTATTTATTGAAATTATTTCCCTCATTCTTAATTTACGGATCTTTTTAACTGCCATAAAAGCAGCATGACTCATGGCTGACCTATCTTTCTCATTCATTGGAGTTAGAGAAGAAATCCCCAAACTTTCTGGCTTTGCGGACCCGGGGAGGGGGATGAGGAGAGGGGATTGTTCCACACGAGTGGCTGGCAAGCGTGTGCGCACACAGCTCCATTTGCACAAGCGGCAAGCACATGCGCCAATGGAGCGCGCATGCATCAGTGGTGAAATCTGAACCAGTTTACTACCGGTTTGCTGGCTGCGCACGCGCAGTGCACACCACGCACCAAATGCGTAGAGGTTGTAGAAAAAATGCTTTTAAAAGGCTCTGACGATCCCAGCTGAGTCACGCGATCATCAGAGGCTTTTTTTTTTTTACTTTTAAAAGCATAAAAAAAAGCCTCTGATGATTGCGCAGCTCAGCTGGGTATGGGGCGGGGGCAGGGATTTTTTGCTACCGGTTCTCTGAACCACCTGCCGCCATCGCTACCGGATCGGGTGATCCGATCCGAACCGGGAGCATTTCACCCCTGACGTGCACGCACTCAACATATGCGCTCGCCCGCCGTTTCTGCGGCCTGGTTACAAACTTCTCACGGCCCACTAGTGAACTGTGACTCAGAGGTTGGGGACTTCTGAGTTAGGGGATGGAAAGCAAATTATGTGCTTCTACAAGATAAATGGGAAGCACGTGGTTGCTATCCCAAAGTTGGGACAACAGTGGGAAGACCTAAAAGCTTTCTAGAAAAGGAGGTTTGAAACTCTTTCATCATATGGGCTCAGCCACTTTCACTATCTAGGCTTAGCATGCTTTAAGGCACTGGTAGTGAACCTTTTACTCACTGAGTGCCAAACAGGTACACGCTTTGTGTGCTTTGCGCGTGTGTGTGCTATCTGCTCTAACACACGGCTCCTCCCCTGTGCACGCAAATGCACCATCTGTGCATGCATGTGGTTTTCACGCACACAATGAATGCCATCTATGCTGCTCACGCTGCACACAAGTACTCTCACACGCATGCGCAAATGTACATGCATGCACAGGAGAGCTCTGAAGACCAGCTGGGTCCCCTGAATTGCGTGCATGCACACCGGAGGCCCGAACACCAGCTGGGGCATGCATGTATGCACAACTGCAGTTGAGTTGGGCGACAGCTCACGTGCCCAGAAAAGGGCTCTGCATGCCACCTTGGGCACATGTGCGATAGGTTCGCCATCACAGCTTTAAGGGATTGCGGGGGGGGGGAAGAATCTCTCCCCTCCCTCAAAAAAAAAAAAATCAGGAAAAACTTAAGAATTCAGGCCCCATATACTTATTGCAGCCCTTGGATTCCCAAATTATAATTCTGGCCACTTAAAATTTGCCTGCCACTTTGCAAATTAATGGAGAAGTCAACATGCAGTAAACTTGCGATTTCCCAATTCTGCATTGTAGTCCTCAATTTAAAACAACCACTATCCTAAAAAAACCCCTGCGTGTAACATTTATACAGTATTTTGGGATAAAACCTACCAAGCAACATCTATATGAGTCATTATATTTGGATTCCTTTTATTATACATGGCATGCACAGACACGCTAACAAATGCTGGTGCAAGGCAACAAAAACCTTAATTGGTTTAACCAGCATTATATAGGCATCCTTTTCCTTATCCCCCAAGATACAGGCATCCCAAAGAAAAAGAAAGGAGGGCAGGGAAGGGCAGAGAGAGGAAAGAAAAAAAGAGATAAAAGCAATTTTGCACTGTAGGATAATGGCTATGCATAACAGAACTGTACCATAAGCCCAACAATAAAGCCAGGGTAATTCAGATTCATAAAGGCTTTTCCCAATCTCTAAATGGAGAACAAAAGGCTTGAGCAATTAAGAGAGCCTTGCACAGTGTCATGATACAGCTGAACAACTTTGCACAGCCTAAACTCCGGGGCTACTGCACATGGTTTTCATTCTGAATTGGTCTTTGGGCACTCCCTTATAACAAAGCAATTCCATCCAATTTCTATTTAGCTAGAAATAAGCACCAATCCGCTAAAACCTCTGAGTAACTTCTGAAAAGATTACTGTCTCTTTGGAGAGGGAGGCTTGGCATCTAATAGATCTGGTTCCTCATTATCTCCTTTTAATTTTTTTTTTCAACTTCCTATTCTCATGTACTGTTCCAAGAATTCCCACATCCTCTTCCATTCAGTCGGCTCAAACCCTGTTACATTCTAAGTAGGATAGGATAGGATAGGATAGGATAGGATAGAATAGAATAGAATAGAATAGAATAGAATAGAATAGAATAGAATAGAATAGAATAGAATAGAATAGAATAGAATAACAGAGTTGGAAGGGACCTTGGAGGTCTTCTAGTCCAACCCCCTGCCCGGGCAGGAAACCCTACACCACTTCAGACAAATGGTTATCCAACATCTTTTTTAAAATTTCCAGTGTTGGAGCATTCACAACTTCTGGAGGCAAGTTGTTCCACTTATTAATTGTTCTCACTGTCAGGAAATTTCTCCTTACTTCTAAATTGCTTCTCTCCTTGATTAGTTTCCACCCATTGCTTCTTGTTCTACCTTCAGGTGCTTTGGAGAATAGTTTGACTCCCTCTTCTTTGTGGCAACCCCTGAGATATTGGAACACTGCTATCATGTCTCCCCTAGTCCTTCTCTTCATTAAACTAGACATACAACCGTTCTTCATATGTTTTTAGCCTCCAGTCCCCTAATCATCTTTGTTGCTCTTCTCTGCACTCTTTCTAGAGTCTCCACATCTTTTTTACATCGTGGCGACCAAAACTGAATGCAATATTCAGTTTTGGTCGCCACGATGTAAAAAAAGTCCTTACGACATCAGCTAAATATTCTCATATCTTATTAGTTTCTTATGAAAATTTACATGGCTGCCCAACTCATACACAGTGATTCTGTGAGACTTAACAGAAATAAAATCCTTTAAATAAAGCCCAGTGAACCCCCCCACACTCACCCTGGTGACAAAAATTAAACAAATCACTTGATAGGCTCCATATCATCCTGGGGTCCTCAGACCTGCTGGCAAAATCATATTTTCAGGGCCTTTCAAAAGAGGTTTGGGAGGGAGGGGGGGGGAGAGAATTGTATCTCCGATGAAATGATGTTCCACAGAAAGGGAGCCACCACAGAGAAGGCCCTTCTTCTTGGTCCCAATAGATGGATTTTGACACAGGAAATTCAGGCATTAATGTTGTTGTTGTTGTATTTATGATACACTTCTCTTCTATTATGAAATTCAAATAATTCCCTGACTAGAGTACAGGTACTGTGTTTCCTCAAAAATAAGACCGAATCTTAAATTATTTTTTGCTCCAAAAGTTGCATTAGGGCTTATTTTCTGATTAGGTCTTATTTTCAGGGAAATACAGTACTAATTGTGTCTGTCTGGCTGATGAGCTTAACTGGGGCTTATTTTTGGGGTAGGGCTTATATTACCAGCATCCTGAAAAATCATGCTAGGGCTTATTTTCCGGTTGGGTCTTATTTTCAGAGAAAAAGGGTAGTCCTCGACTTACAACAGTTCATTTAGTGACCCCTCAAAGTTACAATGTCACTGAAAAAAGTGACTTATGTCATTTCTCCGACGATCATTGCACCATCCCCAAGGTCACATGATCAAAATTCAGATGTTTGGCAACTGACTCATATTTATGACAGTTACAGTGTCAAAGGGTCATGCGATTCCCTTTTGCGGCCTTCTGACAAGCAAAGTCAATGGGGAAGCTAGTTTCACTTAACAATCGCATTACTAATTTACCAACTGCAGAGATTCACCTAAGAACAGGAGCAAGAAAAGTCGTAAAATGGGGCAAAACTCATTTAACGAATGTTTCGCTTAGCAACAGAAATTTTGGGCTCAATTGTGGTCATAAGTTGAGGACTACCTGTACTGTTTTCTGCAGACCCAAGAATCACCAAGGAAAAAAGCACACCTCCACCAACACTGATGGAACAAACTATTGTATATAAAGAGGGAACAAAACCCACATTTCACTAGTACTGATGATGTTAGCAGTTGGGTAATAAAACATCTTCAGGCAAACAACCAAGCTCAGAAAGCACCAAAGACTCCACAACTCAACCCTGCATATATTCTCTTCTATTCGAAATTTTAATATTTTGAACTAATCATTTCCATAAAACTTATTTCATATGATCGTACAAAAGCCTTATGAGATAAATTAAAATTAATAAAGTAAATAGACCTTTTAAATAAATTTTAATTTTAAAAAGTTTCTTTTTTTCTATAATATATATGGAATAAGATTAATCCTTAATTGATTTTTGAAATCCAGCAAGCTTTAGCTTGTAACTTGTACACTGATTTTGTCAAGCGCGGGAAAATCAGGAAGTTTAGGCACTTCAAGTGAATATATAGGTTTATTGTATGCTAATGCTCTCTACAAGAATCTGAACTGCAAACAGGTCAAAGCAAATTGCAGTAGATAAGAGTCAATGGAATTCAAGGTCCCTTGGACTTAAGTCTCTTGTAGGTGCAAAGGGACTCGAGACTGATGACGCATTAGACCCCTCCCTCAGGATCAACCTGGTCATCTGCTGCAGATCTATTTTTAAAAGAGCTTATTATCTTATAAACAAATAAAATAACACATTAGATATTTTATTCACAGGGAAAATATTTTATATCATGATGAAATGATGAAATACATCCATTGTTTCAAAATTTGTTTAGTATGTCCTTGCTTTGTTTATCTATTTAGGTGTATTCCTTTCCCTCCCTTCCTTTACTTTGAAAAGTAAAATCATATTATGAAAATTACTTGTTGCATTTATATTCTTCCTGCTTTCTGAGAATGAACTCACAAGCCAAAAGCCTGGGACAGACTGACCCATTTACCAGGCCTATTTAAATATTTGAAAAAGCAACTGAAGTAAACATGAGCCTTAGAATAAAATAGTAGCACATAACACAGAGCCAAAACAGGGCAAGTAACATTTGTAATTGTGTTCCTGAATAAATTTAGTTCCTGAATAAATTTAGCTTCATATTCTTTCTTTTTATTCACAGAACTTTGTTTTAAAAAGGCAATTCAAATGGCTTAACAATTCTGCATTTTTCTAGACAATCAGGTTTTCAATCACTCACATTATCTAACTGTATTTTGAACTGTACTTATTTTCAGTGGTGCATGTAGATTGATAAATCTACAATGCTTCCAGAACAGCCAATCAGCACTCACTCTTCCTGTGCAAGTGCTGAACCCAGAAAGCTATCACCCAATCAGAGTTCAGCAAGTGTCTCAATCAACATCTACCAATTTTAATAATGCAGAAATACCGTAATGGTGAAGGTGCCAAACTAGGTGCAAGGATGCTAAAGTTCAAATTCATCTTCAACCACAAAAACTCAGTCTTTTTCCTCAGCTGTAACCAACAATATAAGATGGTGGTCACTTAAACCATTTTAATGTTTAAGTTTAATGTTTAAGTGGAAGATCATTTAAACATGATCACTCATGTTTAAGTGATCATCTACTAGGATTCCCAGGTCCCTCTCAAAAAGAGTAACTGTGAGAGGGACCTGGGAGTCCTAGTGGACGATCACTTAAACACGAGCCAGCCAGTGGTGGGTTTCAAATTTTTTTACTACCGGTTCTGTGGGTGTGGCTTGGTGCGCATGGCATGATGGGTGTGGCAGGGGAAGGATACTATAAAATCTCCATTCCCAACCCACTCTAGGGGAAGGTTATTGCAAAATCCCATTTTCCTCCCAATCAGTTGGGACTCGGGAGGCAGAAAATAGATGGGGGCGGAGCCAGTCAGAGATGGTATTTACCGGTTCTCCGAACTACTCAAAATTCCGCTACTGGTTCTCCAGAACTGGTCAGAACCTGCTGAAACCCACCTCTGGAGCCAGCACTGCAGCAGCCAACCCTGGCCACACACACCCTGCCCCCCCCCCCCCCGAGGTCAGACACAACCTTGATGCGGTCCTCAATGAAATCATGTTTGACACCCCTTCTACAGAAGGATAAAAGCTAATGAAACTAACTGAATCTGGACGTTTTGTGATTTTTACTGAATTATCCCATTTCTTTCTTTTGCTACTCCCTCAAAACATTTCCCTTCCAGGCTAATTGCAACAGAAATAATCCTTGCAAAGATGTGGAAATCTCAAACCAAGTTTAAAGAATTTAACCCAGGAGCTTCTTAACCTGATAAAATGAACATTAAGAATCTAGCACATACTATATGAAAATTCTATGTAATGGAAAACAAGTACAGGATGTGGGCAATCAGTCTCCTGTGCTCTTAAAACAGGTCAGAAAATAGAAGATTCTATCCTTCTGAAATTTGCTAACCATGATTCACTCAGTGAGAATTACAATATAATGTTCTGTTAGAGGTAAATCTATTCAAATAAGGCAGAAACAAGGCAGAACAGGCTAGGCAAGGATTAAACAGACAGAAGAGATTATTTATACCTCAAGATTAAATTGTGTGGTCCTTGGTCCTCTCTGAGATTGGTAATTTTCCCACATATATTTTATTACCAAACTAGGTAGTGCACTGATGATGTTATCTAGTTTGGTTATGAAATGTTTGGTAGAAAACCATCAAGCTCGGAGAGTACCAAGGACTCCAAAGATTAAACCATACGATTAAAGTGGAAAAAAATTCCACTTTAGTTTACATTGGGTCACCAAGTTCAGAAGCACTGCATGATAAAACTGATCTTTCAACTTTTTCTATTTGTAATGCATAAATCACACACAAACACACAAGCACACACAAAAATGTGTGTGATGTATGTCTTTGCCGCTCCCAGCCAGCTTGATTGAAAGTTACTTCCTCTTCTTTTTGCTCTTAATCATTCTCCAGAATTGCAGCTACTTCTTCTACCTGTACACGAACATTATGGAAACTTTGTAAGAATAATATATGTTAAGTTTTGTTGTTGTTGTTGTTGATGTGTGTGTGTGTGTGTGTGTGTGTGTGTGCGTGTGTTTTTCAGAAGCACTGTTTTAAACTCTGAGATTTTATCATTTAACAGTTCAAAGAAATTCTTAGTAGATTTTTTACAGAAATGTCAACTTTGGTTCAACACATATAGGAGTTGTACTGTACAACCAATCAATCTTTTATTATGGTTATAAGTCACAATTAAAAATTAAAACATTGAAATAAAATAAAACAGAACAGAACAAGACATCATAGTTTATTATAGTTAATGGGGAGATACTTGGTAGGCGGCCAAAGTCAGCCTAATTTTACTGACAGTAGAGTAATATTTAATTACGTTCAAAGAAACTGCATATCCTACTGATCCAATAGTAACAGTTCTACATAAAAGAGACAGAATTTCCCGAGTATTTTATTTATTTATTAGATTCCCCCCCCCCATTATTTTACAAGTAATTCAAGGCAGTGAATATACATAATACTCCTTCCTCCTCCTACTTTCCCCAGAATAACAACCCTGTGAGGTGAGTTAAGCTGACAGAAAATGGCTGGCTCAAAGTCACCCAGCCAGGTTTCATGCCTAAGGTGGCACTAGAATTCACACCCTCCTGGTTTCTAGGCCAGCACCTTAATCACTTTTTTTTAACCAGATAGACAGAGAGTTATAAAATGAGTCCATGAATGCTTGTAGAGAACGGGTGTCAAACTCCCGAATTTTTTCCCCTTCGCGGAGCTGGGGTGGACATGGCCTGTGTGTCATGCATCTAGCCTGTGGGCCGCCAGTTTGACACCCCTGCTGTAGAGGGTACATTATAACAGGACATGGTCTGTCCTGTCAATGCTCCTTGTCCATAAGAAATTATACATAATTTACAGGTAGTCCTCTACTTACAACAGTGAATGTCTGAGGTTACGTCACAAAAAAAAGTGACTTATGACCGTTTTTCACACTTATGACCATTGTAGCATCCCCATTGATCTCGTGATCAAAATTTGGATGCTTGGCAACGGATTCATATTTATGACGGTTGCAGTGTCCCAAGATCATGTGATCACCTTTTGCGACCGTCTGACAAGCAAAGTCAATGGGGAAGCTAATTTATTTAACAACTGCAACAAACTGTGGCAAGAAAGATTGTAAAATGGGGCAAAGCTCACTTAACAGCTGTCTCACTTAGCAATAGAAATATTCAGCACAATTCAGAGGTGGCATTCAGCAGGTTCTGACCAGTTCTGGAGAACCAGTAGTGGAAATTTTGAGTAGTTCGGAGAACTGATAAATACTATCTCTGACCAGGCCCCATCTATTCTCTGCCTCCCGAGTCCCAGCTAATCAGGAGGAAATGGGGATTTTGTAGTATCCTTTCCCTGGAGTGGGGTGGGAATGGAGATTTTACAGTATCTTTCCCCTGCCACACCCACCAAGCCACACCACACCCACCAAGCTACGCTCACACTTTTAAAAACCCACTTTTGCTGTCCTAAAAGCTAGAAACTTTTGCATACACACATGGCACTCTGTTTTAAAGTATTTTGATAAGGACATAACAAGCCATTTCTTTGCTTCCCAGGATTAATTATAGAACTGAGACACCTATAAAATCCTGCATATAATTTGCTTTTGCAACAGAAGGAGTGCACTTGATTCTGCCTTTGGGTAACATATGTCGGTCAGAAGTAAGAAATGCCTTCTATGCAGTCTCATAAGTGTACATACCATAAGAGTCACTGGTCAGGAGAATTTGCTTCAAGGGTGCTTAAGAGCACAGGACAGCCTGTGAGAGGGGATAAAATGTCCTTTGTAAAAGGAAAGCTAGTTCCAGACACGCACTGCAGACAATTGAGAGTCATTTAAAGAGGAGGAGAAGAAGAAAAAAAAAGTAACTCAAACATCTCCTTTCACCAGAGTGGGGAAAATAATTGAAATCTAAAATGTTCATGCAGAGAAACTGAATTTAAGGGATGATTTGGGGTTTCCAAGAACGTGGAAGAGGCTTCAGACATACAGAGATCTTGGATCCTTCAGAGATTTGGGACTTAAATTTAGATTATCTTTCAGAAAGGAATAAAAATACTTGGAACTGACAGTGTTTGCTTTACCCTTGACTTCATAAATGATAAGAACTTGTCAGTCCTGTCCCATCCCATCCCTCCATTTTTATGATGAAGCATACACCAAGGTAGGCAATCATTTCAGACTGGGCTAGGGCAGCGGTCACCAACTGGTGGTCCGTGGACCATTGGTGGTCCGCAAGAAAATTTTGGTGGTCCGCAGAAAAAATATTTGCATTTTTTATATTGCTCTAAATCAGGAGTCCTCAAACTCCGGCCCCTGGGACAGATACATGCAATGACCGTTTATGTTGCTTCAGAGAGTCTCCCCCATTGGGGTCTTTTTGTGTGGGTTGGAGGGGGACAGAAATTCCAACTTGGGGTCTGCTTCAGCCTCCTGGTGCACGGCTTTGGCGAAGGCTGGAGGAAAGTGCCACTGGTGGCGAAGAGCCAGAGGGCCTTGTTCCAGTGGGACTGCATCATGGCCTGGAACTGGCTGACCATTTCAGCCCGCTGAGCCTCCAGGTGCTGGTACTTGGCTTTGCACTCCCGCAGGTCTTTCCTCTGCTTGGAAATCCTATGCTCGTAGTCCTCAGTGAGGTGCTTCTACTGAGCCTTCTTCTCGGTCAGATCGAATTTGAACTGAGCTGTTTTGCCAACTCTTTCTCGTGGTGGCTGCTTAGCTCCAACAACTGCTTCCTGTTGGGGCCCTAAGGAGCCCGGGCAGGGAGACGAAGAGTTGGCCATACCCACCAGTCACATGACCACCTAGCCACGCCCATCCAGCCAGTCATTAGGCAGATCATATTAGTGGTCCGCGGGATTTAAAATTATGAATTTAATGATCCCCGAGGTCTGAAAGGTTGGTGATCCCTATCTATTAGTTGGCTGCATTGGCAGACATAGCCAATTATATCACATCAGTGAGTGGAAAGTGGAACCAGTGAACCTGAAAGCTCTCTAACATTATAGGTGAGTCTTTTGGGTGGCCCCAAGGCACCTGTAAAAGATTTGATTCTTGAAACTGGCTTTTTGCTTTGGAGCACGCTAGCTTCTTGCCAATTTTTTTTTTCTTAAAAATAATTTAAAAATAATTTGAAGGGATCTGTTTAAGAAGTCAGATAAGACAAAGCACTTGGTGGACCTCAAAGAAGATAAAACTGTGGGATGATGAGAATTATATCTCAAGGGCACCAAGTGTCGGAAAACATTTTTTTAATCTGTTACTTTAGAAGTTTTTAAACGCTTAAAAGTTACTGCAAAAGAGGTCAGTAAGAGGGTAAGGAATATTTCAATCACAAATCCAATTTGCATTAATCAAAAATTTTCTGTCTGCATTTAATGTTATGGCTCATTTCCCAGTAATTGAGAATAGGATTTCCCTCCCGCAAAAGCATGCACATATACCTTATATATATATCTACACACACACACACACATAATATAGTTAGATTATGTGTGTGTTACTTCAGATACAACTTATAATTTCTGATGATTATAGTTGGCGGGAACTTTCAAGGAAACAGAACGTATTTCTGTTTCTCTATAGATTTCTGTACAGATTTGCATATGACAATTCTGAGTGGGTATCATTGGGTTAAAATGAAAGATGGATGATCAATAAATTAAAAATAATAATAACCATTCATATGCCAATAACAAATTTACAGAATCAATCTGTCTATAGCTGATTAACCATGGGGCTGGTTAGCTCCCCGAAGACCCTCTTAACAACCTTTTAATTTTGAATCTAGCTATCCTTGCCTCAGTTTTAAATGTTTACATTCAGTTTTATGTTTTTCACCTTTTATTTATACACCGTCTAGAGTTCCTTTGAGGGAGAGGGAGGGTTTTTAAATGTAATAAACAAACAAAATAAACAACAACAAAAAAAAAATGAGCCAGAAGACAGAATCAGAAATATAACAGTATGTATGAGGCCAACCTGTTAGTCGCAAGAAACTTTGTAATAGAGTACAAAGGTACTACAAGTTCATTTCATGCTAGCTATATACAAGAATCTGATCTACTAATGGTCAAAGCAAAATGGCATAGATAAAGAATCCATGGAATTCAAAGGGATGGTTGGACTTAGTTCTCTTGTGGGAGCACATCAACTCCAAACTGTTGATCTATTTGACTCCTCCCGCAGGCTCAGCCTGGTCATCTCCTATACAACCCCCGTGATTCATATAACCTTTACAAAACAGGGTCATCCAACATTTCATCCAATCCCCAAAGACCCAAATTTTCAAGATCTGATGAAAGGCTTTAAAAAGGTTTGACCATCCAAATCCTGGGAGATGTGATCCTCCACAAGGATGACTTATTCATTTGATATTTATTTATTTTTCGTATTTCTATGCCGCCCACTCTCCGAGGACTCTGGGTGGCTTACACCAAAGACAGTATACTAAATAGCATATTGCCCCCAACAATCTGGGTCCTCATTTTACCCACCTCGGAAGGATGGAAGGCTGAGTCAACCTTGAGCCGGTGACATTTGATCCGCTGATCTGCTGAACTAGCAGTCAGCTGAAGCAGCTGCAGTACTGTACTCTAACCACTGCACCACCTCGGCTGATAGGATCTTCTCCCATTTGATCTTATTTTGATTCCATATCGACAGTTTTGTTAATATAGCTTTGGAGAAAAATACCATGATTTAGAGTTGTGAATAAACTGTGAATTGTATGCTGCAGAACTGGAGTTCATGATTATATGAAGAATTATGTGACATAAATAAATGAATGAGTAAATAAATTACCATAAAATATATGTTACCATGGAAAGACAGTGCCACACCAGATTTATACTCTCTTGATTATGTGTGTTTGTTCTCTGCTTATGAACGGTTATCATTCATTCATTCATTCAAACAATTTCCATGTAATGGATAGAATTATCAATATTACTCCATATGGCACTTAATTCAGTGCTTAAAAACGGAACTATTTTTGCATGTGATCTTTTTTCTTTTTACTGTTTTTGTTTTCTGTTTGCTCTTTTGGAGAGGTTCTTTTTATTTTTGTATATTAAATCAATCAATAAAAAAAATAAGCAAGGCTTTTATGAATTTTTTATTACGCTTCCTTAATCTCTGTTCTAGAAGCACACATGCTTGAATCTTATGATTGTTTTAGATTTTGTCTTTAGAACAGCTTAAGTCTGCATTACTATTAATCTTCTCATCGTTCCTATCACCCATCTCCTCCCACTTATGACTGTATGACTGTAACCTTGTTGTTGGTATGTTTAAGATTTATATTGACTGTTTCTCTCTGACTATCATTACCTGTTGTACCTTATGATTCTTGACGAATGTATCTTTTCTTTTTATGTACACCAAGAGCGTATGCACCAAGACAAATTCCTTGTGTGTCCACTCACACTTGGCCAATAAAGAATTCTATTTTCTCAAATTTTACAAAACAGATGTTTAATTACAGGGCTAGATCAACCCAGAGCCCACAAGCCAAATACAACCTTTAAGAAACTTTTATGTGGCCCATCACAACTTGTCAGAAATTGCCGTGAGAAAACCTCACGGTTGCAGTGATTCCAAAGCGCATGGTAAGGTCCTAGAGATTGTGCTGAATTCCAAACATACCCCACAAACAGAACAATTTAAAACAGAATCTGTGAGTAACCCTGTGGAAGGATAACAAGGCTTACAACTAATCTCCACGCTTGTATGAATTTTACTGTTGCTTTAGCATCCTTAAATGGCTGCTTATGGATTAAAAGCCAGGACAGTTCAATCAGCTCAAAGTATGCTGATGTTTAGGATATCTCTCCCATCTAACGTTTTAAGACAAAGACAAAACGTGTAAAATAAATCACTCAAACCAACTGATCCACAAGATTATCCTGAATTTCTTATATATTCCTATGACTGTTAAATAAAGATAACTACAGTGGGTAAACAGAGATGGGCTTATTACCCTGAGTAAGATTATATTCTTCAGGAATTCATATAAAAATTCCAGTATTCTGCAAAAGATCATAGGCAAAGCTGTAATTTGTAACACTTTCCCATCTATGTATTTGTTTATTCGTATATAAAAAGCAAGGGTTATTTTGGAGATGCTTGTTTGATATATTAAAACACGGGCATGAGATGGACTGCAAAAAAGAAATATCAAATCAGATGATTCACTTATTTTTGTTAATGCATTTTATTTTAAAAGTGTATACAAGAATCTAGTCCTTTTGAGGTCTCATAATAAGCTTAAAAAAGGTTCCAGCAATGTTATGTTTCTCTCTGCTTGTCATCACAGTGATGATTTATTATTCAAGTATATTCCATTAAAATATGAAAGATGATACAACAATAAAACATTAAAAACTATGATTATTTTTCTATCCTATAGATTTTTCACTAAAGTACCACAAAAGCTCCCCATAATATTTTATCTGACTTTTTTCCCTCCTACTTTCAAAAAGCCAGTTTTTTTTTTTTAAAATGGTTAACCTGGAAATATGTTGTGTTTTACAGGCAAAAGACAGATCATCTAAAATCTTAATCCACAATAAGGAGAGCCACAAAACACATCATTTTTATGCTGTACTGTGCACACAGCTGAATTCCAGAGTATCTGAAACATCTGGGTGTCTATGAGAACAGCCCCAAGATGCATTGCAGTGCAGGTAGTCCTCAACTTACGACCACAACTGAGCCCACAATTTCCATTTCTAAGCAAGACAGTTGTTAATTGAGCTTTGCTCCAGCTTGCGACCTTTCTTTCCAAATTGTTCAGTGAATTGCTGCCGTTGCTAAGTTAGTAACAAGATGAAGTGAATCTGGATTCCCCATTGACTTCGCTCGTCATAAAGTGATAAAAGCTGTTCTTATGAACCCAGGGCACTGCAACCCTCATCAATACATGCCAGTTGCCAATCACCCAAATTTTGATCATGTGACCATGGAGATGCTGCAACAATCTAAGCATGAAAAATAGGCCTAAGTCACTTGTAACCGGTCACTAAACAAATGGTGGCAAATCAAGGACTACCTAAAGGTAAAGGTTCCCCTTGCACATATGTGCTAGTTGTTCCCGACTCTAGGGGGCGGTGCTCATCTCCGTTTCAAAGCCGAAGAGCCAGCACTGTCCAAAGACGTTTTCCATGGTCATGTGGCCGGCATAACTAAACACCAAAGGCGCACGGAACGCTGTTACGTTCCCACCAAAGAAGGTAACAGGTGGCTCCTATTTTCCTACTTGCATTTTTTACGTGCTTTCGAACTGCTAGGTTGGCAGAAGTTGGGACAAGTAACGGGAGCTCACCCCGTTATGGAGCACTAGGGATTCGAACCGCTGAACTGCTGACTTTTTGATCAACAAGCTCAGTGTGTTAGCACTAAGCCACCGCGTTTCTCCCCCCCCCCCCGCCCCGGGTACAACACAAAGCCAAGATGTGGTCCTCTGCTTTTTCAGAAAACACTGCACTCTAGTTGAACAAAGCGGTCATTGTAGTAGTCCCAAAACTGCTTTTTGAATTGGACAACTGGGCTTTGTTTTTCCTTGAAGAGATTTCGCTTCTCATCCAAGAAGCTTCTTCCGTTCTGACTGCTTCTTGGATGAGAAGGGAAAAGTCTTCAAGGAAAACCGAAGTCCAGTTGGCCTTTTGGAAAAGCACATTTGGGACAGCCACGACCTGGATAACTGAGAATCTCCATCGACAGTCATTGTAGTGCATGAAATAGATGTTCTGACCTAGGCTTCCCAAGAGAATGAAGCAGACTCCTTATCCCGACAAAAACCCTTTTATTAAGTTACTGTGAATTCCTCTCATTCACATCCAGCAAAGTCTTTCAAGGGAGAATTCCTTCCACAGACCTTATCTGGCTTGGAGAGCTGCCAAGCCGATATCTTCAAAATTTGGAAAGAAATCTCCGAGAGTCAGGAACCAATTAAGCGAACTAATTGTCTCCTGCAAACTCAACTCCCCTTTCGCTCCTCTTTTATTCCCTCTGGGAAGGGCCAAAATAATAGGGATGTTTTAATTTGGGTCAAATTATTTAATGTGTTTTTATATTGTTTTTAAAGTTTGTATTATGTGTATTTTATCTTTTGGCTGTTCACCGCTCTGAGTCCTTCGGGAGTAGGGCAGTATATAAATCCAATTATAAAATAAAAATAAAATAAAATAAATTCATCGTCCACTTGTGGCCTTACTCCCAAGGCGACCCTTGTTCTTTAGCTGTTCCCTTCGTCTGGCAACTCTGCACATGTGCACACTGGGAACAGGCTCCAGCTGTTTGTCTGCCTCACTGATGTCTGACTCCAAAGGCAGCTGATAACTGGCATATGGTCCTGGCCTCCTCTCTGCCTCCAACGCAGAGCCCTCATCAGAGCCTTCCCCAGACTCCAGGACTGGCCCATGTTCCTCCCTAACCTCCTCACTGTCTGAATCCGCTGCCAGCTCTGCTGGCGGGCCACAACAATAGGGAACTTAACAGTGTGAAGTGGTGTGGCTGGCAGAGGAAGAAAAGCTTGTTAGAAATAAGCAAACTACTGGAGAATTGCAGTGATCTGAAGTGGCTGCATTTTTAAAAAGTTGGTCCTATAAAGTGGGGGGGACTGAGCTGTGCAGGTAGTCCTTGACTTACAACCATTTACAACAGGATTGAAAAAAAAATGACTCATGACCAGTTCTCCCGCTTAATGATGGTTGCAGCATTCCCAACAATTATGTGATCGAAGTCAGATGCTTGGCCACCAGGATGTGTTTACAATGGTTGCAGCATCCTGGGATTATCATTTACAACTTTCCTAGGGAGTGTCTGACAAGCAAAATCCATGATTCGCTTAACAACTGGAGTAATTCGCTTAACAGCCATGGCAAAAAAAAAAAAAGATCATAAAATGTAGCACAACTCATTCAACAACTGCCTTGCTTAGCAATGGAAATTTTGGCCTCAATTGTGGTCGTAAATCAAGGACCGTCTATATTTGCAGAATGGATTTCCCTGGGAAATGCTGGATTTGAACTGGGCCCCCAAGTCCTAGTCCAACGTCTTAATCTCTAGCGCTCACGTCATGCAGGGAGAGGGAAATGTGATTAAAAATTCCTGGGTGTTTGAAATGCAGCAGTGTGTGTTAAGTAATTAATTGGAGGACACACACATACAGGTGTGCATTCTCAGAGCCATCAGGAGGAGGAACACACACATCATCTATTACCTGGGAATATAATTTAAAACAGGCCTTTCTAAACCACTACCAACCACAGTTTTGTATGTTTTACCAAGCAAAGAGAGATAAGAGGATTAACATAATGATGGCATTCTTAGAGAAAAAAAACTTCACAAATCCGGATAATGTCTCCACATTGATATAAACGCATCATGGAAGTGTAGTGTAGGGTGAGACAAAATGCCTACAGGCTCACCAGATAAATTTGCTCATATCTGCTCTGGGCTGGATGCCAGACGGGCAGAGTCCGTGTTGGTGAGTGAGGTGGCGCCTTTTCTTGTAATCTAGGATTTCTTTAGTTTTGTGGAACTCAAAAAAAAAAAGAATAGAGTTCTCGGCACTCTGGATTTTTCTACAGCTCCGAGTTGCTAGTTGGGACATGAGAAAGATCTGGGACATTATCAATACAGATAGCCCTTGACCTATGACCACAATTGACCCCAAAATTTCTGTTATTGAGACATTTGTTAAGTGAATTTTGCCCCATTTTATGACCTTTCTTGCCGTTTATTTGTTTATTTATTTATTTATTGGTTCGATTTATATGCCACCTTTCTCCGGAGACTCAGGGCGGCTTACAATGCGTTAAGCAATAGCCTTCATACTTTTGTATATATCTGCTTAGTAGGGTTTTTGCCCCCCCCCCAAAGCGGTGTTCTTTTTTATACAAAGTCACCTTATTGCCCCCACAAATCGGGTCCTCATTTTACCTACCTCGAAAGGATGGAAGGCTGAGTCAACCTTAAGCCTGGTGAGATTTGAACTTGCAGTAATTGCAGGCAGCTGGTGCTACTTAATAGCACTTTAGTTTGCTGCGCCGCCAAGGCTGTTTATCCACCAAGGCTCTTTATATTATTAAGTTATTAAGTGAACAACCTGCAGTTGTTAAGTTAGTAAATGGCTGTTAAGTGAGCGTGGCTTTCCCATTAACGTTGCTTGTCAGAAAGTCGCAAAACCCTAGGACACTGCAACGGTCATAAGTATGAGTCAGTTGCCAAGCATCTCAATTTTGATCACGTGACAATAGGGATGCTGCAACGGTCGTGTGAAAAATGGTCATAAGTTACTGTTATCAGTGCTGCTGTAACTTCAAACGGTCTCTAAACGAACTGTTGTAAGTTGAGGGCTACCTGTATTTCTTTCAAGAAACAGATGTCAGATGTCAGCAAGCGAAAACTTCCAGTGAGTTCTCATCCCTTCTTGATTTGATTATGAACAGCCATTGTGGACATTTCAGATAAGATGACCGATTATATGAATTGTTCTGAATGCTTTGGTTCTGATGTTGGTAATTATTTTTCTTACGTTGCCGTGCATCGCCCAGAATCCCTTAGGACAGCAGCATGTTAGGAAGACTGTTAAATAAACAAATAAATATGCACTAGACAAGTTATAAAACAAAACAATGTTTAAAGCCATAGCACATTTGCTTTACGGGGATATTTCAGCACAAAAGCTAAGAGCTGTGTATTTAGATAGTCTCCCAAGTTATTTGTTTTTAAGATCTTCTAGATGGACATAAATCTCCCATTCTTTAGGGAGAAAGAACATTTCTAGCCCTCCGTCTTTTCTTGCAAGTTCAGGTCAGGTCTTCAGAAAATGATGGGTACTTATTCACTGATCCCAGTGGTGTGAAAACTGTAAAGATCAACATTTTTTTTTTCCAGGAAATACACAGGGCCCAGAAGAAAACCCCAACATCTGTTATTATATTCAAGAAGAGCTTGCTTGCTCATAGCCCTTGGTTGCAAAAATAAGAATTATGACTACCCGTCCTGAGGCCAAAACCCTCTTCATAACCATTCACATTTATCTGTTTAAAAGATGTATTTGGATGTCTACCTTTAAATACCTATGACTAGGTATTTAAAATTTATTTATTTGTTCAACTTATTAGCTGCCTATCTCGCTGTAGGGCAACTCTGGGTGTGCAGCTAATGAGTAGTCTGGCTTGGTCTCAACAGTGAGACATTGGTGAAGTGGGCACAGCACCGTCTGCATTTTCTGCGTCACATACATCTTCCTTCCCCTGTCCTTACCACTTTCTATAGAGGGGCGATCGAGACCATCCTGTCCTATTGTATTACAGTCTTGTTTGGAAGCATTACTGCTTCGGTGGCGAAGAGGGCAGAAAAGATTATTGGTAGTTCACTCCCTTCCATCCAGGACATGGCACATAAGCGATGGTTGAGCCAGGATCCGCAGGATTGTCTGGGACGCTACACACTCTCTTCACAATCTGTTTTCCTTGTTACCTTCTGAGAGGAAGATTCGTGGTATCCGAAGCAGAACATCCAGATTCCGCCAGTTTTGTTCAACCTACAGTATCAACCTTGTGAACCAGGGGTGAAATCCATCAGGTTCTGGAGAACCGGTAGTGGAAATTTTAAGCAGTTCGGAGAACCGGCAAATGCCACCTCTGGCTGGCCCCAGAGTGGGGTGGAAATGGAGATTTTGCAATATCCTTCCCCTGCCACGCCCACAGAACTGGTAGTAAAAAAATTGGATTTCACCATTGTTGTGAACTCTCAATTTTCCTCTTTCAGCTATGTATTCAAGATGGACAGTGATTAATATTTATATGTATTTATATGTTAGGATGTAGGTATACACATATGTATGTATATAGAATGTCTATGTGTGTTGTTATGTGTACACTTTTGAGAGCAGGCAACAGAAATTCATTTTTAATGTATGCCAGAGTGGCTACAGAAAAAAAATGACAATAAAGATGATTCTCAACTTATCTTACCTTACCTTACCTTACCTTACCTTACCTTACCTTATCTTATCTTGGCAGCTTATAATAAAAGCAGAGAAATGAAAAGAAGTGTAAATATAACAGTAGCAAAGTAATGGAACAATTGAATAAAAAACTCCTTTTACGACCCTATAATCCCTTAATTTGGGGTAGAATCAGGGTGAATGGATGGAGCAGAGCACTTACTGGCCAGATGCCCTTCCTGACACCACGCGGAGTTGACAGCAGGTATTTTTTTTCTTGGCGCCCTAAGAGAGAAATATCTGCCGCTACCTAGGATTGAATTCTCAACCTTCCAAGTGGGGGCAAGCACCTTCACCACTAGGCCACTAGGCCGCACTCAATGGAATAAACAATGAAAAGGAAACAATGAGAATACAATGATATGAATAGGTGGCGAAGCAGGGAGCGAGGTGGGGAGCTGGGTACAAATACTGGTATGAATACTGGGTGCAGGCTCAGGATGGCAAGTTTGAAAGAATAACATGGGGCAAAAGACTAATTCTTTGCCCCTTGATGAAGCTTCTTCAGGAAATGAGAGGAGACAGTGTTAAAGGAATTGCATTCCCATCAATTGAAGCTTTACTTCCAAAGTAAGTGAAAAGCTTTGGAACCCATAATCCAGATAAGAATCATAGCAGGGATGTGTGAAGGGAATAAACTCATGCAAATTCTGCAGCCCAGATGTGCTTTTTAATGCCATTAAATCAGGGGTGAAATCCAGCAGGTTCTGGAGAACCGGTAGCAAAAATGTTGAGCAGTTCGGAGAACCGGCAGCAGAAATTTTGAGTAGTTCGGAGAACCGGCAAATACCACCTCTGGCTGGCCCGAGTGGGGTGGGAATGGAGATTTTGCAGTACTTTCCCCTGCCATGCGCACCAAGCCACGCCCATAAAACCAGTAGTAAAATTTGGATTTCACCACTGCATTAAATCCACATTGTTAATGGCCCGATTGGGAGTGGATCTGGAGTTGATTTCTGCAACCTGGCAGCTTCAGGACACATTGTAAGAAAACTCTTAAAAGGTTGAGAAAGAAAACTGAGTATTTCAAAACATGACAAACTTACTGAACAACTCAGTCTTATATTGTAAAGAGAGTTGTCCCTCTGATTAAGCCATTTGGGAGAAATTCACCAAGCTCCCGCCAAAATGAATTCACTAAGTTAAAATTTTCCTCATGCAGTTCCCAAGATTCTGTATCTTACTCACTTCCTTTTTGTCTGATATTAAATCCAATTAAACTCGGTGTGAATCTTGCTTCCTTACTCAGACATTTCAATCTAGGGGCTTGATTTACATTGTTCCAGCAGGGAATCTGAAAGTTGACTCTCAAGATATCTGAAGATGGTCACCAAGTTGGTTTATTATTCTGGACAAGCCCTGATGAAATTAATTGGAGAAATGCATAATGGAGCTTGCTTCAACAAGACTTCCACTAGTTTCGCCCAGAGTTGGTTCCTCCAGCCAGAACAAATCTATTCCTGACATGAGTAGACACGACCCGTGGAAAGAATGTGGCAGTCTGTGCTCAAAGTTTATTTTATTCATGAAGAATGTTTAATTTGGAATCCCACATTTTCTTCTTTGCCTGTCCATCAGGACCCAAAGGTGCTATTCTCCAAAGCACCTGAAGGTAGGACAAGAAGCAATGGATGGAAACTAATCAAGGAGAGAAACAACCTAGAACTAAGGAGAAACTTCCTGACAGTGAGAACAATAAATCAATGAAATGGGTTGCATTCAGAAGTTGTTGGTGCACCATCACTTTAAGTTTTAAAAAAGAGACTGGACAAGTATTTGTCCGAAATAGTACAGGCCCTAGGTTCGCTCATGATGACAAACCTATGGCACGTGTGCCAAAAGTGGCACGCAGTGCCCTCTCTGTGGGCATGCGAGCTATTGCCCCAGCTCAGACCCATCGTGCAAGTGCACGTGCCTCCCGCTGGCCAGCTGGTCTTCGGGTCTCTACCACGCATGCGCGGGGCGCATACAGGGAGGCCATGTGTGCAAACAGGGGGGCCGCGTGCGCATATTCATGTGGTGGTGGAGCGCATGGGGGTGCGCACACATGCATGGGGCGGGGCGCATGCTGGGTGGGTGCGCATGCATGTGCAGGGCACATGCAGGGAGCTGCTCGTGGGGTGCATGCGGGGATGTGTGTCTGCACAGGGGTAGGGC
Source organism: Pituophis catenifer annectens (assembly GCF_029215685.1). NCBI lineage: Eukaryota > Metazoa > Chordata > Lepidosauria > Squamata > Colubridae > Pituophis > Pituophis catenifer. The sequence continues at coordinate 16,939,347 of NW_027256883.1, read as the reverse complement.
GCATGCACATGCATGGGGGTGCGGCACATGTGGGGGGCGTGCACGCATTGCATTTTGGGGGTTTGGCCACACACATGTGCATTTGCGCGCGCACATGTGCGCTTTGGACACTCAGTCCAGAAGGTTAGCCATCACAGCCCTATACTATAGGGCTGTGATGGCGAACCTATGACACGCATGCTACAGGTGACACGCAAAGACATATCTGTGGGCATGTGAGCATTGCCTTAGCTCAACTCCAGCGTGCATGTGCGGGCCAGCCAGCTGATTTTTGGGCCTTTCAGACCCACCAGAAGTTAGAAAACGGTCTATTTCCTGCCTCCAGAGAGCTTCCAGAGGGGTGGGGAAGGCCATTTTTGCCCTCCTGGAGAGTCTCTGGAGCCTGGGGAGGGCAAGGTCCCTTCCAAGTCTGTAATTGTAGCCCGTGTGTGTGTGAGAGAGAGAGAGAGAGAGGGTGGGCACAACCAGCTTGATGTCACTCATGTCGGGGCACCTGTGGTGGACCAAGCACTCTGCCAGAGAAAACGGACTCCCGAGCTCTGTTTTCAGTTGCAAAGGCCTCTTGCAACCCTCTGCCAGTGAAAACGGAGCTCAGGAGGGCCGCATGCAAACCTCCAGAGCTCCGTTTTCACTGGCAGAGGCACTGTGGGCCAGTCCTTCACAGTTTCCAGGATGGCCCCGCAGGCCAGACGTAAGCATCCCGCGAACCGCATCTGGCCCCCGGACCTTGAGTTTTGACACCCCTGCCCTATACCATTCCAGACAAATGGTTGTCCAATCTCTCCTTAAATCTCTCCAGTGTTGGAGCATCCCCAACTTCTGGAGGCAAGTCGTTCCACTGATTAATTGTTCTAATTGTCAGGAAATTTCTCCTTAATTCTAGGTCCTTGATTAGTTTCCATCCATTGCTTCTTGTCCTGCCTTCGGGTGCTTTGGAGAACAGGTCGATCCCCTCTTCTTTGTGGCGGAGGGTTTGGTGGACACACTGCTGCTCACAGACCCCATGCTTAGTTATATTACGTGAGGTAGATTTAAACCTCCTGATTTTTAAAGTCGCACAAGAGTCTCGGTGGCTTCAGCCCCCAGAGCTAGTAAGTTCTCAAAATATCACAACCTCTCCCCGAGACCAAGCGGACTGTTCTCAGATCTTTCACCAAGGTCAGAGGTCTAACAGCAGTCTGCATCAGATCTTGTACAGCTAATCTCACTGCACTGCAGGCATAGTACACAGTCATTGCTTTTTTCACTGAACAAGGAAAAGGTATCAGGAAAACAAGTAATGTACTGGCACAGTGGTTGGTGGGCTCACTTGGTCCTGTCAATTATTTTCTCTTCTAATCAGGGAAATCTTTCCGCTGGATTCATCCACCAAGTTTTAACTCTCTGGAACATTTTTTAATATGCACCACTGCGGGAGACCCGTTTTAGGGAAAAGAATGATATAACTGCACGGATACCAAATTTCCCACCTACTGGAACGGGAGGAAGAATGCTCCCAGTGTAGAGTTTGATACCCCTCCCCCTCTTTCTTTGTCCATTCTATAAGAAAAACATTGTTTTTCCTTCAGTCACATAAGAGCATTACAAAACAGCTTTAGCAGAGTTATCACTCCCTCTCCCCGATATCCAGCAAATCTCAAAAAAAAAAAAAAAAAATGCTGGGAAGGAATTTCCTATTTTGCAAAGCTCATTTTCCTAAGAAGAAAACTCTCCTGTCTTCCAACTTGGCTCATTCAAAATTTGTACCCTGCAGAGATTTTTGGGCCATCCAAGGAAAGTGAAAACCATTCATACAATGAGGTTTCCTTCCAAACTAGGTTAAGTATTTTTTAAACCATACCACGACAGTCAGAAAATGGCTACTCCAGAAGGGAAAGTCTTATTTCTTCACAAAATGGCTGGCCAAAAAAAAAAAAAAAAACCAATCAGAAAGTGAAACTGGTTAGTGGTTCCTTACCACCTTCTAATTTACAGCTTCAAACTCACCTTTACAGGTAATCTAAATAAATTATCTAAAGAAATAAAAATAATCCTTGATTTATGACCACAATTGAGCCTAAAATTTTAATTGCTAAGCAACACAGTTGTTAAGTGAATTTTGCCCCATTTTATGATCTTTCAGTTGTTAAACAAATCATTTCCATTGTTAAATGAATCATGGAGTCATTCAGCCAATCTGGCTTCCCCATTAACTTGGCTCGTTAGAAATGGCAATGACATGATCAAAGAACACCGCAACTGTCATAAATATGAACCAGTTGCCAAACATCTGAATTTTGATGACTTAACCATCGGGATGCTGCAATGGTCCTAAATGTAAAAATTGGCATAAGTCACTTTTTCCAGTGCCGTTGTAACTTTGAACAATCACTAAATGAATGTTGAGGCCTACCTGTACAATTTTTCAAAGGTTAAGCTTTGAAAGGTTCCAATGAAAGCGGTACAATGCAACCACAGTCATATTTATCGTCAAAGAATGATAAAAATCCTTAGTGCCTTGGTAGTACAGTGGTCTAAAGCACCCTGTTATTAAGAACAGCTGCCTGCAATTACTGGAGGTTCGAATCTTGCCAAGGCTCAAGGTTGACTCAGCCTTCCATCCTTTCTAAGGTAGGTAAATTGAGGACCCAGTTGTGGGGGCAATAAGCTGACTTTGTATAAATATACAAAAGAATGAAGGCTATTGCTTAGCGCATTGTAAGCCGCCCTGAGTCTCCGGAAAAGGGCGGCATATAAATCAAATTTAAAAAAAAAAAAAAGTGTGGACCACAGGCATTTCTGTAAATAAATATGATAAAACTGGGAGTTTTGCGCTGCAACATACCTGCTGTCTATTTAATTGAGTTGAAATGAGAAGAATTTTTTTTAAAAAAAACTAAGGTGCCTGAGTAGTCCCTGTTACATTTGAATTAAAAAAAAACCTGAGTGTGTAGGAACCTCAAAGCACCAAATGAATGAATATAGGACAATTAGCCATCAATGATCGATAACCTGAAAAATGAAACATGATTTTTAACAATATTTGTCTTTATAGCATTTTTTTTAAAAAAAACAAGCATTCATAATCTTGCACTTCTAAATTAACCCTTCTAAATTAACTCTTACTAGTCCCAAATTATAAAACCAAAATGAGGTTCTCCTAGCAAATTGAGCAAAAAAACTACCTGTTCATTTTTTCTCTGTTTACTTAGTTGATATGATTTTTTAAAAAGAAAAGCTAAAAATTCAGAAGAGCCCTGGTCCACGGTCCACTCAATCCTAGGTGCTTTGGTTGCAATTGCAATTTCAAGAGAAGGCATGGCCAGTATGGGGGACACCAGGCACCACAACTCTAAACTATGATTTAGACAAAAAGCCTTAAGCCAAAGCATGGCTTGTTCGCCACTTCATTTACCCATCTGCCCCCTTCAGCTGTTATAAGAAAATGATTAATGCAGGCATATGAAAGGGGAAATTTATTTATATGGGGTAGGGAAAGGAGGATAATTTTTGCAATGCTGGGATATTTTAATTCACTCTGAATCCGAATATTAAATTGCATAGCTTACAGATGACAGTACGGGATTATTCTTGAGGCACACGTTAAGGATGGCAATTCTGCAGTAGCAGCTGCAGAGACACAAAAACAGGTTATTCCTCTGCCTTATCATAGGAAGAGAGCTGTGTTGGTTTGTGATACTTCACAATCAGGAGTCTCGTAACACCTTGTGAAGTGAACGGTAGCATTAGTAAAATGTGTTAATTGGAAAACTTCAGATTTTACTTTTTGGGAATAACAGCCCTGGGCACTTTCAACCAATTCGACATCAAAGATTCTGGGCCCCAAAAATATGAGGTAAAAATTACTCCAGAGCATCTGATTGATTGATTGATTAAATGTTTATGCTACCCATCTCCCCTATAAAACGACTGGGGAACTCACAGATTATAAAAAGACAAATAGAAAAATAATTTCAATATTAAAACTATGCAATCAAAATTTTAAGGTTGTTCTTGATTTGCAATCATTCATTTAGTGACCGTTTGAAGTTACAATGCCACCGAAAAAGTGATTTGTGACCGTTTTTCACAATTATGACCATTGCAACATCCCCCACGGTCACATGATCAAAATTCAAACATGTGGCAACTGGCATGTATTTATGACGGTTGCAGGGTCAGATGGATCGCCTTTTGTGATCTTCTGACAAGCAAAGTCAATGGGGAAGCCAGATTCACTTGACAACCGTGTTACTAAGTTAACTAAGTTAACAACTGTGGTAATTCACTTAATCACAGTGGCAAGAAAGCTCGCAAAATGGAGCAATAAATCGTAGTCATAAATCGAGGATTAACGGTAAAGATAAAGGTTCCCCTCACACATATGTGCTGGTTGTTCCTGACTCTAGGGGGCGGTGCTCATCTCCGTTTCAAAGCCGAGGAGCCAGCGCTGTCCGAAGAAGTCTCCGTGATCATGTGGCCGGCATGACTAAATGCCAAAGGCACACGGAATGCTGTTACCTTCCCATCAAAGGTGGTCCCTATTTTTCTACTTGCATTTTTTACGTGCTTTTGAACTGCTAGGTTGGCAGAAGCTGGGACAAGTAACGGGAGCTCACCCCGTTACACGGCACTAGGGATTCGAACCGCTGAACTGCCGACCTTTCGATTGACAAGGTCAGCATCTTAGCCACTGAGCCACCACATCCCCTAGTCAAGGATTACCTGTATACAAAGAAACAAGGACTAAGAGACAGATGGTAGAGGGATGAGATCTTCTTTCTTATCAATCACCACCCAACAAAGCCACGTTTTAATACCCTTCCAGAAGGCCAAAAGGGGGAGGGCGGCAGTTCTCACCTCGAGGCCACAGCAGAAAAGACTCTTCCCCTTGATCCTGCCCACCAGAAATCCTTAGCAGACAATATCCGTACCATGCCCTTTCCGCTAGCATAAGTGGGGTGGGGATTAGTCCCATTGGGGTCATAGGGCTCCTCAGATACCGTGGACCCATGCCGTATTTATTTATATTTAACATTATGTTTTCATGCCTGTATGGAAACTGCTTGCAGAGAATCAATGATTTAATTTCTTCCTACCCAATTGCCTTATTAAAATATTTATATCCTACACTTCTACCTGAGGAAGGCTTTAGGCTGACCTAGGTAAGCTCCTTTTAAAAAAGAAATCTTTAAAGCAGTACAAAAATGTTAATCAGCAAGGACCTTCCTTTAGATACTTGCTGACTTAATCTTTCCCCACTGTACTTATGAAGGATGGGTAGTTTAGAATTGACCAGCATAGTCCCACATAAAAGCTATTCTGTGACTATTCTGCAACCCCCCAAAAGGTTGTTTTGGGAGAGCAGCCACAAAATACTCTCAAATGTCTTCATGTTATTTTTTTTTACTTTTCTTTTTTAAATGAGAGTGAATGGATAGCAAACCTCGAGCATTTAGGGCTGTGAGCCAAGCTGTCCCATATCGCATAGAGCCTTTTACTGAAAGCAATTTAATGACCTTAAATTTTAAAAATCCACTAGTTTTCAGTGAGGACTAAAGCTAAGTGAATTTACAGGGTCCTGAAATTTTACTGTAATCGGTTGCTTTATTCGTTCTTAGCCTTGCAGAGTTTTTTCCTCGCAAACCGCTGTGATTCTTAACAGTTATTTTACCTTTTTGATTTATAGCCTGCCTTCCTATCCAGAATATATGCAAATGAGTTCAAGTAAACAACAAGCAGAGGAACAAACCCATAGGATCTGTTTTATTTATTTATTAAATATTTTTTCTATAATACCTCAACCAAAACAACTCTTGGCAATTACACAAGTAAAAAAATAGATTGAACAGAAGAAAAAAAATAGGACAGAAGGAAGAGTACAGGAACTGGCAAAATGTTACATAAATGAGGATGGCTATGTTGAATCTTAATAGAATAATAGATTGGAAGAGACCTTGGAGATCTTATAGTCCAATCTCCTCCTCCGGTGATAGAGAACCTGCAATTTTTGAAGGCAAGCTTCTTGAAATGTTGAATTAAATCTTGAAATCTTGAATTAAATCTTGAACTGTCTGTGGAGATTCTCAATCATCCAGGTCATGGTTGTCCCAAAGGTGCTTTTTCAAGAAGCATCTGGACTTTCTTGGTTTTCTTTGAAGATGTTTTGCTTCTCCTCCAAGAAGCTTCTTCAGAAACCAGAAAGTCCAGTTGCCTCTTGAAAAAACACCTTTGGGATAAACCTTGAAGGTTTACAACAGGTTTTCCAAAATGATATTTGACTTCCTGATTATGGACCATTAGAGGTTATGGTCAGTAGTGGGTTGCAAATCCCGTTGCTACTGGTTTGCTCATGGGTGGGTGTGCGCTTGCACACGCACGACGGTTCTGCGCATGCACAGAAGCACCCGGGTGGGTGGGCGGAGCCTCCCGCCGCCGCCACCAGTTTGCCCGAACCGGGGAGAACTGGTAGCAACCCACCTCTGGTTATGGTGGCAATACCCCAGATAAGCTACCCAAAGCTTTTTCTTTTAATCATCACATCCCCGTGTTTAAGCAATGCTGTTCTATGACCTCTCTCCCATTTTATTTTGGTGGTAGTGGTATCAAAGCTAAATCCTTATGCTAAATTCCAGGAGAATAGGATAAGAGGAAGGTGTCTTCTCTCAAGCTAATCTTACCTCGTAAAACAGGGATGTCAAAACCAAGGCCTGCGAGCTGGATCTGGCCTGTGGGGCCACCCTAGAAACAGCAAAGCACTGGCCCGTGGGTGCCTCTGCCAGCAAAAACAGAGCCCTTTTCGCTGGCAGAGTGCTGCAGGAGGCCGTTGCAGAAATCCTCCAGCCCTGCTCAGGCCACCACAGGTGCCCCTGACATAAGCGGTGTCAAACTGGTCTCTCTCCCTCCCTCTCTCTCTCTCTCTCTCTCTCTCTCTCTCACTCACACACACACACACACACACACACACACACACACACACACACACACGAAGTTAATCACAACCCTGATGCGCCCCTCAATGAAACAGAGTTTGACACCCCCATGGTAAAAGAAACAACACTGCTCCTAAAATGCTCAAAGTTATGACTTGCCTAGATTGGCTAGTACCTACTACAGCTATGAGAAAATCCCTTTAAGAAAATAGCACTTGCTTGAATCAATCATCAACTAACCACCAAGGCCAGTTTCTCCCACTCTCTTCAAGGCTCTTGGTCTTTGAAAGACTAGCCCTCTTTGTGATCACCCTAGGCATGGAGCAGATGTTCAGAGGAAAAGTACCAAAAGCAATCCTTTCTTGACATCGCTCCACCAATCATCAAACTCATTATAAATCCCAGAATGCTCTGTGAGAAAAAAAAAATGCCTATGCTGGCAGAGAACCTAGGGAATTGTGGTCCAATATATTTGGAGATATTACATTGGGAAAGCTGCTGCAAGCAACAACTAGATGCCAATTAATATCACAAGGATGGTTTATTAGTTTCCCTTGCCACAGCATGCAAAATTCATGGCCCTTGTCTGCTGACACCTCAGCTAAAATGGTTATTGTTGGATCCTAGTTTATCCCAGAACTGTATAAATAATAAATTTAGTAAGTAAAAGCAAAGTTTCTTTTCTTGACTTGATAAAATACCTTCATACCGGAGCCAGTTGTCCTTACCACAACTGATTTTAATTACTCCTTTACTCTGGTTCGTGTGGCAAGCATTCAAAAATGTGTGACATGCAAAAATACAAAACAAAGATTGAAAAATGAAAAAGGGCTGCTTGGAATGATATAATGTGGTCTCGTAGAGATGGTGTAATAATCTTCCTGATTTCTCTAGAGAAAATAGTTTTCAATCCCACTTGACTTTATTGGAATGAAAGTGAGTTTCTCCAGATTCTCATGTAATTACTTGCTTTGTCTAATCTCCTTTCAAGTAATCAACAGAATAATAGAATTGGAAAGGACCTTGGAAGTCTTCTAGTCCAACACCCTGCCACAAGCAAGAGACCCTCTAACTTTCCAGACAAGTGACTGTCCAGTCTCTTCTTAAAATCCTTCAGTGATGGAGCACCCACAACTTCTGAAGGCAAGCCATTCCACTGGTTAATTGTTTTCATTGTTAGGAAATTTCTCCATAGTTCGAGTTACCTGTCTCTGCTTGCTTGATTAGTTTCCATCCATTGTTTCTTGTCTTGCCTTCTGGAGCTTTGGAAAATAGGTTGACCCCCTCTTTTGTTCTCAAGATTCACTGGACAGTGGACTATTATAACTGGAATAGTTTTCACTGTCCAACACAGGTAAAAGATTTAGGCCTGTAGAAGGCCTCAATCTTGAAATAAAGCTGAAACTTCAAATCTATATTTTATAACTGCTCATTACTTGGCCTTCAAAAAGCAGAGGAATCAGAATTCAGGAAGAAAACAACAACCTGAAAATGTATTGCATGCTTCCATTAAAATTGACCTTGTATGTTTGATTTGTGATTTTGTGCCAATCCAAGATACTATTCCACATCTCAGTTATGAATGAAAGAATAAGAAAAGAGAGGATCAAATCCCATTTGCAAATACAAGGCTATCCCTTTCATTGTAAGCTTTACCTCTATTAGATCAATAAACACATTCTTGTTGAACTTCCTAATTGTCTGTCTCAATTACTAATGAAGACAGAAATCAAAGGAGTCAGGGTGTCAGATTGAGGAATTTAACTTGGGTCTGTCCAATTTTACACTCTAATATTGTTTATGTCAATCATCTTAATTATTTTGCAGGTGGAAAAGTCACGTTTAGGTACAAGCTTCCCATTCACATTAATTTTTCATATGAGCAATTGTTGCCAAATAAATGCATTGCAGTTAGGAAGGTTGGCTCCTCAGCTTTTTTTATGTGTTAAGTGACAATTGGGATTGTCAGCTTCTTACTCTCCGTGTGGTCTGTGTCTCCTACCAGTTCTATAGGCGAACAGGTTCTTCTCTGGCTTGTTACGTTTGTCTGCAGATTTCTGCATATCAAACGTCTGTTTAAATAGAAACAACAATAGGGACAGCAATTTATTTCTATGATGAAGTGACACCAACATAGTACGTCATTTCCAAGATTATTTAACAACTATGTGGCTAACTTAACATGATTCACCTAACCACTGGCAAGAAAGCTCAAAATATGGGGCAAAATTCACTTAACAATTGTCTTGCTTAGCAACAGAAATTTTGGCCTCAATTGTGGTCATCAGTCAAGGATTACTTGTAGTCACTATTTGTCTCCTTTTAAGTCACCCAGTCCAAAAGAAATCAGGGAAGGTTAAAAGTTTGCAAACTCATTTTTCAAACTCAAGTTGGTTCAAGAAGGTTCTCCCTACAGGAACACTGCCACCAGTCAAACTTTATTTTAGTCAATAACTAGCATAAGGACTATGTTTGTATGCGTTATATAATTTGGACTCATAATGGATTAAGACCCTGTCAACACTTCTTTGTTACATTTTTAAATTATATGTTTGATATTTTTGTACTGTTGACATTTGACTCTATGTTCTACATTGCTTCTTAAGAGAAGCAATACAACAAAACCTATTCAGTAATAATAGTCATGCAAAGAAAAAAAAAATGTGTCCTTGTAACTTTTGGGAACATTTTTCTGCTCCAGTAACATACTTGCTTTTAAGTTTTGAAAGTATGAAAGATAAGCAGTGGCATGTATTTGAACAAATCCTTTACAAAAAGAAGTGATTAAAAATTGTGGCGTATTGTTAGCTTTCTTCACTTATGCCAACAACTTGGAGGTCAAGATCTAAAGGTTACAATGAACTTGGGTGTGCAAACAAGTGATAATTGAGGACATTTTTGTCCTCTACGAACATAGCATGGATGTTTAGTTTTACAATTTCCAATTTTCTAAAGGCCTGCACTTTTAATTTGCCTTGACAGACAGTAAGAACAGCAGATTTTCAAGTAATTGTCTCCATCCCCCCCCCAAAAAAAATTCAAAATCTTTTTTAAAATGTGGTTTACAGTGCACAAATCTAGGGGAAAAACTAACCTTATGATTATTTCCACCAACAACCTCAGTACACACCCATCTTTTGTGATAGACTAGATCTTTTTTTTTTCAACTATCTTATGCAATGCATTCTGGCTGGGAATTATGGAATTTAAAAGACAGCACACCCAGAAGGCACCAAGCTATTGGTGACAGACAAAGCCACAATTTCCTCAGAACTAGGCCTTAGTCGTTGTTCCAGCACTAACCTTTGTCTAATGCATAGACTTCTGCAGTTTAAATAGCACGATTGTTTTCCTTGGCAATCATGTCACTCACCTCCATCCAACTTTTTAAATCAGAATTGCATAATCTAATCTCTTTGACTCTGAGGTATTATAGGTGCTTCCTTGGGTTAATTAAGCTTTCATTTTTTTCCCATTATCAATTCAGAATCTCAGAATCTATGGGCTGAATGCCTTCCCCTTTTAAGAGATTTTACTTCAGCACTCTTACACATGTGGGATTATCCCCCTAAATGTATTTGAGTGTGCTTTTAAAGGCAGATCCATAATATTACACCGGAAGGATATAATTTTACAGGTTCTTACTTGGAAGATGACAATGAGTTTTGTGTATTTTAAAGATCTGCAAGACTATTATGCCAGAAGTGGCTTTTCAAATGACTTTTTGACTTAAATTCTGAGTTGGGAAACAGATAGAAATTGTCACATAAGAACTAAAACAGATATACTCCAAAGAAGGAAAACCTTCATCAAATCTCATGTATGATTTGGCCTTACCCACTTAAATTTATTTGTTGGATTTATATCCCTTTTATTTATGTTCAGGAACTCAAGGTTGTTAGCGGTTTCTTCTATTTTTCCCCAAAATAATTCTGTGAAATAGACTGTCCTGAGAAATAGTAACTATTTATTTATTTATTTGTCCAATTTATATGCCGCCCTTCTCCATAGACTCAGGGTGGCTTACAATGCATTATAGCAATAGCCTGTATACTTTTTTGTATATACCTGCTTATTAGGGCTTTCGGGGCCCCCCTAAGCGGTGTTGTTCTATACAAAGTTGGCTTATTGCCCCCACAATCCGGGTCCTCAATTTACCTACCTTGAAAGGATGGAAGGCTGAGTCAACCTTGAGCCTGGTGAGATTCGAACTTGCACTAATTGCAGGCAGCTGGCAGCTAAGCGCTAGCACTTAACAGCACTTTAGTCCGCTGCACCACCAAGGCTCTTATAACTAGCCCAAATCCAACCACAATTTGGTGACTGTGGGTAGTTTGGAACCCAAATTTTCTCTATGCCAATCTAACAGCTTAATCACTAGCTCACACTGGGAGTCTTTTTGCAGTCTCTCTCTTCCCAAGGGCTCATCCAGCCCATGTTATAGATTAAATATTTGCACTTGCCTCCCCTAAATTTGATAATGCTTGAAACGGTATTTCATGCCATGGCACTAGTTTAGCCCTCATTCTGCAAAGTACGACCGTTTGAATTCTCTCTTCTACAACACCATGAACAGTACAAAAAGCCTAACTTGCTTAGAAAAGCAAGTGACTAGGATCTCACTATCAAATAAACCAGCACAAGTATTGACTCCCACGCATTCAGCCACAGCAAGCATAGGAAAGCTATAGCACAATCACAGGAAAACACCTTGCCTTTTCATACAGCTTAATTCTCCCGTCAGAAAGGAAGAGAATTAAATTTTAAAAAGTCTGCCCATCAGATTTATCAGCACATCTTCTTAAGAGAGCCCTCATCTAATCAGCTATGGAAGGGGTGGGGGTGGGGGGGGAGAGAGGATAAAATGCCAAGATTGTAGTAGCTGAAGAAATGGTATCCCTCCTGCTGTTTTACTTAACCCTGTACAACCCACAAGTTCTCACCTGTCCTAAAAAGGATGGAAAGGGAAGGAATTTCTTAAAAACACACACCCCTAATTATTTCCTATCTTCAAGGTGATTTTTTTTTTTTTTTTTTTTTTTTAGAAAAAGGAAAACTATCTTTTTTATCACCAGAAAGCCTCTGATCCTGTTTTTCCAGATCGGCTTGCAAAAAAAAAAAAAAAACTGCTAGAGGCCCTTAAGCCTGCCAAAGGAACACCATATGAAAAGCTATTAGCCCAGCTGTTTGCCTTTTTCAGCTGTGACAGATTCATATCCTGACACATATGGACTCCGCTTTCCCATCAGTAACGAACCATATTTTACTAAACCTTGTTTGCACAAGATGCTATGTTAGATTTGCTAGCCCATGGATCCAGGGCAGCTCATATCTCAGGCTTGAACATTTTACCGCTGCCTCTACTTAGTTTTTATCCAGATTGAAATGACTACAGTACACTGCAACTCTCCCCAACCATTGCAAAGAAGGGAACTTAAAAGTAACTCCGTAATGAGCAACTCCTAGTAAAAGGTTTGGGGGGGGGGGGGGGTTAAGAAGGCAGAGTTTCACTTTTTCACCACGGCTGGTTTTGGGCTTGTTACTCATAGCTTGAAAGCAGCTTCTCTACCCCATTAACCCAAAGTAACTAACTACCCAGAAAGGCTTATAATCACCTAACATGCCCGAACTGGTTAGCGGATTCTCCCACGGGCACGACTCCAAGACATCCCCGGCTGGCCTCGCTGCAGAAAATATTAATGTGAAAACTAACTTAAAAAGTGCAGGCGCTTGGGCAAATGCAGCTGTGCCGGGATTGTGTGAAAGGTTGCAGACGCCGCCGCAGGTTTGTAGGAGGAAAGCTCATTCCAAGCCTTTATTGGAGGAGAGGGAGAGCCCGCTTTGCGTTTCAATGAGATGCGCGGCTTCTTTAGATTTTAACAGAATAACAGTTGGAAGGGACCCTTGGAGGTCTTCTAGTCCAACCCCTCCTGAAGCAGGAGGCCTATACCATTTCATACAAATGGTTGTCCAATCTCTTTATAAAAAAACCTCCAGCGTTGGGAGCATCCACAACTTCTGGAGGCAAGGTTGTTTCATTGATTAATTGTATCTTACTGGTCAAGGGAAGTTCTCCTTGGTTCCAGGTTGGATCTCTCGCCTTGATCAAGTTTCATTCATATTGATTGTGCGTTCCATATTTATCCCATATTAAAAGCAAAATATTGTAACACTGAATGCATCATCATCATCATTATTTATTATTATTATTATTATTATTATTATTATTATTATTATTATTATTATTATTATTATTATTATTATTATTATTATTATTATTATTATTTTGGAACCCCAGAACCGGGTTGAGAGCAGGGAAGCCACTTGGGGCTACTAAACTGATACACAAGCGGAGGAAGAGACCCCCCCCACTCCCTCCACACATACACGAACACACCTCCCCCCCCCACTAGATCGGCCCCGCATTCTGGAACAAGCCTCGGTTTCCCACGAGGAACCCCCCCCCGCGCGGCGCGCACGTGTTTGGAAGCGCAGGACCAGCGAGCGTCCAGCAACACGTGGCGTCATAACCTTGGAATGCCAAGATTCCCAGATCACTCCTAGCGAACGGGCGTGCAAGGCGGCACACGCGCGGCTTTCCCACACTTCTGGGTTTTTCTCCCCCCTCCCCGCCCCCCAAGGTTCAGAGTAAAAAGCATTCTCACGTTTTAACAAACGCCTCTTGCAAAGCTAACCAGGATTGCCTCCGGGCATGTGCAGAGCGCTTGCAAAAAAAAAAAAAAAAAAACGGGGGTGAGGGGGAGTTGTTTAGGGATTGCCACCGCGCCGGACGCGCAAGCTTTTTTACCTTCCAGCACGACCTCCTTGCCCGCCCTCTTGAGCGCCTGCACGGCTTCGTCGTGGGTGGCATCGCGCAAATCCGCGCCGTTGACGGTCAGGATGGCATCGCCGACGTAGAGCGCTTGGGTCTGGTCGGCCGCCAAGCCTTTAAAGATCTTGCTGATGAGGATGGGCATCTTGTTCTCTTTGCCCCCTTTGATGCTGATGCCCAAACCGCCCATCTCTTGCTTCAACACCTTGACGCACCGCTTCTGGTTGGAGACGGCGTCGGGCACTTGTTCGGGCAAGTCGGTCAGTGCCGTCCGAACTCCCGCCGCCGCCGTCTTGGGGCTCCCGCCGTTGTTGTTGCCGCTGCTGTTGTAGCTGCTCCCCGACGGCGATTCGGGCGAGCCAGCGCCGGGCAGGGGACAAGAAGAGGCTGTCGCCGCCTTCGACGCCCCAGCTCCTCTGCCGCAGAAAGTTCCATTGCCCGCCGAGGCTGCCCCGATGCCGTTGTAAGCCGCGGCGCCTCCGCTTTCCTCGCCGCTCAGCACCAGCGCTTCGCCGCTCAGGGTCACCAGCACCCGGTGCCACCGGTCGCGCACCAAAACTTCCAGCGCGCCGCTCCGCTGCAACCGGCCGACACCGCTGCCGCCGCCTCCGGCCGCCGCTACCGCCATCTTTGGAGCATTTCTTAAAACACCATGTGATTGAGCGCACGGGCACACACACACACACACACAAATACACACACCCGCGCGCGGCTACACACAGGCACACACACCACGCCCCGGGAAAGGGGGAAAAAAAAAAGAAGTGGGTGAAAGAGAGCGCCCGGAGCCGCGTCGCCACTCCGAGAGGTCGGCGGAGACTTGGCCGAGGGGAGGGACCCGGGTTAAGCCAGCGGGGTGGGTTAGGGGAGGGCAGGGGGGGGGAAGGAGGGGAGGGGCGGAAGGGCGAGGCTTTCTGCCTTCGGGACGCTCGCCCTGTCGAACCGGAGTTGTCTGTGGGGGGGTTAGTGAGGTCCGGACGCTGCCCCGAGGACCCACCTAGGTGGAGGCGTTTCCCTCAGAACGCTTACAAAAGCGTCCCCGACGCTAAGGAGGGAGGGAAAAAAAGGGGCCTGCTTGGGCTCCCCGGCTGTGGGGTGTCCTGAATTCCGTCTAAAAGTAATCTTAGATCACCTTGGGGCCGTTTCTCCGAAACCTGGAGTGCGGGGACAGGTAGTCCTCGATTTACAACCGTTTGTTCAGTGACCGTTACAACTTCGCAGAAAAAAAGCGACTGACGATTTTTTTTTTTCCCCACACTTAGCGACCCTTTTGCGGCATCCCCGTGGGCAAGGGGATCAAAATTCAGACTCTTGGCAATTGACTCATATTTATGACGGTTGTGGTGTCCCACGATTATCTTTTGCGACTTTCTGACAAGGAAAATCTATGGGTAAACCAGACTCGCTTAACAGCTGTTATTAACTTAATAATTGCAATGATGATTAACTGTGGCGAGAAAGGTTGTAAAAACGGGACAAAACTCAACATGTGTCTCACTTAGCAACATAAATGTTGGCCTCAACTGTGGTTGCAAGTTGAGGACTACCTGTGTACAAGATCAGCGTTCCCGTGACTCCAGAGGTTTGGACAAGAATCCCAGAGCCAGCCTTCCTTCAAAATGGCTCTCGACTCCCTGGAGGAAGGGTGGGAATAATCAACTTTTCCTACAATCTTATCCTTGGAAATAAATTGCAGGTTGCTTTTGTTTTATTTTGCTTTCTCGTTTCCCTGCACGAAGATCATGCAGTTATTTTTTTTCTCCTCCAGTCTTTTCCTAAACTAGATCACGGCAATCTAAGTGTATTAGTTTTTCATGTTAAATAACCTATTTTAAAACTGTGTCAGTAGATTGGCAGGAGCGTTGAAAATCCCACAGTTCCTAGGTTTCAACTATAGTTTTGTCAGGTTTTAGATTTAGATTTTAATAGGAGATTAAAGAATCCTATTAAAGAAACACTTCTTCCCATTCAGTTAATGTGAGTGAAAAGCAAGAGTGCGCCAGTTGCTAGCTGTACCTCTTGGCTGCTGTTGCAACAGTTAGAAGAGCTGCTTGAAAAGAGTTGTAGTACACATAATCCTCGATGTAAAACCACTCATTTAGTGACTATTCAAAGTTATGATGGCACTGAAAATAGTGACTGACCAGTTTTCACATTTAAGACCATTGCAGCATCTCCATGATCACATGATCAATTTCGGGCGCGTGGTGGTGTGGCCAGCCAGCTGCCAGCGGCAGACTCGGATGATGAGGTTGGGAAGCAACTTGGGCCAATGTCTGGGGAAGGCTCTGATGGATGCTCTGTGTCGAACACAGAGATAGAGCCAGGGTTGTCCGACATTTCCCAGCCACTGGAGAGGCAGCTGCCTTTGGAGGCTGATATGTGTGAGTAGGAAGAACAGCTGGGGCCTCTTCCAGATGCACGTATGAGCAGAGCAGTTTGGAGAGGTGAGCAACGGAGAACAAGGAGTCAACTTGGGAAGCAAAGCACACGTGGACGCTGAATGGCCCCTCCGTGACTGGGGAATAAATAGAAGGAAAGGGGAGTGGTTGTCGTAGGAGACAACAGTTCGTACTTCTGAAGATTTTGCTCATTGTGTTTCGTGCCACAAAGATTGCTTGCCAGAACTTAAATTTGCAGCCCTTCCGCTGGGAGCTCACGACTTTGCAATTATTGCAAGGAACTGATAAGGTCTGTTACTGCAGTTAACTCCTTGAAGGACTCTTGCCTGGACTTTTCAGTGGGTGAATGCAATTAATTCACAAGAGATAAATAAAGAGGGTTTTTGCGTGATAAGGAGTCTGTTTCTTGCTTCTGCTAAGGCTGGGTCAGAACACTTGGCAACTGGCATGTACTTATGACAGTTGCCCTGTCCCCGCGGTCATTTGATCACCATTTGTAACCTTCCTAGCTGGCTTCTGACAAGCAAAGTGAGTGAGGGAAGCCAGATTCATTTAACGACTGCATGATTCACTTAACAACCAGATTAGTTTAACAACTGGCAAAGAGATAAATTGGAGCACAACTCACATAACCATTTAGTGTCTTGCTTAGCAAGATAAATTTCGGCCTCCACAACGGTTGTAAGTCGAGGACTACTTGTAGTCTGGAACTGGAAAAAAAGTCAACCTTGCTGAGCTCTTGAGTTGTCCTGGGTTAGAGCATTTCTTGACATCAGAGGTGGCATTCAGCAGGTTCTGTCCAGTTCTGGAGAACCAGTAGTGGAAATTTTGAGTAGTTCAGAGAACCAGTAAATACCACTTCTGGCTGGCCCCGCCCCCATTTTCTCTGCCACCCGAGTCCCAGCTGACCAGGAGGAAATGGGGATTTTGCAGTAACCTTCCCCTGGAGTGGGGTGGGAATGGAGATTTTACAGTATCCTTCCCCTGCCACACCCACCAAGCCATGCCACGCCCACCAAACCAGTAATAATATTTTTTGAATCCCATCACTGCTTTACATGATAAAAATCAGCGATGAAAGACAGCAAAAACCTTCTGAAAAGCCAAGCTGGGCATAATTTTTGTAAAGTAGAGAAATCACCAATATTTCAACCTCCATACTTGTAATCCTTGACTTAAACGGCCATAATGCAGCCTGCCAGTTAAAATTGTAAGGGTCTGGTGGCTCAGCAGACTAGAAGCAATGTGATTAACACCAGCTGTCTGCAATTACTGTAAGTTCGAATCTCACCAGGCTCAAGGTTGACTCAGCCTTCCATCCTTTCTAAGGTAGGTGAAATGAGGAGCCAGTTTGTGGGGGCAATAAGCTGACTTTGTATAAAATATACAAAAGTATGAAGGCTATTGCTTAACGCATTGTAAGCCGGAGAAGGGCGGCATATAAATCAAATTTTTTAAAAAAAGTTGTGATTATCCATGAAACAGGTCATCAATCCAATCCAATCTTTGGAGCGATTTTTTTTTTTTTTGACATGATCGCTAAGCAAATGCAGCCGTTGTTAGCAAATCCATTGTTTGCTATGGGATGTTTTTGCAGAAAATTGGAAGTAAATGCTGGTTTTGGCAAAAACATTATAGATTGAGTCTGCAGAATGCTATAAACACCCATAGATGCAGTCATGTAACCATGGGGCGGGGCAGCTATTAAAATTTAGGAATCGGGTCATAAATTCATTGGGGAGGAGACCATCATAACTTCAAATGGTCACTAAGTGAGTTGTTGTAAGTCGAGGATTACCTATATGTGGAACTTAGTTGCACCTTGTTCAGATACTAAACGGATAATTAAAGCCACTGCATTTGATTGGATAAACGTGATCGCTTTGTTCGATCTGGAAAGGAACCTGGGAAACTTCAGCTGTTGCCAATTTTCAGCCAGTAAGACTGGGTTGGTAATCCCATTAACTTTTCCCTCATTTGCATTAGCTTCCCTAATAGTTTCAGGGCACTACTCAGATTCATGACTATTTACTCAGTGATTATTTAAATTGGTTATAGCCACCCAACTCTGATGGACTCAGGGCAGCAGACAAAAAATGCAAACAGTAAAAACAATTTAAAACATAAAACCAGACTGACTGCCCAGATTAAAGTGATCATAAGGGCAATAAGAAACCATATCAGGGCTTTGCAAAATGTATTCTAATTTATTGTAAGCCGCCCAGAGTTACCGTGTGGCGAGATGGGCAGCTAATAATTTTTACAAATACAAGTAGCCGTTGATGTCCGACCACAATTGAGGCCAAAATTTCTGTTGCTATTTCTGAGACATTTCTTAAGCGGGCTTTGCCCCATTTTATGACCTTTCTTGCCACCGCTAAGTGAATCACTGCAATTGTTAAGTTAGTAACATGGGTGTTAGGTGAATCTGTCTTCCGCATTGACTTTGTCAGAAGGTCACAATAGGGGATCACATAAACCTTGGAACACTACAACCGTCATAAATATGAGTCGCCAAGCATCTGAATTTTGATCATGTGACCCTGGGGATGCTGCAATGGTCGTTTGAAAAATGGTCACAAGTCACTTTTTTCAGTCCCATTCTAACTTTCAAGAGTCACTAAATGAACTGTTGTAAGTTGTGGACAACTGTAAATATTGACTCCAGACCAAAGTCGGGTTTTAAGGGCTTTCCAGAACCCCTGGAGAGAAGCAGAACATGATTGTGAGAGATACAATTGGAGATAAATGCAGTCTTTGATAAGCAGGCCAAATCCCACGCAGGGGATTGTGGGTAATAACCAGCATCTTGAATTGCATTGAGAAGCATGCATTGCCACAGGTTTTTATCCCAATTCAGTGGGATTCCCCAAAACCTCAGGGATGGGCTGCTGGGGGTTCGCAGGGGTTCGGGAGAACCTCTAGCTAAGATTCTGTGCAGTTCAGAGAACCCCCAAATCCCACTCCTGGCTGGCCCCACCCACCCCGCCCCTCTCAGGAGTCACCATGCAGTCCATTTTGGAAACAGGTAAGTGCAGGGTGTGCACAGAGGCTCGGGGAGGGCAAAAAATGGGCCTACTGGAAATTCGGGAAGGCTGGAAACGGGCCCGTTTCTGGCCTCCAGAGCACTTCCAGAGCCTGGAGAGGCCGTTTTTGTCTTCCCGGAAGCTTGAGGAAAGCCTCTTGAGCCCGGGGACTGCAAAAAGCTGCCCCCACCCCATGGTGCAGGAGGCTGAGTAGGCCACGCCCACCATGGCCACACCCACCCAGCAACCGGGCAGAGAATCCCTTGCTAAAATTTTTGACCCACCCCTGGCCAAAGCTCCCTTGGCCTTTAGGCAACCCACCCACAAGCACACAATAAGTAACATTCACAGGTCATTCCCACCCACTGCCTCAGGTCTACCACTGTTCCTACTAGTAGTAGTATAATACTACTGTCTCTTAGCCCTAGGCTGTTTCCAGTGGCTTAATACAGAATAACAGAAACCACCTTCCCTCTCATTCCCTAAATGCCTCCAACACACAAACTACTCTACAATCACACCCA
This sequence comes from Pituophis catenifer annectens, assembly GCF_029215685.1. NCBI lineage: Eukaryota > Metazoa > Chordata > Lepidosauria > Squamata > Colubridae > Pituophis > Pituophis catenifer. Next base: position 16,919,652 of record NW_027256883.1, on the reverse strand, counting down.
GCTACTTTTCTGCTCTTTTACAGCTGTTTGTTGTTGGGCAGGCTAAGGTGAGGCCTTAAAGGGGCAGGTCACCACAGATCAGATGCTGGCCAACTTTCAGGCAGCTTGCCTTCTGATAGCATAACACCTGTTACTGCTCACACTATTGCCTTTTGAACCGGCTGTAGCTTTTGGGTGGTTTTCAAGAATGGGCCATGTAGACTGCTTTGCAGTAGTCCAGTCACGAGTTACCCAGAGCATCTCTGAAAGCCACAACTGGCACGCTAGATAAACCACAACTGGCACATTAGTTGGCAAAGACCCTCCTGGCCACAGCTGCCAACTGTTCCTTGAGCAATAGCCAAGAGTCCAGAATAACCCCCAAATTGCACAGTGATCTCAAAATGCTACCCTAAGAGCAGTGGTGAAATGTGAACCAGTTTGCTACTGGTTCACTGGCCACGCATGTGTGCTGCGCACCAAAAAGAGGCTTGGGAAGGTAAGTAGAACAGCGGGGGTGGGGGGGGGAGGAGGAATCAGCTGTGCTGTGCGATTTAGCTTTGCTAAAGCAGGATTTCCTGCTTTCTAGCAAAGCTAAACCGTGCGGCACAGCTGATCATCGGAAATACCGGTTCAGAGGAACCAGTAGCTTTTTAAACTACTGGTTCAACTGAACTGGTAGCTTTTTTTAACTACCGGTTTGTCCGAACCAGTAGTTTTTATCACTACAGATTCGCCTGGTAGCATTTTACCCCTGCCTAAGACCCATAATAGACTCTTCTCAATAAAATCCAAACAGAGCTTGCTCAGTCTTTGAACCAGATTTACATACTGTCCCCAAATTTGGATGCAGGTTCCAGAGTCTCTGCAAAAATTGCTCTATTGAATTGCTATTTCCAATATAGCATAGGGGAAACAACCATATTTTATCTTGCTGTGTCCCTTGGTACACAGTGCAAACTCCCTATGTAACCCTTGGCACACAAAGGATTGTGCAGCCAATTCTAAAAGGTACATTTTGAAAAACAGACTGTTCCTATGTGACCCAACTCTCCTGAAGCAGCACAGGCCTGCAAACTCTTTTCCTTAAAGAGGCTTCACTGTTTCCCTCCCTTTGCACCAAACCTAATTTGTCAAAAATTTAAAGACAGTGCTACTCTTGAGTTCTTTATAGAGGCAACAATATGCATCTCCGTTCTGTGCCAGTATTATTTTCAAAAGAGAAAGCAAAACAATAATAAGCAGATCTTGTCTAAGATTATTTTATTATGAGCAAGGTCAACCTTCAAGAGTTTTGTAAGTTTTGGCATGTTCCATGTGTTTGTAGACGAGAGCCTCTCTGCCCTCGTACCAGTAAGCCATAGATTGATCCATAGCAGAGGTGGGTTTCAGCAGGTTCTGACCAGTTCTGGAGAACTGGTAGTGGAAATTTTGAGTAGTTCGGAGACCCGGTAGTAAAAATTCTGCCTGGCCCCGCCCCCACCTATTCTCTGCCTCCCGAGTCCCAGCTGATTGGGAGGAAATGGGGATTTTGCAGTAACCTTCCCCTGGATTGGGGTGGGAATGGAGATTTTACAGTATCCTTCCCCTGCCATGCCCACCAAGCCACACCCACAGAACCGGTAGTAAAAAAATTTGAAACCCACCACTGATCCATAGCAGAAAATGTGGTGTTACCAGATTCTCTTTGCCTAGTTTCATAACGTCACAAGAAAGCAGGAGTCATTTCATCCCGGTGCCAAAAGTACCAACCAACTTTTTTAAAAAGCACATCTTTAAAGTTTCACACATTTCCAGGACCTAACATCTTGTTTAACTTCCGCATCCAGCCAAATGTTGTTATTTTACTTTGTAGCTTTCTTTTAGGCACCAATTACTGTCATATAAACCAATGCAATTTGTGTAGCTGCAGTACCTACTATTTTTCAAATTGAAGGCCCTTTATAGTCTAAAGGAAATTGGTTTTTTCCTGCATTGGACCAGAAGGCCAAAAGGTATTATGCTATCAGGTTCGCTAGGGCAGACCAGACCAACAACTCAATTCCACAGGAAGGCTAAAATTATTTCTATTGAGATTAGCTGTATAATAACAGAACCTTACAAGTTTATGCGTTATGTTGCCGTCCCATTCTTATACTCTAGTGTAGCAGTCCCCAACGTTTTTGACACCAGGGACTGATTTCGTGGAAGACAATTTTTCCATGGCCTGGGGTGGCACAGTAGTTAGAATGCAGTATTGCAGATGAATTCTGCTAACTGCCAGCAGTTCGATCCTCACCGGCTCAAGTTTGACTCAGCCTTCCATCCTTCCAAGGTTGGTAAAATGAGGACACAGATTTCTGGGGACAATACGCTGACTCTGTAAACCGCTTAGAGAGGGCTGTAAAGCACTGTGAAGCGGTATATAAGCCTTAGTGCTATTGCTAACCATGGCGGTGGGGGTGAGGGTGGGTATGCAACCTAGATTCCACACATGCCCATTTTTGTTTGCCTGCCACTCACTTCCAGCTGTGTGGCCCAGTTCTTAACAGGCCTCGGACCGGTATCTAGCCCAGGGGCTCTAGTTAATTAGGGAGGTGTTAGTCTGAGCTGTCTCTAAATGTTATCTTGTTATCTGCTTCTCAGAAGGTCCCAAAAGAGCCCTGGTGGTGCAGTGGTTAGAATGCAGTATTGCAGGCTAATTCAGCTCACTGGCAGGAGTTCAATCCTCACCGGCTTGAGGTTGACTCAGCCTTCCATCCTTCCGAGGACAGTAAAATGAGGACCCAGATTGTTGGGGGCAAAGAGGCTGACTCTGTAAACCATTTAGAGAGGGCTGTAAAGCACTGTGAAGCACTATATAAGTCTTAAATGCTATTGCTATTGTTGCTCTAGACGAGTGATGGCTAACATTTTTCTTGTTATATGCTGAAAGTATGCAGGTGCGAGCGAGTGTGCACACGTGCCGGCACCCATAATGCAACGTGCTCCCTGCGCATGCGTATGTGACACCCCCATGCTCCCCCGCCCCCCACGCATGTGTGCACAATCCCCCCACCCCCTATTTTTGGTCTCGCAGGCCTCCCTGCAGCTTCCTGGTCCCAAAAACGGGCCTGGGGAGGTGCGCTACACACCCCTGCACTCCCTCACCCCCCGTGCACGCACGCACAGCCCCCTGCGCATGCACGTGCACCTCCCACATGCACGTGCATCTCCTGCATGCGCCCTGCCCCCATGCATCTCAAAAATTAGCTGGCCAGCAGGAGGCGCACACGCGCATGTACGTTGGAGCTGAGCTGGGCGACGGATCACGTGCCTGCAGAAAGGACTCTGCGTCCCAGCTGTGTCGCCATCACAACTCTAGATTAAAAAAGAAAATTGTTTCAGCCCTTTTTGGCTAGCTAACAGTACTTGCATCATTCTGTCAAGGTTATCTTCCTTACCTTCACACATACAAACTGGTAAATATTTAAAATGGACCGTTCTCCAATATTCTACTGAAGTTGTAACACTTCCGTTTAAAAAATAGGCAGGTTCTCCAGGTTTCTATATGCCACGGTAGGCTAGGTTTTAATTGCAGAGAACATTAATTGCAATTAATTTGAATTGCAAATAGAATTATCTAAAGTAGCCTTTCTGAACCTTTTTATTCTGGGGAACCCTTGAAATTATTTTCAAATCTAAGAGAAACCCTGCAAAAAAACTATATCCCAAATAATAGCAAAACTTCACAACGCGATTCACATTTTACAGTGCTTATAACAGCAAGCATCAGTTGAAAGCTTATGTAAAATTATGTAAAAATTTCCGACTACTGCAAGTGATAGTATTGCATAGTATACAGTTAAAAAAATGTTTATATATATATATATATATATATTTAATAATGACATTTCCTGGAATTTTTAGTGACCTCTTTTGGAACCTCAATTAAGAAAGTCTGACAAATGAGCCTAGAGGTTCATTTATGCTGTCATGAGAATATTTTCCCACAAAAAATAAAAAATGGTACTCATTTTTTTTATTACAATTTGCTGAAAAAGCTATACTTCTAGGGTGAAAGCAATATTTTAGAGGCAGGTTCTAAGATGCATAAAAAAGAAATCCAGCAAGTACAGGAGATTCTCCTGTACTTGCTGGATTCAAGAGCATAATCGAGTCCAAAATTTCTGTTTATAAGCAAGACATTTGTTACGTGAATTTTGCCCCATTTTATGACTTTTCTTGCCACAGTTGTTAAGTGAATCACTGCAGTTGTTAATAACATGGTTATTATTGACTGCTTCTCAGAAGGTCCACAAAAGGTGATTAAAAGACCCTGTAACCCTGTAGCCATCATAAATTCATGCCAGTTGCCAAACGTCTGAATTTTGATCACCTGACCGTGGGGACACTGCAACGGTCATAAGTGTGGAAAAAATGGTCATAAGTCACTTTTTTCAGTGCCATTGTAACTTCGGTCACTAAACGAATGGTTGTACATCCATGTTCTGACCCAGCCTTAGCAGAAGCAAGAAACAGACTCCTTGTCACAAAACCCCCCTCTTTATTTACCTCTTGTGAATTAATTGCGAAAAGTCCAGGCAAGAGTCCTTCAAGGAGTTAACTGCAGTAACAGACCTTATCAGTTCCTTGCGATAATTGCAAGGCTGTGAGCTCCCAGCTGAAAGGTTGCAAATTAAGTTCTGTCAAACAGTTTTTGTGGCACGAAACACAATGAGTCAAAATCTTCAGAAATACGAACTGTTGTCTCCTACGACAACCACTCCCCTTTCCTTCTATTTATTCCCCAGCCAGGGAGGGACCATTCAGTGTCCACGTGTGCTTTCCTTCCCGAGTCGACTCCTTGTCCTCTGTTGCTCACCTCTTCTAACTGCTTTGTGCATTCGTGCATCTGGAAGAGGCCCCAGCTGTTCTTCCTCCTCACTCATTTCAGCCTCCAAAGGCAGCCGCCTCTCCAGTGGCTGGGAAATGTCGGACGGCCCTGGCTCGATCTCTGCATCCGATGCAGAGCATCCATCAGAGCCTTCCCCAGACTCCAGCACTGGCCCAAGTTCCTCCCCAACCTCCTCATCGTCCGAGTCTGCCACCAACTCTGCTAGCAGCTGGCAAGCCACAACAGTCAAGGATCACCTGTATAGGCTACTGCAGTGCTAAATGTGGAATTCAGGGAGTTCAAATCCACCCATCTTAAAGCTGCCAACCTGTCTACTGTAAGCCATTCAGTCTCAAGTTCTTTAGATTTAAGGAATTTTTTAAAGATTAAGACTCGGATATGATCCTGGTCTCTTAATTTCAATTGACACCTACAGTAGTTGCAGGGCTGGAGATAGACTGGGAAGTCAAAAACAAACAGACTTTTAAAAGGCAATGACAACCTACTTCCTTATTATTGCAGGAAAATACCAGTAGGTCTATCCATGAAGGCATTAAGAATCTCAAAGGAGTTTTCAGCTACTTAGTCATCTGATAAAAGTGAAGGATGTTTATAACTAAACCTTTGGACCTTGCTAACATTCACACACAACAGAGGGGAAAGCTTGCTTTCTGATAGTTGACCCCAAGCTGCAGATTAGGAGGCTGAATTTGGTTGTCCCTATGGCAGCCTTTGCCAACGCTTCCAGATAATTTCCCCAGCCCTCAAAGACTACCCAGGTTAGAGATGGCAATAGATGTAATCCAATTCATCTCGGAAGCTCCCAGCTCATCTACAGAATACAGAATAATAAGAGTTGGAAGGGATCTTGTAGTCATCTAGTCCAAACATTAGCGACAGTGATATTCCTTCTGCTCCCCATTGACTTCCACAAATGCAGTTTTACACCAGCCGTTTCCTACACAGTCTAATATTTCTGCTTCTAAGGAGGCTTTAATTGCAGGTGTCTGCTATATTGAGAGACATATTGTCTTAAGCACCCAGATCAAAAGTTGAACCAGTTGTTGAACAATTCCCAACTCTTTAAAATAACAGGAAAGGATATAGAAATCATTTCACATGTGCAACTAACTTTGCCTGTATATTGGAAGGTGTGCCTGAAAAAGGAATCTACCCCTATTTAAATTTGCAGAGGTACCTCAAAAATTTGCCTCAGAATTGCCTCAAAACAAACATGGATGTTTGGGTTGGGTAAATAATCCAGGAACTGACAAGAGAAGCTGAACATTTCATTAAAGGACATTCAGTGGGGGAAATGACCTGTATAAATGTAAGGAAAAGCCTTATGGAATCCACAAAGTTAGAATTTTGGTTTCAACTAAAGCCAGGAACAAGTTGTTCCACAAATTTGTGGAGAAAGAAATGGAGTAGGCAATTTCTTTGAAGGTCTCTTGAGGTAGGAGAACTTCTCCAACAATTATTCAAGAGGTAAGACGCTCCTTGAATGGTGACAGGAACAATGCTACTGAAAAAGCCTCAAAGGAAATGCACCTTTTTTCATGTCTTCTGCTCTTCTTTTGATGTCTTTGGGGGGACTGGAAACCATTGGAGACCCAATTGTCTCATGTAAACAAATGAATACATTTTGTCCCCCCTCATCCCTAAAACAATGCACAGCAGCTCCCTCCACCCCCGAGGAATTCTCCCAATTCTGTTTTCTGTAATAATTTCTAAAGTAAATTCTCTTTCATTGACTTGAGTGACGGATAACAGGGAAAATGCAAGACAATGTCTTCACTCAACATTAAATAATGGAATGAGATTAGTCTGCCCTCATCATTTCAGTGTCTATCCTTCAATATGCTGACTTTATCCAAGATTTGGATATCCGTCAGCTTCTGGAAAATCACCAGTTTTTCCTGCTTAATCCCTCAGAGGCAACGGACGTAAACTTACTTCTGCTGCCCAGTGCAAGGTTTTTTTGGGTGACCACTTCAGCCTTCATTAATCTCTTTGAGACTCTCTGGAGAAGTGTTATCTTAGGAAGACATGGATACTTACAACTGGCTAGACAGCAGCCTTAAAATCTAGGTAGTCCTTGATTTACAACCACTTTGGGATAGAATTTCCATTGCTAAGCAAGGCAATTGTTAAGTGAGTCCTGCCTGATTTTACAACCTTTTTGTCACAGTTGTTAAGCAGATGTTAAGTGAGTCACATGTTTGTTAAACAAAACCGGAACTCCCAACCGATTTTGCTTGTCGGTAGGAATGTCACAAATGATAAAATCACATAACCCTAGGATTCCCAAAGGTGCTTTTTCAAGAGGCAACTGGACTTTCTGGTTTTTTTTTAAGACGGTTCACTTCTCATCCAAGAAGCTTCTTCAGCTCTGACTGGAGGGTGGGGAAGGGAAGGATTTATATTCCTTGCAGACAGCTGGTCATTTGCATCCTTTTAGAGGGTCATTTAAGCATTTGGAGGTTTATCTATCCTTAAGGTCACCTGAGTAGTGCTCCTGGTTCCTGTAATCTGCAATTTTTTCTCTGGAAATCAGTTCATATTCCCATACCATTCGAAGGACATCCACCCCAAATTGGATAGCTAAAAGTCTATAGAGATTCTCAGCCATCCAGATCATGGTTGTCCCAAACTTTTTAGGAGGCAACTGGACTTTCTTGTTTTTTCTTTGAAGACATTTTGCTTCTCATCCAAGAAGCTTCTTCAGCTCTGACTGAAAAACTGGGGCACTGCAACCATACATGCTGCTTGCTGAGGACCCAACTTTTGATCACCAGACCATGGGGATGCTGTGACAGTCATAAACATGAGGACTGGTTGTAAGTTACGTTTTTCAGCATTGTTGTAACTAGAGAATATATTTTGTTAGAAGAATGGCAACAACCGCCTGTCACCAGTGATGAAATCTAAAATTTGTTACTACCGGTTCTGTGGGCGTGGCTTGGTGGGGGGGTAATGTGACTGGGTAGGCGTGGCCAATTTTTTTTTTTACTTTTAAAACCATTTTTTACATGTAAAACCATGTAAAAAAAATGCTTTCAAAAGGCTCTGACGATCCCAGCTGAGCTGCCTGATCGTCAGAGGGTTTTTTAAAAACCCTCTGCCGATCAGGCAACTCAGCTGGGATCGTCAGAGCTTGGATCGTCAGAGCCATTTAAAAGAAAAAAAGCCTCTGATGATTGCGTGGCTCAGCTGGGCATGGAGGGCGGGGGCAGGGATTTTTGCTACCGGTTCTCCGAACTGCCGGCCGCCAACGCTACCTACTCGCCCGAGCCGGTCTGAACCAGGAGCATTTCACCCCTGCCTGTCACTATGCTGGCAAGGCATTACAGATATTCCTCGACTTATGACCACAATTGAGCTCAAAATTTCTGTTGCTAAGCAAGACCTTTATTAAGTGAATTTTGCCCCGTTTAACGACCTTTTTTGCCACAATTGTTAAGTGAATCATTGCAGTTGTTAGGTTAATAATGTAGTTGTTAAGTGAATCTGTCTTCCCTGTTAACTTTGTTTGTCAGAAGGTCGCAAAAATGATCATGTGACTCCTGGCACTATAACCGTCATAAAAGTGAGACACTTGCCAAGAGTCTGAATTTTGATCACATGACTGTGGGGATGCTGCAATGGTTGTAAGTGTGAAAAATAGTCCCCTTTTTTCAGCAACTTCGAACGGTCACTAAACGAACATAAGTTGAGGACTACCTGTATAGCAGTGTTTCTCCACCTCAGTAACTTTAACAGGTGTGGACCAGAGGTGGGTTTCAGCAGGTTCTGACCAGTTCTGGAGAACCGGTAGCGGAAATTTTGAGTAGTTCAGAGAACTGGTAGTAAAAATTCTGACTAGCCCCGCCCCCATCTATTCTCTGCCTCCCAAGTCCCAGCTGATCATGAGAAAATGGGGATTTTGCAGTAATCTTCCCCTGAAGTGGGGAGGGAATGGGGATTTTACAGTACCTTTCTCCTGCCATGCTCACCAAGCCACGCCCACCAAGCCATGCCACACCCACCAAGCCACACCCACAGAACCGGTAGTAAAAAAATTTGAAATCCACCACTGGTGTGGACTTTTAACTTCCAGAACTGGAGCTGGGGAATTCTGGGAACTGAAGTCCCACATTTAAATGTCTATGGAGAGTCTCAGTCATCCAGGTCATGGTTGCCCCAAAGATGCCTTTTTCAAGAGGCAATTGGACTTTCTGGTTTTTCTTTGAAGATGTTTCTGTTCTCATCCAAGAAGGTGAAGAAGTGTCTTGGATGAGAAGCGAAACATCTTCAAGGAAAAACCAGAAACCTCTTGAATGAGAAACGAACTGGACTTTTCTTTGAAGACGTTTCGCTTCTCATCCAAGAAGCCGAAGAAGCTTCTTAGATGAGAAGTGAAACTTCTTCAAAGAAAAACCAGAAACTTCTTCAAAGAAAAACCAGAAACTTCTTGGGTGAGAAGCGAAACGTCTTCAAAGAAAAACCAGAAAGTCCATTTGCCTCTTGAAAAAGCATCTTTGGGTCCCACATTTAAAGTTACTAAGGCTGAGAAACACTACAAGGGCTGAATTGTGTTACACATAAGTCACAAGAGTGTACTGAGGCGCCTATGAATTCAAGCCTGCTTATACACAGTACTTATGCGTAATCATTAAAACGCACAGGGACCGCTACTTTCATGCCAAGAGTTAAACATGTCAAAGGAAGTTAAACAAGTTGAAGGAGAAATCAGTTCAATTGGCATCTGGATTTTCCCAGTGACAAGGGTTGTCCCCCCTCCACCCAATAAAGGCTCTTATTCATGGTATGAGAGCTTTCATTGTGTCTGTCTGCTCTAAACAGGCCTTGCTGTCCGTTGAGCAGCTGTGAGTTCTTAATTGGAAAAGAAAAGCCAAACTCGGCGAAGGAGCTTCTCACAGATGGGGTGAAAATTACTTTGGAAATCTCCTCTCCCCCCCACTTGAACATTTTAAGCAGGGGTGGGGAAGGATGGCCCTTTTATGACTTAGATGACTCAGGAATTCTGGGAGGTGAAGTCCACAAGTCATAAATAGTCTCGTCTGGACTATTGTAACGCTCTCTACATGGGGCTCCCCTTGGGGTGCACCCGGAGGCTCCAACTGGTGCAGAATGTGGCCGTGCGGGGGATTATGGGAGTGACGGGGCACTCCCATGTGACTCCTCTCCTGCGCGAGCTGCATTGGCTTCCGGTGGACTTCCGGGTGTGCTTCAAGGTGTTGGTGATCACCTTTAAAGCGCTCCATGGCTTAGGGCCGGGGTACTTACGGGACCGCCTTCTGCCACCAATTGCCTCCCACCGGCCAGTTCGCTCCCACAGAGAGGGCCTCCTCAGGATGCCGTCGGCCAGACAATGTCAGCTGGCGACCCCCAGGGGGAGAGCCTTCTCTGTGGTGGCACCTACCCTCTGGAACAATCTACCCCCAGAGATACGAGTGATCTCCGACCTCCGGACTTTTCGTCGGGCTCTAAAAATCTATTTTTTTCAGTTAGCCGGGCTGTCCTGATTTTATGGTTGGTTTTAAAATTTGATATGGATTTTAATTGAAATGTTTTAAATTACGGGCCAAATTTATTTAATTATTTTAAATCTATTTTAACTTTTGTGTATAGATGTTTTTTATCTTGGCTGTTCACCGCCCTGAATCTGAAAGGAGAAGGGCGGTATAGAAATCTGAAAAATAAATAAATAAATAAATAAATAAAAAGGCCATCCTTCCCCAGTCCCCACCCCTGTTTGAAAATCATCTTTGGATCTGAATGACTGCAAGGGTAAGGGGGGAATATGTAAATAAAGGTCTTTAAATTCCTGCTTTGCGGTCGAAAATGTGCCACGTTGTACAGAAGGCAACATCTGAGCAGGCACAGGTATTTTGCCCTTTCGACAAACAAATGCAGATACTGAGAATTAAGGGACAGGAGATCATCTGGGTCTACCTTCTGGCTTGCCATTTTGCCATTATGCAAAACCTTTACCTGATGCTAGTCTTCAAATGCCACAGCTAAGCCTCCGGTTGCTAAATATTTCTTGCTTCCGTGCAGTTAGACTTTACCTATGGGTAGGCTTTATGCAAGATGCTAAATCCCAATGCATTTTGTTTGGCTTACCATGTTATGTAAATCATGGGTGATTGCCTTAGCATAACCTTCCTGGAAAATATAGTTCATTTTTCATGGACTGAAGTGTGAAGTTGTTTTTTTACGATTCAGAGCGATGTGTGAGCTGGGTCACAAACATTGGAGTCTGCATATTAGCTGTGGCAAACCATGCTTAATTTAAATGAACAATGGGTTTGAGTTAACTCAATCTGCAGTATTAACAGCAGCATTTTTACTTGCTATATACAGTATTTGAGTTTAAATTCAGTTTGCTTCTCAACAACAACCCTGCGAGGTAGCTTAGACTAAGAAAGAGTGACTACCCAGAGGCATCCAAGAAGCTTTTATTGTGGAGGGTAGACTTAAATCTCCTAGTTTAATATCTTTTCTGTTGCATCACAAATTCTAATGATTTGTCATTAGAACAGCTTGCTTATTCGTGTCAGATGCATCACAATTAAAATAAGGCTATACTATACGACATAAATTTAAAATATAAAATACAAGATTAAAATATGTACCGGTACAAATTAAACAGATCTTGCCCAGAAACTAGCAACATTAATTGTGTTCTGTCGTGTTGCCGTGAGGTCCTTAATTGTACACTGATCAGAACACAAAGGGCAGGTATATATACGTGTTGTTAGAATAGAATGAAATGGAATGGAATGGAATGGAATGGAATGGAATGGAATGGAATGGAATAGAATAGAATAGAATAGAATAGAATAGAATAGAATAGAATAGAATAGAATAGAATAGAATAGAATAGAATAGAATAGAATAGAATAGAATAACAGAGTTGGAAGGGATCTTGGAGATTTTCTAGTCCAACCCCCTGCTTAGGCAGGAAACCTTATACCACTTCAGGCAAATGGTTATCCAACATCTTAAAAACTTCCAGTGTTGGAGCATTCACAACTTCTGGAGGCAAGTTGTTCCACTGATTAATTGTTCTAACTCTCAGGAAATTTCTCCTTAGTTCTAAATTGCTTCTCTCCTTGATTAGTTTCCACCCATTGCTTCTTGTCCTGCCCTCAGGTGCTTTGGAGAATAGCTTGACTCCCTCTTCTTTGTGGCAGCCCCTTAAATATTGGAACAGTGCTATCATGTCTCCCCTAGTCCTTCTTTTCATTAAACTAGACATACCTAGTCCCTGCAACTGTTCTTCATATGTTTTAGCCTCCAGTCCCCTAATCATCTTTGTAGCTCTTCTCTGCACTCTTTCTAGAGTCTCAACATATTTTTTACATTGTGGCGACCAAAACTGGATGCAATATTCCAAGTATGGCCTTACAAAGGCATTATAAAGTGGTATTAACACTTCATGTGATCTTGATTCTATCCCTCTGTTTATGCAGCCTAGAACTGTGTTGGCTTTTTTGGCAGCTGCTGCACACTGCTGACTCATATCTAAATGGTTGTCCACTAGGACTCCAAGATCCCTCTCACAGTCACCACCATCGAGCAAAGTACCACATATACTGTACCTGTGCAGTTTGTTTTTCTTGCCTAAATGTAGAACCTTGCTTTTTTTCACCATTGAATTTCATTTTGTTAGAAAGCGCCCAATGTTCAAGTCTGTCAAGATCCTTCTGTATCTTAAGCTTATCTTCTGGAGTGTTGGCTATTCCTGCCAGCTTGGTGTCATGTCACCACAATCACAAAGGACAGAAGCCACCGGATAGCCCCATTTGTTCAGGGTGTCTGGATTTTGTATTCATGTGCAGTTTGTTCAACGATTTCCATATTTCCCAGTTTTCATCAGACCCAAGTACCCAAGCTCCTCCGTTGTTGGTTCCATCCAGTGTTGATTTTTGTAGCTTTCCATAGGTCCACTCTGCTTTCAACTTCTTCAAACTCTTCCGTCCACCACAGGAAGCTTTTCCTGGATTAGAACAGCTGAGTTTGCACAAGGCACTAAGCCTAGCTCAAATATCAGGTTACCCCTCTAGTTAAGGATTTGTTCTACCAGCTGTGACAAAATGCTGGCTTAGTTCTTCTCAGTTCCTTTCTGGCCTTGAATCAGACAGTGGAGGTTGAATCCGACACACCCAAAACTTAGCCTTGGTTCCAAGCTCTGGATCACGAAAAGTCAATACTTATAAGGTATAGGCCTACTTTCTTTCAGTGAAGAGGACCTATATGGCGTTGCTTATTCTCACCATGTATTGTAGCTTAACTTCTGATAGTTAATTTATCCTCTCCTGGCAGCTTCTGGTTGCCATAGCTATCCATAAATAACACTCATGTTTTTTTTTTCCTGAACTTTTCATGCTGTACTTCACATTAGCATTCCAACCATGTGTATCTGCCAACTTCTGGGGCCTGCGTCTTCTCAAGGTTTTCCTCAGAGGCTGAGAAATCCCAACCACCTCCGTGTAAGAGGTAGGTGCGTTTCCCCCAGATGCACAAAAATGTCGGTTCAAAGGGAAGGGAAACGATCACGCAGTGCTTTGATAGCTTTATCAATCAGTAATGAATTCCTGAGTCAATAATCTTGCGGTGTCTTCATCAGATCAATAAGATCTGTAATTAGTGGTAAATTTAGAGCCAGATCAAGCCTTAAACTATGCGTAAAACACTCCTCCTTGGATCACTGTATGTACTTCAGGAATGGGGATCAATTTATGTTCTTCCAAATAACATTTTCTGCTCTTGTACGGTAGTGAAGTTTGGGGCAGATCCTTAGGCCATCAGATTTTTTTCAAATAAAGGTAGTCCTTGACTTACGACCACAATTGGGACCAGAATTTCCATTCCAGTTTTACGACCTTTTTTGCAACAATTTTAAGTGAATCGCTGCAGTTGTTAAGTGAAACACTCAGCTGCTAAGCAAATCTGGTTTCCCCCATTGACGTCGCTTGTTGAAACAGGTTGCAAATGGCGATTGCACGACTCCAGGACGCTGCAACCAATATACAAATTGTAAACCGCCCAGAGTTACACTATGGTAAGATGGGTGGCCAAAGCAGGTAGTCCTCAACTTACAACGATTCATTTAGTGACCGTTCAAAGTTATAGAGGCACCGAAAAAATGACTTATGACCATTTTCATCTTTATGACCAGCGGTGGTATTCAGCCGGTTCGTACTGATTTAGGCGAACTGGTAGCAGTGACTGCGCACCTACCCTGGCATAATGCTGTCCTATTTAGCCACGTTTTTGAGGCTGGGCACATGCGTGGAAGGCGCATGCCTGAGCAAAGCGCATGCACAGAAGGCCGAGCGCATGCACAGAAGGCGCACACGTGCACAAAGCAAGTTTATGGGCGTGCTGCGAACCAGTGGTAAGAATATGTAAATTCTATTCTATTCTATTCTATTCTATTCTATTCTATTCTATTCTATTCTATTCTATTCTGCTCTGCTCTGCTCTGCTCTGCTCTGCTCTGCTCTGCTCTACTCTACTCTACTCTACTCTACTCCACTCCACTCCACTCCACTCCACTCCACTCCACTCCACTCTACTCTACTCTACTCCATTCCATCCCATTCCCATTCCCATTCCCATTCCCATTCCCATTCCCATTCCCATTCCCATTCCCATTCCATTGTCAGTGGAGAAGCTAGATTCACTTAACTGTGTTACCAACTTAATGACTGCAATTATTCATTTAACAACCATGGCTAGAAAAATCATAAAATGGGGCAAAACTCACTTAGCAAGCATCTCAGTTAATAACGTAAATGTTTAGGCTCAATTGTGGTCGTACGTTGAGGACTACCTGTACATTTTAAACATAAATAGATGGCAGTAGCCAAGTGCCCAAATTTTGATCATGTGACCATGAGGATGCTGCAACAGTCATAAGTATGAGGACTGGTCATAAGACACTTTTTTTTCCAGTGCATTTGTAACCTTGAACGGTGGCTAAACAAATGGTTGTAAATTGAGGACTATCTGTATGAGGGATGTTTAACTGCACCTTTGTGGGTGCAATCAAAGTAACACTTCCCCCATCTGCTTCCTCTAGGTAATACTACAGTCCTTCTGCATCCTGCAGTCATAATACAAATATTTTGCTAGATCATAAGGATAGAGTCTTATTTAGGAGGTGGAAATAGATTTATTATATTTGCTTTTACACAATGAATGGCATCTATTCCCAAACAGATGTCAGTACTTAGGCTGATTTAGATCCAAGAGCATCGAACGAGTAAATGAGTTTCCATTTACTCTAGGTGCCATCAATGGTGTAAGTAAAATCGGGTTGTTGAAAGACATATCCATCTGATTCAGTTCCAAACAGGGAGAAAGACACTGGAAACATGAAGGCTGATTGGAAAGAGGGTTTATTGATGGACAGGACTACATGGGTTTGAGGTCCTGGGCAGCTGACCACATTGGAGTGGAGAGTGAGGGTTATTTATACCTTCTCTTGGGCCTTGCCCTTGAGCTTCCTGTTCCTGTGCAAGAAATGGCTGTGCAAGAAATGACTATTGGCTGTCGTCAGATTCCCAGGGGGCTATGTGGGGCAGGGGTGGGTTCTACTTACCTTTACTACCGGTTCGCAATGGGGCCGCACGTGCTCGCTTCGCTCATGCGCACGCACGCTCCTTTGCGCATGCGCAGAAGCATTTTGAACCGGTGCAAACCGGGGGCAACCCACCACTGAAGTAAGGTCATGTTTGTCTGAATCAAGTTTGGTTGAACCTTGGGCTGATGCAATGTCCCCAGAGATTTTGCAATGCAGTGGGCCCTGCTGCTAGATAATCCTATTATGTCCTGGAGAGTCATGTCTTAATCCCATCACCCTTGAGCTGAAGGTCTTTTGTTTTGTAGCTAGGCTGGCCTAGTCCTTCTCAATAGGCACCAAATATCTGCTGGGGGCAGGGAGCTAAAGCTCTGAGTTTCTGTCTCCCTTAAGATTTCTATTTCTCTTTTAGGGGAAATACAGTACTCTGCCTTTTTAATACTTCCTAAAATATTTCATTCTTCTAGGAGAGGTGAGTGCTAACTTTCTACAGGGTTCAATTTGAATTCTATTTCCAAACAACTCATGGGCATGTATCCTTACTGCCCACCAACCCCCAAAAAACCAATTATATAGCTGATTATGTGCCTAAAGTGGATAAGCAAAGGCCTCCATGTTCCTAATGAGATTGGCAAAGGAAGCTGCCAGAGGCCTGAATCAACATGTTCATCCCCAGGTTTCGTAAGCCAATTGTGCAAAGTTTGCTGAGGAACCAACCCTGAACTTCTACACCATTACTGACATTGGCATTGTTGCTAATTTGATTTATAACCTGTGGCTCTTTGCAGTAGAAACCTTTACTGCAAGAACCCAGTGCAATTTTGGACAAAACCCGCCTTATTTGAGACCTTAAATCAGACCTTTGACTTTTGGTCCTCAAAAAATAGTCTGCTGAACCTCAATTAAGGGTGAGGGATTGAATAGGTAGCTTGTTGATTTTATTCTTTGTTAATCTGGTGTTTTTGGAATAGAGTTTTGGAACAGGGAAAAGCCTAATTTTTTACATTGCTGTATCTTCTAACACAGCGGTTACCAACTGGTGCTCCATGGACCACTGGTGGTCCGTGAGAAAATTTTGGTGGTCCACAGAAAAATTATTTGCATTTTTTTATATTGCACTAAATCAAGGGTCCTCAAAGTATGGCCCCTGAAATGAACGCTTGTATTGCTGCAGAAAGTCTCCTCCTTCGGGGTCTTTTTGTATGGGTCGGAGGGGGGCAGGAATTCCGACTTGGGGTCTGCTTCAGCCTCCTGGTGCAGGGCTTTGGGTGAAGGCTGGAGGGAAGTGCTGCTGATGGCGAAGAGCCGGAGGGCCTCGTTCCAGTGGACTGCCATCCATCAGAGCCTTCCCCAGACTCCAGAACTGGCCCACGTTCCTTCGCAACCTCCTTATTGTCTAAGTCTGCCGCCAGCTGTGCTGGTGGCTGGCGGGCCACAACAGATTCCCCTGATCAGTGTAGGATCCATTAGAGCATCTCGGAGATAGTCATCCATGCCTCTAGAAAAGTCAAACTCTCCATTTCATTGGCTGAAAGGTCATACAGTCAGGAAAGTTCTCCTGACACCTTCCATAAAATTACAGTATGTCCTATCAGGTTCCTTGCAGAATCTTGAAGTGGTCCTTGTCCTGGTTTCTGAGGCAATAGACAATTAGTCTACCTCCTCTTTTATGAGCCATGGTGGTGCAGTGGTTAGAGTGCAGTACTGCAGGCTTCTTCTGCTGTCTGCCGGCTACCAGCAATATGACAGTTCGATTCTCACTGGTTCAAGGTTGACCTCAGCGTTCCATCCTTCCGAGGTCGGCAAAATGAGGACCCAGATTGTTGGAGGCAATAGGCTGACTCTGTAAAGCCCATAGAGAGGGCTGTAAAGCACTGCGAAGCAGTATATAAATCTACATGCTATTGCTATTTATGTGACGCCTTTCAGATATTTGATGATCACTATCAACCCTACTCAGTTGTCTCTTCTACAGGCTATCTATATCCAATTCCTTTTACTGTCCCATTGGGATTTGTTTCTAAACACCTCACCATGATGATAGCCTTCCTCTAAACTTCCACCATAAATGTATTTCAAGCAGGGTCTGACCAGGGCAGAATAGAATAGAACAATTACTTCCCATGGACCTGGACTCTGCTCCTGTTTACACACCCCAAGAGAACATTTGTACGATGACTTATATTTAACTTGTAGTCAACAAGGACACTCAGGTCATTTTCTCGTTTTCATGACACTGCCTTCAGGGGTCATCTGGGGACTGAGCTAGGTTCTCCTCAACAGAAGATAACAGATTTAATGTTTGCCTAATCTATGTGATATCCTATATCGGTAGCTCATCTTAGAAAATCGTCAAGGCAATGATCACGGCCCATTAGGTCCATGACAGCCTCCTGCAGCCAGGGGTTGGCTTCAAAATTTTTAGCAAGTATGCTGCCCAGTTGCTGGGTGGGCATGGCCATGGTGGGGGGGATTTTTGCCCTCCCTGGTCGCCAGAGGCTTTTTTTGATCCTCCAGGAGGGTGAAAACGGCCTCCCCAGGCTCCGGAGGCCCTCTGGAGGCTGGAAATGGGCCCATTTCTGGCCTTCCTGAACTTCTGGTAGGCCCATTTTTCACCCTCCCTGAACCTCCGCGCGTGTCCTGTACTTACCTGCATCCAGAATGGGCTGCGTGGGGACTCCTGGGAGGGGCGGGGTGGGGTGGGTGGTGCCACCAGGAGTGGGATTTGGGGGTTCTTCAAACTGCATAGAATCTTAGCTAGAGGTTCTCCCGAACCCCTGCAAACCCCCAGCAGCCCACCCCTGCCTGCAGCTCTCTGCCAGCGAAAACTGAGCGCGCACCCCCAAGTTTCATTTTCACTGGCAGAGGGCTACAGGAGGTCATCGCGGCCGAAAATGGAGCCCGGAAGGGACGCATGTGGCCTTCCAAGCTCTGTTTTTGTTGGCAGAGGCACTGCAGGCTGGTCCTTTGCTGTTTCCAGGGCAGCCCCGCGGGCCACATCTAAGCAACCCACAGGCCGGATCCGGCCCGTGGACCTTGAGTTTGACACCCGTGACATAGAGGAAGAGATCTGGACAGGCAAGTGGACCACCGACCCCATTCTAGCCCAGCCATAGAGAGAGATAATTCGGAGACCACGAACTTAGAGAAGCATTACGTGCTTACAGAAGAGGCTTCTCTATAGATTCATAAACTATTAGCAGCTGTAAGAACGTTGGAGTTGCACTAGCGCACATATATACTACACAAGAAATATCTTTCCAGTTATCCATTGTTAGGGATACCTATAGTCTTGTTTTTATTCAGCCCCCTGCTTTTCAGTTTACGTGGATTCATGAACTGGTCTACCACAACCTTGCCTTCTAATTGTTACCCATGTAAATTAACTTGCTATTTACATTTCCTCTCTTGCTCAATGCAACTGATGTCTGACAACAGATCTGGCTGCAGCTGGAGAAATCCAAGCCTCCAATACGGTGTTAATGATCTCTTAATAACTGAGCAGTTTTATGTGCTATTAGGAAGCTCCCGGCAGGAAGGACTGAATCCATCTTAATCACCACTTGCTCTTGATCATCAAAAAAAAAAAAAAAAAAAAACATGCAAAAGTCCCTAGGATCAAAGAAAACCTGCAAAATTATCTGTGTTCCACAGAGGAAGTAAATTTTGATCGAAAGGGTAAAATTACAGGACTCTCAATTGTGCTAGAAACAAGATCAGGGGTGTCCAATTTTAGCTATTTTAAAACCTGTGGATTTCAACTCCCGGAATTCCCCGGGCAACCATGAATTCTAGATGCTGGCTGGGGAATTCTGGGAATTGAAGTCCACAAGTTTTAAAGTTGCCAAGGTTGGGCACCCTTGCTTTAGATAGAGATCCATTGCATTTAAATGGCTGAAATTCAATTTGGGGGTAAGAGAGCTGCAGAAGTCTGTCTGATCTAAGCCATCTATTCATTTCTCTTCTTTCTCTCTTCTCTGGAACGAATTCCCAGGGAAGAAACAGGTTGCAATTAACACCATACCAATACATGATTACCTGCATCATCTATATTGTAATTTCTTAATTAGGAGGACGAAACGTAGCAATCAAGACTGCATAATCACATGAAACTAGCTATAATTAATTTTCTAGCACCGAGGCCCACTCATGTTTCTAGGCTTGTAGTTCTACTTTTATCTTAAATACTGAAAGATGATTCATTTCTTGCTCAGGAGTGGAACTTGTACGATCTTTTCTTAGTCACTCCTCCGTCGAGCCGGCTAGCAGCAAAACCAATATATGAAAAAGGGGATTTCCTCCCTGCTCTTCTGGGTAATACGACTTTCCTGTTACCCCTGGATTTTTGGAATATGCTTCTTTATTAAATCCTACAAATCTTGAGACATTTTTATATAAGTTTAAATTAATAAGTCTGGCCTATGCATCCAATTGGCCAGATATCGGCACAATGAGCATCCTTAACCTCTCCCTTCCCCATTCCCATTCTCCATTTATTTATTTAATTTATTTATTGGAATTTGTCAAACAAAAATGAGAACAAGAATAAGAGAATAAAAATACAATGACACGGATGATGGATACGTTAGTGCACTTATGCACACATCCCTCTACTAACCACTTAAGTATGAAGTAAGGTCCATGGACGTCAATTTGTGACTGAAACTGTGAAAATTTGTTGCTGAGACAACTGAATCAGGTAGGGCATTCCAGAGTTTGACAACTCTATTACAGAAATCATATTTTTTACAGTCAAGTTTAGAACGATTTACATTGAGTTTAAAGCGGTTGTTCCAGGGGTGAAATGCTCCCGGTTCGGACCAGCTTGGGTGAGTAGGTAGCGATGGCGGCGGGCAGTTCGGACAACCGGTAGCAAAAATCCCTGCCCCTGCCCCCCATGCCCAGCTGAGCCACGCAATCATCAGAGCCTTTTTTTTTCTTTTAAATGGCTCTGATGATCCAAGCTCTGACGATCCCAGCTGAGTTGCCTGCCGATCAGGCAACTCAGCTGGGATCGTCAGAGCCTTTTGAAAGCATTTTTTAACATGGTTTTACATGTAAAAAATGGTTTTAAAAGTAAAAAAAAAAAAAGGCCACGCCCACCCAGTCACATTTACCCCCCCAAACCACGCCCACAGAACCGGTAGTAACAAATTTTAGATTTCACCCCTGGGTTGTTCGCATGCGTATTATTGCGATTAAAACAGAAAAAGTCATTTACAGGTAAAACATTGCTACTATAATTACTCCATAACCAGAATAACAGAATAATAGAGTTAGAAGGGACCTTAGGAGTCTTCTAGGCCAACCCCCTGCTCAGGCAGGAAACTTTATACCCGTGATGGCGAACCTATGGCATGCGTGCCACAGGTGGCATGTGCAGCCATATCTGTGGCACGCGAGTGTTGCCCTAGCTCAGCTCCAGCATGCATGAATGCGCCGGCCAGCTGATTTTCAGGCCTTCCGGGCCCATGGAAGTCAGGAAACGGGCTGTTTCTGGCCTCCGGAGGGCCTCCGATGGGGTGGGAAAGGCCATTTTTGCTCTCCCCAGGCTCCAAGAAAGCCTCTGGAGCCTGGGGAGGGTGAAAAACAGGCCTACCAGGCCCACTGGTAACCTTTTTGTCGTTGCGTGCCAAATGGGGGGAGTGCAGGGGTGTCGCATGTGCATGCGCGGGGGGCGGGGAAACATTAAATTATGGGTGTGGACACGCAGGAGCGCGACTGCCCCCGCTTCCCCCGCTTTTGGCATGTGACGGCAAAAAGGTTAGTCATCACTGCTTTATACCATTTCAGACAAATGGTTGTCCAATCTATTCTGAAAAAACTCGTGTGTTGGAGCAGCCACAACTTCTGGAGGCATGTTGTTCCACTGATTAATTGTTCTAGCTGTCAGGAAATTTCTCCTTAATTGTAGGTTGCTTCTCTCTTCTGCTCTCTTGAAATACATCTGAATCTTGATCCCACAGAACATTTCCTTATGATGACATTTTACAGCCTGTTGGCATTTGAAGGAAAGAAGAGGACAATCGGATAGAGGCACTAATCATAGTAAGCCTTCCAGCAGCTGTGATTTTTCCTGATTTTTGAGGAGCAATATATCCTGATAGGGTTCAGAACAATTTGCAGTTCATCATTCAATAAAGATTGACATATCAGCCTTAACACTAAGTTATCAACTTTAGGCAGACTAGTGCCTAAAGTTTTTTTAAAGAAAAAAAAGAAGGGTCAAATTGACTTGTGGTATATTGAAGAGAATTTTTGTTTTTTAAAAAAATGTGTTTCAGAAAGAAATTGGGAGAATTTCAGCCTCCCACTAACCGGGCTTTCATAAGGAAGTTGATCTAAATACCGGTATATGTTTTTTTTAAAAAAAAAAAAATTACTCCAAATTGAGTCATTTGGATATATCTGGGGATAATGGAGGTAGTTTGGTCTAGTGCAGTGATGGCTAACCTTTTTGCCATCGCGTGCCAAAAGCGGGGGGGTGAGGGGGAGAGTGCAGGGGGGGGTTGTCACATGCATGTGTGCCCACACCCATAATTCTATGCACCCTCCTGCGCATGTGCACGCAACATCCTTGCACTTCCCCCGCTTTTGGCATGCGATGGCATGGTGGGCCCAGTAGGCCCATTTTTCGCCCTCCCCAGGCTACAGAAGCTTTCTTGGAGCCTGGGGAGGGCAAAAACAGCCTTCCCCACCCCCACCCCCGGAGGGCCTCTGGAAGCCGGAAATGGCCCATTTGCCGACTTCTGGTAGGCCCAGAAGGCCCGATAATCAGCTGGCTGGTGCACACACATAACTGCTGAGATGCTTGTGTAAAGCAACAGAATCTAGATGTTCTTGGGAAATTTTTTTAAAAAATGAGGATATGACATTATTCAAGAGTGGGGAAAGGGGGTAATTGAGTCAAGCAGTTTAAGAACCAGTGAACCAAAGAAATCTAAAGATTCAAAATTGCTGGAGCTTGGATTTAAAGACCTCTAAAGTGTCTTAGCCATTGGTGCAGTAGATGGTCTCTTAAGTACCTCTACTTCTCTTACACTGCTCTTCGGCTCCTCATTATTTTTAGAGGAATTGGCACAGGACAGGTTACGTTTGTTTATTTTATCAGATTTGTTCAGGCTGCCTAACCCTAAGAAGACGCTTGGATTTTTCAATAGATGGTTATGAATTGGAAAAAAATACAATTAGTGCCTACAACATTTCTGATGACAAGCAAAGGTATTGTTGTGGCCTGCCAGCGGCCTGCGCGGATCGTGGCTGATCCCGATGACAACGAGGCTGGTGTGGAGTCATGCCAGCAGCCTGCACAGCCGGCGCTCGCATCGGACAGCGAGGAGGCTGAAGAGGATGTGGTGCCAGAGGCAGAGACTCAGCCAGGGCCTTCAGAACCTCCTTCAAGTGGAGAGAGCGAAGTGGAGGAGCCTCTCCTCAATGCTCGAGCACGTAGGGCTGCCAAAAGGCAGGAGTGGCTACTCAGGAGGAGGAGGTCTCCTTGAGAGTAAGGTTTGAGGATAATTGGCCACTCCCTTAGCCTATTTAAGTCACATGCAGTTAATAATTTCTTGCTGGAAACAACGTGTAATTATTAAAGAGCATTTTTGAAGAGTGAGTGTCTTATCGTATCTTGTCTTCTGGGCTGATTGCCAACCTTTGCCAGACTTTGTTTATTCTTGGTATGTTATAACTTTGATAAGGACCATTGGTGTGTGTCACAATCCTTGGGAATCCGGAGCTGGGGTAGAACAGATATTAATTTTAAATCTACTTCTAGGATTCCTTCACCTCTTAAGTACCTTTAAAAGAAAAGGACAAAACATGGTTTGTGGGATTCTTGGTGCTCTCTGAGCTTGGTGGTTTTCTTTCAGATGTTTCATTACCAAACTAGGTAACACCATCAGTGCTAGAAGGGAGTGGGGTTTACTGTTTGTTTATATACAAGTGGCTTGTGGGAATGTTCTTGGTGGTTCCTTGATTAGGCTGTTGTTTGCTGAGTTGGATAATGAAACACCTTTAAGAAAACAACCAAGCTCAGAGATTACCAAGGAGCCCACAATTCAACCCTGAGCTACAAACATTCTCTTTTATTGGTAAAATATGAGTTGTATACATTTGGGATTTGGCCAGGGGTGAAATGCTCCCGGTTCGGACCAGATCGCCTGATCCGGTAGCGATGGCGGCGGGTGGTTTGGAGAACCGGTAGCAAAAATCCCTGCCCCCCCCATGCTCAGCAGAGTTGCACGATCATCAGAGGCTTTTTTTTTTTAACTTTTAAAAGCATTTTTTCTACAACCTCTTCCAACAAAAAAAATGCTTTTAAAAGTAAAAAAAAAAGCCTCTGATGATCGCGCGGCTCAGCTGGGATCATCAGAGGCTTTTCAAAGCATTTTTTTCTGCAACCTCTTGGCCGAAGAGGTGGTAAAAAAAATGCTTTGAAAAGTCTCTGACAATCCCAGCTGAGTTGCCTGATCGTCAGAGAGGCTTTTCAAAGCATTTTTTAAAATGCCTCTCTGAAGATCCCAGCTGAGTTGCCTGATTGCCAGAGGCTTTTCAAAGCATTAGAAAGAATGCTTTGAAAAGTTAAAAAAAAAAAAGTTGGCCACGCCCACTCAGTCAGATTACACCCCCCCATACCAAGCCACGCCCACAGAACTGATAGTAACACATTTTACATTTCACCCCTGGATTTGGCCATACCTAGGTAGTAATTGCCATGTTGCTACTAGTCTGCTATCCGGGTACTATCTATTTCAAGACTCTGAACTCTATTTTAAGGGTTCTTCTACTGAACTTAGACCAAAAAACTATTGAAATAGAAAAAAAGCTTGGTGAGATGACATACACAATTGGAACATAACCTTGGAAGGCTACAACCAAAGGAACAGTGAGGGAGTTATGTTTTATATGTAAAGAAAACATATGTTTGCAGAGAATTTCACAAATTAGAACATGGAAAGTCCGTTGAGAGATTTTGGTATGGATAAAAGGGGTTTGTGTGTGTGAGACAGAAGTGATGTCATTGTTGGACTTTATTATAGATTTCCTGGACATACAGAAGATATGGATGAGGTCTTTGTTAGATGACCAAATTTTCAAAGAGGCACATGGGAGTAGTAAAAGAAGATTCAACTATCTCGACATCTGCTGGGAATCTATTTCTGCCAAGAAGTTCAACAAATTCCTAGCCTTTCTTGCTGACAACTTCATTAATCAGAAGGAAGAAGGAGGAAAAGGAGGATTTGCTATCCAGGACCTAATCCTTACCAACAGGGAAGAATAGAATAGAATAACAGAGTTGGAAGGGACCTTGGAGGTCTTCTAGTCCAACCCCCTGCTTAGGCAGGAAACCTTACACCACTTCAGACAAATGGTTATCTAATCTCTTCTTAAAAACTTCCAGTGTTGGAGCATTCACAACTTCTGGAGGCAAGTTGTTCCACTGATTAATCGTTCTGTCAGGAAATCTCTCCTTAGTTCTAAGTTGATTCTATCCTTGATTAGTTTCCACTCATTGCTTCTTGTCCTGCCTTCTGGTGCTTTGGAGAATAGCTTGACTCCCTCTTCTTTGTGGCAGCCCCTGAGATATTGGAAGACTGCTATCATGTCTCCCCTAGTCCTTCTTTTCATTAAACTAGACATACCCAGTTCCTGCAACCCTTCTTCATATGTTCTTCATACCGTTCTTTATAACAGGGAAGAATAAGTTGAGGAAGTGACATTAACTGGAACATTGGGAGCAAGTTACCATATTGTCCTTGAATACGATATCAAGGGAAGAAAGAATAAAAAAGACACAGATTTCTATAGCTGATTTCAGAAGGTAATGTATGATGAACCCTTATGGAATACAGATGAGATCCAATATAGTGACATCTTGAAAGAGAAAAATGCCCAGGGAAAATGGGAAGTTCAATGAAAGGAGGTACAATGCTGAAGTCACAACAGCAAATGATAGTAGAAGAAAAAGTAATAGCACATAAAGAAACTAGTGTGAATATATGCAGAGCCTTCTAAAATGCTGGGGCTGGGGGGGAGGGATTTAGGAAACAAGACAGGAAATGTAAGGAGGAGCATATATCCACACAAAGCAGTTGCTAAAAACTTTAGGGATTGGGTCAGAAAGCTAAAATTTGACCTGAAACCTATGTGACTTGATTGATTGATTGATTGATTGATTGATTGATTGTCATATTTATATGCCACCCTTCTCCCAAGGGACTCGGGGCGGCTCACAGAATAAAACAACCCAACAATAAATAGAATTAAAATGTTAAAATCCAATTTAAAAACCCCAAATCCCCCAAATTAAAATGCACGGCAGATCAGGGAATTTGCTGAAAGAGCCATGTCTTTAGGTCGGCGCGGAAGGTGCGGAGGTCGGGGGCCGTCCGGAGCCCAGTGGGTAAACCATTCCAGAGGGTCGGTGCGACCACAGAGAACGCCCTCATCCTGGGGGCCACCAGCCAACACTGGCCGATGGGACCCGGAGGAGGGCAGTCCTATGTGAGCGCACTGGGTGGTGGGAGGCCGGTAGGAGGTAGTCCTGCAAGTACTAGAATTGCAAGAATTGCAATTGCAAGAATAGAAGTGCAAGAATTGCCCAAAGCACCAACAGCAAAAATGAAATAGCAGGAAAAGCCAAGTTGAATTGCTAACGGGTGATGAAAAGAAGGCATTATTTTTTTGCTTATTTATCTCAAATACATGACTCTGGGTGCTAACAATATTCAATAGTGTGTGTGTTTATACATGCATATATAAAAACAATAAACACACAGCTGTACAAGATGACTGGACTGAGCTGAAGGTCAGGGTCAAACATATCAGTTTAAGGTCTCTGCGCCCCTGTAAAAGACCTAAGAATAGCCTTCCTTGAAGTCCAGTTGACTCAGATCTGGTTCCAATTCGCCTTGACCATTAGTAATTCAGGTTCTAATGTATAGGTAAGAATTTCTTTTTTCAAAATGAAAAAGGTCTTCTGCAGTCATGACATAAGCCTAAAACTGAAAATCAGGCTTGTCAGATGTTACTTCTTTTCTATCCTGCTCTACGCAGTAGAGAGTTGGTTTCTGACAGAAAACCACTTGAAGAAACTAGAAGCATTTGAAATGTGGATTTACAGACAGCTATTACGTATAAGCTGGGTTAACAAAATCACAAATGAGGAGGTGATAAGCCACCTGGGAAAGCAAAGGGAAATCATTAAGGCCATTCAAAAGCAAAATTTAGAATATTTTGGAAATGTGATGCGACACCCAGAAAAATACAGCATCCTTCACTTAATCCTCCAGGGAAAGATTGAAGGCAAAGGAAGCCCAGGCAGAAGAAGAACATCATGGCTTCAAAACCTAAGGGACTGATTTGGACAAAACTCAGCAGCACTTTTTCATGCAGCTATTGACAAAAATAGGATTGCCAAGATGATCGCCAATGTCAGATGACGGATATGGCACAAAAAGAAGAAGATGTATAGGTAGCATGAAGTAAACTTGTAGTATTTTTGAACTCTATCCCGATCCCTGACTTCTTGTACTTGACAACCACAGCCGAGAAAAATTACAAAGACCTGTCATCAGAACCAGGAAATGGCCAGCAGAATCAAGACTAAGCTGACCTCTGGAGGTGCTGATGTCCCAGAAGATTGGACCAAAGCAGAAAATGCTGTCCTTCTGGGCTTAACTTGTATTTAATATCTGTTCTCCCTCTTAGTTCAAGGAGGAGCTGTATCTTAGAATAGTCCAGGCTGTGACGTTTAATTAATTTAGATGAATTCAAGTTTCCAAAACCAGCTGACTGTTGAAGTCAGGCTGTTGAAGTCAGGCTGTTGAAGACACTAACAGAAGTGATTTCAGAATTTGCTAACTATATTCTTGGACACCTCTTGGGAGGGTGAGGTCCTAGAAGACTGATAGAGAGCAAATGTTGTCTGGTCTCCAAAAAAATAATGGAAGGAGGAGAAAAATTACACACTTGTCAGCTTGACACTTTTACTGGGCAAGCAGATTCTTCAGCAGCATGCTTGTGAGCACTTAGATGAGAATGTGTCAATTAACAAGAGTCAGCTGTGGCTGAGTTTGTCAGCAAGAAGACATGTCGGACCAAACCTACTTCTTTAATAACTTAATAGATTGACAGAATACTGTGGAAACACACCTCACCAAAGCATTTGACAAAGTTTCCATTAATTACTTCATTATTAATGTGATAACATGTGAGCTAGATGATACAACTGTTGGATGTAACCACAGCCAGCTGAGGGGAAACTTCCAAAGAATACTGATAAATGGCCTCCCCCAGACCGGAGTAGTGTTGAGTAGAAGGGTTCAACATTTGTATTAATCATCCGTGTGACCCCTGGATGATGAGGTTGAGCAGATGAGGATCAGAACTGCAGACGGCAACATGGGGAGCTAAATGTCTATGGAGATTCTCAGTCATCCAGGTCATGGTTGTCCCAAAGGTGCTTTTTCAAAAAGCAACTGGACTTGAAGATTTTCCTTGAAGATGTGTCACTTCTCATCATTCAGTTTCACTTCTGCATTCAGTTTTGGTCGCCACGATTTTAAAAAGATGTTGAGACTAGAAAGAGTGCAGAGAAGAGCAACAAAGATGATTAGGGGACTGGAGGCTAAAACATATGAAAAATGGTTGCAGGAACTGGGTATGTCTAGTTTAATGAAAAGAAGGACTAGGGGAGACATGATAGCAGTGTTCCAATATCACAGGGGCTGCCACAAAGAAGAGGGAGTCAAGCTATTCTCCAAAGCATCTGAGGGTAGAACAAGAAGCAATGGGTGGAAACTAATCAAGGAGAGAAGCAACCTAGAACTAAGAACAAATTTCCTGACAGTTAAAACAATTAATCAGTGGAACAACTTGCCTCTAAAAGTTGTGAATGCTCCAATACTGAAAATTTTTAAGAAGATGTTGGATAACCATTTGTCTGAAGTGGTGTAGGGTTTCCTGCCTAAGCAGGGGGTTGGACTAGAAGACCTCCAAGGTCCCTTCCAACTCTGTTATTCTATTCTATTCATCCAAAAAGCTTCTTTGGTTCTGATGAATGGTGAAGGATGGAAGGAGTTATATTCCTTGTAGTCATGTGGTTGTTCACATTCATTCTGAGAGTCATTGAGGACACTTGGAGGTTTATCTATGCCCTCAGAGTCATCCGAATAGTGCAAATAGGTGTGAACATTTCTTGGAACTGCTGAAAGGATTGTTTTAAACAGGAGGTAGATAGTGTGATATCCCTCCCCCTTTGTTGAGAGAGGTCTGTTCAATCTTAATGTAGATGGCCTCCTAAACCCCTCTTTCAAACCAGCAATCCTCTCTGTCCAAAATGTGGATTTTGCTATCTTGAAAAGAGTGACCTTTGTCCTAATGGGCTTGTTCTCTTATGTTGTGCCATATGTTTGTGAAGCGGTTGTTTTGTTTCCCCAGTGTAAAGATATGCACATGTCTCACTGCACAGATCTGTATAATGTGATACATGCAGTACAATGCAGTGAGACATTAGAACAGCTTCCCCTGTCTCCTGAGTTATTCTACATCAGAATGCCAAAATGGTATGGGATTTGTAGTACAGGTAGTCCTCGACTTTTGACCGGGTGCTTAGCAACCACTGAAATTTACAATGGACCCCCCAAAAATGGATTCAAAGTTCTGATAGTTGCCCACCCTTCTAGTCATGTCATTGCATTTTGATTGCTCAGCAACTGACCCGCAATTACAGCCATTTGCAGTATCCTACAATCATGTGACTGCAATTTATGAGGTTTTTGCTGCAAACTGGAGTTTATTTCCAGTTTCTGGCCAAAAATGCCCCTTAGCCAAGCAACAAGTTCACTTAGAGAGATGACACCACTTAATGGCGGCATTTGATTAACAACTGCAGCAAAAAGGTCATAGAATCGGGCACAATCACACAATGACCTGCTTTACAACTATTGTGATCTACAACTGTAATTGTGGGCTCAATTATATCGTAAGTCAAGGACTATCCGTATGGAATGTAACATCCTCAGCCAGGCTGGCATCAGTCCTGGTTTTCTTTCTATTTCTGATTGAGATTTCTCGATGTTGCTCTTCTCCTGATTTTGTCGGCTTATTCACTGTTGTTGGGTTGTTGACACTCAGCGTTTGACATGATTTCTTTGAAGCGAACTTTCTGAATGCTTTCCCTGGAAGCAAGGAGTTTTTTCTCCTAATTTGGTGGAGAGTCAGATGAATGCAATCAAACCTGCCATCTCAAATCAAGTTAAAAGGATATGATAAAAAGGGTGGGGAACTCACAGCCTTGCAGTTTCAGAGCATGATAAATGCTCCCTTTGTGCTTCAGGGTTTTTCAGAGTTCTTTTTTTTTCTTTTTTTTTTTGCTAGTTACAATTAGGTTTTCTTTTTCTTAACTGCTTTTCGTGAGCCTAAAATCTAGCAGCTTTGAGGCCTGCCCTCGTGAAGCATTTTGTTTCAGTGCCGGACATCAAGCAGTTGGTATCCATAGATCATTGTCCCCTTGACAGTGGTATCTATGGGATAGGGTCAAAAAAGTCAAGATGGCTGCTGCAGAGATGTGATTCAAGCTGTAATTTGTTTCCCCAAAAATAGGACATGTCCCGAAAATAAGGCCAAGCCTGATTTTTGGGGTGGGTGTAAATATACACGCTCCCCTGAAAGTAAGCCCTAGTGAAAGGGTGGGCGTGGCCAGCATAGGAGACAGCCCTTCCCTTCCTCAATCACCTCAGGGCTTCTCGGCCCCTTAATCGGATCAGCTGAGCCACTCAGGCTGCCATTCACGAAACAGCTGATTCACGGGTGCTGCTCAGGCTGCTGCCTCTAGCAAGTGCAGCTGCTTTTGCAGCCAATTGTGGCTGCAAAAGAAGCCGGAGGCCAAGCGTCGCACCCCACATGCCTCGCACCCTCCTTACCTAATGGTGACAGTCACAGCAGGCAATTCCGTCCACGGAACAGCTGCCTCATGGGTGCCACTCCGGCCGGCGCCTCCAGCAAGCACGGCTGCTTCTGCAGCAGGAGGCCAAGCAATGCGCCCCATGTGCCTCGTGCCGGCCTTCCAAAGGGTACTGTAGCAGCAGCTATCCACAATTTTTTTACCCTTATTTCATCCCGACCATACTGGCCTTCAGAAGGCCAGCGCGAGGCGTGAGTCTCCTGCTGCAGAAGAGGCTGCGCCCTAAGAGTACTTTTGGGGGAGAAGGCAAAGGGGGAGCAATTGCTTGCAAACTCCCACCCTGCTCCTGCCTTTCCGCTGGGTGACCCCCAGCAGCCCCAGACATCCAAAACCCACATCTGCCTGGCTCCCTTTTCCACAGTGCCCAGCTCTTTATCGAGGGGGGTGGCAGATGGGGTGGGGGAGAAGCGAGACATGTGGAGCGAGACAGGGCTCGGTCCTCTTGCCAACTCTTCTCCCGACCTTGCTGGGCATGGCAGGGCTTCCTGCCCCTGCCCAAATTGGATGCAATTTGCCTTTGCCTTCTCTCCCAAAAGCGCTCTTAGGACACAGCCACTTCTGCAGCAGGTGGGAGGTGGGGAGGGATGGGGCCGGGTAGATGCGAGACGCACATCTTACCTGCCTTGCAGCTCCATTGTGTGTCTCACTGTTGTCTGCAAGCAAACATGTTGTAGGGTAAAAAAACACCTTGTGCAAGTTCAATCAAACTGTTGTAGGTTTTTTTTTTACCCTACAACGTGTTTCCCTGCAGACAATGGTGAGACATGCGACAGAGCTGCAAGATGCGCGTCTTGCGTTTCCCTGGCTGCACCCCCAAAATAAGACCCCTCCCCCGATAATAAGGCCAAGCCCTTATTTCGGGGTTCAAAAAAATATGAGGCAGGGTCTTATTTTTGAGGAAACACAGTACTATTTTTATTAATATTTTTAATATAGAGAAAGATAATTGTATCAATATGATATATATATATATATATATATAGATATAGATATAGATATAGATATAGATATAGATATAGATATATAGATATATAGATATATAGATATATAGATATATAGATATTGCTCCAAAAGACGTATTAGGTCTTATTTTGGGGGGAAATACTACACACACACATACATATATATACAGAGGAAGGAAGGAAGGAAGGAAGGAAGGAAGGAAGGAAGGAAGGAAGG
Source organism: Pituophis catenifer annectens (assembly GCF_029215685.1). Classification (NCBI taxonomy): domain Eukaryota; kingdom Metazoa; phylum Chordata; class Lepidosauria; order Squamata; family Colubridae; genus Pituophis; species Pituophis catenifer. The sequence goes on along the minus strand of NW_027256883.1, from coordinate 16,888,077 downwards.
AAGGAAGGAAGGAAGGAAAGAAAGAAAAAAGAAAGAAAAGAACATTTTAATTGAAAGTTTTAAAAAGAATAAAAATTAATGCAAACTAAAACAGAGTAAGAAGGGGGAAAGGTAGAAATAAAAGAGAAAGCTGAAGTGCAAAAAGAAAAAGAAGAATAGAAGAAAAATAGAAAAGAAAGAAGTATGTACAATAATGTTGCTGCAGGTATCGTATATAAGAGCAAAGTTCTGTGACTTTTCCCCCAAGTGTTTATTCATCAGTTTCAAGATGAAATGTTCTGGTTTCAGTTGAACAATTTAAAAATTACTGAATCACTGGGTGTATTTGAACCCAAACTTTCCTAGCTTGTTTGCACGTCCACCAAGCATGATGAAGTGATCTTTCTTGTAGTTCATTTCCAATACAAAATTTACAAAATAACAGAGTTGGAAGGGATATTGGAGGACTTCGAGTCCAACCCCCTGTTCAAGTTGGAGACCCTGTACCATTTCAGAGAAATGACTGTCCAGTCCACTTGTAGTGGTACTCCTGAAAGGGCCACTAGAGTCTGGTTCTCTCTGTCCCTTTCCCCAGGCAATTTGGTTCCTCCCCGTTCTCAGTCACTGGCCTGACGTCCCAATCTCTCTTGCTCTGTCCCTTGTCCTGGCCTGGCCATCAGCCCATTCTGGTCGCTTGTCCAGGCAGCTCCACTCGCCCAGCTCAGTTTGGATCTGTTGTCTACTGGTGTATCTAGCGCCCCCTCTGGTCACTGGCTCGCCCACTCGCCTGGATCAGCTCGTCCCTGCTGTCTTCAGTGCATCTGGCGCCCCCTCTGGTCACTGGCTCGCCCACTCGCCTGGATCAGCTCATCCCTGCTGTCTTCAGTGCATCTGGTGCCCCCTCTGGTCACTGGCTCGCCCACTCACCTGGATCAGCTCATCCCTGCTGACTTCAATGCATCTGGCGACCCCTCTGGTCACTGGCTCACCCACTCGCCTGGATCAGCCCATTCCCACTGTCTTCAATGCATCTGGCGCCCCCTCTGGTCACTGGCTCACCCACTCGCCTGGATCATCTCGTCTCCGCTGTCTTCTGACAATAATTTGAAGTGCCTTTATGCATGCTAGATACTGCCATTCCTGCATATTCTCCAAATTTACATTTGCAATATTTTCCTCTTTCTGTAATGTTGAACATTTCAGTTTGGTGTCTGAGAGCTTTTCAGAAAGGGGCCTCTGGCATCCCGTCTGCCAAGCCATGGTTGATTGTGGCTGGTTCATAATACAAATAAACTAGGTTTAAAGGTCACAATGGCTGCTGGGCTCATAGAGGTCTGGAACCAAACAGATGACACGATGTTCTCCCGTAACCTTAGATGTTAAATTGAAGGAATAATATTTGAAAGACGGATGTTTTACTAGCCAAGCCCTTGTTTGCAAGGATTCGCAACATTTCCCTAGCGAGCCTTTTCCGCCGTGGTCCAGCAAAAACACAAGCCAGCTTTAAGTTCTTTTTCTGAATAGGATTCAGTTTCAAACAAGAGTGCTGAATTGTAGCATTGTCTCTCTAAATGCCTACCAATTTGCATTTTGAGCTTTCTTTTATGGCACTCCTAGATCAGACAGGAAGCTTTTTCATGCAATAGGCCAGGCCATATCACTAATGGCATACTCCAGATTCTCCCTGTGCAGAGAAGCTTTCGGTGGCAAATTTCATGATTTGCAAGCAAGAGAACTTCCTCATTTAATTCCTGGGCACCTTTTATAAACAAGGACATGGTTATATGGAATACAGGTAGTCCTTGACTGTCGAACACAATTGGGACTAGAATTTTAATTGCTAAGCAAGATTTCTAGTTTAATGAAAAGATGGACTAGGGGAGACATAATAGCAGTGTTCCAATATCTCGGGGCTGCCACAAAGAAGAGGGAGTCAAGCTATTCTCCAAAGCACCTGAAGGTAGGACATGAAGCAACGGATAGAAACTAATTGTGGAGAGAAACAACTTAGAACTAAGGAGAAAATTCCTGACAGTTAAAACAATTAACCAGTGGAACAACTTGCCTCCAAAAGTTGTGAATGCTCCAACATTGGTGGTTTTTAAGAAGAGAGTGGACAACCATTTGTCTGTAATGGTATAGGGTCTCCTGTAAAACCCTAGTAAGACCACACCTGGAATACCGCAACCAATTTTGATCACCAAAACTACAAAAAAAGATGTTGAGACTTTGGAAAAAGTTCAGAGAAGAGCAATTAAGATGATCAAAGACCTGGAGACTAAAACATATGAAGAACTTGCCTGTCAACGACTTCTTCAGGTTTAACCACAACAGCACATGGGCAAACAATTGATACAAACTCAAGGTAAACCGCTTCAAGCTCAATTGCAAGAAATATGATTTCAGCAACAGAGTGGTCAATGCCTGGAATGCTCTACCCAACTCCGTTGTTACAGCCTCAAATCCTCACAGTTTCAATGTCAAACTGTTTACCGTGGACCTCACCCCATTCCTAAGAGGTCTGTAAAGGGGGCGTGCATAAGCACACCAGCGTGCCTACCGTCCCTGTCTTACTGTCCCCATTTATTTGTATTTACTTCCTTTGTTTATGTTTATGTTCATACCTATACTTGTTATCTTGTATATGTTTGACAAACAAATCAATAAAATAAACTTGGGTTCTAGTCAACTAATGGTCAGCACTAAATTGGTGCTAGGTAAGAGTCAACAGAATTCAAGGGGGTGGGACTTAGGGCAGTGGTGAAATCCAAATTTTTTTACTACTGGTTCTGTGGGCGTGGCTTGGTGAGCATGGTGTGGTGTGGCTTAGTGGGCGTGGCAGGGGAAGGATACTGCAAAATCTCCATTCCCACCCCACTCTGGGCCAGCTAGAGGTGGTATTTGCTGGTTCTGTTGTTAATGTTAATGTTAATTTTATTTATATACCGCTCTTCTCCCGAAGGACTCGGGGCGGTGTACAGCCAATTTAAAAACATAAATATACAGACATCATCATTAAAAAGTAATTAAAATCAATTAAACAGTTTTGGCCAACATTTAAAAAGTTCTCCGAACTACTCAACATTTCCGCTACCGGTTCTATTAACTGCTCAAAATTTCCGCTACCGGTTCTGCAGAACCTGTCAAAACCTGCTGGATTTCACCCCTGACCCTGGCTGATTCCTCTCTTGACTCCACCCCCAGACTCCACCTGTCCTCCTCCTCCAGAATCTTACAGAATGAAATAGGCTGATTCCTCATCGAGGTTCAGACAGGCCTGCTTAATAGTTGGAAAGGAGACTACCAGGAAATATCAGAGCCATAGGATTGCCTGGGAAGTTGAAAAATATCCACGAGGACGATGATGGGAACTTACTATTTGCACTGCTGCCAAGAAAATTACATGGAGATAAGTATGGGGTGAAGCTTTAGGTTGCACCTTCAAATGACAAGTTATTAGACTGACGTATTGACCTCACATGGAATCACCTGTTCAAGTTGTCTGCAACTCCCAGCCTTCACAGACAACCAAGAAAATTACTCTGGTCAATAGTATAGAACAGGCATGTCAAACTCAAGGCCTGAGGGCCGGATCTGACTCACAGGGTACTTAAATCTGGCCCATGGGGCTGGCCTGGAAATATCAAAGGACCAGTCTGTGGTGCCTCTGCCGGCCAAAACGGGCTGTGGGGGAGACACATGCGCCCCCCCTCGTGGCCTGTTTTCAGCCTCCCCAATCTCCTGCAGCATTCTGCCGGCCAAAAATGAGCCACATGAAGGACCTGCAAGGGTGCTGCAGGACCCATCTCCTCCCATCCCCCACCCCCCGCTGGCCAGGGGTGAAATCCATCAGGTTCTGACAGGTTCTGGAGAACTGGTAGCAGAAATTTTGAGTAGTTCGGAGAAACAGAAAATACCACCTCTGGCTGGCCCCAGAGTGGGGTAGGAATGGAGATTTTGCAATATCCTTTCCCCAGGAGTGGGGAGGGAATGGAGATTTTGCAATAACCTTCCCCCAGGAGTGGGGAGGGAATGGAGATTTTGCAGTATCCTTCCCTTGCCACGCTCACCACACCACGCCCACAGAACCAGTAGTAAAAATTTTTTGATTTCACCACTGCTGCTGGTCCACGGAGGAGAACTACAATGTTGATCTGACCCTCAAAGAAATCCAGTTTGACACCCCTGATATAGAATATCACCTAGAGATTTCAAAAGACCAGAATAGAAGCACTTCTTTAAACCAAGTGACAGCCAAGGTCACCTGTCAGAGTAACCAAAGCTTTTTTTTTTGTCCCGTGGCCAGTTCTGAATCCAGCTTAAAAGTGGTTTATCACTGTGTTAGGATTAGAATTATATATTTAAAGTGTAAATCTCTGCAGCATACCTTACACTTCTATTTGAATTTCTAACAATGGATAAGAAAGTGGCTGGAAGAGATAATTGAACAGAAGATAGAGTTGAAGCCAGAATTGTTTCTCTTGGGTATTTTTGATGGGAAAATGGAGGGATAATTACAATATATAACGTTACATATATTAACAGCAAGTAGAATTGCTTTAGCACAGAATTGGAAACAGACTGACACTCCTCCAGACCAGTGGTGGGTTTCAAAATTTTTTACTACCAGTTCTGTGGGCGTGGCTTGGTGGGTGTGGCATGGCTTGGTGGGTGTGGCAGGGGAAGGTTACTGCAAAATCCCCATTTCCTCCCGATCAGCTGGGACTCGGGAGGCAGAGAATAGAAGGGGGCGGGGCCAGTCAGAGGTGTTATTTACCGGTTCTCCGAACTACTCAAAATTTCCGCTACCGGTTCTCCAGATCTGGTCAGAACCTGCTGAAACCCACCTGTGCTCCAGACCACATGATAATAAGGAAAATCTATGAATGCAGAAATGGATAGACTGTCTATGGAAATGAAGGAGAGGGAAGAATCCGAGAACTATCGAATTTGGAATGGATGGTACTCCTGGCTCGAGAGTAAACGTAAACCCTAAGGTATAAGTCGTAAAAAGTATAAATATATAGAATGTAAAATTGATAAGAAATATATGATATTGATTTGTGAGTAGATATTATGATAATTTAAATAAAGATATAACATAGGATAGTGATGTATATAAATAGAACTTTTGTAAATATGATTGTTACGGAAAATATGGATACCGATATGGAAAAGCTGTTATAAGTGTAAATATGTGTTTTGTGTTTTAAATGTTGGAAAATTCAATAAATACTATTTTTTTTAAAAAAAGAATTTCTAACAGTGAGATCTTCCACATTCAGGAAGAGGTATTATCATCCTTTGTATACACCTTGTGCCTCTTTGTGTTCTCCACCACTATTACATTACAACATGTTTCATGAGACAGTCCCAAAATAACAAAATTATAGTCTGTAGTTTCTTTTAACAGCAGGGACTAACAGAGTTTAAGCCTTCCTCAGCTAATAAACACGTAGAAGGCCAAGGAGATATCACCCTTGAGAGAATACCTTCTATTGTGGTTCAGTTTAGACAGCTAAGATCTCTGGGAAAATTGCATGCATTCTTGCTGGGTGGAGATATTTTGTGTGAATCCATGCAGTCCGTCATTTGAAATACAAACATGTTGTACTACATTCCAAGCAACGTACCAATATTCTTTGCAGCCAATTTAAGGAAGACGCTTAACCAAGGATGTAATAAAGTCAGCGGTAAAGCAAATAAGACTGTACATTATATTGAAGTAACTTCTCCAGGGTAGCTTGACTAGTTTAGCTAGCATACAACTAGCTAAGCTGGTGTTGAGTAATGCATTAGTACCAGGGGTGAAATCCAGCAGCTTCTGACAGGTTCTGGAGAACTGGTAGCAGAAATTTTGAGTAGTTTGGAGAACTGGTAGCAGAAATTTTGAGCAGTTCGGATAACCGATAGAGGAAATTTTGAGTAGTTCGGAGAACCGGCAAATACCACCTCTGGCTGGCCCCAGAGTCAGGTGGGAATGGAGATTTTGCAGTATCTTTCCCCTGCCACGCCCACCAAGCCACACCACACCACGCTCACCAAGCCACGCCCACAGAACCGGTAGTAAAAAATTTGGATTTCACCGATAGTACCAGTGTGGCATTATTATATTTTGTAGAAATAATTTATGGATTAAAAAAGCAATAGTTTTAGTGTTTGGGATTTTGATAGGGGAAAGATCTCTTCTTTACAAAAATCAGGATTTTTGGGAAAGATGAATATTGTGGGGAAAACTTTTGATATTTGAGAAATGTACTTTCAGTGGCAGTCCCGGAACCAGCGAAATCTGGGGGCTGGGCAGGGGACAGAATGTATCTGCCCTCAGTGTGGAAGGGATTGCCACTCTCGAATTGGCCTTTTTAGTCACACTAGAAGCTGTTTTAGGACCTCTTTCCAGAGCACAATACCATAGTCTCTTGAGACTGAAGGATGTCAATGCAATACTTTCGGTGGCAGACACCCTCCCCCGTATTGATCTTTAAAATTAGATTTAAGTGTGGAGTTTGAAGGCAATATTGAAAACACCTAGAGAATGTATGAACATTGGAGACTTCGGCCATCTTTTGAGGAAACTGCCCCCCCCAGCCATGATGAGGCAGAATAGTCCAAAAAACGCTAGGAAATTTATAGATGCATGGCACTCATGACTAATTAGCCATCAATAGATACACAGACATAAACAAAGTCTAAATGCTATGTAAAAGAGACAATCAACAAGCCAAAACGGGAACAAAAAGACCAAAATACCTCCCCACCAGCAATCAATACCCAGATGAATATAGATTAACTTCAAGATTAATATCAGACCTACAATCAAGTAAACAACACCCCGATCAAGAAACTGCCAAACTAGCCAACAATAAACAGCCAAGCAGAAGAACCTCTAAAACAGAGGTGGGTTTCAGCAGGTTCTGACCAGTTCTGGAGAACCGGTAGCAGAAATTTTCAATAGTTCGGAGAACCGGTAGTAAAAGTTCTGACTTTTACATCTATTCTTACATCTATTCTCTGCCTCCCAAGTCCCAGCTGATCGGGAGGAAATGGGGATTTTGTAGTATCCTTCCCCTGCCACGCCCACCAAGCCACGCCCACCAAGCCATGCCACGCCCACCAAGCCACACCCACAGAACTGGTAGTAAAAGTTTTTGAAACCCACCATTGCTCTAAAACCAACCCCACCAACAAGTGGTAAACCACTAGAATATAAACTGAGAGCAAACTAGCACCGATGATGTTACCCAATTAGATTGTTGGAAGAAATATCCTTCTGGGTTCAGTTCCAAGTGGGAAAAAGACACTGGAAACATGGTGGCTGCTTGAAAAGATGGTATTAATGGTGGACAGGATCACATGCCTTGAAGATCTTGGGTGAAGGAGAAAAAAAAAGGGAAGAGATGTTGAGAGTGCCTGAGTTTTTTATACCCTCTCTGGGCTTTTGAATTTGAGCTTGTATTCTGATTGGTTGTCAGACTCCCATGGGGCCATGCAGGGGCAACTCTGTAGGCTGTCCTGAGTCCCAAGTTTGGTTGACACTTGCTGGGTGATGATGTAATGAAAGGGGCTTTGGGCAATTCTTATTATGGCTCTGCTTGAAGGAGATAGATCTTCGATATGTAGAATAGAGTGGCCCAGGCCTTAATGGCCCATTGACAAAGGTGTGTGTGTGTGGGGGGGCTGAGTTTCTGCCTCCCTTTTAAGGGAAATATTCTGCCCTTTTAATATTTTCTAAAATATCTCATTTTCCTAGGAGAGGGGTGGGTGCTAACTTCCTACAAGATAATGAAACATCTGCAAGAAAACAACCAAGCTTAGAGACCACCAAAATCCCCTCATTTCAACCCTGAGCTACAAATATTCTCCTTTAACATCATCATCATCATCAATCATCATCATCATAGCCATTGTCTATCACCTGCAGGGTGAAGGCCTCTTCCGCATGTTTCCAACCAATAAGGTACTGAGCTTTTTTTGTTTGCCAATTGGGCCTCCAATATTTCCTGATGTCATTCTCCTTTGTTGAGGCGGAATAGTAAGACTTGGGGGGGGGGGGGGGATAGGAAGACTGGAATTGTACATGTAAACAATGCAGTCTGTTTCTTGGAAATAGTTAAACATCATGCCTTTGCCAAAAATAAATAAATAAATTCCAGTGTTCACATGGAATCCATCTGAAAAAGCAACAAACTCTTTAGCAACGTTGATGTGATAAGAATGCTGTCCTGTCATGCTCCAAGTATCTCAGTAGGAGCTACTGCTAGTTTCCTACCACCCCTGCTCCTTCTTTTGTTGTCTTTCTTTACATAATTCTGTTTTAGAGTAGACTGTTTTAAAGGACACTATTGATATTTTTCAGGTATCTGTGAAGTGTTTATTAACATGAGAAACAGGGACTGCAATAAAACAACAATGTAAAGGACCCAACGTCTCAAAGCAATGTGAGAACAGAAAAGATCAGGAAACAAGTATGTCTCCCTATGTTATGGGATTAGCTTTGTTTTAATCACCCTGCACCAGTGGTGGGATGCTACCGGGTGAACTGGTAGCGGTGGGAGGCTCTACCCACCCGCCCAGACGCTTCTGCACATGCGCACAAGCGAACTTGTAGCAAACTAAATTGAAATCCACTACTGCCCTGCACCCAGGGGTGAAATGCTCCCAGTTCGGACCGGATTGCCCGATCCGGTAGCGATGGCGGTGGGTGGTTTGGAGAACCGGTAGCAAAAATCCCTGCCCCCCCATGCCCAGCTGAGCCACGCGATCATCAGAGGCCTTTTTTTTTTTTACTTTTAAAAGCATTTTTTCTACAACCTCTTCCGACGGGGAAAAAAAAAGCCTCTGATGATCGCACGGCTCAGCTGGGATCCTCAGAGGCTTTTCAAATCATTTTTTTCTGCAACCTCTTGGCCGAAGAGGTGGTAAAAAAAATGCTTTGAAAAGTCTTTGACGATTCCAGCTGAGTTGCCTGATTGGCAGAGAGGCATTTTTAAAAAAACCTCTCTGACGATCCCAGCTGAGTTGCCTGATCGCCAGAGGCTTTTCAAAGGATTAGAAAAAATACTGTGAAAAGTTTTTTTTAAAAAAAAGTTGGCCACGCCCACCCAGTCACATTAACCCCCTCCCCCACCAAGCCACACCCACAGAACCGGTAGTAACACATTTTACATTTCACCCCTGCCTGCACCCATAACATTTAACAGTTCATTGAAGAAACATGGGGGGGGGAGCCAAATTTATAATCCTAAAAGAATGCTCTTGTGTTCCTATAGTATTCAGAGGTAACCTGAAATCAGTGTAATCATGTGTTTAAAAAAATATGAAATCTTCCAGATATAATAGATCAGGGGTGTCAAACTCACGGCCTGTAGGCGGGATGCGTCACGCTGGCCATGCCCACTCCTGGTTTAGCGAAGGGGAACAAAGTCGCGAGACATCCTGTGACGACGCCAAGGATGATGCGAATTTGACATCCCTGTAATAGATTGTTACTCTCATCATCCATAGTGGTCATGGTGCCTAAGCCAACTAGACTAGTATAACTTTTCCAAAAAAAAAAAAAAATGAAGTAAAAAATATTTGATATTTCATGCTGTGCTGTTTCACCAGGATTTCTACCATAATGTTTTACCTATCACCTCAACATCTCCTCCCCTCCCCACATCCTCCTCCTTGGAAATTATGTAAAACTTTAAATCTGGAGAAGAGGCTAACAGAACAACACAGATTTATCTTTATAGTCTAAATAATTAGATAATTATCTATTGAAGATACTTCAAACTGCACCGAGTTTAAATAATGGAAATGATGACCTATGATTCTTTGATAGTATTAGAAAGGTAAGAGGAAGGAGGAAAGGGAGGGAGGGAGGGAGGGAGGAAGGAAGAGAGGGAGGGAGGGAGGGAGGGAGGAAGGAAGGAAGGAAGGAAGGAAGGAAGGAAGGAAGGAAGGAAGGAAGGAAGGAAGGAAGGAGTGGGAGAAGCACTTATGTGGAAGGGTAGGTGATATTTCTGCGCCAGCACTTGTAACTGGTACTTGGATGCCTGTCATATTTATGAGACCGCTTTCAAATTACTGAGCAGTGAAACCAGTAGTGCAACTTTTAAAAAATAAGTTATAATCTTAGGAATGCAAGTGGAATACTTTCACTGAAACAAAAAAAGTTAGTTGGAAAATTAACTGAAAATCTTTCTAGTTAACTCTTTTCCATGATAGTATTTTACTTACGTTTTTAAAAGATGGCTTAACTTTTGGACCTTGGCACATTTTTGACAACAGTAGAAACTCTAAAGACAGTTTTATCCTCCTCATTAGCTCCTGGGCAAACCTTTTTATAAGATACAGCCTCCTCCCCATATAATTCTTAATTGTGCTAGGCTAGCCTAGGATAACCTCAGCAGTCCAGGAAATGCGTGAAGTATGGCTTTTAGGAACATGAGTTAAACACTGCCACCTAGTGAATTATACCTCCTTAAATCTCCCTTCCCCTCCTCCCGTTTCCAATTTTTCTAATGGAAAAGCTCTGGAGCAAAGATCTCTTTATTATACTGATGAGTTTTCACTGCCATTTTTTACTCCAAGGCCATCTGATCTGAGCGGCTGAGTTTTGCTGCCATCTAAGGGACAGCTGAGTCTTTGCAGTTTAGGTACTGTAACCTTACAATGCACCCGAAAGTTAATTCTGGCCAATTACAATCAGAACTGCCATGAATTAGAAGTGAAGTTAAACATTACCACTAACAAAGCTGTAGTTTGAACCCAGGATCATTACCAAGCACAGGCATTGTTTAACGTGGAGGTTCTGAAGATTTGCAAGAAAAGAGTAAAAACCACCATATAATACTGTAAATAAATCTATTTGGATCCCCCCCACTTTTTATTTTTAAAGCAATCACCCCATTTGATGTAAGGACCTGGTATAATTCACATGGAGAAGCCCTTGAAGGATGATTGATGAAGGCTTTTGTTCTTCAGCATTTGACTTCCCTGTTTAAGAGAAGACTAGAATTTTGGCTATCCAACACCCAATTCATCATCTCAACCAGAGGTGATATTCAGCAGGTTCTGACCAGTTCTGGAGAACCGGTAGTGGAAATTTTGAGTAGTTCGGAGAACCGGGAAATACCAACTCTGACTGGCCCTGCCCCCATCTATTCTCTGCCTCCCGAGTCCCAGCTGATCGGGGGGAAATGGGGCTTTTGCAGTAACCTTCCCCTGCCATGCCCACCAAGCCACGCCCACCAAGCCACACCCACAGAACCAGTAGTAAAAATTTTTGAAACCCACCACTGATCTCAGCCAAAGGGTACCTTAACTTTCTGACATTATGTCTCTGTCTGTCTCAAATCTTCTCCATTCTGATTGGGTACCTCAACCCTCATAGTCTATAGTAGACCAATCCTTCAAGGCAGCTTTCCCAGTTTCTTCATGATATATTGGACCACAAACCCCAATATGGAAATTGTAGTCTAATCTGTATGGAAGGTTGGGAGCTTGTTGATCAGAAAGGTTGACAGTTCGGTGGTTCGAATCCCTAGTACAGATTCCTGCGTGAGCAGGGGGTTGGACTAGATGACCTCCAAGGTCCCTTCCAACTCTGTTACTGTTACAAACCAGTTAGTATTGGTGAGCTTAAATCTTGCAGTAAGAGCCGTTCATCAAATATTGCCAGGTATTCAATTGCAGAGCAAAGTGTATTGTTTTGGACTGTACTATGATTGTATGAAGTATGTCAGATACTTGAAAAAGCCTTCTGGGTCAAACTGATAAAAGGACAAGATCATGAAAGAAAGGGAAAGAAGAAGGAAGAGGTGGAAAATCAATTAAGGGATGCATCCATCCAGCCATGTTCTCTAAACCAAGGATCCCCAATTCCGGGGCATGGCTTGTAAGGAACTGGGCTGCACAGCTGGAGGTGACCGGCAGGCAAGCAAGTGAACCTTCATCTGTATTTGCAGTCGTTCCCCAGCGCTAACATCACCACCCCAGCTCCACCTCAGATCATTAGACATTAGATTCTCATAGGACCACGTGACGTACCCTACTGAAAACTGCTTGTTGAAGGTAACTAGGTTGCACGTTCCTCCTCCCCACTGGTCTGTGGAAAAATTGTCTTCCACAAAACTGACCTCTGGTGCCAAAAAGTTTGGGAGCTGCTGCTCTAATCCATGTCTTTGTTACCATCAGGGACCAATATGAATCTAGTTCCATGGCAAAACGTACGGAAGTAAAAAGGAATAGTAAGATAAATGCAATCTGAGTATAGAATCATAGATCAAAGAAACAAAGAATATCTGGGATGGGAGGGACCGTTTAAGGCATCCAAGTCCAAGCTCCAAATTAAAGTAACCCAACAGATGGCTATCTAGCCTCTTCTTGAATATAACCAACGAAAGGAACCCACAACCTCTCTGATTAATTGATCAAATTTGATCAATTAGTTAATTGCTCTTAATATTGGGAAGGGGTGTTTTTGGTGATTGTTTCTTCTATTTCATTGGAATTTACCTTCCTGTAATTTTAATTTAAATTAAAGAGCCATGGTGGTGCAGTGGTTAGAGTGCAATACTGTAGGCTACTTCTGCTGATTGCCAGCTGACTGCAATTTGGCAGTTGGAATCTCACCAGGCTCAAGGTTGACTCAGCCTTCTATCTTTCCAAGATCAGTAAAATGAGGACCCAGATAGTTGTGGGCAATAGGCTGATTCTGTAAACTGCTTAGAGAGAGCTATAAAGCACTGTCTAAGTGCTAAGTGCTAAATAATTGTTCCATGTCTGGAATGAGAGAAAATAAATATTGACTTTCTTCTACTGATATCCTTTCAGATTTCTGAAAATACTGCCATGCCCTTCCGCATTCCTTTGTTTGTGAGGCTAAAGAATATTCAAAGAACTTCCCTGTTTCCTGAGGCCTAAATCCTTTCAATTGGGCCAGCCATTTGGTACAAATGATGACAGACAGAATGTTCAAAGCAATAAAATACTGTGTGATAAGTGCAGATCTGGAGCAGGACTGAGGACAGGGTTAAAAAATAAAGCAGGACGTAGCCTTGCCAAGTGCTATTGTCCAGATTTCAGTAGAGTCCCAGGATCCAGTAATCCTCTGAAGAGTTAAATGATTTTAGATCCAGGAAATACTTGATCTTGGAGGACTCAATATAATAGCCTACGTGGAAAAAGAGCCTACTATTGATTCAGCTTATCCGAAGCTCTGATGTGTTGCTACTATACAGTGTAAATAATATTAAATAGATAAACTAAGAATTGGTTGAAATAGAGTAGCTCATTCTGTTCCTTATGCCAATCACATACTAAATAACCTTTTTCCCGACACTAAAGTTGGACTGGCTAAGAGAAAAGGCACTGTGGTAAAACCTTGGTAAAAGAGTAAAATGCCCATTATGAAGAAAAATTAATGTGTAAACTATCAAGAAACAATTTAATTTGAACTGTTCTTGGAGCTGATTAATTTGGATCTGTTGGCCCAGGTCTGGATTAATTGCAGCCAAATGCAATTATTCTTCAAACTGATCCAACACCTCTAGACGAAATTTGACATGGCCTTCATAAATTGGATGATTTATATTTGCAATGTGTGAGGTAAGCAGGGTGAAAATATAAATTATCCTTGTTCATCACATTCACTTATTTTCCTACTCCCCCTACGTTTCTATGACAACATTCAAGACATGCATATTTTAATTTTACCAGGGTAAGGGAAAGCTTGTCAAAATTTCAAAGTTCCTTGATTTTATGGCTGAACGTTGTGTCTAATGTACATAATAAATCTTCTCAGAAAAATATCTGGGGGGCTTTCAGCACAAGGAAATCTCAGGGTAACCTTGAAGATGTTTTAATAAGTGCAGCTGAAGTTTAAAGAGAATTTTAACACTCCCTTGATTGTTGCAATATGTGTAGATGTGTGAATAAAGGGATTTTTGTATATAGCAAGTTACGGCTTTCACAACAGCAGATGAATGCGTTAACACCTTGTTAAACTCTTAATTCTGTATATATTCATTAAATGTTGTACGCCGTATGCAAATCAGGAGTCTTTGTTAAGCAGATGAAGATTCCACCACAAAGCATTTCATTTTGGAACAAATTTGAGACTGCTTGTACAGCAGCTGATTAATATTTAACAATATGATTGTGTCATTAACATTGGGGATAGTAATAAATAACTCGGCATGTAATTTTATTAGGGTGGTTTTCAGATGTTTGATCTTCAATTAAAAAAACAACTTTCTGCATCAATTTAAGTGTCCCCCATTTCTGGAATAAAGAACAGAAATACCCATAATCCTCAGGTCAGCCTAGCCAACAGCAACAATAGTCAATGGTAAGAGTAAAATATGTGTAACACCAGGGGTGGGTTCTACTTACCTTTACTACCGATTTGCAACGGGATTGCGCATGCGCAGATCGCCGATAATGAAATCCGCAGTGGTGGGCAGAACCTCCCGCCAGTTTTACTACCGGTTCTTGCGAACCAGTCTGAACCGGGGGCAACCCATCACTGTGTAACACCACTGAGTCATAATGGCACAGTGGTTAGAATGCAGTAGTGGAGGCTACTTCTGCTGAGTGCCGGATGCCAGCAGTTTGGAAGTTCGAGTCTCACCAGTTCATGATTTACTCAGACTTTCATCTTTCCAAGATCGATAAAATAAGGACCCAGATTGTTAGGGACAATATGCTGACTCTGTAAACCGCTTAGAGAGGGCTGTGAAGCAGTATATAACTGGATAGGTTAGTTATTTTTCTCTTTGCTTTTTTTCATTTGCTTTAAGTCAATGAAATATTAACTTACGGGATTCTTTTTATATATATATATATATATAAAATTATTTTCTTTTAATACAAACATTTCATCTTTCATTAAACAGTGTGTCGTCTGGGTACAATTTTTTTGTGTCATTACAGTTAAAACTTACCACCATATTCATTATTTATGTCTACCCTTCTATTAATACTAATACTTACCATATCTATTGTTGTAATATTTCTCTTCTTAACTTATTTAACTTTATAATACTTTATAATACATTTCTTTCATACTTATTTTCTAACCATTGGTAAAATAACTCCCATATATTATAGTAATCAGATTCTTCCTTTCCTTTAATTGCAAGTGTTAATCTATTCATTTCTGCACATTCTAATATTTTCTTAATCACATTTTCATCTGTATTTGTTGTGCAAATACAATTCTAGCTGCAATTATTACATGAATAATCAAATATACATTTTCTTTACTATAAGTTTATGGTAAAATCCCCAACAGGAATAATTCAGGTTTTAGATCAATATGCTGTTGTGTCATCTTCTCCAACCATATACGAATTTTTGCCCAATACTTTTTTGCTTCTACACATGTCCACAACTTATGGGGTTCTTAGTGCTCTCTGAGCTTGGTTGTTTACTTGCAGATGTGCACTGAAGGTTGGGTACAAATACTGTATTCTCTTCTATTGCTATATAAATGTATCTAGATAAAAAACACAATCATTTCTAGTGTACCTGAAACCACCTGGCTTTTTTTTTTTTTTTTTGCAGAAAAAGAAACCAAGAATACAAAGCTTCCTTTTTTAATGGTTCCTATGCCAAACCTGATGCCTGGCATATAGTATGGACTGAGTTTAGTGTTTGAAGGTATGTTTTGCTGCTTCCAGTTGCTAAGATGACTACTCTCCAACCTGGAAGACACAATTGGAGATTTTACTACAGTGCCAATACATCTGGATGGCAGAACATAGCAAATATTACAGTAGACAACGCCAGAAGAGATTGAATAAGTCCAATTCAGAAGTAGAGAGTTGTGTATATTTATTTTATTTTATTAGACACACCCCAGTTTCTCTGGATAGTGAGAAATTCCAGAGATACAATATTTAAATAATGCCAGGTTTCTCTGGAAATAAGGCATAGTCCTTGTTAGACCCCATCTCACTGAAAAAACAAATAAACAATATCGTACTGAATATTCTTCCCCTAGTAAAGAAATCCTAATTTATTTGTTCCTTGCTTACAAGCTATCTTGACTATTGCAATGCATTTTACATGAGGTTCCTCTTGAAAACTGTCTAGAGGTGGGAACTTGTTCAGTACTTTGCAACCAGGGTCTTGACCAGAGTAAGAGATAGGGAATCACATCTTTTCTGTTACCAATCGAGATCAGTGGCATACAGTATTCAATTTTTATTGTTGTCACATGCAGACCAGGGGTGGGTTCTAAATTTTTTTACTATCGGTTCTGTGGGCATGGCTTATTTTGTGGGTGTGGCTTGGTGGGGGTAATGTGACTGGGTGGGCATGGCCAACTTTTTTTTTTTAACTTTTAAAAGCATTTTTTCTACAACTTTAAGAGGTTGCAGACAAAAATGCTTTTAGAAGCCTCTGACAATCAGGCAACTCAGCTGGGATCGCCAGAGGCTTTTAAAGGCATTTTTTCCCCCTATAACCTCTTCGGCCTAAGATCCCAGCTGAGTCGCGCAATCATCAGAGGCTTTTTTTTTTTACTTTTAAAAGCATTTGTTTGGCCAAAGAGGTTGTAGAAAAAATGCTTTTAAAAGTTTTTTTTAAAAAAGCTTCTGATGAGGTGGGCGGGGTAAGTGACTGGCGACCGGGCTGGAGACTGGTTCGGGGGCGTGGCCACCCAATATTATTACCGGTTCTCCGAACTACTACAAATTTTCACTACCGGTTCTTGTGAACCGGTGCAAACCGGGAGCAACCCACCACTGATGCAGACATGATCTTTCTCTTCCCTCCAGCTGTAGGACATACATTGAGAATGATCTCTCCCAGCCTAAGAGAGAAGAGATTTCCAATTTTCTATCTGGGTAGCTAAGACTGAGTGATCACTCCCATCCTCAAAATCTGTTTAGGGATAGACAATTAAGGCCAGGGCCACCAAGAGAATTATTAAGTGCTGGAACAAGACTAATAAGCCATCCCCGTGCATGCACGTAGCCCTCCCAAATGTGTCCCGACCCCTGCACATGTGCAGCAGAGACCCAAAGACCATTTCCACACAAATTAAGTGTGTGACATCCACATGGTGAAAATAAAGATGTTTCACCTTGCAAAAAGCATTTGTCACCCCTTTTTATTAATCTCCTATGTTTCTGTTTTTCCTTGCGTTTTTGAGCTCCAAAAACATGACATTTCATAACCATTCATAAACTGAAATGAAATATAAAACATATTCATAAACGAAATGAAACTAAACTTGCAAACTTCAATAAATAAGTAATGAAATTAAAATTCAATAAATTATGTAAATAACTGTTCACTGAGTTTCAGATTGATAAAGGTTACGTCAACTGCAAGGTGGTTTTGCTATACACACAAAGTATAGAGTATGAAGTATATATCCAATATTGTTTTTCTTTTTAAAAATTTAGCTTTGAAAAAAAAAATTAAAAATTTCCCTTTATAGACCCCCTTTGAGCTCCATGGGCCCTGGAACAATGTACCAGTGAATCCCCATCTCCCCAGGCTTGGTTAAGGCCAAAAATGACATTAAGAGAGCAGAGAACATTAATTCTTTGCTATGAACAGAAAAAGGGGCCTTTCCACATTAAAGATGAATTGTTGCACTGAAGAGAAGACCAAACATAAGAGCATGAATTGGCCTCTAGATGTCCCTACTTTCCTTAAAAAAAAGATATATTTATTTAAAAACTTTAACCTCTTGTTTTTCTAGACTAGAAATCTAGAATCTAGAGAGAAGTTCCTATACTTAACCAGTTGGGACTTTATTATATCTCAGACTTTATCTACTATTTTAGGATATTTGGCTACTGTAGTGTATCTAATGCAGAAGTCTCTTTCCCCCTCTAAAATTACTATTGGCTGTTATGAAGGGGTTTTTTTCCCCATCATACTGTACATAATGTGAAAAAAGGGTTATTATCAGAAAGAATATGGCATTTTTTCACATATCATGATTTCAAAAAGGTGAGAGTCATAGGCTAATTCTGTATGCACACATGAATAATGTTGGATTTATACTTATTGTATTTTAGAATAAAAACCATGTGCCAGGATCATTCATCCATCCATCCATCCATCCATCCATCCATCCATCCATCCATCCATCCAGTGGTGGGATTCAGCCAGTTCACTTTGGGAGAACCGGTTGTTAACTTTCTGAGCAGTTTGGAAAACTGGTTGTTGGAAGAAATCATTAGGGCAGAAAACCGGTTGTTAAATTACTTGAATCCTACCACTGCATCCATCCATCCATCCATCCATCCATCCATCCATCCATCCATCCATCCATCACATTTTTATACTGCCCATGTCAGCTAAGTGACTCTGGGCAGCTTGCCATAAAAACAGGTAATGACATAAAAGCGTAAATAAGAGCAAAGTTAAAAACAAAATTAAAAGTTAGGGTTACAGTATTAAAAGTTAAAAAGTTAAAATGTTGGAGAGAACATCCTTATGATATCAGCTACAGGTAATCCTCGACTTACGACCATAACTGAACTCAAAATTTCCATTGCTAATCGAGAGAGTTGTTATGGATTTCACCCATTTTATGACCTTTGTTGTTAAGTGGTTCTACTGCATAAGGAATTAGAAGAGCTGCTAAAGCTGATACTATCACATGAATAAATACTGCATTTTAGCATAATTTCTTTTAAAAAAAATGAATTGAGGAACATTTCCTTCCTGAAAAGACACACAGGCACACAATAGAGATAACATTATATTTTCCATGAATTAAGGATCCATTTAAATATATAAAAATGTGACATGTAAATGAGCTTCCGCTCACATTCATGTATTGCATATTTCAGTTTCTTATTCCATGGTTCTCGAGCATCTATTTTAACAACCATTTACCAATAGCTGTTATGGGCTTATTATTTTATAAGAACATATTCAATCTTCCAATATTAGGGAGGGTTCAGAAATAATTAGATCTGCAGTCTTGTATCTAGAGCTAAAATCTGTTTTAACTGAAGCTAGTGCCACAACTCCTTAAATAATTAAAATAAACCTCTAATCCAACACATTGATCTAAAATATACACTCCTTATCAACCCTCTTTCCTCTTTTCAAACACTGTGTGGATTTTCCCATAATGTTAATTTAGCATGATTATATTGCATGGCATTCTTCCATAGTAGCTTATGTAGGATAAAGGGAAATTCTATACTTTCCAAAGTAGCTCCATCTAGCTTATAAAATGCATTTGATTCCAAGATGTTCAACAACAAGGACGTTGCTAGGAGCCAGAACTTATACAGTATATTGTGTGAACAAAGATACATTATTTGAATGATGCAGTACTTAAATTGGAAAATGCATTGGATCTGAAATGAAGAATTTTAGGAAGAGAAACTTGATGAACAAGATGGCAAGATGGCTTAGGATGGATCTGGATAGCGTTGGCTGTTGTATTTGTTGTTTTTAGGTAAAAGCAATGATGTCGGTTGAGATAGACTGGGAGAGGGTTACCCTGTTAGAGGCTTATCTGTTGAAAAGAGGCCAAGGCAAGATTCTCGGAAGTGGAATAGGACATGATACCCTTCTATCTTTTCATAAGAACTTCAAAGATATACAAGATCTGGTTTGGGACCCCAACAGGAGAACAGCACAGTGGAGATAGTTGGTGAAGTAACATCAGATCCTCCCTCCCAGCACTCCGCCCCTGTCATTAGATTTTAATGTTTGGCTTTAATTTATTTATGTTTTAATGTACATCAGTGGGGTCAAACTTGATTTCATGGAGGGCCGCACCAGGGTTATGTTTGACCTCGGGGGGTCTGGGGGGCATGGCCAGGGGGTCATGGCCAGCTCAATGTCACTTGTGTCCGGGGTGCCTGTGGTGGCTCAAGTACTGTACAGCAAAAATGGGCTCCCGAGCTACGTTTTTGGCTACAACGGCCTCCTGCAACCCTCTGCCAGTGAAAACAGAGCTTGGGAGGTCCACATGTGACCCTCCTGAGCTCCGTTTTTTGCTGGAAGGGGCACTGCGGGCAGTCCTTCGCTGTTCCCACGGTGGCCCCACGGGCCAGATCTAAGTACCCTGCGGGCCACATCCAGCCTCCGGGCAGGGGTGAAATGCTACCGGTTCGCACTGGTTCTGGCGAACTGGTAGCGGCGGCAGCACGAGGCTCTACCCACCTGCCCGGATGTCCCGGTTTTAACCAGGAAATTTAACCAGGAAGTAACCTGTTCTTTACCCTCTGCACATGCGCAGAAGGCTTTGCGCATGCGCAGAGGGTCCAAAATTGCATGTGATGTATGCACATGTGCACTTCCGAACCGATAGGGAAGGTAAGTAGATTTCACCCCTGCGCCCTGGGCCTTGAGTTTGACACCTCTGATGTAAAGTATGAATACACTTTTTTATGAGTGTAAACCACCCAGAGTTATCCTATGGTAAGGTGGACAGCCAATACATTTTATAAATAAATAAATAATAAATAAATTGGGCACTGGCAGAGCAAAGAATGTAACAAATGCAAAGGGCTGGGGACTGGAGAAGCCAGGATTAGAGATACTACATTCTACCAGCCAACCACTAAATCAAAAGGAATTGCTGCCAGTCTGAAAGGGGGACAATGCTGGCCAGGATCTTTAGCTCCTTAAAATGAATATTTCCTTTTAAAATATTTCAAGCCATTATGGGTATCTTACAAGTGAGCAGAGGAAAGAGAGGGCAATGGAATGCAATTATCTACTTCTAAATTACACTTGCAAAGTTAAGCTGGGAGAAGCAAATGGAAATGCTTTTTGTTTTAATAAAACAGAGGGGAAATGCATCAAGAAGTGTTTTGCATTGTGCTTCTCCTCAAATTATTATTTGAGCTCTTGGTAATCCTGTAATAGGATTCAGCTGGGTTTTTCTGATATGCAACTTCGAACCTTAGATGCTGGATTTTGGATGCTATTTATGTTTCTAGTTTTGTAGCATTTATTTCTCTCCCACCCAATAATTCTTATTTTCCAGCAATTTTGTGGCAGGAGTAGCAGTGGTGGGTTGCCCCCGATTCACACTGGTTCCTTAGAACCAGTAGTAAAACTGACGGAAGACTCCACTCACCGACCCC
This sequence comes from Pituophis catenifer annectens, assembly GCF_029215685.1. NCBI lineage: Eukaryota > Metazoa > Chordata > Lepidosauria > Squamata > Colubridae > Pituophis > Pituophis catenifer. The sequence goes on along the minus strand of NW_027256883.1, from coordinate 16,867,027 downwards.
AACATCATCAGAACGTGGCCCCGTTGCGAACCGGTATTAAGGTAAGTAGAACCCACCCCTGAGGAGTAGGTACCTGAAATACCAGTTCATTATATAGCCATCTTCATAAATGTAATCCTTGAATGTCATTTATGATAACTTCATAAACATATTTCTCTGTAATCTTTAGGGGGAACATCTCAACTGAAGTTCAGACACCAAAAGTTTCACAATGAATTAAGCATGGCTTTTCCATGGTAAGAGATAACCATTTTAATTCTATTTTTTCCAATGTCTTCATTATATTTCTTGAAATAATACAGTTGTCTGCCTACATGGATAGTACTGCTGTTTCTCTCTTTGTTCAGTCAACTTTGGATCAATGCTGAAAGTTTGCGCATTTATTTCCTGGGAATAAATCATGGGTCATGTATTGTAATTGCCCAATGCTGCTCAACGTAACAGGATATCACAAAATAACAGAACAACAGAGTTGGAAGGGATCTTGGAGGTCTTCTAGTCCAACCAAACAAGACTCAGAAAAGATGCTCAAAATCCTTTCTCTAGCATTCCAGAGAGTAGGGCAGGGAATATGTAGTACATTGTGGGCTTGAAAGTGTTAATTTACAATACGCAATTTGACAGCAAAATCATCCACCCAGAAAGGAAGTGGGCTTTCCTTCCTTAAAATGCATTCAAGGGGAAGCTAGAGAGCCATCTATCAAGGGTGGGTTAATCTGGATTCTTAAGGAGAGGCTGGACTTAGTTGTCATGGGTTGGAGGGCAATGCCCTTGTCTGAAGGACATAAGTGCAATCTTCTTTTTTTTTTTTTTTGCCAATTGTCAGAATGATATATAACTGCCCCCTGAAATGAATTGCTAACCTGCTTTATTTATTTAATTAAATCTATCTATCTATCTATCTATCTATCTATCTATCTATCTATCTATCTATCTATCTAATCTATCTATCTACCATCCACCCACCCACCCATCCATCCATCCATCCATCCATCCATCCATCCATCCATTCCATCCATCCATCTCTCCGTCTCTCTCTCTCTCTCTCTCTCTCTCTCTCTCTCTCTCTCTCTCTCTCTCTCTCTCTCAGGGGTGTCAAACTTGAGGATGCATCAGAGTTGTTTGACCTTGGAGGGCTGGGGTGGGCGTGGCCAGGGTGGGCGCGGCCAGCTCGACATAACTCGTGTTGGGGGCACCTTTGGTGTCCCAAGCGGTCTGCCACAAAAACAGAGCACAGGTGGGCCACGCGCAGCCCCCACAGCTCTGTTTTTGTTGGCAGAGGGTTTCAGGAGGCCATCGCAGGTGAAAACAGAGTTCGGGGTGGGTGCACACAGCCCTCCCAACCTCCGTTTTTGCTAGCAGAGGCACCTCAGGCTGGTCCTTTGCTGTTTCCAGGGCGGCCCCGTGGGCTAGATCTAAGCACCCCGCGAGCTGGATCTGGCCTGCGGGCCTTGAATTTGACACTCCTGATCTGTCTCTATCATCATCTAGCAGACCTCATAGAACTGTATGGGAGAAAGTAAAAAAACAAAACCAGATATCATAAAAGCCAATAACCAATATCAATACTAATATTGTTAAAGCACTGAGCAGACTCAAGCCCTCTGCCCAGTTCCTTCAGGCTCCATGAGTCCTCCATAAGAGACCATATGTCTGGATGGCTGATAGTCTTTTTTGGGGAACAATAATGACAAAAACTCCCTTTCCTCCAACATATCAGTCCTTCCTTAATCCCCAAGACCTAAATAGTTTCCAGCCATTTGGTTGTCATTGTAAAAAAAAAAAAACCTCACAGTAAAACAAAACAAAAGGAAACCAACCCATCCCCCAAATCCTTTTTAACATATATAATCTTCCAGAAGCAAACTAATCCCCATCCATGTAGACCAGGATATGGACCGTTTTAAGAAAGAGATAAGGGTAGTCCCTGTTTAGTAACTGCCGTGTTTAATGATGGCTCATTAAATGTTTCATGACAGTTAAGCTAATGATGAAAAGTATATATCTTTGCATTTACAACCTTCACAGGGCTTTAAATCAAAGGAAAGCTGAAATAAAATAGTAAGCGCAGTTGCAGTTTCATTTAGTGAAATTAAATTAATTAAATTAAATTAAAATTTAGCTTCACTTAATGACCAATTTTGACTATTAAATGAGGACTATCGATAAAAAGTGCTTCCGACTTAGCTGAACTGACAACTAGTTTTAGTTTTAGTCCTTAGGGACTCTCCTGTTTCTGCACGGCATAGATAATTTAATTGCCCATTTTGAAATAGCAATGGCAATAGCATTTAGGCTTATATACTGCCCCATCATACTTTAAAACACTAGTCAATCTGGGCAGTTTACAATGTAAGCATTATTTGCATATTACCGCTAACAATCTGGATCCTCATTTTACTGACCTGGGAAGGATGGAAGGCTGAGTCAACTTTGAGCCCAGGGGTGAAATCCAGCAGGTTCTGACAGATTATGGAGAACCGGTAGCGGAAATTTTGAGCAGTTCGGAGAACCGCTAGCAGAAATTTTGAGTAGTTTAGAGAACCGGCTAATGCCACCTCTGGATGGCCCCAGAGTGGGATGAGAATGGAGATTTTGCAGTATCCTTCCCCTGCCACGCCCACCAAGCCACACCCACTAAGCCACGCCCATAGAACCAGTAGTAAAAAAAATTGGATTTCACCACTGCTTGAGCCCATCAAGATTGAACTCCAGGCTGTGGGCAGAGTTAGCCTGCAATGCTGCACTTTAACCCCTGTGCCACCAGGGCTCCACCTGAAAGCCATTCCTTCCTGGCTCTTGATTTCATCTAGAGCGGGGTGTCAAACTCAATTTCATTGAGGGTTGTGGCATTGAGGCATCAGGGTTGTGTTTGACCTTGGGGGCCTTCCCGAGCTCCGTTTTCGCTGGCAGAGGCACCGTGGGCCGGTCTTTTGGCTGTTTCAAGGCAGCCCCACAGGCCAGATCTAAGCAGATTCGGCCTACAGGCCTTGAGTTTGACACCCCTGATCTAGAGGTTGGCTACCAAGAGAAGATAATATATGTAGCTCAGGATTGAACTGTGAACTCTCCGAGCCTGGTTGTTTTCATCACAAGTGAATATTGGAGAGGGTCTCCATGAAAGATGATAGCACAATTTTTGCTTGTTGTTTTACTTCTCTCTAGTTAATAATCTGTTAATAATCTGTAAAGACTTCTCTTATGGGTTTGTTTATGAAATTTTATACTGCAAGAAGAAATGGCCACATGATTCAAATATTAATAAGCAACAGATCATGTAGGCAGCATGATTTGTTTTTAGCATCTAGACACCTCCCTTGGTGTTCATCAGACTCTTGTCTCTTCTTATTTCAGTTTTATTAGGATTTGTTAAGTTAAAAATAAAAAAGGGAACATCGGCATGCTGCAAAACACAGCCTACAGTGTTCTTTTTGATTTAATTGTTTTTCCTGGATTTCATGAAGGCCCTCATAGACATTTTTAGAAAATGGTAGGTTGCTTCAACCTAGTGCTTTATTTGGAAATATAGTTATCTGTAGAGAAAGAGAGAAGGAAACACACAGAGAGAAAGCAATAAATTGGTTGAGGAGGATAAGATCAGAACTGCAAATGACTAGATGATCACTGCATGACAGCGACAAATTGGAGAGATCAATGTCTCCTCCCTGCCTAAAATTTCAGATTTTAGATCTAAAATCTAAAAGTTTTCTAGATTTTGTCTATGATTTGGAAGCACTTCTATAAGTAGAGAGTAGCCTACCCTAAAACGAGTGAGTAAATTCAGTCATTTGCCTCAGTGGTGAAATCCAATTTTTTTTACTACCGGTTCTGTGGGCGTGGCTTGGTGGGCATGGCAGGGGAAGGATACTGCAAAATCTCCATTCCCACCCCACTCCAGGGGAAGGATACTGCAAAATCTCCATTCCTACTCTGGCCCACTCTGGGGCCAGACAGAGGTAGTATTTGCCAGTTCTCCAAACTACTCAAAATTTCCGCTACCGGTTCTCCAAACATCTCAAAATTTCCGCTACCGGTTCTGCAGAACCTGTCAGAACCTGCTGGATGTCACCCTGCCTTCTGATAAAGTGGTGTGTTTTGTGACTGATTTCATCCACCAAGGCAGCCATTTTGTAAATATGTGCTTGCACTGCTATTGATATAAATCAAGGTGCACGAAGCCTATACAAGGAATGATCACCATATTTTCCTATTAAATGAGCTTATTTATTTCCTGACTTTTTATTTATTTATTTATTTTTACAAACAATTCAAGATAATGAACATATCCAATACACCTTCCTCCTCCTATTTTCCTCATGATAACAACCCTGTGAGGACTGAGATAAAATGACTGGCTCAAGATTACCCAGGTGGCTTTCAGGGCTAAGGCAGGACTAGAACCAGGGGTGAAATACAACAGGTTCTAACAGGTTCTGTAGAACTGGTAATGGAAATTTTGAGTAGTTCGGAGAACTGGCAAATACCACCTCTGGCTGGCCCCAGAGTGGGGTGGGAATGGAGATTTTGCAATATCCTTCCCCCAGGAGTGGGGAGAGAATGGGGATTTTGCAGTATCCTTCCCTTAGAGTGGGGTGGAAATGGAGATTTTGCAGTATCCTTCCCCTGCCATGCCCACCAAGCCAGGCCCACCAACCACACCATGCCCACCAAGCCATGCCCACAAAACCGATGGAAAAAAAAAATTGGATTTCACCACTGACTAGAACTCACGGTCTCCCACTTTCTAGCCTGCTGCCTTAACCATTAGACCAAACTGGTTCTCTTAGAGAAGCTTGAGTTTCTTCTGTGTCTTATGGCTGAATATTTAATACTTCTTTATTTGTAATCACAGCAGGCATGATTAGAAGGGCTCTTTGACATTAAAACAATCCATTAGTACGGCCATTATTTTGCATCTGCTTGAAATTCCAAGTGATAATCATTATATAATCAACATGATGAAGAATACATGGAGCTTTTTGTAAGCAGGAAAAAAAAATCTGAGAGCAATTAAAGTACAAGGATGGCAGAGGAAAGTAAGATAGGATCAAACATACTACTTAGAATCATAGAAGCTATGTTTACCTCGCTACTTTAAGCCAGGATCTCCAAACTTGGCAACTTTATGTCTTGCAGAGTTCGACTCCCAGAATTCTTCAATCTGACCTGGGAATTCTGGGATTTAAAGTCCACAAGTCGTAAAGTTGCCAAATTTGGAGACCCCCTGCTTTAATCAATGGTGTTTCATAGTGTTGTGGCGGCCCGTCAGCGGCCTGTGCAGCTAGTAGCTGATTCCGACAGTGAGGAGGCTGGTACGATGCTGCACTAGCAGCCTGTGTAGCTGGCACTCAAGTCAGACAATGAGGAGGCTGGAGAAGACGTGGTGCCAGAGGAGGGGATTCAGCCAGGGCCTTCAGAACCTCCAGAAGCTCCCTTAAGTGAAGAGGAAGAAGAGGAGGAGCCTCTTCTCGATGCACGGGCATGCAGAGCTGCCAAAAGGCAGGAGTGGCTCCTCAGGAGGAGGTCTCCTCGAGAGTAAGGCTTGGGGCTAATTGGCCACTCCCTTAGCCTATTTAAGGAGGAATGCCAACTGAAGCAATTTGCAGGGAACAACTTCGTTCACTCTCCTTCGCATCTGGATCTTAGTTCTCTTATCAGTTTCCTGCAAACTGCTTCTGGACTTTCTGCCAACCATAGTAAGATTAAGAAAGTTAATTAACAGCCTTTGTTTGAAAAAGACTGATTTAATTTAGTAAACTAAGGTTTGTACAGACTTTGTGTGCCCTGCGTTCTTTGGGGTCCATAGCTGGGGCAGAACACATAGGGGATAGGATAAAACCAAACAAGAAATGAAGGTAAAGGATTTCAGATGTGGGCTATCTCACGGGATATGTAATGGCAGGCTTGAGTGTAGGTGAGTTCTTAGTTTGGATAGTCAATGGAAGACTGGAATGCTAAATTTTCAAAGTGAGGCTTCCACTGTACTTGCACTATAATTACAGGTAGTCCTCAACTTATAACCACAAACTGATCCTGACATTTCCATTGCTAAGCAAGATGGTTGTTAGGTGAAGTTTGCCCCATTTTATTACCTTTCTTGGCACAGTTATTAAGTGTATCATTGCACTTGTTAAGTGATTGTTAAGTGAATCTAGTTTCTCCATTAATTTTGTTTAATGTCAGAAGGTAGCAAAAGGTGATGGCATGACCTCTTCAAGCGTCATACATATAGGCCAATTGCCAAGTGTCTAAATTTTGATCTTGTGACCTCAGGGAATGCTGCAATGGTCATAAATGTGAAAAACGGTCATAAATCACCTTTTTCAGTGCTGTTATAACTTTGAACAGTCACTAAATAAATATTTGTAAGTTGTGGAGTACCTGTATAGCTGCATATTTAACCCAGAGATTGAGGCAATAGTATGGATTGAATTTTGCTGGCTGAGGAATTCTGGGAGTTGAAGTCCACAAGTCTTAAAGTTGCCAAGGTTGCAGACCCCTGTTAGTGGTTATGGAAAAAATGAAGCAGTCAACAAGAGAAATAAGGAAATCATCAGAAGAACTGCTCAGCCAAGACCTTAGACAGTAAACTTGCTACAAATACTCTGTTGTAACAGGATTCTATGTTCTTGGGTAAATGTATGAAATCATGAGATACTTGAGACCTGCCTTCTCAGAAAAATGAATATTTGAATCTGCTCTTTCCAGTGGAACTGAAAGAGATCCCTACACGGGGATCCACTGGAAGAGCAGATTCGTAATGCACTGTGTGTACCATGTCCTTTCCTTCCATAGTTTAGACCAGGTGATGGCAATGCTGCACTCCAGATGAGATCTGTGTGTTGGCTAGTAGAAAGTTTTTACACAGCAGAGAATTCACAGAGAGGCAGTTAGGAATGTCATTTTAAGAAGAAAATAGACTTGAGGCTAGTATTCACATGAAAGAAAACATGGGTAAAGCTTCGTTTAGGAAATTACATAATGACAGGAAACTCAAAAGATCTTTCAGTCTACCTGTAGCTAAGAGCTACAGCAGGATTTCATCCGTTATGGCAGAGGTCTTCAAACTTGGCAGCTTTAAGACTTGCGGACTTCAACTCCCAGAATTCTCCAGCCAGCAAAACTCAATCCATACTATTGCCTCAAGCTATGCTGGCTGGAGAATTCTGGGAGTTGAAGTCCACAAGTCTTAAAGCTGCCAAGTTTGAAGACCTCTGCATTATGGGGAGAGAGCATATCAAATCAAAAGGGCAAAGATCTGGATTAGAAGAGGAAGATAAACTGAACCAAGAGACGGCAGGAATTGATGAAACCCTTGAGCTGATCCATCTAACCAATAGAAGGTATCTTATACCAAGACCTTCAAAGCAAGACAAAACCAGTAGAAGAGATAAAATGGAGTCTTTCTGCAAGCTATTTTTTTATATATTGCTCCTAGGGGTCAGTAGGTTTATAGTCAGAGAAAACTGGTGCATGCTGAGTTCAATTCCAACATGCCAGACACCCCAACATTTTTTTTAAAGAAAAACTTCTTTTGATTTGTTTTTAAATGGCTTAACTCTTGCAGAGTCACGAATTCATATGAAATTTCTGGTGGGGTGCAGTCATAGATCATATGGAACGATTTGCCCCCGGAGATACGAAGGATATCAGATCTCCGGGTTTTTCGCCGTGCCCTAAAAACTTTTCTTTTCCATCAAGCAGGGCTGGTGTGAAACCCCCTCCCCTTTTTAGTTTTTAGCTTTTTAAATTGTCAAAGGGGTTTTAGTTTCAATGTTTTAAATTTTTGGGCCACAGTTATTTAATTCTTTTAATAATTTTAAATTTTGTATTGATATGTGTTTTAGTCTGGCTGTGCACCGCCCTGATATCCTGCCCTTGGAGAAGGGCGGGATATAAATTGAATAAAATAAATAAATAAATAAGCCGGTTGATGGCGCAGTGGTTAGAATGCAGTATTGCAGGCTAACTCTGCCGACTGCCAGCAGTTTGATCTTGAATGGCTCAAGATTGATTCCATCCTTCCGAGGTTGGTAAAATGAGGACCCAGATTGTTGGGGGCAATATGCTGACTCTGTAAACCACTTAGAGAGGGCTGTAAAAGCACTGTGAAGCAGTATATAAGTCTAAGTGCTGAAAGTTCCCATGACATTTTAGCCGATGTAGTCATAGTAGGAGTAATCCTCCTCCTTCTCTCCACCATGGGATGCCACCTTGTCAAAGAGATGGAGATTGAGGTCTAAGAACTATGTACGTAGGCCTTAACAAAGAGAATCAAATTAACAGCATCCCAATGACCCACTTCAAATGATGAAAACTAGGAAATGCATCTCCATATTGGCTCAGATGTAACTGGTCAACGAGAGCCATGTCTGATCCTCTGATTCTTGTGCATCAGGTAACAAGGATGCTAATTACAATAGGCTTTTGGTTCCTTTTGGAAGGAAGGCTAAGGAGCTGCAAAGCAACCAGAAGGAAATCATCAACTAATGTCAGGCGCAAAGGATCAGGACCATATGTTGCAGTTTGAAAGATTTATTGCTCAAGCCTATACACAAGAAGGGATGAGGTAGCTCAGTGGCTAAGACTCTGAGCTTGTCGATCAGAAGGTCGGCAGTTCAGCGGTTCGAATCCCTCCCATCACTTGTCCCAGCTTCTGCCAACCTAGCAGTTCGAAAGCACGTAAAAAATGCAAGTAGAAAAAATAGGGACCACCTTTGGTGGGAAGGTAACAGCGTTCCGTGCGCCTTTGGCGTTTAGTCATGCCAGCCACATGACCACGGAGATTTCTTCAGACAGTGCTGGCTCTTTGGCTTTGAAACGGAGATGAGCACCATCCCCTAGAGCCAGAAACGACTAGCACGCATGTGCGGGGGAACTTTTACCTTTACCTTATACACAAAAATCTAATCTACTAAAGCTCAATTCTAAGTTGGTGCCAAATAAAGGTCAATTGAAGTCAAGAGGAGTTGGACTTGGACCGTTTGTGGGACTATAATGATTTTAAGATAATGACATGCTTAACTCCGCCCCCAGCTCTGCCTGCTCTTTTAAAACAATTGTGCGTACTCAATAAATTACAAGACTCCGATGGAAGAATAATGAAATTCCCACAGTGAAGGAAGAAAGAATTGTGAAAATGTCAGAACTGATAGAAATGGCCACCTGACCAGTTTGGTCAGGGAACAAACTACAAAAACATTTTTGAAAGATTGAAAGCTTTATATGGACTTTTTCTTGACAGAAGGAAATGAATTGTTGATTTGTGGGTTTGAAGGCTAAGAAAGATGAGGAAGGGGTGAAAGGACTTGTAAAATACTTAAGAGGAAGGAGGAACAATAAGAATGCAATTATCTGTTGAAAGGAAGTTGGAAGTCATTTTTATGCTTAAATAAGTTTTCTTTTCCTTTTCTGATTTTTTCCATTTACCCTTTTAACTTGTTACCATCATATGAAAATTTTCAGTAAATATAATTTAACAAATAAAGGAATTTCAAAGCTATGTTATGAATCAAATCTGTGGACTTGTGGTTTCTAAAAAGAAATGCATGAATTCTGGAAAATGAAATTTCCAGAATCAACTATTGCTGACGATTCATAACAGGATTCCAGTATTTGAGAGGCTGCCACAAAGAGGAAGGGGTCAATTTATTTTCCAAAGCACCAGAGGGCAGGACAAGAAATAATGGATGGAAACTAATCAAGGAGAGAAGCAACCTGGAATTAAGGAGAAACTTCCTAACAGTGAGGACAATTAACCAGTGGAACAGCTGGCCTTCAGAAGTAGTGAGTACTTCATCACTGGAGGTTTTTAAGAAGAGACTGGACAGTCACTTGTCTGAAATGGTATAGGATGAGAGGTGGGTTTCAGCAGGTTCTGACCAGTTCTGGAGAACCAGTAGCAGAAATTTTGAATAGTTCAGAGAACCAGTAGTAAAATTTCTGACTGGCCCCACCCCCATCTATTCTCTGCCTCCCAAAACCCAGCTGATCTGGAGGAAATGGGGATTTTGCAGTAACCTTCCCCTGGAGTGGGGAGGGAATGGGGATTTTACAGTATCCTTCCCCTGGAATGGGATGGGAATGGAGATTTTACAGTATCCTTCCACTGCCACGCCCACCAAGCCATGCCATGCCTACCAAGACACGCTCACAGAACCGGTAGTAAAAAAATTTCAAACCCATCACTGTATAGGATCTCCTGCTTGAGCAAGAGGCTGGACTAGAAGACCTCCCAGGTCCCTTCCAGCTCTGTTCTGACTGATTGAACATTTCATCAGAGACATTTTGTACTCAGAAAAAATACGGAATAACCAATTAAAAAATACCGAGAACAAAAGATTTCGCCTAAAAAGAAGAATGTTTTATTATTGTTGCAGTTCCTTGTCCTGTTCCCCCCACCCCCCCAAACTGGGCAATTTTCTGTCGGGCGGATTTCAACTCCCTAAACTCTCCAGGGCTGTTGCTGAGAACTTTAGGAGATGAAGTTCACACAACCAGAATGCTTGTAATTAAGTATTGGATAAGTAAATAATAAATAATAATATGAAGTTTACACTGGCCAGAATTGCAAACAACAGCACATTAAAAAGTAAAAAAAAAACAAGAAAACAAGATAAAACATTACAAAAGGTGGTGGATTCATCAGTAGATAATCTGCCTAATTTTACTAATTGTAAAGTGACTTACAACCAATTCTTGCACTTATGGCTGTAGGAAGTTAGCACCCACCCCTCTCCTAGGAAAATGAGATATTTTAGGAAATATTTAAAGGGCAGAATATTTCCCCTAAAAGGGAAGCAGAAAGTCACCCCCACCCCACCCCCACCCCCCGCCTTTGTCAATGGGCTGTTAAGGCCTGGGCCTTAACTATTCTACATAACAAAGATCTCCCTCCTTCAGGCAGAGCCATAGTAGGAATTGCCCAAAGCCCTTTCATTACATCAGCACCCAGCAAGGCTCAACCAAGCCTGGGACACAGACAACCTACAAAGTTACCCCTGCATGGCCTCATGGGAGTCTGACAAGCAATCAGAATACAAGCTCAAATGCAAAGCCCAATAGAGGGTATAAATCTCTCTCTCTCTCTCTCTCTCTCTCTCTCTCTCTCTCTCTCTCTCTCTCTCTCTCTCTCTCTCCCATGTGCGTTTATTGCCCAGGATCTCAAACCACGTGGTCCTGTCCACCATTAAAAACCATCTTTCCAATCAGCCACCACGTTTCCAGTGTCTTTCTCCCCACTTGGAACTGAATCCAGAAGGACATTTCTTCCAACATGACTATTGTCACATCCCAATGGACATGTGATCAAAATGCAGGTGCTTGGCGACATGTATTTACTTGTATGAGGGTTGCAGCATCCCAGGGTCATTTCTGACTTTCCCAGCCAACTTCTGACAAGCAAAGTCAATGGGGATTCATTTAACAACATATATAACAACTGCAGTGTTTAGCTTAAAAGCCATGGCAAATGGGGTCGCAAAATCGGGCATGATTCACTTAAGATTTTCCTTGCTTGGAAAGAGAAATTCTGATCCCAGTTGTGGTCGTAAATTGAGGACTGCCTGTATTTCAGCAGCCAAAGGCAAATCTATAACAGTCATTAACAGTCCCAGAGGGTGGCATTGTCAACTTTCCTTTTTCTTTTGTTTGTTGCAGAAAATCAGCAGGGTAATTCACTGCCGATTGAATCCATCTCATCCTTGGGGTGCCTGGGGATTGCAAACAAAGGCTGGGAAATTGGACCTCAGTTCAGAGTTTAGCAAACCCCTTTCCAACCAAGATATCCCCAGGGAATTAAATCTAGTGATATCCTCCGTTCTTTATTGGAATGTTTCTACCAAGCTGTGTGTTTATTTGAGAAACTTGCATACAAAACAGCATGCTTTTAAAAGCCGAATGCAAACATGTACATTAGTGCTAGCTGCATTTAAATAAAGTGTACGTCAGGGGGGAAAAAACACACGCGCACAAAGCAAACATTAATATCAGTTATTGAAATTGCGGACAAAGCTTCATAAATTGAGGAAATATACATCTCCAATCCAGCAGCGCTTTTAAAAACAAAATAACAGAGTTGGAAGGGACCTTGGAGGTCTTCTAGTCCAACCCGCTGCTCAGGCAGGAAACCCTATTGTCAAGTTTCCGAAAGATGCCCTAATTAATTCATGAGCCATGATCCAAACTTCAAAAGAAATATAGTCATTTATTAGGAGCACCATTCCGGCAATACTGGGATGCAGCTAGGACTGACCCTGAGTAGATTTACGTTCCCCTATGATCCTGTCTCTCCCCTCCTCTCTGCTCATGGCAACTTGAAAGCTTTGCAAGTTGACACCTATACCAGTGATGGCTAACCTTTTTTTTCCTCGGGTGCCAAAAGCGCACGCGTGTATGTGACAGTGCACGCACGTGTGCCCACACCCATAATGCAATGCCTCCTGCGTGCCCTGCCCCCCTGCACATGCACGTGTGACCCCATGTTTCCTTGCGCATGCGCATGTGACCCCCCCACTCCCCCACCCCTATGGCCCCCCCTCCATACATGCGTGTGCCTCCCTGGCCCATTTTTGGTCCCAGGAGGCTTCACGGAGGCCCCCCCCGTACCCCCCCCCGTGCATGCACGCATTTATTTATTTATTTACTTATTTATTTATTTGTCCAATTTATATGCCACCCGCCCCCCCCGTGCATGCGTGCATTTATTTATTTATTTACTTATTTATTTATTTATTTGTCCAATTTATATGCTGCCCTTCTCCGTAGACTCAGGGCGGCTTACAATGCATGATAGCAATAGCCTGCATACTTTTTTGTATATACCTGCTTATTAGGGCTTTCGGGGCCCCCCCAAGCAGTGTTGTTTTATACAAAGTTGGCTTATTGCCCCCACAATCCGGGTCCTCAAATTTACCTACCTCGAAAGGATGGAAGGCTGAATCAACCTTGAGCCTGGTGAGATTCGAACTTGCACTAATTGCAGGCAGCTGGCAGCTAAGTGCTAGCACTTAACAGCACTTTAGTCCGCTGCACCACTGAGGCATAACCCCCGGCTCCCCGCACATGTGTGCGTGTCTCTGCAGACCAGTCAGTTGGCCGGCGGGAGGCATGCTCACATACACAGTGGAGCTGATCTAGGGTGACGTCTCGCGTGCCTGGAGAGATGGCTCCGCGTGCCACCTGTGGCACCAGTACCATAGGTTCGCCATCCCGGCCCTATACTATTTCAGACAAAGCAGACAAAGAGACTTCGTGGAGGATAAAATAACGCAAAGGAATCGTAGATGAGATACATGGCACTGCCGTAGACTGGATGAGCAATCCGAAGCAAGAAGTGGTATCCTTTTGTTCTTTTGGGAGTTGGTTATGGTGGCTAGGGATTCTGGGAGTTGTGATCCCTACACATCTGGAGGGCAGTATGTTGGGGGTGGGAGTGGGGGGCCGGAAAATTGTCTTATGGCTGTTTGGTCCGGAACAGAGCAGCTGTTTTTTCATTAAGGTCATTTCTTCCTAAACATTTCACCGTGGTGATAACCCCTCTATCAATATTCTCCTTTCAGATGCCGGCTGTGTGTATCTACTTTGTTTGAGCGTTGCCAGGTTGGTCTCCTTTGGGGAAAAAGCAGCCTGAAGCTTTGATTCCTGGGTGGTAGCAGCGGAGGAAGGACAGTGTTTATTTCATCCGGATTTTAAAATGATGCATCTCATCCGTCGTGAGGAATCGGAAGCGCAGAGTCCTGTCTGAGAAGATTCATATGGAATCCTGAAACTGCATTTTGAATTAAGCACCGAAAGTCGTGTTTTGAAGTGCTGGGTGCATTTTTATAGTAATAAACAGCGGATTTTCTCCGCTTATCCCTTAGGACCCTGCTGAGATTTGACATGCTTTGATAAACACAGAAGGAGCCATTGTGCTCTATCTGTCTGGGCTACTCTGCAACATTTGTTAAAGCATTTGTTCAACTCGCTATGGGCCCACTTTGGCAACTGTGTGCCTCTTGTACAATCTTCCTTGGGAATTTCACCTGACCTGCTGATCCTTAGGAAGCCTTCAAAGAAACTCGCCCTCGTAGAAGCCGCTTCGTAGAAAATTCCTCTCTGAAGAATCAAAGTTTGCTTCGGCGATTGTAAATTTTTGTTATTTTTGTTCCCAGAAGTTGGGATGACCCAAAACATCCTGCAAATTGACAAGAGTGGCATGTGGACAAACAGGCAAGTGAAAGATGGCAATTCCAGCCAAAAAAACAATTCAAGGTATTGTTTTTTTTAACAGATGAACAGAGTTGGAAGGGACCTTGTAGGTCATCTAGTCCAACCTCCCCCAACAGACATTTTTGACAGATGGCAGTCCAGTCTCTTCTTGAAAACTTCCAGTGATGAAGCTCTCACAACTTCTGAAGGCAACTTCTGTTCCATTGGTTTCATTGTTCTCACTATCAGAAAATTTCTCCTTATTTCCAGATTGAATACTGCTATCATGTCTCCCCTGATCCTTCTCTTCACTAAGACTAGCCATGCCCAGTTCCTGTAACCATTCTTCATATGTTTTAGTCTCCAGTCCCCTAATTCAGGGGTGAAATGCTCCCGGTTTGGACCGGATCGCCCAATCCGGTAGCGATGGCTGCGAGTAGTTCAGAGAACCAGTAGCAAAAATCCCTGCGCCACCTTCCCCATGCCCAGTTGAGCCGCGCGATCATCAGAAGCTGTTTTTTTAATTTTTAAAAGCATTTTTTCTACAACCACTTCGGCCGAAAAAATGCTTTTAAAAGTTAAAAAAAAAAGCCTCTGATGATCGTGTGGCTCAGCTGGGATCGTCAGAGGCTTTTAAAAACATTTTTTTCTACGGTTGTAGGAAAAAAATGCTTTTAAAAGCCTCTGACGATCCCAGCTGAGTTGCTTGATCGTCAGAGGCTTTTAAAAGCATTTTTTTTCTGCAACCTCTTCGGCCAAAGAAGTTGTAGAAAAAATGCTTTTAAAAGTTAAAAAAAAAAATTGGCCACGCCCACCCAGTCACATTAACCCCCCCACCAAGCCACGCCCACAGAATCGATAATAACAAATTTTACATTTCACCACTTCCCTAATTGTCTTGGTTGCTCTTCTTTGCACTCTTTCTAGAGTCTCAACTTCTTTTTTATAGTGTGGGGACCAAAACTGGATGCAATATTCTAGGTGTAGTCTTACTAAGGATTGATAGAGTGGTATTATTACCTCACATGATCTTGATTGTATCCCTCTGTTAATGCAATTTGGCTTTTTTGACTGCCGCCGTGCATTGTTGGCTCATATTTAATTGGTTGTCCACTAAGACTTTTGTTTCTTATGTTGCAAATCCACCAGAACCAAACCAAGTCTGGAAGGAAAAAAACAAACAAACAAACATCTGATTTTGCCAGAAGCTGCCTTACAGCTTACTTTCTGGATTTGCCATTCAGTCTTGAGTCACTTTGGCAACTGCCTGAAAAGTTGCATCCTTTATATAACAGTTCTTCGTGTTTGTATGTCAAAACCAAGTGAACCGGCATCTCCCTTCCTGAGAGACAGTCTCTTGCAATCCAAAACAGCCAGGAGAGGGGAGGAAACCCGCTCAAATAGATTGATATTCTACCCAGACAACGGTTAAATATCTCCTAATTACGGGCAAAATTAGGATGCTTAGATAGAAGAGCATTCAAAGCCACAGCCTCAGACCTCCAGCTCTTTGCACATGAATGGCTCTGCCAAGAAAGGATCCTGTTAGTAACAAATAACAGCCTTGCTTTCCTCTGGTCCATCAGTTAGCCTGTCAAGTGGAATCGACAGAGAGGGAGGGGGGAACTCTTGGCAAAAAAGGAGCGCGAGAAACGGACCACATAGATTGTCTCTATTGCTTCCCTCTCGCCTTCCCTCCCTGCGTCCTTTTTGGAAATCGGCTCTGTTGACAAACACAGTTAATAGCTTGCACATGGTGCGATGGATCAGAAGTTCGGAGGAACAATGAGGATCTTGAGAAATTACAACTGGAATCACTATTTTTCTTGGCAGGAGGCCTGTTGCAGTCTCAGCCTGGTATGAATCAGCAAGGCCTTCCTGAAGTCAGGAGGGCTAAGCTGGTGACAAAACACTGATGGTGCAAGCCAGAATATCCAAAAGAAAAAAGACAGCATTCTTTCTTTTGGAACAGGAAACTCTCCGTTGCTCCTATTTTTAACTACAAAGTGGCTGTTGTGAAAAGTGTATGAGGTTGGTTTTCCATTCCTATATCTGGGCACTATTGAATTAGAGCTTTAACATTATATGATTGTGTTGGATGGACACCAGTCTTGATGAAACACCATAGATGGACACCCTTTGACTCTTGAATTAAGTTCTTAAGCTCTTGACCTAATTCCTAAACCTCTCTTTGTAACAGAATAACAGAATTCAGAATAGGTTCGCCGTGATGGCACGGGTGCCAGAGGTGGAATGCAGAGCCCACTCTGTGGGCACACGCACCATTGCCAGCTGCTCTTCTGGTTTCTGGTGTGAACAAGTACACCGTCCAGCTGGTCTTAGCGGACTCTGGCATGCCGGAAAATGGCCTGAAGTGGGCGGAGCCTCACTGTTGTGACCCGTCAGTGGCCTGTGCAGTTAGTAGCCTATTTCCGACAGCGAGGAGGCTGGTGTGGTGCTGCGCCAGCAGCCTGTGCAGCTGGCGCTCGAGTCAGACAGTGAGGAGACTGGAGAAGATGTGGTGCCAGAGGTGGAGATTCAGTCAGGGCCTTCAGAACCTCCAGAAGCTCCCATAAGTGAAGAGGAAGAAGAGGAGGAGCCTCTTCTCGATGCAGGAGCGTGCAGAGCTGTTAAAAGGCAGGAGTGGCTCCTCAGGAGGAGGTCTCCTCGAGAGTAAGGCTTGAGGCTAATTGGCCACTCCCCTAGCCTATTTAAGGAAGGACGACGACTGATGCAATTTGCAGGAAACAACTTTGTTCATATTTCGTCACGTCTTGATTTCAGAAACGTTTGATTTGGCTCTTGTTTCTTTCTTGTCAGTTTTCCTGCAAATTGCTTCTGGGCATTCTGCCAACCACAGTAAGATTATGGTTATCTGAAATACTGTGCCTCAGAATTGAGTTATTATTCTTTGGATTTTTGTTGGCTGTTAATGAAGTTAAATTAACAGCCCTTGTTCAGAAAAGACTGATTTAAACTGTACTTGTGTTTGAACAACTACTAAGGAAGCTCATTAGTAGTCCTTAATTAGTAAACTAAGGTTTGTACGGACTTTTTGTGTCCGTAGCTGGGGCAGAACACTCCCACTGCTGCCGCTACCGGTTCGCCCGACCACTGGTCTCAACATCTTTTTTACAATATGGTGACCAAAACTGATGCAGTATTCTAAGTGTGATCTTACAAAACAATACTAATACTTCCTGTGATTTTGATTCTATCCCACTATTAATGCAGAAGAATGAAATGCTGCTGTCTCTTCTGATGCATCCTTTTAGTCAAGACAGGTGCTCTGATTCTCGGTCAGTGAATTTCTTAACCGGGCTGATTCCAACAAACTTACCCAAAGCCTCTGGATCAGTGGACATGCTGCTTCTGTGGTACGTGTGTACTTCCACTCCTTGCTCTGCAACATTTCAAACCCAGATGAGCCTGCCACACAGAAGCTAGTTGCTTAAAAAAGTTTGTTTTGATACACAGATGTTTTGACGAACATCAAAGGGGAACCCAAAGGAAACGTTCAGCAGAATTTCTCCTTTCCCTCCTTTGTGAAATTTGGCAGGACACCCTGAACCGAATGGTTGGGGTGAATTAAACCAGCACCTGCTCAAAACACCAACATCATCCACTTCCTCCATTTTCTTCCCTTTCACGTTACGGACTTTGCTGGCTAGAGATTCCTTCTGACTTTTTCGCCCTCAGATGATTTCCACTGAGCTTTATTTTATCCACCTATCGCATCCTTGTCTTTACTATGCACTAGAAGTACCGTATTTTTCAGAATATAAGATGCACCTTTTTCCCCCCAAAAGAGGTGAAAATCTGGGTGCGTCTTATACTCCGAATGTAGCCCCGCCCAGCTTCTCAAACGGAAGTTTCAGAGGCTGAAAAAAGCATCAGAAATGAAGCTTCAGAAAAAAAGTCCCCAAACAGAGCTTCAGAGGCTTTTATTCTGTTTCGGAGGCTTTCAGAGGCAGAAAAGAAAGTTTTTTCTGAAACAGAGTTTCAGAAGTTTCAGAGGCAGAAAAAAAAGCAAAAACAAGCAAGGCACAGAGCTCACAACCAAGGAACTGTTGCTAAAATTCACCTCTGGGAACAGCTGATTGAGGGTATTCCGGGAGGCCGATCCATCTGCCAATCAGCTTTTTTCTTATTTTTCTCCCCAAAAACTAAGGTACGTCTTATACTCCAATGCGTCTTATGCTCCAAAAAATACGGTAGTAGAAAATAAGAGAAAACCAAGAAAAAATAGTTATTTAAATACTGTTGTCAAGGTTCTGACCAATGCCCTAATAAAATTAAGAGCCTCAAGCCATTTAGCAAGAAAAACCCAGTTGTTTATTAGGAGCATCAGGTCGGCACAACCTAGGTGAAGCCAGCTCTGGTTTCACCGAAGTTGCGCCTTGCCTCTGATCCTGTTTCCCCCTCCCCCCAGAGTGTGTCATCAGTCACATTCCCCAATGAAGCAATTTTGCGGGTGTAGAAGTCACTCCCTCCAGCTGTTGCTAGTCTCCATGGAGATGGCCTTGACTTTGGCTGGCTAGGCTGTGTCTTGTTTTGACTGAGGTGTGAATTCCTTGGTGCAGCTGCGAAGCATGATTCCCATCCTCCTGCCTATGGCAACTCGGGAGCAAGTTGGGAAAGCTTCGCGAGTTGACAACTGTATTGTTTAGGAAATCAAGGTGGCATATGTAATGCTTCCTCCTCCTGTCCTTCCACATAACAACAACCCTGTAAAGTAGATGGGGCTAAAAGTGGCTGAACAAACTCATTCAGTGAGCTTTCGTGATAAGAGTGGATGTAACCATTGCAAGTCCACAACCACACATTGGTATAACACAGTGGTGAAATTCAAATTTTTTTACTACTGGTTCTGTAGGCATGGCTTGGTGGGCATGGTGTGGCTCGGTGGACATGGTAGGGGAAGGATACTACAAAATCCCCATTCCCTCTCCACTCCTGGGGGACGGATATTGCAAAATCTCCATTCCCACCTCAATCTGGGGCCACCCAGAAGTAGTATTTGCCAGTTCTCTAAACTACTCAAAATTTCCGCTACCAGTTCTCCAGAACCAGTCAGAACTTGCTGGATTTCACCCCTGGTATAACAACATTACAGGCACTCTTCAACTAACAATCATTTGTTTAGCAACAATTCCAAGTTATAGGATCCAATCTGAGTCAGTCACAGGGATTACAGTTTTAGTTTTCCAAGCTTTTGGACTCATGCTTGAGCCCATCCTCAGGGAACTTCTCTCTACTGGAATGTGTGCTTTGGGCTATTCTATGCATAGTATTTATGTGGTGCCTGATTGGGTGTGGCTTATTATCGGAATATTGATGGCCAGCTATTATGCCATTAGGTGTTGTATACATGTGCTGCTAAATCCTCGGCTCCTAAACTGGTAGTAAATCAGCATTCCTGTTGATTGATAAAGGGCCCGTTTCTCAGGCTTCAACCATTTCCCTGGCTATCTTTGTACCTGCTCTGCCAACAATCTTAGTAGCTGAATCTTAATTGCTGCAATTTTACCAAGACTTTGTAACAAGTGCCCTACCCATGGGTGGATGGACCATGATAAAAAATAAATATGTGATGTGTTTCATGTCACCTTTTCCATTGCAGAATTTTTGCCATGCACTAACTAATACTGTGTGACTAATGTTTCACATATTTCAAAAGATATAAGCCCCAGAGCTCACTGTAACAGCATTGCCAAAAAGGCATTAAGAGTTATTAACTTAATTTTGCGAAGCTTCTTCTCCGGTAACATTGTACTGCAAACCAGAGCATACAAAACCTATGCCAGACCAATTCTCAAATACAACTTATCTGCCTGGAATCCACACTGTATAATGGACATTAATACAATTGAGCGAGTCCAGAGGTATTTCACGAGAAGAGTACTCCGCTCCTCTGCTCTCAATAGAACCCCTTATGCCATCAGGCTTGAAACTTTGGACCTGGACAACTTAGAACTATGCCGCCTACGGTCTGACCTAAGCTTAGTACACAAAATTGTCTGCTACAATGTCCTACCTGTCAATGACTACTTCAGCTTCAACCGCAATAATACATGGGCAAACAATAGATACAAACTCAAAGTAAACTGCTCCAAACTCGATTGCAGAAAATACAGCTTCAGCAACAGAGTGGTCAATGCCTGGAACTCACTACCTGACTCTGTGGTTACATCCCCAAACCCCCTAAAACTTTAACCTTAGACTGTCTACCGCGGACCTCACTCCATTCCTAAGAGGTCTTTAAGGGGCGTACATAAGCGCACTAGCGTGCCTACCGTCCCTGTCCTACTGTCCCCATTTATTTGTACTCATTTATTATGTATATACTTATACCTGTTTATACTTATATGTTTATGTTATGTTCATACTTATACTTGTTTTCTCATACACGCTTGACAAACTAAATAAATAAAATAATAAATAAATAAAATGAGTGAACGCCTTATTTATCTCATTCATTATTGTGCGCATATGGCTTCCAGGCGTGACAGGAGAACTGAACCTGAGACCTTTTGCGTACCAGGCAGATGCTTAACCACAAGTCTTTGATCTGGACCTTCTCCTTTCTTAGCTTCCTAAATCTGGAATCCCTCAAGAATTAGAACACAGCAAAGATTTCATTTGATGTGTAATAGCCAAATATGCAATTCCTGGTTGAAGATATGAAGGAAGAACCTTAACAGCAGTCTGTAAGCATAATCTGCAGCATATTTTATAAACCCTTGTAACCAGATCTCTGTGTGTTTTTATAACTAATCAAGGTCTTGTTGAAACAGATGGTTTCTCCCAACCAGAAATCTTGTGTGTGTGTGGCAGAAGGGCACAATCATGCTTAAATTAACTTTTTCATTTTTAAAGTAACATGAGCAAAATAAAATTAAATCACAATACATTTAATATACCAGCTGATTGTCAATCATCTCAGGATGTTTATTGGTCAAAGCTATGGGAACCTGGACTTCCATGGATTTTGTATTTAGTAATCCATCTGTAATTCTGCCTTTGTATGTGAGAAAGTCCAATTTCTAGCTGTTTTCCCTTTTAAATTAAAAACTCTGTTTGTGTTGTGGCTCTGTTACCTGAGCCTGTGTCATCGGCAGGAGAGGACTCCAAGAGTGAAGAAGAGGAGTTGGCAAGGCCTCCCTCTCCAGGACCCTCCTCTCTGGCAATGCCTTCGGTGTCCGTCAAAGGGCAAGAGATAGGGCTGGGGCCAAGCACGTCCACGCAGCCACAGATGGACAGTGATGAGGGTAAGGAGTCTTGGCTGGATCCACGCCAGCGTCGCAGAGATAAGCGCGTGCAACAGAAGAAAAGGCGTGCCCGAGATTAGGCTGAGTCACTGGACCACACCCCACAGGATATAAAAGGGAGCGTGGTGGCCAGTCAAACCTTGTGACGAATAAAGCTGAAAGCTTCCATGCCATTCTGCATTGCCGGACTTTTGCTATAAGACTTAGCTGGATTATCTCTGGACTTGATTACCTCCGTAATTATTGAGCTGTTTCTTTTGATGTATCAGAAGTGGGGAGAAGTTATCTCTCCTCTTCGTAAATAATAAACTCTTGGCAGGCAGCCACTAGGTTGTTGCCAAGTTCCGTTATCTTAAGGAAAAGGATTTTGCCGGCTGGTTTGGTCTTTAACTCTTGAACGTCTGTTGGTGTGTGTGCGTGTGGTTGGGGACAGAACAGTTTGTAACAAAGAAACTTAGATTATTTCAGAGAACTTCTGTAGGTCGTGCATGAACTATTCTCCTATTATCCTTTTATTTCTCATCTTAAAAAAAATAATTCCTATCTTGAGCAAGAACAAATGCTGGAGGAATGATGAGGCTTCCATTAGTTTCTAGCTAAGGCATCCGAGTTCTTTCTAGCTTTTTTCACAAGGACAAGTAACATTTAACAGAATAACAGAGCTGGAAGGGATCTTGGAGGTCTTCTAGTCCAACCCCCTACTCAAGCAGGAGAACCTATAATAATGGTTGTCCAATATCTTGTTAAAAACCTCCAGTGTTGGAGCATCTACAACTTCTGGAGCAGGGGTGAAATGCTACCGGTTCGGTCCAGTTCGGCTGAATTGGTAGTGATGGTGGCGGGTGGTTCGGAAAACCGGTAGCAATGGCAATGCGAGGCTCTGCCCACCTACCTGGTCGTCATTACTTCCTGGTTTTAACCAGGAAGTAACCTGGTTTTTACCCTCTGTGCATGTGCAGAAGGTTTGCACATACGCAGAAGGTCCACACTTGCATGTGATATGCACACGGGACGCGTGCACTTCCGAACCGGTAGGGAAGGTAAGTAGATTTCATCCCTGTTCTGGAGGCAAACTGTTCCTCTGGTTAATTGTCCTCACTGTCAGGAAATTTCTCCTTAGTTCTAGGTTGGTTCTAGACATGGACATGGTTCCATATCCTAAACTGAAGAATGTATCTCTGTGTTGGATGGATTCCTTATTGCAATTACTTCTCTCCTACATGTACAAACCATGAAAAAGTTTGGGCTATACGGATCTATGAAAATGAAGGTGAGGGTGTTACGTTTTTGTAGTTCCCACTTCTGTTGTCCTGTGTCGTAATTACAAAGGAGTTCCTAACACGATCAGTTCACTTGCATTGTCCTTTCTTGAGAATTGAGATGGCCTAGAAATGCCACATAAATAAATGTATATAGAATGGATTGGATAACAGCAGCAACCACTTTCAAGGGGGAAATTAAAAAATCAATCACCAACCAACATTTCTCCATTGAAAGGGATGCAAATTGAGTAATAATTCGACCATTAGTAAAATTGCTTATTGTATTTTTAAACAAATATAAATTAAACCATTAAAAATGAAGCATAATTTAGAAGCATGTTTTTCATTTTTTGGTGATGCATCTGTCCAATCTTTCCTCCTCCCTTTCAAAGCACAGATGTTTCCAACATTCTAGTTTGGCCCTCACCTCTTTCCACCTGCTTCCTCTCACAGTTCCTGCCAATAAAACATTCACCAACACTCTGTACTAAAAGCTTGACATAAAGCAGGTTCTGAAAACACGCTGTGATGTTTCTGGTGTACTCTTTCTCCCACATAACTCCATAAAGTTCTAGACTATGTTCTACTCATACCCACTCAAGAGTTTAGATGTTTTCCTGAACTGTGGACATCTGTAAGCAGTAAAACAGTCTCATTTGTCAGTTGTAGCAAAGTTTGCTTCCGTTCTCTGGGACAATGGTCTCCAAACTTTCCAGCTTTGCAGACCAGCGATGATGAGAGAAGGGATGTTTCTGCATGAATGATGGGCATACGCATATTTGCCTGCTGTCAGCATTCTGAGTAACACACCCATTGAAAGCAGAACTCCGAGGCAGGTAGATTCCTCAAAGAACACATTTATTGGATACATCCAGGGGTGGGCTTCAAAAATTTTAGCAAGGGGTTCTCTGCCAAGTTGCTGGGTGGGCGTGGCCATGGTGGACATGGCCTAGTCGGCTTCCTGCACCACAGCGGGGTGGTGGTGAAGTTTTTGCCCTCCCTGGGCTCTGGAGGCTTTCCTCAAGCCTCCGGGAGGGCGAAAACAGCCTCCCCAGGCTCTAGAGGCCCTCTGGAGGCTGGAAACGGCCCCGTTTCCGGCCTTCCCAAACTTCTGGTAGGCCCATTTTTTGCCCTCCCTGAGCCTCCGCACATGCCCTGCACTTACCTGCATCCAAAATGGGCCGCATGGGGTCTCCTGGGAGGGGCGGGATGGGAGGGACCAGCCAGGAGTGGGATTTGGGGGTTCTCCGAACTGCACAGAATCTTAGCTAGAGGTTCTCCCGAAACCCTGTGAACCGCTAGCAACCCACCCTTGGATATATCATATCGGCACAGCCGGTGAAAACCAACTCTAACATTTCTCACGGTTTTCACCTAATTAAAAGAGTAAAATCCCCCCCCCACAGGTGTCACCGGTCACGTTGTCCAATTAGGATGGGTGGCAGGCTTGTCTCCTTCAACAACCACATGTTATAATGGCCTTGGTTCCCACAGGAAAATGTTTTGTTTTGATTGCTAGCCAGGCTATCTACTTCCCCCTCCCTTCCCCCTCTCAGACTTCATGGCAACTATAAGCCAGCACAAGATGGCTTCAGCCAGGTTCGCTTCAGAGTTGACATCTCCTGCTTGTGAAGCCTGATTCCAAATGGGCTGTGGCCCGGTACTGGACCATGGCCCTGGGGTTGATGACTCCTTTATAATGCCTTGGTAAGGCCACACTTGGAATACATCATTCAGTTTTGGTCGCCACAATGTAAAAAAGATGTTGAGATTCTAGAAAGAGTGCAGAGAAAAACAACAGAGATGATTAGGGGACTGGAGGCTAAAACATATGAAGAACGGTTGCAGGAACTGGGTATGTCTAGTTTAATGAAGAGAAGGACTAGGAGAGACACGATAGCAGTGTTTCAATATCTCAGGGGCTGCTACAAAGACAAGGGAGTCAAACTATTCTCCAAAGCACCTGAGGGTAGAACAAGAAGCAGTGGGTGGAAACTAATCAAGGAGAGAAGCAACTTAGAACTAAGGAGAAATTTCCTGACTTAACAATTAACCAGTGGAAAAACTCACCTGGGAGCGAGGGAAGACCCCTTGCAGGGCGGCGCTGAGGATTTTGTGCAATTCCTGCATGACAAAGTCACTCAGATTCGGGAAGGTCTGGACTCTGATTGGGTAGATCCGGATGGAGTGATGGAGGGGAATCTTGAGAATGTTATCTGGGAGGGGTTTGACCCTGTGACTCCCGAGGACGTGGACAGGATTCTGGGGAGGCTTAGCGCTGCCACATGTTTGTTGGATCCATGTCCCTCCTAGTTGGTGCTGGCCTCCCTGGAGGTTACACAAGGCTGGCTCCAGAGGATTATTAACGCTTCTTTGAGTGAGGGTTACTTCCCCCCCTCTTTGAAAGAGGCGGTGGTGAGGCCTCTTCTCAAGAAGCCTTCCCCGGTTACATTAGCGAATTATCACCCAGTCTCCAACCTTTGCTTTGTGGTGAAGGTTGTTGAGAGTGTGGTAGCGCGACAACTGCCCCAGTACCTGGATGAAGCCGATTATCTAGACCCATTCCAGTCGGGCTTCAGGCCAGGGCACAGCATGGAAACGGCATTGGTCGCATTGGTTGATGATCTCTGCAGGGCTCGGGACAGGGGTTGTTCCTCTGTCCTGGTCCTATTAGATCTCTCAGTGGCTTTTGATACCATCAACCATGGTATCATGCTGCGACGATTGGAGGGGTTAGGAGTGGGGGGCACCGTGTAGCGGTGGTTCTCCTCCTTCCTCTCCAACCGTACGCAGTTTGTGTTGGCAGGGGGCAGAGGTCGACCTCAAGGTGCCTTGTGTGTGTGGTGCCGCAAGGGTCTGTCCTCTCGCTTCTTCTGTTCAACATTTATGTGAAGCTGCTGGGCGAGATCATCCATGGTTTTGGAGTGAGATTCCATTAGTACGCTGACGATACTCAGTTGTACATCTCCACTCTGAACCACCCCAATGATGCCCTTGACGTGATGTCCGGTGCCTGGAGCCATGCGGATCTGGATGGGGAGAAACAGGCTCAAACTCAACCCCTCCAAGATTGAGTGGCTGTGGCTTTCGGCATCCCGGTATAGTCAGCTGGCGCCATCGCTGACTATTGGGGTTGAGATCTTGGCCCCCACAGAGAGGGCTCGCAACTTGGGTGTTCTCCTGGATGCACGGCTGTCTTTGGAAGAGCACATGACAGCCGTGGCCAGGGGAGCTTTCTATCGCGTTCACCTAATGTACCAGTTGCGTCCCTTTCTGGACTGGGATGCCCTGCACACAGTCACTCATGCCCTTGTCACATCCCGTCTGGACTACTGCAACACTCTCTACATGGGGCTCCCCTTGAAGAGCACTCGGAGGCTCCAGCTGGTCCAGAATGTGGCCGCGCGGGTGGTTATGGGTGCGACTCGACGCACCCATGTAACACCCCTCCTGTGTGAGCTGCACTGGCTCCCGTTGGTCTTCCGAGTGCAATTCAAGGTGTTGGTCACCACTTTTAAAGCGCTCCATGGCTTAGGACCGGGATACATATGAGACCGCCTTCTGCCATCAATAACCTCTCATCGGCCAATACGCTCCCATAGAGAGGGGCTCCTCAGGGTGCCGTTGGCCAAACAATGCCGACTGGTGACACCCAAGGGGAGAGCCTTCTCTGTGGGGGCACCAGCCCTTTGGAATGAGCTGCCCCTAGAGCTTTGTCTTAGCCCTGACCTGAGTACTTTTCGCCGTGCCCTAAAGACCTCCCTGTTTCAGCAAGCCAGACTGGCCTAATATGAATTTTAAGTGGGTGTATGTGTGTTTTAATTGAGGGCCAAATTGTATATATTTGTTTTAATTAGTTTTAAATTTTATAAATTCATGTGTTTTAATGTGGCTGTACACCGCCCTGAGTCCCCTGGGAGAAGGGCGGTATAGAAATCCAATAAACTCAAACTCAAACGGCTTCAGAACAGGGGTGGGTTCTAAATTTTTTTACTACCGGTTCTGTGGGCGTGGCTTATTTTGTGGGCATGGCTTGATGGTCATGTGACAATTCTTTAGGATTTAGCAGAGGTACTGGTCTACCAGGCTTTTAACTGCTTGCAGAGCTGTACTGATCTACCCATTTATTTTTTACAGGCACTGGTCTACTCATGTATTTTTGTAGGCACTGATCTACTCATGTATTTTGCAGGCACTGGTCTACTCATTTGTTTTCTTTTAACACTGATCAACTGTAGGGCGGCCCTTTGAAGCCCCTTGGCGAGAGTTTAAACAGTTTTCTTCCCTCTAGCCATCAGCTGGGACTCAGGAGGCAGCAATAGATTGGGGGTGGGGCCAAATAAAAGGTAAGAATAATGTGGGGGGTGAGGGTGCGGCGGGTGGGTGGGCGGCGCCAGGGGCGGGGGGGGCAGAACCAGTTCGGTGACATCATATTGTCACTGCTACCGGCTCGGGAGAACCGGGCCGAACCGGGAGGAACCCACCACTGCTTCAGAAGTTGTGAATGCTCCAACACTGGATGTTTTTAAGAAGATGTTGGATAACCATTTGTCTGAAGTGGTATAGGGTTTCCTGCCTAAGCAGGGGGTTGGACTAGAAGACCTCCAAATTCCCTTCCAGTTCTGCCGGTTCTGTGGGTGTGGTGGCTTGGTGGGCGTGGCTTGGTGGGTGTGGCGTGGGAAGGATACTGTAAAATCTCCATTCCCACCCCAATCCAGAGGAAAGTTACTGCAAAATCCCCATTCCCTCCTGATCAGCTGGGACTTGGGAGGCAGAGAATAGATGGAGGTGGGGCCAGTCAGAATTTTTACTACTGGTTCTCCGAACTACTCAAAATTTTTACTACCGGTTCTCCAGAACTGGTCAGAACCTGCTGAAACCCACCTCTGCTCAGTTCCATTTCCGCAAGCACTGTGCACGCATGCCTGCTGCTCGTGCAAGTGTGGATGTGCATTCACCGTTTCCGTGGCCCCGTGAGGGCCCAAACCCCTCACGGATGGAAAGACTGGTCTAGAACTGTGAACAGACTGGTCTAGACCAGCGTTTCTCAACCTTGGCAACTTTAAAATGTGTGGACCTCAACTCCCAGAATTCTCCAACACAGTGTGCCTGGCTGGGGGATTCTGGGAGTTGAAGTCCACACATCACAAAGTTGCTAAGGTTGAGAAATATGAATATAGATTTGGAACTGCAGGCTAGACCGGGAAGTCAAAAAATATCCCAGAAAGAAGCGCAACAATCATTCCCACGCTGTTGTCAAAACAACTGCAGGAACTCAAAACTAAAGCAGACTTTCCTTTTTTAATATGGTTACACTCCCGCTGTATAGTATTCTTGCTTCCTTCTGTAGCATTAAGAAAAATATAACTTGAAAGGGGATTAGATCAGGAGATCACATGACCCCTTCCTGAAAAACTGTGTAAGCTCATCAATACATGAAAATACAACATTAATGAAATGCAAAGAATGAATATAATAGCACAGTCTGAAAGCAGGATAAAAATAATGGGGAAAGATTGCATTAATTAATGTAAGCGATGGCATGATGCAACCATGGTGATAAGAGCCAGAGTAGTATAATGTAGTTTTAAAAAAAGGTTAAAAGTCAATACAGTCATAGTCTGCATGCACAGACGAATAGTATCAAGGTCACATGAAGTGTTAGTATTGCTTTTTACTGTTGTTGGTAAGACCATACTTGGAATACTGCATCCATCATTTAAAAAAAAGAAAAAAAGACATGAGACCAGGGGTGAAATCCAGCAGGTTCTGACAGGTTCTGGAGAACTGGTAGCGGAAATTTTGAGCAGTTCAGAGAACCAGCAAATACCACCTCTGGCTGGCCCCAGAGTGAGGTGGGAATGCGGATTTTGCAGTATCCTTCCCCTGGAGTGGGCTGGGAATGGAGATTTGGCAATATCTTTCCCCTGCCATGCCCACCAAGCCATGCCCACCAAGCCACGCCATACCCATCAAGACATGCCCACAGAACCGGTAGTAAAAAAATTTGAATTTCACCACTGCATGAGACTTTTTCAGAGTAAAGGAACAAAGATGATTAGGGGGCTGGAGGTTAAATCGTATGAAGAACAATTGCAGGAACTGGGCATGGCTAGTTTAGTGAAGAGAAGGACCAGGGGAGACATGATAGCCATGTTCCAATATTTGAGGGGCTGCCACAAAGAAGAGGGGGTCGACCTATTCTCCAAAGCACCAGAATGCAGGACAGGAAGTAATGGATGAAAATTAATCAAGGAGAGAAGCAACCTAGAACTAAAGAACAATTTCCTGACAGTGAGAACAATGAATCAGTGGAATAACTTGCCTCCAGAAGTCGTGGATGCTCCATCACTGGAGGTTTTTATGAAGAAATTGGACAGCCATTTGTCCAGAATGCTATAGAGTTTTCTGCTTCAGCAAGGGGTTGGATTAGAAGATATTCAAAGTCCTTTCCAATTCTATATTCTGTAACCTGTGGCGGTTAAGGCGGTATTTCCCAATTTTTCACATTTAAGAAGTGTGGACTTCAACTTCTGGAATTCTCCTTCCAGCAAACTGTTATGGAATGTTGAAAATGAATATGAAATAATCACAGCAGTAGTTTAGCTGGGCAGTGGCAGCCAGTAGCAATGACGCAGCCACAACTTGTCAGATTTCATTCTCTCTGGAGTTTTCGGGTCCCAGTTTTGGACACATTCTGTAAATTAGCCCATTTGAGCTACCTTGATTCAAAAGTTGTTGCCCTAAGATGCATCTTTTCCCCCAGTCAAAGTGTTGTGGAATGAAGGGACCAAACAACATTCCTGGGTCAGCCAGAGACAGTTTTATTGCGCAAGGTTCAGAGCCAGATTTGTATCTGAAACTTTGAAAAAGGAAAGAACTCTGATACAACTGTTTTTATACATTTCTAAGACAAAGGATTCGGTGAGATCATGCATTTTCCATATATGGTTAACATGAGATCATACATTCTCCATATATGGCTAATACACACCTGTCATATGATAATTGACACACTTCCTAATTACTAAACCATTAGTAAACCATTATTTTTAGTTTATAAGATTATCTTTAGCTAGACAACCTTTCTTAAGTGCTTGTAGTTGCTAATGGGAAATTTACTGCTGTCCTTGGGTAAATTTATTGGATTAAGTAACTCTTTGTAACATATATGTCCTTGTGTCATTCACAGTGAGGTCACTCAGATGTTTTCCATATGGCTGTCCTTCCATGACATCTAGGTCTCATCAGAAGATACATTACCACTTAATGGGGTTTAGCTGATTTTTAATATAATCTCCAAGCAAGCGCTTTTCTATCTTATAATAATGTGAATAGAGAGGGTCCTTTAGAGTTCATGTAGCTGACTCTGTATGATTCCTTTTTTTATCCACATTAAAAGGTCTTGACACAATTTTAGTAGTAGTTTAGTAGTATATAGATGATATTAGCACTTATTTGCATATATAGTTTATGTATGCATATCTATATGTATGCATGTCTATCTGCATGTCTGTCTGTCTGTCTATCTATCTATCTATCTATCTATCTATCTATCTATCTATCTATCTACAGTATCTATCTATCTGAGCCACAGTGGCTCAGTGGTTAGAGTACAGTACTGCAGGCTACTTCTGCTGCCTGCCGGCTGCCTGCAATTTGGCAGTTCAGCTCTCACCAGGCTCAAGGTTGTCTCAGCCTTCCATCCTTCTGAGGTGGGTAAAATGAGGACCGAAATTGTTGGTGGCAATATGCTGACTCTGTAAACCGCTTAGAGAGGGCTGTAAAGCAGTATAGTAAGTGCTATTTCTATCTATCTATCTATCTATCTATCTATCTATCTATCTATCTATCTATCTATCTATCTATCCATCTATCATCCGTCTCTCTCTCTCTGTCTGTCTGTCTGTCTGTCTGTCCATCCATCCATCCATCCATCCATCCTGTATTTATCTACACATTATATGCAGTTTGGTGTACGGCATCCAGAATCACTTGTTTGTGGAGGAAACAGAAAATACAGTGACAGATAATTGGTTACCAATTTTTTGGCAACTCTTGGTATTTGAAGTTTTACTTGAAGATACTGAAATCAAACCAGGTCACCCAGCCAGTCCTGATTTTTCAGTTCTCATTAATTGGTAAAAAAATCTTATCTGTCATAGTATAGAAATCAGCAAAAATGTTAAAGAGGAAGATGGAATCTGCCGACTCAGAGATTAAACAAGAAACAAACTGGAATGAGAGTATTGTTTGCTACCAAGAAATGCTTGTAGTCGATTAGGACGCTGAAAAATTAAATACCCAATGAACTTGGACTTGATTAAAAAATACTTTTGGAAGAAATAACCCAAAAAATATTTGCAAATCATTGTGCCTAATTTTTTCTCAATTAAGGATTTGCTTGTTTGTTTTGTTAAAGCAGTCAGTTATGGAAACTTAGTGGCCAGCTCCAAAGAGCAAAATTGTCAACATGCCCACATATTTTGATATTTTGATATTTTTTCCCCAAACATTGCATTGTTTAATCCAGCATGTCAGTGTTGTTGTTTTTCCTCTTTGGCCCTTTGTCATTGCAATGGATTGAGGAGTGATTCAAAATACTGACTCAGGTGTTTATCATCTCAAGAATCATCTATTTCTGATCAACATTCCATTTTGTAGAAAATTTGGGGTCCTATTTTTTAATTTTGTGTGCCAGATTTAACACTTAGACTCCTACCCTGTTTCCCCAAAATAAGACATCCCCTGATAATAAGCCCAATCAGGCTTTTGAGCGCATGGCAATAAGGCTAAGTACTTATTTCAGGGTTCAAAAAAATATAAGGCAGGGTCCTATTTTCGGGGAAACACGGTACGGCATACTGCAACCATTGTAAACAAGTATGAGAGCCTTTTGTGGATATTCTCACAACACAACTGACATGTTAGTGAGGGCAGCAGATGGAGTAGGGGAAGGGCATACAGGTAGTCCTCAACGTACGACCACAATTGAGCCCAAAATTTATGTTGCTAAGTGAGAAACTAGTTAAGGGAGTTCACCTCATTTTACGACTTTTCTTGGCACCTTTGTTAAATGAATCGCTGCAGTTGTTAAATTCATAACACGTTTTTTTAAGTGAATCTGGGTTTCCCCATTGACTTTGCTTATTGGAAGGTTGCAAATGGGGACATGATCACATGATCCCGGGATACTGCAACTGTCATCAATGGGATATAGTTGTCAAGCATTTGAATGTAAATCACTTCGGGTGGGTTCTACTTACCTTTACTACCGGTTTGCAATGGAATTGCTTCTGTGCATGCGCAGATCACCGATGATGACATCCGGGGTGGTGGGCGGGGCCTCCCATCAGTTTTACTACCGGTTCTTACGAACTGGTCTGAACCAGGGGCAACCCACCACTGAATCACATGACCATGGGGATGCTGCAATGGTCAGAAGTGTGAAAAATGGTGATAAGTCAGTTTTTTTCAGTGCTGTTGTAACTTTGAATGGTCACTAAGTGAATTGTTGTCAGTCAAGGACTATTTGTATTGTCTAAATACAAAATATTATACCAAGACCCCTTCTTTGTTGTTGTCAAGTGGGCAAACAAAATACCCGATTTCCCCGAAAATAAGTCCCAACTGGAAAATAAGTCCTGCATGATTTTTCAGGATGCACTTAATATAAGCCCTACCCCCAAAATAAGCCCCAGTTAAGATTGTCAGCCAGATGGTGCATTTAGTACCATATTTCCCCAAAAATAAGACCTAACCAGAAAATAAGCCCTAATGTGTCTTTTGGAGCAAAAATTAATATAAGACCCGATCTTATTTTTGGGGAAACAAGGTAGCATTGGGCTGTGGCCTTCCACTTTTCATTTCTCTCCAAGGATGCTTAAAGACCCGCTCATGAATGGTGATAACAAACTTCTTGGGACAAGGATGCTTATACCAGTTAAAATTAGCTCCAGATCTGCCTGACCAGGTTATGTTGATTTATCTCTACAGCTGAGTTGACTTTTCCTGGTTCTGCAAAAGCTGGCTTATGAGGGAGGAACATTTATATATTTAATTTATTAAATTTACAGGTAGTCCTCGGCCACAATTGAGCCCAAACTTAATGTTGCTAAGTGAGTTTCGCCTCGTTGATGACTTTTCTTGCCACCGTTGTTAAGTGAATCACTGCAGTGGTTAAGTTAGTAACACGGTTGTTAAGTGAATCTGGCTTCCTCATTGACTTTGCTTGACAGAAGGTGTCAAAAGGGGATCACATGACCCCATGACACTGCAACCAGTGAGTCAGTTGCCAAGCATCTGGATTTTGATCACGTGACTGTGGGGAAATGCTACAATGGGTCGTAAATGTCATTTTTTCATTGTAACTTTGAACGGTCACTAAATGAATAGTTGTAAGTCGAGGACTACCTGTATATGCTGCCCAGATCACCGATAAAGCGATTATGGGCAGATTACAAATGGTAAAAAGATAAATATAGTACCAGTTAAAATGAGGACGACTTAAATGAGAACTAAAAACCAGAAGGACACACAGCCCTGAGGTAGGGTCTTATCTTTTATCCCATCAACTGCCCCCATCAGGACTCCAAGCCAGTTGGCAAAATCAGAGTTTAAGGCCTTCCCCAAAGGCCAGATGGGTGAGGGCAAATCTCACTTTTGATGGTAGATGGTTCCATAAAATATGACCTGGTAAGGAAATTTGACTGGGTTAGTGGCTGACTGGATTAACTACCTGGAATTAAGGAGAAACTTCCTAACAGTGAGGACAATTAACCTGTGGAACAGCTTTCTTTCAGAAGTTGTAGGTGCCCCATCACCAGAGGTTTTTAAACCAATGGTCTGGAATGGTATAGAGCAGAGGTGGGTTTCAGCAGGTTCTGACCAGATCTGGAGAACCGGTAGTGGAAATTTTGAGTAGTTCAGGGAAACGGTAAATATCACCTCTGACTGGCCCTGCCCCCATCTATTCTCTGCCTCCTGAGTCCCAGCTGATCAGGAGGAAATGGGGATTTTGCAGTATTATTCCCCTTGAGTGGGGTGGGAATGGAGATTTTACAGTATCCTTCCCCTGCCACGTCCACCAAGCCACGTCCACCAAGCCATGCCATGCCCACCAAGCCAGACCCACAGAACTGGTAGTAAAAATATTTGAAACCCACCACTGGTATAGAGTCTCCTATTTGAGCAGGAGGCTGGACTAGAAGACCTCCAAAATCCCTTCCAGCTCTATTCCAATTGATTGTATCTTACATAAGAAGAGATTAAGATCTGAGTCAAATTTCTGCACCCTAGGCCAAGTCCAACTCTACAGAAGACTCCCTCATCTCGGCTCCTATTGTATCAAATTCTCTATTCACCAGAGGTTCCTTGGTTTGTCTGTTTTCAGTCATAATCATTTTATTTATTTAGTTTTCTAACTGCTTTTGGCCTTTTCACTGTTTGAGATGGCTCCAGATCCTGATATTTTCCTCACAGAAACAGGCCAATTTGAGTATTCTGGGAATGGTTTGGGCCTTCTCAGAAGCGGATTGTCTGGAAAAGAAAGCCGTTTGTGATGTTATGTAAATAATTGCACCACCCCTGGAGTGTTTCGATGTCTCTTCCCCAGGTCAAAATTGGAACGTGGAATATTTTGTCCATCTCTGGATCTACTTTCTAAAAAAAAAAATGCTTCTCATTTTTGGGTGGCAGTGATGGAGTTTGCTTTGAGAACATTTGTTTATTTGTTTAAATTCACCTGCTGCCTGAGTCCCAGTGGTGTCTTATTAGAAAAGCAAAATTAATCCATGGTAAACAAAAAAAAAAAAAAAAAATGTGAAGATTGACCAAGAAAAGTACAGGCAGACCTCGACTTACTACCACAATGCAGCCCAAAATGTCTGTTGCTAGGTAAGACATTTGTTAAGTGAATTTTGCCCCCATTTTACCACCTCTCTTGCCATGGTTGTTAAGTGAATCCCTGCAGTTGTTAAGTTAATAACACGGTTGTTAAGTAGATCTGGTTTCCCCATTGATTTTGCTTGTCGGAAGGTCACAAAACATGACATTGGGGCAGTGCAACCGTCGTAAATATGAGTTAGTTGCCAAGTGTCTGAATTTTGATCACATGATCATGGGAATGCTGCAATGGTTGTAAAGTTGAAAAAAGGTTATAGGTTATTTTTTTTTCAGTGCTGTTGTAACTTTGAATGGTCACTCAATGAACTGTTGTAAATCAAGGGTTATCTGTACTTACTCCCCAAAGTCTATATCACTACAGATGTCAACTCGCAAAGCATTCCTGACCTGCTCTCAAATTGCCATAGGCAGGAGGATGGGGAACTGAGCCTCGCAGCTGCAGTGAAGGAATTGTGCTTCAGTCAAAACAAAAGCACATTCCAGCCATCTCTATGTCAAGGCCATCTCCACGGAGACCCACAGTGGCCGGAGGGAGGGACTGTTGTGGCCCGTCAGCGGCCAGTAGAGCTGGCAGCAGATTCGGACAGTGAGGAGGCTGGGGAGGAATGTGGGCCAGTCCTGGAGTCTGGGGAAGGCTCAGATGATGGCTCTGAGTCGGAGGCAGAGAGGGGGCCAAGGCCATCTGGTAGTTCTTTGCTGCCTCTGGAGTCTCCGGAGTCTGACATCCATGAGGCAGAAGAACAGCGTGAGCCTATTCCCAGTGTGCGCATTCACAGAGCTGCCAGGAGACAGGAACAATTAAGGAAACAGGGTCAATTTGGAAGTAAGACTTGGAGATGATTGGCCGCTCCCATAAGACATAAAAGAGAA
The DNA here is from genome assembly GCF_029215685.1 of Pituophis catenifer annectens. NCBI lineage: Eukaryota > Metazoa > Chordata > Lepidosauria > Squamata > Colubridae > Pituophis > Pituophis catenifer. The sequence goes on along the minus strand of NW_027256883.1, from coordinate 16,831,530 downwards.
GTGATCGGGACGTGAGCTTTTGCAGGAAGCAATTAGTTTATCTGGCCAATTCAAGATTTGAAAATATTGTTTGTGACTCTGTGCCAAGTTTGGCCTTGCCCTGCATCCGGAAATTAGCTCTTTGGCAGCATGAGATAGGTGGGTGTTGATAACCTTCCTCTGAAAGACTGTTTATCAAGCCTTGCAGACTGTAAATGAAAGTAATTTACAGCCGTATGAATTAAAGAGGTTTGCCGGGACTAAATTTGTGCTGTTTAATCTCTAAGGAAGCCTAGGTTAGAACAGGGACCTCTACAATCTGTGAAATTGCTTCGTTGGGGAATGCGACTGATGACACACCTTGTGGGGGGGAGGGGGAACAGGTTCAGAGCCAGGGAGTGAATTAAGTGAGGTCAGAGTTGGCTTCACTTGGAATGTGCCAACATGCAGCTCCTAATAAATAACTGGATTTCTTTTGAAGCTTGGCTTGATTTAATTAAGGCATTCGGAACCCTGACAACAGATTCATCAGGCAGAGGGACCAGTGATATGAGTTGACATGAAAAAGTTCCTGAAGACTGTTGATTTGAAAGCTTTGCCTGACTTAAATGACAACCTAGGAAGCATCCACCTTTATCAATCAAATTGCTGTTATTTTTTGTTCTGGGCTCCTGTGGATGGACCAGAGACGTACAATTACTTCTCTTGAGGTTTTCATTATTCTGCACACTGAAAGCAGACCGCAGCTGACCTGTTTACCGTCTATTGTCGTAATGAGACGTTACGTTCCAGCGGCAATCACAAACCTTGTGTTCAGGATGCTGTTGCTGTGGACATTGGGGGGAGAGAACAGCTTCTAATTTTCCACAGTTTAGACAAATGGTAGATCCTCCCTGCTGTGTGTTCCTTTGCCAAAGTCAGCAAATCTCTGTGTCCGGATGGTCACGGAGCTTACGAAAGAAAGAAAAAAAAATCACCTCTGTTAGACTTGACTCTGCAGGAAAGTTGCAGAGGTCGCCACGGTGTAAAAAAGATGTGGAGACTCTAGAAAGAGTGCAGAGAAGAACAACAAAGATGATTAAGGGACATGGGGCTAAAACATATGAAGAACTACTACAGGAACTGGGTATGTCTAGTTTAATGAAAAGAAGGACTAGGGGAGACATGATAGCAGTGTTCCAATATCTCAGGGGCTGCCACAAAGAAGAGAGAGTCAAACTATTCTCCAAAGGACCCGAAGGCAGGTCAAGAAGCAATGGGTGGAAACTAATCAAGGAGAGAAGAAACTTCGAACTAAGGAAAAATTTCCTGACAGTTAGAACAATTAATCAGTGGAACAACTTGCCTGCAGAAGTTGTGAATGCTCCAACGCTGGAAGTTTTTATGAAGATGTTGGATAACCATTTGTCTGAAGTGGTGTAGGGTTTCCTGCCTAAGCAGGGGGTTGGACTAGAAGACCTCCAAGATCTCTTCCAACTCTGTTATTCTATTCTAAGTTGCAAACTCCACGTGTACCCACTACTAGCACTGCTACTGTAAAAAGGTGCTTTTAGAATGAGCTGACAATGAATGTTTGTGGTTTTAAAAATCCAACACATTTACAACACAAAACTTTTTTAAAAATTTTTCAGGGCTGTCCAGAACTTGCAGATTTTGTGTGACCTGAAAGGTAAAATAAGTAAATAACTTGGGTAATCCTCAAACATGACTGCAACCTTAAGTCACATGATTAAGTCACGTGACACATGTCATGGAACAGATGTGCTGTTAAGTGTTCAATAACAATCACCCTGAAGTTCAGAGCGAGTTCTTGAGCTACGTATGCAGCCAAGTAATGAGAGAGCAACATGAGATGATAGAATGAAGTAAGTCACTTCATAATGCAGATTAATGTTTTTGTGTTTAAGGTTTCCTTTCATTAAAAAAAAAAGTCTGTCTGTTTTCAAGACAAACTTGCACACTAAGAAATCTGGCTTAGAATATTTACTCCTTTTTTAAAAAAATGCATTAGAGTTTTTTGTAATACATATAAAATACAAATGACACTAAAGATGAGAAAGCAAAGGAGAAAAGGAAAATTTAGGAAGGGAGGGGGGGGAGGGAGGGAGAGAGGGAGGAAAGAAGGAAAGAAGGAAGGTGAAAGAACAAAGGAAGAAGAAAAAGAAAGAAAGAAAGAGAAAGAAAGAAAGAAAAACAGTGACTTTTGATTCTTTTTGGTGCAACAGAACACAAAATGCAATTGCAACCTTGACTTTTCCTTACACATTTCAACCCAAGAAAATTAATATAATCATCCTAAAAACCTAAAATCAAGTTTTCATTTTTTTTTTCTGTTTTGAGCATAAAGTCCAGAAATAGTTTCCAAATGGCAACAAAACTGGATAAATTCTTCTCTTCAATTAAAAAGTTAGCTTGGCCATCTCTGTCAACTCCTTCACTTTTTCTATCCGTTCATTCTCCCATTGTAGGAATTGACATTTTCTTTCCATTTTTGAATATATAGGAGAATATTTACTCCTGATAACAACGTGGTATGCTTGGAAGAAGTTTGTTCGCTTTTACTCGCATTTGATTGCCACTTTATTCTGGGCTGGAATAACCATATTTCAGGTATCATGTTCAGTATTTTAAGAAAGAGTCAGACAATAGATTGGAATAGATTTAGAGCAGGGCAGTGAGTATGGATACTTTGGTACAGTATATCCTCATTAACCATTTTAGCTGCTCCTGTCCTGCAATCATTCTGCCTTAATTCTAAGCCTGTTTATGTTGTGGCTCCATCCTCCGAGCCTATCTTATCAGAGGAAGAAGGCTCCGAACATGAAGGAGAGGAGACGGCCAGGCCTCCCTCTCCAGGACCCTCCTCTCTGGCAATGCCTCAGGTGTCTCCCGAAGAAGAGATTGGCCAGGAGCCAGTTGTTTCTGAGCTGTCGGATAGTGATGAAGAAACATTGTGGTTGGACCCACGCCAGCGTTGGAGAGACAAGCGTGCGCAGCAGAAAAGGAGGCGTGCCAGAGATTAAGCTGAGTCACTGGACCACATCCCACAGGCTATAAAAGGGAGTGTGGTGGCCATTCGGACTCTGTGATAGACAAAGCTAATCTCTGGCGAGGCACTTTGCACCTTCGGACACAACGCCTAATTGCTGCGGATTTAATTACAAACTGGACTATTCAAACTGTGTGTATTTTTGTCTGTGTTATCAGAGTAAAAGTTCTTGACAGGCAGCCACTGAGTTGCTGCCAAGTTCCTTATCACTGACATTGAGTGTTTGAAGAGTTTATTTAATCCTTGACTGACTGGCTGGTTGGGTGTGTGCGTGGTACGGGGACAGAACAGTTTAAGAAAATCCTGTTAGGACTGAGATCATTTGGCAACAGTTTGCGAGATATTCAATCTGGATTACTGATTATCATATATTCCAATTCCACTTTTTTTTAAAAAAAGTTCTCTTAGCCTTTATTAACCTCCTGATAACTTTAAGGATGATCAGAATATAACTTCTATTAGTGGCATGCCTTGAATTCTTTTTTTAAAAGTTTTTAAATTTTTTTTTATAAAAATGTCAAATCAATGTGTGAACAGTGTGGCACCTGGGTGCCATACATTCCAATACAAATGAAATTGATCAGATTAAACATAACAATACACGTCTATATTAGGTTGCAATCAGTGGTGAAATGTAAAATTTGTTACTACCGGTTCTGTGGGCGTGGCTTGGTGGGGAGGAGATAATGTGACTGGGTGAGCTTTTTTTTTTTTTAACTTTTAAAAGCATTTTTTCTACAACCTCTTTGGCTGAAGAGGTTGCAGAAAAAATGCTTTTAAAAGCCTCTGATGATCAGGCAACTCAGCTGGGATCGTCAGAGGCTTTTAAAAGCATTTTTTTTTCTACAACCTCTTCAGCTGAGCTGCGCGATCATCAGAGGCTTGTTTTTTTTACTTTTAAAAGCATTTTTTCAGCCGAAGAGGTCGTAGAAAAAATGCTTTTAAAAGTAAAAAAAAAAGCCTCTGATGATCGTGCAGCTCAGCTGGGCATAGAGGGGGGGGCTACCGGTTCTCCAAACCACCTGCCGCCATCGCTACCAGATCAAGTGATCCGGTCTGAACCGGGAGCATTTCACCCCTGGTTGCAATCTATCATTATTTGATTATTCCACATTTTCTCATTCTTACTTTTATTTTATAAAATAAAAATGTGTGCATTAATATTCCCCTTATTTCTATCACTTATTCTAGCTTTTAATCATGTCACCCTTTATTACAAAACATTTTCTTTCTTTCCTGTCTAACTTCTAGTCATGCCACCTGCCTAAAGGAAAAAAAAAATAATAGAGAGAGGGAGGGGGGTAGAAGCAATTCAAAACATCAACAACAAAAAAAGAAATCATCCATCCATTATCTCTTGCCCACTTCATGCTTTAATTGCTATGCTTTAAAAGAAAGAGGGGGAAAAGGAAAGGTGAATCAGAACAATAAACAATAACCAACAATAAACAAAAAAAATCATCTATCCATCATCTCTTGCCCGCTTCAATACTTTAATTGCTATGCTTTTTTTTTTTTTGACTGGTCTCTCAAATTTCTCTCTTAAATGTCTGTCGATGTCTAATTCTTGGATGACCAATCTAGGTGTTCTCCCCACCTCTGCCCTCTTCCATTGCCTAATTTCTAAATTAGAAATGGGTAGAAATTTTAGAGACAATTCTACTTTTGATACGCCTTCCTACCTTTAAGTTCATTAATGGCCAGGTACTTCCCTTCCCCTGTGCAGGTCTTCCTTGATATGTATACCTTTATGTGTATGCATGTGTGCATGAATGCATGTATGCATTCAGACACAGAGAAAAATCTATAGATACAAGTTTAAAGCATCAAAATGCAAATACTGTACATGCAACAACCTTCTTTCCAACATGATTCTATATTTCTCTTTGTCATTGTTTCTGAAACACATAACAAATTTGTGTATTGAGGCAGGAATGGTTTTCTTTAAAATTACTTTATTTAATCCCATTGAATAATCATGTCCTCATTTCTTTCGTTCTCCTGATCCATTTTCTGTTCTCTCTCCAGACTTGCCTAATTCAATATAATTAATGTTTATTGGAAAGCTGCAACTGAAATTAACTTCTGGCAAGTATTCCAATCACCAATATCCAGTCACCAAATCCTCAAACATTTCCTATTCCAGGTAGTCCTAGATTTACAATCATTCATTTTGGTGACCGTTCAAAGTTACAATGAAACTGAAAAAAGTGACATGATCTTTTTTTATACTTATGACCTGTTGGAAGAAATGTCCATCTGGGTTCAGTTCCAAGTGGGGAAAAAGACACTGGATTCATGGAAGTTTCTTGGAAAGAAGGTTTATTGATGAACATGTGGCTTGAGATCCTGGGCAAAAAGGGCAGAGATGCTGAGAGCGCCTGGGTTTTATGCCCTCGGTTGGGCTTTGAATTTGAGCTTGTGTTCTGATTGGTTGTCAGACTCCCATGGGGCCATGCAGGGTAACTTTGTAGGTTGTCTGTGTCCCAGGCTTGGTTGACTCTTGCTGGGTGATGATGTAATGAAATGGGCAATTCCTGCTATGGCTCTGCCTGAAGGAGGTAGATCTCTGTTGTGTAGAATGGACTGGCTCAGGCCTTAATGGCCCACTGACAAAGGTGGGAGGGGGGCTGAGTTTCTGCTTCCCTTTTAGGGAAAATATTCTGCCCTTTTAATATTTCCTAAAATATCTTATTTTTCTAGGAGAGGGGCGGGTGCTAACTTCCTACAGTCCGTTCAAGTGTCCCCATGGTCACATGATCAAAATTCGAACACTTAGCAACTGGCTCATATTTATAACGGTTAGAGTGTTCCAGGGTCATGGAATCACCTTTTGCGACCTTCTGAAAGCGAAGTCAACGGGGAAGCCAGATTGATATTTCACCCTGGTTATAACTTTCTTTTCTTGACTCTTCCAAACTGCTTGAATCTTCCATAAATTGTTATTCCCAGAACGGGCCTGGTTCTGCTTATTTTAGCAACTGGGGTTCCAGGATTGAGATTAAAGTGGTCGGCAATTCTTCAACTAAACAATTATCCTCTGTAAAGTGAGACATGCCATTACAGCTGGATTTATTATGCTGCTCAGAATAGATATCCTATTAATGAAGTAACTGGGCTGCTTTTCTAAGTTCCTTTTATTTTACTCCTATTTATCGCGTATGATTTATGAAGATTCTCATCTGCCTTTTCCCTGCAGCCAGCTACTTGGAAGAGAGAGGAAAGTGGTGTCAGAAATAGGAAGATAATCATAAATATTTCCACCCAAAAAACCCCCCCCAAAGCCACAGATTGTGGCCCTGTTCCACAATCTGCTTAACTAGGTCAACACAAGGATGTGGAATCACAAAGTTAGGGATATAAAGAGGGGTCAGTGGCTCTCCCCATCTCTAGTCCAAATTCAGGTAGACCTTCATCTATGATCACCATGGAGCCCAAATTTCCCATTGCTAAGCAAGGCAATGAGTGTTCCTCCATTTTACAACTTTTCTTGCCACCGTTGTTAAGTGAATCACTGCTTGAAAAAGCATCTTTGGGTTACTAAATGAATGGTTGTAAATCGAGGATTATCGATCTTCAGGTTGCTGTAAATAGCCCTAGAGCTGTAAACTGTAGGTGCTGCCTTTAAATTTGAAATAATTTGCGCATTACAAGAATTATGAAAGGATAATGACAAATCACTTGGCTTTTTAAGTTATCTTATTTTTCGCACCTAGCTTTTGGGGAGGGAAACAAGAAAAAAAAAATCTGCCTCTGCCTCCCAACGATTTGCCTCTTTGCAGCAAACAGCAAACAGCCTGGTCAGCTTCAGCACAGCCTGATTTAGTACAAGCAGCTGATAGATGGTTGGATCGGCCTCCCGGAATACCGCCAATCAGCTGTTCCAGGCTGCGGGGATCGCTACTGCCCATCGCCGCTGTTGGCACCCATCGCCACTACCGCCTACCGTCGCCTCTGCGTGCTCCATTTTCGGTCTTTGTGCATCCCATTTTCGGCCTCCACGCATCCTGTTTTCAGCCCGTTCCAGGTGGCAGGGATCACTGCTGCCTATCCCCGCCGACTGGAATGGGCTGAAAATGGGGCACGTGGAGGCCAAAAATGGGGCATACGGAGGTTGCGCTAGGCAGCAGTGGTGATGGGGAGTGACGGCAACAATGGGCAGTGGTGATCCCTGCAGCCTGGAACAGCTGATAGGCATATATATGTAATGTAATGTAATATAATGTAATGTAACCTAATGTAAACTCATGCTAACAACACAGTGGTGTACAGGTAAGCTTCAGCTTATGACCAAAATTGAGCCCAAAATTTATGTTGCTAAGTGAGAAATTTGTTAAGTGAGTTTTGCCCCATTTTACGACTTTTCTTGTTAAGTGAATCACTGCAGCTGTTAAATTAGTAACACCGTTAAGTGAATCTGGCTTTCCCATTGACTTTGCTTGTCAGAAGGTCACAAAGGGGGACCCCGGGGACACTGCAACTGCCATATGTGTGAGTTGTCAAGCACCCAAATGTAAATCACATGACTATGGGGGATGCTGCAATGGTCATAAGTGTGAAAAATGGTCATAAGTCACTTTTTTAGTGTCTTGTTACTTCGAATGGTCACTAAGCGAATGGTTGTAAGTCGAGAACTACCTGTAATGATTAAAACTGAGGATTCATTCTCTCTCAGACCAACCAACCTATGTTACAAGGCTATTGTGGATAAAAATAGGAAGCAACAGTGCAATGTGTATCACCCTAAGATCCTGGAAGAATGAAAAATAAAAAGTTGATTGGAAGCAGGTGGTATCTCATAAAAAGTTAGGCTCAAACAATAAAAAAAATCACAGAACACAAGCAGAAGCAAATTGTTCCTGGAATGTTCCTACCAATGCCCCCGAATAACCTAGAGCTAGATTTTTCTCTAACTCTTTAAAAATGTGGGGTGATGTGGCAAAGCAGGGACCACCAAGATTTTGGAGGTCTCTTTCTTTCTTTCTTTCTTTCTTTCTTTCTTTCTTTCTTTCTTTCTTTCTTTCTTTCTTTCTTTCTTTCTTTTCTTTTCTTTTCTTTTCTTTTCTTTTCTTTTCTTTTCTTTTCTTTTCTTTTCTTTTCTTTCTTTCCTTCTTAAATTTTTATACGCCCTTCTCCCGAAGGACTCAGGGCGGTGTACAGCCAAGATAAAAACCAACAATATAAAAGTTAAAAACAATTTAAAATTATTAAATAGTTTGGACAATAATCTAAAATAAAATAACCCATTAAAATAATATTTTAGGCCAACTCTGCTTGATGGAATAATAGTGTTTTAAGGACGCGGCGAAAGATACGGAGGTCGGGAATCCGACAAATCTCCGGGGGCAGCTCGTTCCAGAGGACAGGTGCCCCCACAGAGAAGGCTCTCCCCCTGGGGGTCGCTAGTCGACACTGTCTAACCGACGGCACCCTGAGGAGACCCTCTCTGTGGGAGCATACGGGTCGATGGGAGGCTATTGGAGGCAGAAGGCGGTTTCGTAAGTACCCAGGTCCTATGCCTTTTCTGATTTTGACAGGGAGTTTTCAATTTTGTTTTATTTTTAAAACCATGTTCTGCATATTTTAGAACATGTTGATTGTTTCCTACCTCAGAAAAGCAGGAATGTACGCTCCCAATATTCAACTGTTGTAGTTATATGTGCTTTGGGAGCAGGGGTGAAATTCACTTACCTTTCCCTACCAGCTTGCAAATGTGCGCGGGCCTCCTCCACGCATGTGCAGAATCTTTTGCACATGCACAGAGGCAGTGGTGGGATTCAAATAATTTAACAACCTGTTCTCTGTCCTAATGACCAGCTGGGTAGGTATGGCTCAGTGGTCATGTGACTGTGTGGGCGTGGCCAACTCAACATCATTCACGTCGATGGGTGCTTCACCTTAGCTGTTACAATGTAATAAGGGTTAACCAGAGAGGTAGTTTCCATAAGCAGGGCAATAAAGATTAGGTTAGAAACTGTTGCAATATTTTCAGGATCAGACTCAATAAAGATAATAGAAGTTAGAGATTTAAATATATTTCTCTTTAATCATAATAGGCATTCTATATTCGCTGAATATTCAAGATAGAAGCAATGAAAATGGGGAGGATGGCTCCTTATATATACAAGGGGTGGAGCCAGGAATGGGAGTGGTAAATTATGAATACATTAAAGTCCAAAGAATAAGTTAACCCCTGATGTTCCATATATACATTATTTACACATTAGAGAATAAGGCATTTACATCTGACAAATCCCCCTCTAAATGCCGGTTCGTTATACAACACCAGTTACATTCAGATTCAGGACAATATAATACATATAATTTAGAAGTTAAATATTTGTGTTGTTTAGAAGGTAAGGGTTTTGTTAATATGTCAGCTAATTGTTCAGAAGTATCACAATGTATTGCTTTGATGAATCCGTCTTGAGATAGTTGTCTCACGTGCTTAAATTTTATATCAATATGCCTGGACCTTTGTCCAATTGCATCGGATCTAGATATTTCAATGGCCGCTTTATTATCTTCATGCATAATAAATGGTAAAGTAGGTTTCTTCCAAATATCTGTGATCAAATCATTGAACCATACAAGGTTATTTGCAGCTTTAGACAAGCAAACATATTCCGCTTCTGTGGTAGAAGTGGCTACCAGTTCTTGTTTACCAGTATACCAGTAAACTGGACAATCGTTCAATAGAAAAACATAACCAGAGGTACTCTTTCTGCATGATGTATCACCAGCCCAATCTGCATCAGCATAACAAGTAATTTTTGGTTCTTTGTCATTATTGGGTTCCAATATTAAACAAAAATCTAATGTACTTTTTAGATATCTTAAAATTCTTTTGACAGCTTCCCAATGATACAAGGTTGGTCTGCTAACATATCTTGACAATAAATTGAGAGGTAATGCAATATCTGGCCTAGTCCAATTGGATATATAAAGGAGTGAACCTATAACTGATCTGTAAAATGTGTTGTCCTTAAACTCAGGGGAAGATTCATCAATGTTTCTGAGAAAATCAGTTTGCATAGGTGTGTCACATGTTTTGGCATTATTTAAGTTACATTTGTTTAGGAGTTCAATGATTTTATCTTTCTGAGTAAGTTTGAATCCCCTTTTTGTTTTGTTAATTTGTACACCAAGGTATTTGTTCACTCTACCTAGTGATTTCAATGAGAAGTGTTCGTTTAACTTATTTACAAAGATTTCCCTGCTCTCTTTATGCTTTCCAATATATAAAATATCATCCACATAAATTAATACAAATTCAATATGATCATTACTCTTTTTTACAAAGAAACAGTTATCAGCAGTGGTGGCGTTGAAATCCATGGTTTTAAGTACTTTTACCAAACAATCGTACCATCTTTTTCCAGATTGCTTCAATCCATACAGACTCTTATTTAATAACCAAATTTCGTTCTTATTAGTGTATTGACTGTGTGGTGCTCTTACATATATTTCCTTATCTAATTTTGCATGTAAGTATGCAGTCTGTATGTCATATTGAAACACGTCCAGATTGAGTGCAGATGCTACTACAAGAGCTGTTTTGACACTCTCTGTTCTCACTGTTGGTGAATATGTGTCAGTATAGTCTTCTGGATATTTTTGTGCATAACCTTGTGCAACTAGTCTGGCCTTGTATAAGGTATTACCTCCTTCTAAATTCTTAATTTTATAAATCCACCTGGTACCTATAATTGTTTTATCCTTAGGTGCGATCGCAGGTGTGAATACATTTAATCCTTGTAAACTTTCCATCTCTTTTTCCATAGCTAGTTCCCATTTTTCTCTTTCTTCACGGGGAAGTTTCAATACTTCCTCATATGTATTAGGTGTTATTTGTTCTCTATCCATATGCATTATGTAATCTTTGTATTTATTTGGTATTTGGTTTCTATTGTTTCTAATATTTCTTTCAGGTTTGCTATGGTTGTCATGCAAAAATCTAGCTTCCTTTTTTGTTAATGTGTCTGTCTTTATTTTATGCTGACTATTTGTCCAAGTTTTGGTTTTGTTCTTACTTTTGTTAATACTTTGAATTTCTGTTGTTCCTTCCTCGCAAGATATATTATCTTTGCTTTTATTAGGAAATATTTCATTAAGGTGCAATTTAGACCAATTGGCCTGCTCATGGAACACAGCTGTTCTGGATACTATAAATTTGTTATTATTATCAATGAATCTGTACCCTTTGGTTCCAGTTTCGTATCCCATGAATCTTAATCTCCTGGATACGTTTTCTCCCTTTCTCCTCAATTGTTTAGGTATGTGTACGTCTGCAGTAACTCCAAATATGTGCATGTGTGCTAATTTGGGTTTTCTATTGTACATCACCTCATATGGTGTCTTATTCACAATACTGGACCATGTTCTATTTTGAGTGTAATTTGAATAATGTAAGGCTTCTGACCAAAATTGTTTGCCTAAACCAGCATCCTCTAATGTGCATCTAATCATGGTTTGTAGTGTGGAATTCTTTCTCTCTGCAATCCCATTTTGAAATGCAGAAAATGGATTGGACGTGAAATGTAGCATCCCTCTATCCTTTAACCATTGGGAGAATTCTTTAGACATGAATTCACATCCCCTATCTGTCATAATTTGTTTTATTCTAATATTATGTTGTGTTTCTATGCGTTTGTAGAATTCCTTAAATTTCTGAAAGGTTTCATCCTTGTGCTTTAATGTGTAAACAAAACCATAGCGACTGTAATCATCCACTATTGTTAGGAAGTAACGTTTTCTATAGGTAATTGATGGAGTTAATGGACCAACTAAGTCCATATGTACCAAATCAAAAATATTGTTGGTTGATCTGTTAGATTTTTTTGGTCTGGGACTGGTTTTTAGTTTGGTGGATTTACATACTGAGCATTCCAAATAATTTTCACAATTTTTTATTTTGACACCTTCTGCGTGTTCAGTCATTTTTTGTACTACAGGAAAGCTTGCATGTCCTAACTTCCTATGTAAGATGTGAGCACACTCATCATGAATTGGTTTACCTATTTTTGGTTTCTTCTCATTGTGTGTATTTTTGTTATCATGAGTTATTTTACATTCATCATTGTCACTGTTACTGACATTTTCATCATCTGCTTCAATACAATCTTCCATATTTGAATCAATGTTATGTAACCATCTTTCTTTGGTTATCAGATAGGGTAGACCCCCTTTTATCATCACAGTGCCTACATTTGTTTTGTTCTTTTCTATAGTTGCTTTCCCCTTTGAGAAAACTATATTGATGTCAGATTCTCTGCTTAGTTTTATAGCACTCAGTATGTTGTGAGGTATTTCTGGGATTAATAATACCCCCTCTATTTTCCCTAAACCAGGCAAGTTCACATTTCCTCTGCCTAATACTTGAACCTTTTCTTGATTAGCTACCTTTATCACAAACTTATCTTCTGTAAATGAAGATAATATACTTTTGTTGTTAGTGGTGTGATTTGTTGCACCAGAATCAATAAGCCAATTATTGTTCTCATCTTGTTGTGTTCTGGTGCTGTCTTGTTTATTTAGCCCATTTAGTGACCCAGATTTTCTCTCTTTTGAATTTTCTCTACCCCCTCTACTTTCTCTGTAATTTGGTGGACTTCTATATTTGTGTCTATCTGTGGAAGATTGTCTGTAATTGTATTTGCTCCTATATTCTGGTCTATGTCTCTCTCTTGGGACTTTGTGACAATCTCTTCTACTGTGTTCCCTGGATCCACAATTGTGGCATCCAAAGGCCTCATTATATTTATCTTGGAAGACTACTTTCCTAAAAGATTTGTGTTCTGTTTGGTTACTGAAACGATTTTTTCTTGAATTGTCTTCTGCTATCAATTTGTTAGATAGACTTTCTATTGATAAATATCCCAAATTAATGGTATCTAAGTGTGACATAAAGCTATCCCATGATGGATCAAGTGAATTGATAATAACACTTTTCATTGTTTGATCTGAAATCACTTCCCCCCTCAATTGCAGCTCAGCTCTTATTTTGTTTAGATTTATCAAATGCTCACTTATAGAAACCCCTGGTTTCACTCTAGAAGAAAAGAAATCCTTAGACATTCTTGTGGTTGTGGCTACGCTATCGCTGTGAAATAGATTAAACATGCATTGAATTATTTCTGATACAGTTAGGTTTGGTTTGATGCTATGATACATTGCAGGAGACACGCTAGAAATTATTATGAAAAATGCTCTATGATGTAAACAATCTATTTTTAAAGTCCAAGGTCTTCTTGGAGGACTAGTTATAAAGAATAGTAAATTTTCTTTCATAAAAATAACCTGAAGCTGTTGGTACCACTCTTGTAAATTAATGCCATCAACTCTAAGTTTTGGGAAGTCACTGGGTAAATTCCCTACATTATTCTGTCCATTACTTACAACCTGAGGCAGTCCGTGGTCTCTCAAGTGCAGGAAATTACAGAACGGCATTGGGATGCTTGTAACGAGTCTGCGCGGTTCTCTGGCCAGTTCAAGTCTTTCGGGGCCGTCTACGTAGTTTTGCACATGCGCGTTGCTCATTTCTTCTTTGGCGCCGTTGTGGAAGGTTCTCTCCATTTCAGCTCTCTCGATCCGCTCCTCTTCAGATGAGTCGGTCTCTGGCTCGGTTTTTGGGGCTTTGGTGATGGCGACGGTTCTTCTCTTTCTCTTGTGTGCGCTGGCACTCGATTCTGTTTGCGGTGTAGGACGGAATCGGCATGGCTCTCTGGGCTCGGGTGTCGTCGTTTTCGAAGTCAGGATGGGAGCGTGCAGGTCTTGAGTTGTCGGTTTGATTTCTTGCTTCTTTGTTGATGTCTTGGAAATTTTCAATCTTGGCCCAAAAGCAGCAAAAAGCGTTTTCATTGCTGACTTTACTTGAGACTTTGTTAAATCGTCTTCACTTTCTGATTTTGGTTCATCTGAAGAGTTTGTGACTTCTTTTTCACTTTCTTCGTCTGATAGCGTTTTTCGCGCCAGAAATTTTGAACTGAGCGTTTTGATTGGCTCTGCTTCACTCTCTTTTGAAGTTCGTTGAAACCAAGATGGCTGCCATTCAAAATTTCGCGCGATGTCACATCTTTTCTTTTTTACAACTATTTTCTCAGTAGTCATTTCACTCACAGTTTTTTGGTCTTTGGGTTTTTCTTTAATGACGTTTTTCTCTCTCGCTGCTCCGCTGTTTCTCAGCATCTCCTGGAGGTCCGCGATGAGGCTTTCATCATTCTTTTGGCTTTTTAGTATCTTTAATATCTCTGACCTGAGTTCGTTATTTTCTATCTCGATTTCTTCCTGGTCGTTATTTTCACTCATCAGTTCTTCTTCTTCAGTGGTGTATTCTTCGGATTCTCTCGAAATCGCATTAGTGGATTCGTTGATTGTCTCTTGATCAGTTTCTATTTCTTTGCTGTAGGCCCTGGTGTTGGGCCTATCTTTCTTGGACATTTTTAATTACTTATTGAGTCAATTAACCATCCTCTGCTACCAGCTTGTTGCAATATTTTCAGGATCAGACTCAATAAAGATAATAGAAGTTAGAGATTTAAATATATTTCTCTTTAATCATAATAGGCATTCTATATTCGCTGAATATTCAAGATAGAAGCAATGAAAATGGGGAGGATGGCTCCTTATATATACAAGGGGTGGAGCCAGGAATGGGAGTGGTAAATTATGAATACATTAAAGTCCAAAGAATAAGTTAACCCCTGATGTTCCATATATACATTATTTACACATTAGAGAATAAGGCATTTACATCTGACAGAAACAACACCAGAATGTTTCCTTCCTGCCTTCCTTACAGGATTAGCTCTGTAAAGTGGATAAAAACAAAGTAAGATTTCTTCCAACAACCGGTTCTCCGAACTGTTTAGAAAGTTAACAACCGGTTCTCCCGAATAGATGCGAACTGGCTGAATCCCACCACTGCACAGAGGATAAAAAATGGGATGTGATGATGTCTGGGTGGGTGGACGGAGCCTCCCACCCCCAGCACTACCGGATCGTGTGATCCGGATAGATCCAGCTGAATTTCACCACTGCTTGGGAGTGTGGAAAGGAAGTTTGGAGACCCTGCAAAGAGATGGCTAACATGATCTATGACCTTCTCACTGTTCTTGTTGAGGCTGAGGCTGAAATGTCCAGAATTTCCATCCAACTACATTTGTGTCAGGAGCTCTGAAGTGCTTCTGGGGTGAAAGGATTAACTGGTGACCCTGCTGTTGCCCGGGGAACGCCCAAGTTGGGGGCTCCTTTCATGTTCCCATTAAGCTGCTCACTGAAATGGTACCCATCTAACTACTCGCAGACAAACTGGTAGCTTGGCAGGAGCTGGAGGTGTAACAGAAGCTCATCCTGACACGCAGCAGCAACCAGGTCTTGAACATCAGCCTGCCAATCATCAGCCCAGCATCCTAACCACATGAGCTACTGCACTCCCTCAGAATTCCCTTATTAAAAGAAAGATTGGAGAGCTGGTGAGATACATCTTTTAATAAATAAATACTGTTGGAAAAGGTTGAGTACCAGAAAGCTGAGGAACATCTACTGGAAATTATTGGCAGAGAAGGCTGTTCCCTCACATTTTGTCTGTGGGTTTCCTGAGTGACATTGGGAACCAAACACATCTTAAATTAATTAAAGCACTGCACTAATCTAAAAGAGCTGTTTATATCCTCTAGAACAGCCCTCCCAAAGCTGCTCACACTTCAGATGTCTGGATTTTAGTTCTCAGAATTTGCAGCAGTGGTCCAGCTGAGAATATTTGCAGAGGCTGTTCTAGGACAGCCATAAAAATCTTTCGGGACTTGAAAGATGCCCTACCCTAAATAAGTTTGTGGTTCCCACCCCCCCAAGTGTGATCAGAACCACAACAGCAAATTCTGTGATTCATCAAACCTTAAAGAAAGGGAAGGGAATGAGTCCCAGGTTTGATATTACTTGTCAATACACAACCGCAATCTCTTTCATTACATACAAAAATATCTGCATGACTTTCCATGTAAGAATTATAATTATGCATCCATCTGTGCAGTTCAGGGTACAAAGATGGATTCATCGTCTAATCTCTTTATAAGCCCTTCCATAATTTTAATACACATATAATAAAATTAACATAAAGGAATTTGCTTCAGTTGAGAAAAAAATCGAGTCATCTTGTTAAGCAGCCTCGAGCTTGGCATTTTAGGAACACATTTTTAAACTCTTGTGGTTTCTCGGCTCGAAATGGAAAACGCAATAAGCCGAGAAGAGGAGCCCAGAAAAAATAAAGCTGAATATCAGATTAATTAATTTAGAAGGGGATTCTGTCTTTCTACACCACTGTGGGCCTTTTCCAATATAAAAAGATCTCCCAAAAAAGAAGGTCGATAACCCCAATTCTTTAAAATTAAAAGTTATGCCCAAAGGAGAAATTACTTTATGTTCTAGAAAAAAATTGCCAAACCCATGAAATGGGCATGAAAGCAACCACTGTCAACACAGATATTCCATCCATATTTGATTTTTGTAAATGTAATACATAAAATGTTGAAAGCAATCAAAAAGGTTTTTTTTCCACTCAAATGACTGATGATAATAAACGGTAGGGAAGTGCAAAGAGTTGAATTCAGAAGCCAGAAGATGCTGGATGAGGTCATCCATCAGTCTGGAGTTACCATCTGTATGTTGATAGTCTTCAGCTGTACATCCCTATTCCTGGCTACTGAAATGATGCTGTCAAAGTGCTTTCCTAGTGCTTGGAAGATGCATTACTGGGGATGTAGGATCAGCTATGGTTCAACTCAGTGGTGAAATCCAATTTTTTTTTTTTACTACCGGTTCTGTGGGCATGGCTTGGTGGGCATAGCAGGGGAAGGAAACTGCAAAATTCTCATTCCCTCCCCACTCCAGGGGAAGGATATTGCAAAATCCCCATTCCCTCCCCACTCCTGGGGGAAGGATATTGCAAAATCTCCATTCCCACCCCACTCTGGGGCCAGCCAGAGGTGGTATTTACCAGTTCTCCGAACTACTCAAAGTTTCTGCTACCGGTTCTCCAGAACCTGTCAGAACCTGCTGGATTTAACCTCTGGTTCAACCCTAACAAGACTGAATGGCTATGAGTCTCAGAATCCCCCATACCTGGTGATTTGACATTTTTAACTCTGGTTGGGGTGACACTCCTCTAGTCAGAGTAGGTGCATCTTTTGGGGATTCTCCTGGACTCTTGGTTCCTGTTCAAAGAGTAGGTGTCAGCTGTGGCCAGGAGGGCCTTCACACAAATTCATCTTGTATACCAGGAGTGTCAAACTCAATTTCATTGAGGGCCACATCAGAGCTGTGTTTGACCTGGGGGAGTGGGTGAGTGGATGTGGCTGGGATGGGCATGGCTAGCTCAACGTCCTGCAACGGGCTCCTGCGGCTCCATTTTCACTGGCAGAGGCACTGGCATGGGCCAGTCCTTTGCTGTTTCCAGGGTGGCCCTGCGGGCCAGAACTAAGCACCCCAGGCCGGATCCGGCCCGTGGGCTTTGAGTATGACATCCCTGTTGTACACCATTTGTGCCCTTTCCTAGATCAGGAGGTACCTCCCAATTTGACTACTGCAATGCTCTCTATATGGGGCGGCCTTTGAAGACTATTTGGAAGCTGCATTAGAGGTGATAGCAAGTGCCCTATAATACCACTGGTGTACACGGTGTTGTCTCCACGGTGTTGAATCCAGGAGCAATTCAAAGTGCTAATTGTCACCTGTAAAATCCAAATGGCATGGATTTCGATTATTTGTGAAACCACCTATCCCAATAGTTTTTGCTTATCCTACTAGATTTGGTAGGGTGGGTATGCTTTGAATCCCCCTGGTGAAACAGTGACACCTGGTGAATTTTCAGAAACTTCTCCAATCTCCTTCTCCATCATAATCATAATCATAAGTTTATTTGTCAAGCATATATAAGATAACAGGTAAAAGTATAAACATAATTTGAATATTTGAAAAGAGTAAGTAAAAAGGAATATTAGGACAGGGACGCTGGTGCATTTATGCATGCCCCTTACAGACCTCTTAGGAATGGGGTGAGGTCAACAGTAGACAGTTTAAGGTTAAAGTTTTGGGGGTTTGGGGAAGAAACTACAGAACCAGGTAGTGCATTCCAGGCATTGACCACTCTGTTGCTGAAGTCGTATTTTCTGCAATCGAGTTTGGAGCCGTTAACCTTGAGTTTGTATCTATTATTTGCTCGTGTATTGTTGTGGTTGAAGCTGAAGTAGTCATTGACAGGCAGGACATTGTGGCAGATAATTTTATGTACTATGCTTAGGTCAGTCTGAAGTCGGCGTAGTTCTAAGTTGTCTAAGCCCAAAATTTGGAGTCTGGTGGCATAAGGTATTTTATTGGGGTTAGAGGAATGGAGGACACTTCTCGTAAAATATCTCTGGACTCTCTCGATTGTATTTATGTCCGATATGCAATGCGGGTTCCAGACAGATGAGCTGTATTCAAAAATTGGTCTAGCAAATGTTTTGTATGCTCCAGTTAGTAGTACAACATTACCATAGAAGAAGCTACACAAGATTAGGTTAACAACTATTAATGCCTTTTTGGCAATGTTGTTACAGTGGGTTTGGGCACTTAGTTCTTTAGAAATGAATATTCCAAGGTCCATCTTATAGAACAGTCTCACTCCAGAGCTATGGATGGCCGCAATACTGTTGGCTTTCAGGAAAGCAGTGAAGACCTGGCTTTTCCCACAATCAACTTTCTCATGACTTTTCTTTTCGTGTTCAAAGCAGCACAGATTTCTTTGCCCTTCCAAAAAGTAATTCATTCCTTTAAAACAGCTGCAGCGTGTCCTTTGCTGTGTTCAATATGACCAGAAAAATATTTCCTTAAAATAAAATCAATATGTTTTTTGGATTACTATTTCTTTAGACTCACTGTATAGTATTTCTTTATCTTTATTGTAGGTTTCTGGGTTAACAGTCATAAAGACATAAGAAGTATTTTCCCAGACATGGAAATTTTATATATCAAAGTCGGTAGGCTTTGAGTAACTGAGACTAGAGCTTTTTTGCTTCATGTTTTGGACAAACTTCTTGGAGTCTGACAAATCCATTACTGAAACATGAAGACAGATTTTTGCAAATCCCTTTTAAAAAGAAATATATACTATTCTTGTCATTCTTGGACATCCATATGTTCAAAAGTAAGTTACATATGTAGTTGGTTAAGATTCGTTCACATTACTTGTGTGTAGAAATCCCTCTAGCTGCCTCAGTTTCTTATTTACTTAAAAATTGGCAGAGATAAATAAGGTTGAACTGGAGGAAAAAAGGGGCCTGAATAAGGAGTGTACTCTGTAGTTCTGTCTTATTTCTCAGTTATTGATTGAGAGTTCTTCCACCTAGCTAAGTTAATGTGTTATCCATGTATCTTTGAGCCAGCAAAAAGATTATATCAGGAAAACGTTGACCATCCTTATTAACAATACCTGTCCTGCTTCTGGGATGATGCTTCTTGTTCTGTCCTCACTATACGTTAGTCTGTGGGCAGCTCAACATGCAGCTAAACCCACCTATCTTCCAGAGATGGGCTTCACATAATTTAACAACCGGTTCACCCCAGCACCGAAAATATGAGCATGCGTGCTTGCATCAGGGGTGAAATCCAGCAGGTTCTAAAAGGTTCTGGAGAATCGGTAGCGGGAATTTTGAGTAGTTTGGAGAACCGGCAAATACCACCTCTGGCTGGCCCCAGAGTGGGGTAGGAATGGAGATTTTGCAGTATCCTTCCCCTGGAGTGGGGTGGGAATGGAGATTTTGCAATATCCTTCCCCTGCCTCCCCTGCCACCAAGCCACGCCCACAGAACTGGTAGGGAAAAATTTTGGATTTCACCCCTGGCTTGCACATATGCGCGCAGCTTTAAAAAACACAGCTAAATAGGACGGCATAGTACCAGGGCGGGTGAGCGGGTCCACCCCAGGTCACAACTACTGGTTCACCTGAACTGGTCCGAACTGGCTGAATCCCACCCCTACTATCCTCCAATAAAGCAGACCATGTGTGTAGATCTGAATCAGTGGTGGGTTTCAATTTTTTTTACTACCGGTTCTGTGGGTGTGGCTTGGTGGGTGTGGCATGGCTTGGTGGGTGTGGCTTGATGGGCATGGCAGGGGAAGGATACTGTAAAATCTCCATTCCCATCCCACTCCAGGGAAAGGTTACTGCAAAATCCCCATTTCTTCCCGATCAGCTGGGACTCGGGAGGCAGAGAATAGATAGGGGCGAGGACAGTCAGAGGTAGTATTTACCGGTTCTCCGAACTACTCAAAATTTCCACTACCGGTTCTCCAGATCTGGTCAGAACCTGCTGAAACCCACCTCTGATCTGAATGCTTCATTGAAAGAACAGGATATGGTGAAACTGGGGAAAATAGGAATGTATACAATGAGAACCAAATACAAGATAGGCAGTATTGAGTTACTGCTGAACATAACAATCAATAAATACAAGTAATTTAAATCTTACCAGCGTTGCTCTGTGCGTGGGATGTGGGTTTGTCCTTGGAAGACCGTGTGCCACAGATTAAGATGGATTCTTCTTTGTGTTTCTGCCTTCTCCAAATGCTAAAGGAAATGGAGTCTGGTTTCCCAGCGTGCACTTGTTTTGAGAGTACGGGCTGATGATAATGAGGTAAGGATAGCTTCAACAATATACTTGGTATTTGTCTCCCTGGCCACTAGATGGGGCTAGAGAGCAACAACAGTATATAAAAGTTATATGCTGGGGCATGACACTTCTAATTGGTACTGTCCTTGCTATGCAAGCCACATTAAGGACACAGAATGATGGATTCCCCCAGCCTTGTTCATCCCCAAAATATCCTTAACCACTAGGAAACATCTGGTAATCATGCTCCCTAAACAAGGGCTGGGGTTGGAGGAGAAGCAAGTTTTAACAGATGGGCTAGACTGACAAGGTTTAGCCATTTTGTTAAAACTCACTTCTTTTTTTTTTTGTGTGTGCAAATCTTTTATGTGGATGGGTCAAAGTCAAAGGGAAGAGTCCCTTATTATCACCATGGCAAAAATGTGTTTGGAGAAGGTGGAAAATATGACTTTAAAACAGGCTTTAAAACATTAAGCTGCCTCAGCTATTTTTTATATTACTTATTCTTATTAGACTTCTGCCCATCTCAATGAGGCAGATGTTTCCCAGTGGTTAAGGGTATTTTGGGAAGGAAACAAAGCTAGGGGAATCCATCATCCCATGTGCTTAATGTGGCTTGCATAGCAGGGACAGTACCAATCATACGTGTTATCCCTGAGGCAGAACAGGAATTGTTAGCAGGGATGGTCAACGTTTTGCTGGTATAGTCTTCAGCTGAGCTAAAGAGGACATGAAAATGAATGTCTTAGTAAGACCACACTTGGAATATTGCATCCAGTTTTGGTTGCCGCAATATAAACAAGATGTTGAGACTCTAAAAAAAGTGCAGAGAAGAGCAACAAAGATGATTAGGGACTGGAGGCCAAAACACATGAAGAACGGTTGCAGGAATTGGGTAGGTCTAGTTTAATGAAAAGGAGGACTAGGATGACATGATAGCAGTGTTCCAATATCTAAGGGACTGCTACAAAGAAGAGGGGTGTCAACTGTTGTAAATGACCACACACAGAGAGGTTGAGGAAATAAGTGGTAATTTATTGCTTTACAGAGTGACATTATATAATTTGTTACTACAAGTTACAGCGTATTTGGCAGCATATCATTGGCTCACAGAATCTTCCAGGTAACTTAAATCATTGGTTAACCATTACTGCTTGCTTAAGCACTTACAATGTTTAGCTATAGTTAAAGTATAACATATCCCATTTCCTCCTCTCTTGCTCCTCTTATTTACAGATTTAGGGTCTTATTTTCTAATGCCATTTCCTGGCGCCTACGTGCATGTAACCTTCCTTATCTGAGGTTTGCCTTCCGAGATAGGAAAATTCCTGCATGTATGCAAACTCCTACAGTCAACCTATTCTCCAAAGCACCTGAGGGTAGGACAAGAAACAATAGATAGAAACTAATCAAGGAGAAAACCAACCTAGAACTAAGGAGAAATTTCCTGACAGAAAAATTAATCAATGGAACGACTTGCCTCCAGAAGTTGTGAATGCTCCAACACTGGAGATTTTTAAGAAGAGATTAGATAACCATTTGTCTCAAATGGTATAGAGTTGGTATAGAGCAGGAGATTAAAAACCTCCAGTGTTGGAGCATCCATAACTTCCGAGGCAAGTCATTCCAGTCCCGTAATCATCTTTGTTGCTCTTCTCTGCATTCTTTCTAGAGTCTCAACATCATTTTTATATTGTGGCAACCAAGACTGGATGCATAAGGTCGATCAATTTCAGGTGCAAGGAATCAGAAGAACTTTGTGAACAGACGTAGGCAGTTTTTTCATTGTTGATCTCCTACATTACAAGAATCTCACCAGGCTGGCTTCATTCCCTAGGGAACCAACAGATAAGGCTTCCCTAGTCTGATCTATATGGGACGTGGTGGATCAGTGGCTAAGATGCTGAGCTTGTCGATCAAAAAGTCGGCAGTTCAGTGGTTCGAATCCCTAGTGCTGCGTAATGGAGTCAGCTCCCGTTACTTGTCCCAGCTTCTGCCAATCTAGCAGTTCGAAAGCATGTAAAAAATGCAAGTAGAAAAATAGGGACCACCTTTAGTAGGAAGGTAATAGTGTTCCGTGCGCCTTTGGCGTTTAGTCATGCCGGCCACATGACCATAGAGACATCTTTGGACAGTGCTGGCTCTTCGGCTTTGAAACGGAGATGAGCACTGCCCCCTAGAGTCGGGAACGACTAGCACGTATGTGCTTTACCTTTTAGTCTGATCTATGATGTTTCCTCCTCTGGAGCACCTCCATGCTGCCTCTTTATTCCCCCCTGTCCTTTAGCTGGTGATTCCACAACATTAGAGGGCAGTTGCCAGTGAACAGAAAGGAAGGATAGTCCCATTAATAGCCACTAGACATATCCCAATTCACGATTACAAAAGCATCCACACTTTCAGCCAAAGAAGCAGCAGCAGAAAAAAGCAGCTACTTCCCATCATCGGGAAAAAGGAAGATGAGCTTTTAAACAACCATACTTCCATTCTTTTTATTTTCGAAACCCAGCTTCAAGAATGATTGTCCAGCAGAAAAGATTTATAGTGCAGATTTTAAAATTATAATGCGCTTTCCCCAGTCTATGGGAGAACTCTTCCTCTGAGGTAGTGCTTCCAGAAAGGCTATTCTCCTGGATCCTTGAACGAATTTCATTGTAAAGGTTTTGCATACGGTTGTTGATCTCTTAAGTTGAAGCAGCTGGGCTTGTATACTTTAGCATGAATTAGAACATCTGGCCCTTATCTTTCATGAGAAAGTTAGCATTATGAATGTTTAAAGAAGGGATCTCTTGGTTACCACAGCTGGTCGTTCAATATGAGATTCCCTGCTGGGAGGAAATGCTACATCCCTGTTATCTATGTATGATTTCCAAGCATGTTTATCAAGGTGTCCACGGGTTCTTGCATGGAGGGACCAAAGGATAGCAAGCAATGAAAGGTGTGTTGCCCATTTTTAATACAAATTCTACCCATGATGTTCTTGTTTGTAATGCAAACGCAAAAGGCCAGAGCTTGTGTTGTTTTGTTATGAGACAACAAGCTTTTTTATTTTGGCATCCTGATTAGCTGTGGTGTCCCCTCAGAATTCAATACAGAGTCACAAAGACTTTCTTCCAATGCTCGAAAATCTTATCTTGAAATCTAGCCCCGTGAATCTGTTTTTGGTCCATCTGACTAGGATTTCTGAGGAATTATATTCCCAAAAGGCTAGAAAGGGCCAAGTTGGGGAAGATTGAGCTGTATCAACAGCAGCTGAGAACTTATTTATTGCTATAATGAAACACAGCGCTTCCAATCAAAAAATCTTTTTAATTTCTAAACATGATTTCACTCCAGTGAACCTTTTGCTATACAGGTGGTCCTCGACTTATGATGACAATTGAGCCCAAAATTTCTGTTGCTAAATGAGGCAGATGTTAAAGGAGTTTTGTTCCATATTACGACCGTTCTTGCCACAGTTGTTAAGCGAATCACAGCGGTTGTTAAGTTAGTAACACGGTTGTTAAGTGAATCTGGCTCTTGTGGCCCAGTGGCCAGTGGAGCTGGCAGCAGAGTTGGACAGTGAGGAGGTTGGGGAGGAATTTGGGCCAGTCCTGGGGGCTGGGGAAAGCTCGGACGAGGGCTCTGCATTGGAGGCAGAGAGGGGGCCAAGGCCATCTGATAGTTATGTGCAGCCTTCGGAATCTGACAGCAGCAAGGCAGAAGAACAGTGGGAGCCTGTTCCCAGTGTGCGCATGTGCAGAGCTTCCAGATGACAAGAACAATTAAGAAAATAGGGAGTAAGGCTTGGAGATGATTGGCCCCTCCCATAAGACATAAGACATAAGAAGAGCGAATAGGATGTGAGCTTTTGCAGGAAGCAATTAGTTCATCTGGCCAATTCAAGATTTGAAAGTTCTGTTTGTGACTCTGTGCCAAGTTTGGCCTTGCCCTGTGTCTGGAAATTAGCTCTTTGTCAGCGTTCCACGTGAGATAGATGGGTTTTGATAACCTTCCTCTAAAAGACTGTTTATTAAGCCTAGGAGACTGTAAATGAAAGTAATTTACAGTCATATAAATAAAAGTGGTTTTGTGGGACTAAGATTGTGCTTTATACTTTCTAAGGAAGCCTAGGTCAGAACATGGTTTCCCCATCGACTTTGGTTGCTAAAAAAATCACAAAAGGTGATCATATGAATCCTAAGACACCGCAACTATCATTAATACATGCCAGTTGCCAGGAGTCCAAATTTAGATCACGTGACCATGGGGATGGTGCAGTGGTCATAACTGTGAAAAAAGGTCACAAATCACTTTTCTTTCAGTGCCATTGTAACTTTGAATGGTCACTAAACAAAGGGTTGTAAGTTGAGGACTAACTGTATACTGCGTTTATTACTACACTACCCTAGCCCAGTCTTTATCCATCACAACAATTTTAACATGCATGAACTTCGATTCAGCATTGCCTGGATTGTCCATATTGGCTAGATCATGAGTGCTGATGTCCGATATTTGGACTGCAATACATTTGGCATGTGTCACCCTTAGAAGTAGACCAGCTCAGCACAAAGGTTCCAGGAGAACAAATTTATTAGTGTTGGATTTAAACATAGAAACCTGAAAACCTGCCAGAATTTCTCTCCACCCTCTCTTTGATCTAACAGATTCAATGTCGGTTTATTTGGAACTTCCTTCTTTTGCTTTCTGCTTTCCCATGACCGAGTTCTCTCTCACTGTTGCCTTCCGTGGTCCCCCAAAGTGCTTTTCCAAAAGGCAACTGAACTCTCTTGGTTTTTCCATAAAAATGTTTCGTTTCTCAATCAAGAGACTTCTTCAGTTCTGGCTGAATGTTGAGGGAATGGAAGTATGTTTTCAAGGAAAAACCAAAAACCAACCAAAAACCAAAACCAGTTGCTTTTGGAATGTCATGGTGGACATACAGTCGCATTTTCTCTCACAGAAAATGGATTCTCCTCACTTCTTAACACATTGTAGTTCACAGTTTGGCCCTTCTTTTTTAACTTAGACATCTGATAGGAAATATGAGAGCATGAAACATCTAGCTTGAACATGAGAGACCATAATAATGGGGTTGTGTTGGCTTTGAAACCAGATAATGGGGCTGCAGATATTGGTTTGATGACTAGATGGAAGCAAATGTGTAATCACCTCTTCCGGCCTACTGAGCTTTGAACTCTACAGATAAAGAAGTTGAAAGAAATTGGTGGACTCCATGTTAGAAATCTGGTTCTAGATATGTCTGTGGAGATTCTCGGTCATCCAGATGATGGTTGTTCCAAAGGTGCTTTTTCAGGAGGCAACTGGATTTTCTTGTTTTTCTTTGAAGATGTTTCTCTTCTCAACAATGGAAGCTTCTTGGATGAGAAGCAAAACGTCTTCAAAGAAAAAAACAAGGAAGTCCAGTTGCCTCCTGAAAAAGCACCTTTGGGACAGCCATGACCTGGATGACTGAGAATCTCCATAGCTGTTGCCTTCCATTCTTTTTCAAGGGGATGAGCTCCACATTCCTTAGCACTGTGTGTGTTAGGTTGCATATTAGATTCATCCAAATCTTGGGTTATCAGTCACAATGTTGGCTTGTGTGTAATATTTATACCCCTCCTTTCGTCCCCAAACTCAAGAGGACTTACATAGCAGTTCCTTTCCCCATTTTTGAAGAGAGAGAGAGAGAGAGGGAAAGAAAGAGGGAGAGGGAGGGAGGGTGAGAGTTAGATAGATAGATAGATAGATAGAGAGAGAGAGAGAGAGAGAGAGAACCAATGACTTGTCCGCAACCAACATGTAAAGATTCATGACTCTGAGTAACATTGAACCTGGATCATCCCTGTTCTAGTTTAACTTGTTAACCACCACTGTGTTGACAGCATTATATTTACACAAAACACATAAAGCCAATTAACTTGTCTTTATTAATGATTTCTAATGCCCAGCATTGTTTTTCAGGTGAAGATGTTCCAAAGCAAGGTCATCAGGTTGCACTCCAGGTCTCTATATGACCCACCTAACAACTTAGACTAGGAGTTCAGATCCATCCTCAGCCATGGAAGCTCACCAGCTCACCAGCTTCCATGGCTGACTATCAGCAGCTCTATATTCAAACAGGATGGGCTACTATATCTTGATTACAAAACTCTGGATGATCATTAGATGGCAGGAAAGCGTTAGGACTTTACATATCTCTTAATGCCATCCCTTTACTTCCTCAAATTCATCCTCTGAAATTTAGAACAGGTGTTTGTACTTATGGTTGCTGGAAATTTCCTTACATTCTATTCCAAAATAACAATATTGCAGATGCTCTCTTTAAAAAAAAAAAAAAACATTAAACAAGACTTCAAAGGATTGTATCTGGGAATTTCTTGTTCCATTCTTCTTTTCTCTGGCCATTTTGAATGCTGGTCATTTCATTTAGGAGACTGGGGGTTGGTTATTGGTTTCTCACTTAATGGCTGCGGTAAAGGCCAGTTCACAAAAATGGCCACTGAGATGAGTGTGCAAATTACAAAACACTGATTTACTAGAAAGTAAATTTATAGAGTTGCTGCATGGTACTTTGATAAAGAATTTGGCATGTTCAATTTCACCTTCCTTCCTTCCTTCCTTCCTTCCTTCCTTCCTTCCTTCCTTCCTTCCTTCCTTCCTTCCTCCCTCCCTCCCTCCCTCCCTCCCTCCCTCCCTCCCTCTCTTTCTTTCTTTCTTTCTTTCTTTCTTTCTTTCTTTCTTTCTTTCTTTCTTTCTTTCTTTCTTTCTTTCTTTCTTTCTTTCTTTCTGACTTTGGATGGCCAGATACTGAAGTTGAATCTCAAATACTTTGGCCACCAAATGTGAAGAGAGGACTCATTGGAAAACACTCTGATGTTGGGATAGTCTGAGCACAAAAGGAGAAGGGGATGGCAGAGAATGAAATGTTTAGATGGTGTCATCGATGCAATGAACATGACAAACCCAAAGAGAAGTGGAGGATGGGGGGCTGGGGGCTGGGCTGGGCATGGTATAATCCATAGGGTCACAAAGAGTTGGAGAGACTTAATGATTGAAAGTGTTACATTAATGTTCATACCCATTCCTACACAACCATGCACACACTTAGATAAGAGAAACTTCAAATCTTTTATTAATGGAATTTGTCAAAGAGCATTAATAAATTTATTTCAACAGTTTTGAAAGTTAGTGGAAGGTGCTTGCAACTTCCTTGCATAAATGGAGAAACTGTGAATATAAGCACTTCTCTTCTTTTCCCCTTACGGATTCTTATTGTAAAAAATAAACAAAATAAAAACTATTAGACTGGCACAGTGTCTTACTAACTGGGCAGTAAAAAAAACTAATTATTTTTCTTTAACTGAATTCATTCCAACTAGTCACAGAGGTAGAAACAGTTTATTTTCAGAAAGTAAAATAATAGTAATTTTTTAAAAGCTATTTCCCCCTATCATAAAATATCTCTTTTTAGTTCGTATGTTAGTTTTATGTTATGTATAAATAACGTATAAGGTTAAAGAATTATATTATAATATTAATTTTAACATAATTTGTATTAGTTTAAAGTGTTGGAAGATATTTAGAACCAGTGATGTCATACCTATGTCCGATGTTTTTAATTTTGAATGATTAATAAAAAACTTTTTAAAAATAAAATTAAAAAAAAAATCTCTTTTCAAGGCAACCTCTAATTTTTAAGAGGCCTAATATTTGAGTCTGCTTTGTTGAATTGCAATTGAGATGGGTTTTTTAAAATTTTGTATTCCAGATATGCTTTCAAGTGATTTATCTTCTAAAGTTTTATGTTCTCGGGTTAATCAAGTTAAATTGGGATCCTGTAAATTTGAATTTTGCTTGGTAAAGTGATGTGCTTTCATTTTGCTAATAATTATGGAAAGAGGTTGAAAAGCCAATTTTCTAGACTTTCTTCTGAAACTTTCATTAAAACAGAACAGGAATAGCCCTTGCCTTTAGGCTAAAAACATAGTGTAATAGCTAAATTACCGTATTTGGTTTGAAATCTGAAAGTAATTCTTGGATAACTACAGTTTGAATTGATTAGGAATCTTTTGTTTCATTTTTCTTTAAAAAAAAAGTCCTGTGGATTATGATCAAACATAAATCTGGTTGTTGGTGTAAAATAGCAACTTGAGAATTACATTTTATGTATTCATACTGCAAAGTAATAATTATAGGATTACATTTTTAAATTATGGTATATTCCAGGATAAATGAACTTGTGACAGAGGACAGTTAAATCTGTTCTCAGACAAATATAATTGCTTCATATTTACTGATATTATGTCAAGATTTCTTGAAAGGGAAGATCAATGCAGATTTGTAAATGGGGAAATATCCATGTCTGGGTTAATAAGCAAGAACTTTTACATCTTCTTAGATTCTGACCTTATTCCTGAGGCCACTTCTGGACATACCTTTTATGTGAATTTAGGAAGAAGACTTCAAACAAAGCAAGTTCATGAATGGTACCTTAGACATGGAACGTGCTCTCCAAGAAAGCTCACCTATTTTTCACACTGTCAACTTTTCTGTTCTAGATAAAGTTACTTGTTTTCTCGGTATTTTAAATTGTATTAGCTCAGTGGGGGGCTCCTAAATGCTTAAGAACTGGCCCTGCTGACTCCATAGTTACAGAACAGATGATTGGCACAATAGGCTTAGGGGTTCAGCTCTGCTCACAACTAGCTTACACAATTTCACAAATAGTTCTGGATCAGTGGTGGGATTCAAATAATTTAACAACCGGTTCTCTGCCCTAATGACTGGCTGGGTGGGCGTGGCCATGGTGGGTGTGGCCAGGGGTGTGTGACAGGCAGCACTCGGCCTCCTGCACCCCCTTGGGAGCAAAAACAGGCTGTGGGGAGGGGGAGACACGCCGCCCCTTGCACCCCGTTTTGGGCCTAGTAGGCCTCCCTGAAGCCTCCTGAGAAGTGAAAACGGGCCTAGGAAGCCTCCCTAAAGCATCCTGAGAAGCGAAAATGGGCCTAGGAAGCCATCCTGAAGCCTCTTGGGAGTGGAAATGGAGCCAAAATGGGGCACATGGGGACTCCTGGTAGGGGCGGGAAGGGGCGGGGCCAGCCAGCAATTTAACTACTGGTTCGCCCGAACTGGCCTGAACCGGCTGAATCCCACCTGAGAGGAGCCATTCCAGCACACCACTTTTTCAGTGCTATTCTAACTTTGAACAGTCATTAAATGAATGGTTATTAAGTAAAGGACTACCTGGACACTAGTCCAGGTAATCCTCAACTTACAACCGTTTGTTTAGTGATTATTTGAAGTTATCACACTTTTTTTTTAAAGTGACTTACGACTAGTTTTCAAACTTACAACCATTGCAGCTATCCCCATGGTCACGTGATCAAAATCCAGTCACTTAGCAACTGGCATGTATCTGTGACAGTTCCACCATCCAGGGGTCATGTTATCACCATGTTTAACCTTCCCAGCCGGATTTCGACAAGCAAAGTCAATGGGGGAAACTAGATTTACTTAATGACTGCATCCTTCACTTAACGACTGCAATGATTCACTTAACAACTGTGGCAAGAAAGGTGGTAAAATGAGGCAACGTGCAATTAAAAACTGCCCTGCAACAGAACTTTTGGGCTCAGTTGTGGTCATCATTCAAGGACTAACTGTACAGCTAAGAACATCTTAAATCTGACCTGTAGGTGAGAACGAAGACAATCTTATGTGTGCACAGTAATGAAATTGGATGGCCAAGATATCTACGGAGATTCTCATCCAGGTCATGGTTATCCCAAAGATGCTTTTTCAATAGGCAGCTGGACTTTATTGTTTTTCTTTGAAGACGTTTCGCTTCTTCTCATCCAAGAAGCTTCTTCAGCTCTGGATGGTGGGGAATGGAAGGATTTATATTCCTTGCAGACAGCTGGTCATTTGCATTCATTTTAAAGAGTCGTTGAGGCCACTTGGGAAGTTTATCTGTGTAGTCAGGGTCACCTGAATAGTGTAAATGGGTGTGGAGCCTTCTTGGAACCACTGAAATGACTCTGTTGTAGACTGGAGATAGATGATATCATATCCCTCCCAGTGGTGGGTTGCCCCCAGTTCGGACCGGTTCACAAGAACCAGTAGTAAAACCGGCGGGACGCTCCACCCACTGACCCGGACATCATCAGAAGTGATCTGCGCATGCGCAGAAGAGTGTGCGCGGACACGATGCAAACCGGTAGTAAAAGTAAGTAGAACCCACTCCTGATCCCTCCCCGTTGAGAGAGTGCTGTTCAATTTTGACATAGATGGCCTCTTTGACCCCTCTTTCAAACCAGCAGTCATCTAATTATTAAATGCAGGAGGGAAAAGAGCCCCCACACCCTTCGCCATCTGCAAGACAAATTCTATAACCATATCTGAGGCCACTAATAAAGTGCAGAGACAAGTAGGGCATTAAACATAGCTTCGAACATGTTCTGTCTACTTGGAACACTTGTCGAGATAGATGGGAAGAACGCTGTGCGTGCCACACATCAAAATTCACATCAAATGAAATTTGCCTTTCTGCCAAGACTACGTTCAACGGCATGTCTGTTCAGCCAGTTACCAGAGAAGGGTATCTGGGATCCATTCTTCTGTGGGTTGTGGGAACCAACCCAAAACGACCTCCTTTGATATAGCAAGTGCACATGTGAAGCCAATTTATCGAAGGCTCACGCTTTGATTTCAGTTGTTAGTTGTTGCTCATATGTCTAAAATCTTGAAAGTATAAAAACCCATTGGAATAGCAATGGGAAGTAATAAAAACATGCTGTCAATGGCACCACAGTACAGTCGAAGTATTATTTTTTTTCATTTTTTTTTATTTTTATTTCTCATAAACACATTTACATGTACAGTCATTTCCATCATTTTTCATTCATCTTTTCTTTTAACTTTCATTTTTCATTTTTACTTTTTCGGGGCTGCTCTTTTACCCTTTACCTTTACTCCAACCTTTCTTCTTCTCCTCCCCTTCTCCTCCTTCCTCTTTCTCCTCCTACTTCCTTCGTTCTTCCTCTTCTTCTCTTTCCTACTTCCCTTTCTCTTCCCCCACTTCTCTCTTCTTCCCACTTCTAACCTTCTCCTCTGCTCCTCTTTCCCCTCCCTTTTCTTCCTCTCCTTTTCCCTTTCTTCTTTCTCCTCTCCTCTCTTCTCCCTTCCTCTCTCTCTACTCCTTCCCCTCTCTCCTGTTGTTTCCCTTTTCAGTTCAATTTAAAGTGGTATTTGAGCAGCCCCAATCTTCTAATTATCTTTATTCTCATTTCAATTTCTTATTCAATTATTATTTATTTTTATTTTATAATTTGCGTACATTTTTATAGTATCTCACTTTTTTCCCTTTTACCCCTTCCCCCACTTTCTCCTTTTACTTGACATCATCTGGGTATCTATTTTTCTAATTGTTTTCTTCCATCTATTTTCTATCTATTTTATCTCTATATCCTTATTCATATTTCCTTTCTAACCAATCATAAAATTTATCCCATGTCTTGAAATACATCGACTCCTCTTTATCTTTTATTCTAAATGTTAATCTATTCATTTCTGCACATTCTAAAATTTTCTTTATAATTTTTCCTTCCAACGGGATTTTATCTGCTTTCCAGTTTTGTGCAAATACAGTCGAAGTATTAGAAGCAGTTCCCCAATCCCACAAAAAAAAATGCAATCAGGAGTGGGGGGAGGAAATCAAACTGGCTTTCCTAACACCATCCCAAAAACAAATAAATAAATCATTCGTAGTTCCTCTGCTTTCCTAACCTCAAACGAATAAGTTGGCCAGGTAAACCTTCTTGAGATGTTCATTTCCTCAGCTAGGGTGGCACTATCATGAATGGTCTCTTTGGGCCTCTTGCCAAGATTCTGGTCCTCATGGGTTCCAGAAGAAAGGAAAATGTACGGGGCAGGTATTCTTTAAAGATCCAATGGCAAGGAATAATGCTTTCATGCTTATTTTGTTTTGTTTTTTGAATTTTATTTATACATTTTTTTCTTTAAATATATATAGGTGCTTAATGAACCTATTGTCTGAGTCCTTTTAGGTTTACAGAATAATAATAATTCTGATAATAATGATAATAGTAAAAATAATAATAGTAATAATAATGATAATAATGTTTGCTTATTTATAGTAATAATTTTTCATTCCTTTACTTATACATAATGGTAATTTATCATCTCCTAATTTCTACTTCTTTTATCTATCCACTGATAAAACATAGCCCATGTTGAAAAATATTTTGTTTCTTCCTTGTCTTTTATTTTTAATGTCAATCTATCCATCTCCTCATGCTTATTTGGGAGCTTCTTCGGCTAATTGGTCAGTTGGGAAGATAATAGGAATTTGGGGAAATACATTTCTTTCACGTCTGGAATATAGCAAGTTAGGGAAGGCTATAAAAGAAGAATTATGTTAGATCAGTCATGAAGGTCTATGGAGATTCTCAGTCATCCAGGTCATGATTGCCTCAAATGTGTTTTTTTCAAAAGGCAACTGGAATATGTTTTTTCCTTGAGTAAGAAGACTGTTGCTTCTCATTTAAGCTTCTTGGGATGAAAAGTGAAATGTCTTTTTCTTCAATTGCCTTTTGAAAAAAAGCACCCTTTGAGATCAATCCTGAATCATATCTACCTTATCAACCTTCCTGTGACATGATACCAGTCTTCCAATATTTGAGGGGTTATCACCGAGAAGGGGAAGGGGTCAACCTATTAGCCAAAGCACCTGAGGGCAAGACAGGAGCTAAAGGATGGAAGCTTATCAAAGAGAGACCCAACCTAGAATTAAAGAAAAATTTCCTGTCAGTGAGAACAATTAATCAGTGGAATAGTTATCTCCGCAAGTTGTGGATGCTCCATCACTGGAGGTTTTAAAGAAGAGATTGGACAGCCATTTCCAATGAGCCGTGGTGGCACAGTGGTTAGAGTGCAGTACTGCAGGCTACTTCTGCTGCCTGCCAGCTGCCTGCAATTTGGCAGTTCGAATCTCACCAGGCTCAAGGTTGACTCAGCCTTCCATCCTTCTGAGGTGGGTAAAATGAGGACCCAGGTTGTTGGGGGCAATAGGCTGACTCTGTAAACCACTTAGAGAGGGTCGTAAAGCACTGTGAAGCGGTATATGAGTCTAAGTGCTATTGGTATTTGTCTGGAATGTTATAATGTCTCCTGCTTAAGCAGGGGGTGGGACTAGAAGACCTCCAAGATCTCTTCTGTTAGGATATGGTTTGAGCCTAACAAGTTGTCCAGGCAATATATGTGTTCTGTGACTTTAATATGAATATGTATTGTGTGACTTTAAAGTTTTCCTGCTGATTCATTGTAATGCTGAGTCATGCTGTAATTAGTTGTGAACGTATTTAAGAAAGGTACTGTAACGTATTCAGTTGATGATAAGCTACCATAGTGTGTGGAGTTGCAACCATTGTGCTATCATCGTTTGATGGATCTGCTACCATCGTGGTTTGTGAACCAGAGTGAGTTTGTTATTCTAACCAACTACTGTTTGTGTGGTAAGAAGATATTTGTATCACTGGACTGATTTAACTGGCAAAGACTTGGATTGATTTAAAGACTATGAGATTGTTTTTTCACTATAAGTAAACTTTTGATAAACCAGTTTGTACATCTCTTATTCATTGCTCTCAGCAACGTTTCTCTGTGCTCTACACTCTGCTGGTTGGTAACACAACAACAATATCCTTAACACCTTCCAACTCTGTTATTCTCAAAGTGGCCAGCCAAAATGCATCATAAAAGCTAGCAAACAACGCAGGTGGCCCATAATCCTTGTCCACCATTGTCCTTATAGCAAAAAAAATGACTTCACTTTCATACATACAATCCCATGTAGCAGAAAAGGAAGGAGATTCTGGAAAATATTCTCCATTTATCACTATGATCCATTTCCAGAAAGCACCATATACACAGATATGTATAGTCAGTTTTCAAGTGATCTCATGATCGTACCATTCAATCATGCTGTCAAAACCCAGCAGTGGTAATAGAAAAATGATGGATTAATTAAACTTGCCACTAAGCCAAATTTACAACTTACGGTACATCTCTTGATTCCTAGTGCAATGTGTAATGGGTTTGAAGATGAATGGAACATTTTCTTATGGGTAAGAAAACTGGTTTAAAAAGAAAATATCCTTTGTTTGACATCAGGCCAACATTGCCCTTGAATAACATTTTCCACTATGTTTAGCTCAGACATGGAGAAAGCTTGTTGAATAGTATTAGCAAATAGCTATACTTGGCCTGTAGGACTAAAAGTGCTTGATGAAATCATAGAAGCTCACAGAATGTATAACTTAAAAAGAGTAGACGTAATTTTGTGTAAACATAGCTCATAATATCAGTCCCTTGATACATATGTAGTTAAGGTTTTCATCCTTCTGGGTCCATGCATTTCCCATAAAATCTTGGTATTTAGGAAAATAAACCTCCTTATGAATTGGTATCTTCAAAGGAAAGTTAAAGGACATTTATAAAACGATATATTTCATATATTAAGAGTCACTCCTTTGTGAGTTTATTGAATGTACAATCGTAATATTACCCAGAAATATGAAATCTCTAATTCTCCAGATGTTGCTAAATTAAGAGCCCCCACCTGGAGCTTAAGACATGAGTTATAGTGAGTTATACTAGGAATGGCCCTTCTGCAACATCTAAAATGCTGCGTTTCTCCATCTCTACTATAAACTCATCTTCTACCGTGTTTTCCCAAAAATAAGACCTCCCCAGATAATAAGCCCTCCCCCCAAAATAAGCCCTCCCCAAAAATATTTAATCGCATGCGCAGCTGGTCCCCGCCATTTCCTCTGGTTAGGGTTAGGGAGACAGAGCTGGAAATCAGGTAAAATGGCAAAAGGAGCCCCATCTTGCTCCACGCGTCCCAAAATAATAAGACTTATAATAATAATAAGGCTTGGTGGGCGTGGCAGGGGAAGGATACTGCAAAATCCCCATTCCCTCCCCACTCCTGGGGGAAGGATATTGCAAAATCTCCATTCCCACCCCACTCTGGGACCAGCCAGAGGTGGTATTTGCCGGTTCTCTAAACTGTTCAAAAATTTCTGCTACCGGTTCTCCAGAACCTGTCAGAACCTGCTGGATTTCACCCCTGATACAAAGCCTTTGGAGGGAAACACATGCAACCCCTAGACCAGGGGTGTCAAACTTGATTTCTTTGAGGGCCACATCAGGGTTGTGTTTGACCTCGGGGGTCCAGGATGGGCATGGTAGGGATAGGCGTGGCCTGGGTGGTCATGACCAGCTTGACGTCACTTGTGTCGGGGGCACTTGTGGTGGCCAAGTGCTAATGCAGGACTTTCCTCAGATCCTCCCTCACTCTCATTATAATCTCCTTCCTTCCTTCCTTCCTTCCTTCCTTCCTTCCTTCCTTCCTTCCTTCCTTCCTTTTATTCTTCTTCCTTCCTTTCTTTCCTTCTTTTTCCTTCCTTGCTCTCTTCCCATCTTCCCTTCTTTTTCTTTGTCTTTCCTCTTTCCATTTCTCCTTTCCTGTCCCTTCTTGGAAGCTCAAATGCAAAAGGGAAAACATTTCTCCTTTTGTTTTGTTTTGCTTTTAGTTTGTTTTGCTAGGTCTCTGCCAGTGAAAAGGGACCCCCAGAGGGGGGGGGCATGCACGGCCCCTTCAGGCTCCATTTTTGGCCACAATGACCTTCTGCAACCCTCTGTCAGTGAAAATGGGGCTTGGTGGGGGGCGTATTGCCCTCCCGAGTTTCATTTTCTCTGGAAGAGGCACCGCGGGCTGGTCCTTCGCTGTGTCAAGAGTAGCCCCATGGACCAGATCTAAGCACCCCGTGGATCGGATCCAGCCCGCAGGCCTTGAGTTTGACACCCCTGCCCTAGATCATGGGTTGCCTGAGAAGCAGCAAAAATATCAGACAAGGATCTTGCATGTTGTAGTCAGGGCTGCGAATATGCAGGCCGATACAAAGATGGTGCTCTCTATATGTTCTGTCACAAAGGAGATTGAAGAGGAAAAAGGGGAAATCCCCACTCAGGCCCAACTGATTCCATTAATAGATTTTGTCTTTTATTTTTTTAATTTTTTATTTTATTAAAAAGTTTTATCAATTAGTACAACAATTTTTCCCATCCCTCCTCCCCGCCATCCCTCCTCCCCCCACCCCATCCCTCTTCCCCCCTCTCCCTCCAACCCCCCTCCCCCCACCCCCACCCCGGACTTCCCAGAGCAAATACAGGGTGTAATATTTAACAAACATAAACTAAAACATGCTAACTTTCTGTACGCTCCAAACTCCCTCTTGCTCTTTAACACCCCTTTCAACTAACAAAACATAATTCAAAAAGAAATTTTTTATTTCATTCATAGGCTATTTGAAACTCTTTAGTCCGATATTTGTTTTGAATATAGTCAATCCATCTTCTCCATTCCGATATATATCTTTCATTTGAATGGTCCTTCAAGTATGCCGAAATTTTTGCCATCTCTGCTAAATTCACTACCTTTAATGTCCATTCTTCAATAGTATGTAAGTCTTCCTTCTTCCAATACTGCGCCATCAGAAGTCTGGCTGCTGTTATTAAGTTTAAAATCAATTTAGTCTCTATGACCGTACAATCTGTAATTATACCCAACAGAAAGAACTATGGAGTAAATTTTATCTTCTTCTTGAGAATGTTTTGGATAATCCACCATATTTTTATCCAAAATGCCTTAATTTTTTTACATGTCCACCATATATGATAATACGTGGCATCATCACATTCGTATCTCCACCATTTAGGTTGCAAACTTGGATACATACAGGCTAGCTTTTTAGGATCTAGATGCCATCTATAAAACATTTTATAAAAATTCTCGCTTAAGTTTTGGGCTTGCGCAAACTTTACATTTCTAACCCATATTTTTCCCCACGTTTCCATCATTATTGATTCTTCAATATTTTGTGCCCATTTTATCATACAGTCCTTAACTAGCTCTGTTTCTGAATCTATTTCTACTAATGCATTATACAACTTTTTTATATGCATTTGACTTTGGTCTCTAATTTGTTTTACCAAGTTCTCCTCATTTTGCAAGATACCAATAGATTCTGTCTTTTAGCCAGGAGCGTCCACTTGGGAGGTGTGAGGGCATCTGATCCACTAGAGTGGAGTCTAAGACAGAACTTCCATAAAATCTCTCTGAAGCAGGAGATGGTATCTGACAGGACTTGGAACTTGAGAGGGAGAGGTCAGCCTTTTTGCTGTTTGCCTAGTGTTGTCATTTGCCAAGACGATTCATTCTTTCAGGAATTTGTGGTGGAGACAGCAGGGAAATAATCTGACATTACACCAAGTAAAGGTGGCTGAATTCTCCTCAGTTACTTTTTTGAATTAGCTTCTGATTTATGACCTTTCTGGCAAACATTTGAGAAACAAAATATACGTCTCCACAGGTTCTCTCCTGGCTTGCAGGGTTGGCAACATATATGCGTGATGACAATGTTGTGTTTTATTTGATTATATTTCCTCCTGGGAACCATAGTTCTTCCCACCTGTCGTGGCTGAAAGCCAGCTGGAAATGCAACACACATATCTCTCCACCAGACACACACAAATAATAATCACATCAGAAACAGGGAAAGTGGGGGGGGGGGGGTTTCCTTTAAATCTAAATCTCAAGAGCTTGTTCCATGTAAAAAGAGATCCACAATCGGTAAGTCCTGGGCCACCTGTGATAAAGATAAACCTCCCAGAGTGAGATCCAATTGTAATTCTGTGTGTAAAACCAAGGGACATCATCAAAAATGTGATGATAACTCAGTGCATTCTGTCTAGATCAGGGGTGTCAAACTCAAGGCCCTGGGGCCAGATCCGGCCGTGGGGTGCTTAGATCTGGCCTGTGGGGCTGCCCTGGAAACAATGAAGAACCGGCCTGTGGTGCTTCTGCCAGTGAAAACAGAGCTCGTGAGGGCCGTGTATAGGCCCCCCAAGCTCCATTTTCGCTGGCAGATGGTTGCAGGAGGCCATTGCAGCCGAAAACGGAGCTCGGGAGCCCGTTTTTGCTGGCAGAACACTCAGACCATCACAGGCAACCCCCAACATGAGTGATGTCATGCTGGCCATGCCCACCCTGGCCACACATACCCAGCTCCCCCAAGGTCAAATACAACCCTGATGTGACCTTCAGTGAAATCGAGTTTGACACCCCTGGTCTAGATCTACCACTTTCTGAAGGGTGTCACAGAAAAAGGCCTATATAAAAAGGGTGAATCCCACAGATATGGTCACCGTCTTGGCTATTTTGATTCCCCCCTCCCCACTGCAGATGTTCCTGACTCCCAGCATATCACTCGAGAGTCAAGTGCATATCTCCATTCAGAACAATTTGCACATTCCTGGTGTATAAAGTACAAGAAACCACACAAAGCATTGGTTCAATTAAAAGAAAGTACTTGTAATGGAACAGGCGAAAGACCTTGGGAGACTCAGCCAAGAGACGCTGCCAAGGGAACGGTCAGATAAGAGACAGCATAGCCTGCAGCTGGATAGTGGGTGGGGCGAGAGGCCCAGAAGAGACCCTCCCTAGTTACATGGGCGGTAAAAAAAATGCAGGGGGAAGGGAGAATTGTACTTTTAGACAAGCAAGCATCTGTCAATGTAACTTACAATAAAATAGAATTAGCTCATATAATTGTGATTCCTATCTGGTTTACCCCGCAAGGGTAATAGTACTCCATGAAATAAGGGCGCCTGAATTTTTATGACCACACTCTATAGAATAGGCATGTCCTAAAAAAAGAAAAAGACATTTGGTTACATTTAATTTAAATTTAACATTGAATTACTTACATGTTGTTAATTTGATCACTCCCTGAATGCAACTCTTTGAGCATCATATGACAGAGGACAATATGCCTTCCTCTTAATCCAGCCCGTGATCTTTCAATGTCCTGTGAGCTGGATAAATCATCCAAACTGAGTAAACCTGGTAATTTAAGGGATCTGAAGTAAGAATATTTCAATCCAAGCCTTCAAGTCATGTTTATTCTTCCAACTTTGCTTGAGTGGCAGAGCTCTGGCACTGATGAGTGAAGATATAAAGTTCATCTTAGCGGTAGACTGTGTTGAATCAACATCTGTCTCTTGCCCAGAGCCAAATTTTAATTCTTGGGAACCTGTTTTTTGGATCGGTTGCCCGAAGTCTGTTTCTCGCTGTTGAACTATTCCAGTGGAAGGCAGTGCTGCCATCTGGCTGTATCCATGCAGATAAGCCACAAGTTTTATTACAGAAAAAAAACCCCAGTTCCTTCACCCAACTTTTATGCAATCGTGCCAGGCCACCCGCAACACATCAGTTCAGGCTTGCAAAACAGAGGGACGCTATTCCTTACTCCACCTTTTCTGTTGAAGAGGCAAGTTTTCTGCAGACTTTATACATGGATCCTTCCTTCCTTGAACAATTTTGGTGAGGTCTTCTTGTTCACTTTGTCGCTTGGAAGAAAATGGGATCCCATAATTTACATGTGGTTCTGCAATGGTGGACTGGTAATGGTGTATGGAATGTTACAACCACAAATCGAGGCAAACTTGATCCATCTATCTATCTATCTATCTATCTATCTATCTATCTATCTATCATCTATCTATCTATCTATCTATCATCTATCTATCTATCATCTATCATCTATCATCTATCATCTATCTATCTATCATCTATCTATCTATCTATCTATCTATCTATCTATCTATCTATCTGTCATCTATCTATCTATCTATCTAATCCATCCATCCATCCATCCATCCATCCATCCATCCATCCATCCATCTATCTATCTCTATATCCATCCATTATCCATCCATCCATCCATCCATCCATCCATCCATCCATCCATCCCAATCTATCTACTATGTATGTATGTATGTATGTATGTATGTATGTATCTATCTATCTATCCATCTATCTATCTATCTCTATAGCCATCAATCCATCATCCATCCATCCATCCATCCATCACTATCTATCTATTATCTATCTATCTATCATCTATCTATCTATCTATCTATCTATCTATCTATCTATCTATCTATCATCTATTTTATTACTTTAACAACTGCAGTGATTCAGATTGACAGATTAACAGAGTTGGAAGGGACCTTGTAGGTCATCTAGTCCAACCCCCTGCTCTATAGCAGGAGACCCTATACTATTTCTGACAGATGGCAGTCCGGTCTCTTCTTGAAAGCTTCCATTGATGAAACTCCTACAACTTCCAAAGGCAAGCTGTTCCATTGGTTGATTGTTCTGACTGTCAGAAAATTTCTCCTTATTTCTAGGTTGAATCTCTCCTTTTTAGTTTCCATCCATTATTCCTTGTCTGGCCTTCGGGTGCCTTGAAAATAGCTTGATCCCTTCCTCTCTGTGGCAGCCCCTCAAATATTGAAACACTGCTATCATGTCAACCCAGTCCTTCTCTTCACTAGACTAGCCATACCCAGTTCCTGTAACAGTTCATCGTATGTTTTAGTCTCTAGTCCCCTAATCATCTTGGTTGCTCTTCTCTGCACTCTTTCTAGAGTCCCAACATCTTTTTTATAGTGTGCTGACCAAAACTGGATGCAGTATTCTAAGTGTGGTCTTACTAAAGCTTAACAATGGTGGCAAGAAAAGGTGAAATGGAGCAAACTCACTTAACAGAAATTTTGGGCTCAATTGTGCTTGTAAATTGAAGACCACAAATATAACAAAAAGATTTTGCAGCTTGTTCTTACACATAAGATTGGAGGGGCACTTCTTCGTTATTGGATTATCTCATCGTCCTTGGTCATTTTTATATAACTGGGGCAGGTCCAGCTTTGCATCTTCCTATCTTCCTTGTAAGGGATGCGGTAGCTCAGTGGCTGAGATGCTGAGCTTGTTGATCAGAAGGTCGGCAGTTCAGCGGTTTGAATCCTTAGTGCCACGTAATGGGGTGAGCTCCTGTTACTTGTCCCAGCTTCTGCCAACCTAGCAGTTCGAAAGCACGTAAAAAATGCAAGTAGAAAAATAGGGACCACCTTTGGTGGGAAAATAACAACGTTCCATGCACCTTTGGTGTTTAGTCATGCTGGCCACATGACCATGGAGACGTCTTCAGACAGCGCTGGCTCTTTGGCTTTGAAACGGAGATGAGCACCGCCCCCTAGAGTCGGGAACGACCAGCCCATATGTGTGAGGGGAACCTTTACCTTTATTTTCCTTGTCCTTGTTTAGGTGCACAAACATAGCAGCTGCCTGAAACTTTTAAAGCAAATCCCATCTTGTCTAGGCAATCATGTGGTAACAATCACATCCCAGAATTGCAGCAGGTGCTCCAGGCAGGCCCCCCCCTGTGGTCCTCTTTGAAATCAGATCCAAAATGCTGCACAATCCAAAGACATTGTTCCATCCACTTTCCACTCAGTCTTTTAAGCTCTTTGATCGGAGGACGCCACACCTGGGACCTTCACTGAGTTCAGTCCTCCATCTTGAACAAGGATGGGGATCCTGTAATGTAACTATTGCCAGTGTTTACGCCTCTCTGTGAAAACATGGCATTTAGAACTCAGAAAGCATCCCCTAATGTGAAAATAGACTGATAATAAATCTCACATGCTTGGCATCGAGCTATGGAACCTTGGCTTTTCACTCCAAATTAAGCTCTAATCTCCGGAGTTCAGTACCAGAAGTGGGACACTCTTAACTTGGCAGAAAACCTATATCTGCAAGGCTCCAATTGTTAACATGTGCTCCATTTTGCAGATTTATTCAAATTAAAGAGAAAGGAGAAGGAAACCAGAGGCATTGGAAGCCCTGGGCTCCAAGCTGGGACTCTGAGTGGCTCAGGACCAAACCCACAGGTTCAGCCCTGTTCAGTTTTAACGCTGATGTGATGTTGTGTTCATGTGAAAGTCACACAAAACCCAGCCATGAAGTAAAGGAACTTACCGTCTGTTTAATTTAAGGTACCAAATTTGAGATGCTGGAAAAGCACATCTGTTTTCTTCTGGAAAATGACTGATCCATTACTCATCAACCTTAAAACCGCTCTCTGTCTTTGCATAAATCAGCAGAGTGTAGATGTTGTGGCCTGTTGGCCACCGGTCCCTCCAACAGCCGAATCAGAGGAGGAGGAGGCATGGGAGTCAGGGTCAGCATCCGAGGGGGAAGAGGGAATGGAGCTGTCAGAGAGAGAGAGACAGAGGCGGAGCCTGGGCCATCCGTCAGCCCTCAGATGGAGAGCCAATAGCCCCCAGATCTGGAGGTGGCTGATGAGGAAGAGGAGGAACAGCTGGGCCCAGTGCCTGACGCGCGGATATGCAGAAGGCACAGGAGAGGAGAGCAGTGGAAATCTGTTGGCTGATCCTTGGGACGGAAGAGCCACTGCTGCTAGTGAAGCCCCACCCTAGCTCTGGAGACAAAAGGCAGGAGGCGGAGATGAATAGATGTGGCAGACAACTATTTATCTCCCTGCCAGATGAACTTGTTAGCCTGTGTTGAGAGAGAAACTTTTTGGCAGGGCTGCTGGTGCTCCTAATAAAGG
This sequence comes from Pituophis catenifer annectens, assembly GCF_029215685.1. NCBI lineage: Eukaryota > Metazoa > Chordata > Lepidosauria > Squamata > Colubridae > Pituophis > Pituophis catenifer. The sequence continues at coordinate 16,788,310 of NW_027256883.1, read as the reverse complement.
AATCATTGATTTAACTTCAGAGGGTTTGTCGTGTTTGGGTCAGAACAGTACATTTACGGTTAAATCAACCCAACACCCCATGGCTTCACCTCCCCCATGAGATCATGTGATCAAATTTTGGGCACTTGAAAATTGTCTTGCATTTATGGCCATTTGCAACATTCGGTGGTCATGTGACTAGGATTTTGGGCAGTTTTTCTGGTTTCTGGCATTTACTTTTTTGTCAGTTTCTGACAAAAAAAACCCCCCACCGTTGAAGAAACTGGTTCCATTTAACGACTGTGCATTTGCTTAACAACCGTGGCCTTTGCATAATGACCACCACAAGAAAGGTAATAAAATCAGGCATGGTCATGTGGTGATCTGTTTAATGACCACCGTGACTTACAATCGTAATTCCTGGCTCAATTACAATTGAAAGCTGTGATCTACAGGTTGTTCTCGACTTATGACCTCAACTGAACCCAAATTTTCTGTTGCTAACCAGCAGTTGTTAAGTGGGATGTGCCTTATTGAATGACCTTTTTTTCAAACCACAGCTCAATGAATCACTGCAGTTGTTAAATGAATCATGCGGTCATTAAGTGAGTCTGGTTTCCTCCATTGACTTTGCCTGTTGGAAGCCAGCTGGGAAAGTCATAAATGGTAACCACCTGAGCCCAGGATAGTGCAACCGTTATAGGTACATGCCAGTTGCCAAGTGCTCAAATTTTGATCACATGACCATGGGCTGTTGAGACTTTGGAAAAAGTGCAAAGAAGAGCAACTAAGATAATTAAAGGCCTGGAGACTAAAACGTATGAAGAACGGTTGGAGGATTTGGGTTTGGCTAAACTAGAGAAAAGAAGGACTAGGGGGGACATGATAGCAGTATTTCAGTATTTGAGAGGCTGCCACAAAGAGGAAGGGGTCGATTTATTTTCCAAAGCACCAGAAGGCAAGACAAGAAACAATGGATGGAAACTAATCAAGGAGAGAAGCAACCTGGAATTGAGGAGAAACTTCCTAACAGTGAGGACAATTAACCAATCGAACAGTTTGCCTTCAGATGTTGTGGATGTTTCATCACTGGAGATTTTTAAGAAGCAACTGGACAGTTATTTGTCTGAAATGGTATAGGATCACCTGCTTGAAAAGGGGGCTGGACTAGAAGACCTCCAAGGTCCCTTCCACCCCGATTCTGATTCCGATATTGCAACATTCGTTAGTGTGAAAGCTGATCATAAATTACGCTTTTCAGTGCCATTGTACCTTTGAACAGTCATTAAATGAATGGTTGTAAGTAGAGGATAACCTGTATAGGTATAAGTTGAAAAAAATGAGTGACCAGTAGAAGTCACCAAAGATTACTGCTGTTATTTGGTTACCTGGAGTTTTGCAGCCAAATATGCTATGTGTAAGCAGCATTTTTCTGAAAAGTGCAACATGAAAAAGTACCGCTAAAAATAGGCAAAATAGTGCACTGCCTCTTTAAGGAAAGAGCCCTAAGATACTGTATGAACGACTGAGATACTAGGTTTGACTAGATTAGCCAACAAAGCCAATTCTTATATTGCACTAGTTTTCTGGTTTGAATGTGTATGTTAAAGAGCCAACAAGAAGCAACATTTTGCATTGTTGGCTAGATAATTTAAAAAGTCAGAACCTGGACCCATTTGGCATCTAGGTATATTTAGCACCATTTGAACATCATTGGCATTGACAAAATCACCATCAGTCAATTGCAAAAGGCAGCTTTACGTGGAAAAGCTTACATCCATGCAAAGATATCTTTAGCATCAAAAACCAACCATATTTGCCTATCCCAGGATCTTGGGAAGGACTTGATAAAAAAGTGGATAAAAATGCCAGATCCATTCTAAACTTCTGGCTGACTCTGCGATGAATATAATAATAATAAACAGATGGCTGATTGTGCGACAACCATAATAATAATAGATTGATGTATCACTTGCCACAACATAAAATAAAAATTGTAAGCTTGGACTCTTTAATGTATGATTTACCCATTTTTTTATTGACTTGCCTACACAGGGTGACCTGAATTCACTGTTTCTCCTTTCATGACCCTGGAAGGAAGGAAGGAAGGAAGGAAGGAAGGAAGGGAGGGAGGGAGGGAGGGAGGGAGGGAGGGAGGGAAGGAAGGAAGGAAGGGAGAAAGGAAAGAGGGAAGGAAGGAAAGAGGGAAGGAAGGAAGGGAGGGAGGAAAGAAGGAAGGAAGGAAGGAAGGAAGGAAGGAAAGAAGGAAAGAGGGAAGAAAGGGAGGGAGGGAGGGAGGAAAGAGGGAAGAAAGGAAGGGAGAAAGGAAAGAAGGAAGGAAGGAAGGAAGGAAGGAAGGAAGGAAGGAAGGAAGGAAGGAAGGAAGGAAGAGGTTGAAAATGTTGAAACACTGAAGATCCCTTTTGGTTCTAGCAAGCATCCTTCTTGTCCCATGCCTCTACCTTCCTCCAATGCTCATCTTATTTTGTCTGTCTTGCACGTTAAGTGGCTTGAATCTGGAATGTGTCATTGACAAATCATTTGCAAAATGCCATCTGTCTCCATGTTGTCATCTAAATACAGTCTTGCGAATACTGTGAACGTACATTTCATAAATGCTGCGGCATTCAGAGATAAAGGCTAGAATTACAGAGAGGGAGACGGATGAGGTGACAAGCGAGAGGGCCCTTCTGGTTTCTTTTGAGGCAGGAAAGTTTTCAGCTCCCCGCTTTGCTAAATCTTTCTTTAAATATCTGCCCTCCTTTTAGAAAGAGAAAACTAATGCTCACTAATCTCTGTACTTTCGTGCATTTTACTAAATTTACTAAATTTGTACATTATTCAACGAATTGTTGCTAAAGAGGAGAGATTGCTTCTCTTGATCCAGGGGTGGGTTTCAAAAATTTTAGCAAGGAGTTCTCTGCCTGGTTGCTGGGTGGGCGTGGCCATGGTGGGCATGGCCTCCTGAACCATGGTGGGGGTGGGGGTGGCGCTTTTGCCCTCCCTGGGCCCTAGAGACTTTCCTCGAGCCTCTGGGAGGGCAAAAAAGGCCTCCCTAGGCTCCGGAGGCCCTCTGGAGGCTGGAAACGGGCCTGTTTCTGGCCTTCCCAAACTTCCGGTAGGCCCGTTTTTCACCCTCCCCAAGCCTCCGTGTGTGCCCTGCACTTACCTGCTTCCAAAATGGGCTGTGTGGGGACTCCTGGGAGGGGCAGGGTGGGATGGGCGGGGCCAGCCAGGAGTTTCCAAACTGCACAGAATCTGAGCTATAGGTTCTCCTGAACCCCTGTGAACCCCTAGCAGCTCACCCCTGTCTTAATCCTTTCAGTGCACCCATAATGTGTCGGCTGGGCTGTTTTTTGATACGGGTTGAGCATCCTTTCAAAAGTGCGCTCGACTTGTGTCTTTAAAAAGCCTTATTGACAAGGAAGTAGCATAGAGCATATCTTTGCCCGTGACCTGTTACTTGGGCCATGTGGCAGAGGGCTAAACATACTGTTCAAAGCATTTGCCTAGGCCAGGGGTGGGCAACTGTGGCCCTTTTACAACCTCTGGACTTCAACTCCCAGAATTCTGAGACAGCTGTCTCAGCTGTCTCTGGGAGTTGAAGTCCACAGGTTGTAAAAGGGCCACAGTTGCCTGCCCCCGGCCTATGCTCATTCTGTCCTTCCCCACTGCAAATTAAAGAGAGTGATGGTGTTTGATTCTGACTTTTAGCAGGTGGTGCTTAAGGGAAGGGGGAATAGAGATAAGGAACCTCTCCATCCATTGCCTTGACTTGTCCTGTCTGGGATCTTGAAGGACGCCCGGTTTGTCAGTCTCATAACTTGAGAATTGGGATGTTGGAAGAAATGTCCATCTGGGTTCAGTTCCAAATGAAAGACACTGGAAACATGGTGGCTGTTTGGAAAGATGGTTTAATGGTGGACAGGACCATACGGTTTGAGGCAGTGGTGGGTTGCCCCTGGTTCGGATGGTTCTATAGAACCGGTAGTAAAACCGTCAGGAGGCTCCACCCACCGACCCTGATGTCATCAGAAAGCTTCTGCTTATGCGCAGAAGAGCGTGTGCGTGGCCCCGTTGCAAACCGGTAGTAAAGGTAAGTAGTTTGAGGTCATGGGCAAAAAAGCATATGGGTGAGAGACAAAGAGAGATTTATACATTTTCTTGGGCCCCGCCTTAGAGTTTCCTATTCCTGTACCAAGAAATGTACCCCATTGGCTGTCAGACTCCCAGGGGACGGGGGTGTCTTAGCTAACTTTGTAGGCTGTCTGTGTCCCAGGTTTGGTTGAGCCTTACTGGGTGATGTAATCTTCCCAGGTGCCATGTGGTGAGATAGCTAGAGGGCTAATCCTATCATGTCCTGAGGGCCATGTCTTAATCCCATCACCCTGGAGCCGAAGGGGGAGCTGCAGAAAGCTGCATTGTCTTTAAAAACATGTTTCTCCATTTCTCATCCAGGGAAATATAACATTCTGCCTTTTTAATATTTCCCGGAATATTTCATTCTCCTAGGAGGGGTGGGTGGGTGCTAACTTCCTACAGGGAATGAGACATCATGAAAACAAACTCCAGGCCAGTATGCTTTCCACCTGCTCAAAAGTTGTGGATTCCACTTTGAGGTGACCATCGCATCCTGGAGAGAGTAGCTGTGTGGAGACAATGTGTCTGTGTTTCAGAATCTATCCCTAAGATAGATTCTAAGCTCTGCATGAAAAAAGACTTCTTGTGATGTTTCCCCCTTTATTTGTAACGTGTATAGGAAGGTGTTGGCTTCTCTCTCAGTCCTGCAAACGGTGAATTTATATGCTGCGTTTAGCTTAAGCAAACATGGTGAGATCTCCCTTCGAACTTCCTTTAAAATATTTGTCAGGAAAACACAGTAAATTACTTCATGATCCTACTTTTCGGTGATTGTTTCTTTTCTGCAAAAAAAAATGTAGTACTTCTGCAGAGATTGTGTAGTATTGGTAATGTCTAAATGAAGATTATAACTATCTAGGTAGGTAAAGGTAAAGGTAAAGGTTCCCCTCGCACATACGTGCTAGTCGTTCCCGACTCTAGGGGTCGGTGCTCATCTCCGTTTCAAAGCTGAAGAGTCAGTGCTGTCCAAAGACGTCTCTGTGGTCATGCGGCCGGCATGACTAAATGCCAAAGGCGCACGGAATGCTGTTACCTTCTCACCAAAGGTGGTCCCTATTTTTCTATTTACATTTTTTAGTGTTTTCAAACTGCTAGGCTGGCAGAAGCTGGGACAAGTAATGGGAGCTCACCCCATTACGCGGAACTAGGGATTCGAACCGCTGAACTGCCAACCTTTCGATCGACAAGCTCAGTGAGCCACTGAGCCACTGAGCCACCACATCCCATTCTATCTAGGTAGCTATTCTTAAATTCATCCCCCTTAGAATTAACCAAGGGCAATTATTGGATTAAAATTAAAACATGGTTAGAAGAAATGCTACAACAACATATAGATTTGAAACCTGAGCTGTTCTTACTGGGGATCCTACCAGAGAAAATTAGTAAAGAAAATATATATTTGATTATACATGTAATAACTACAGCGAGGATAGTAGTTGCACAAAGATGGAAAACAGAGAAAAAAAATCTCTACAGAGGGAGAAGTAATTAAGAAAATATTGGATTGTGCAGAAATGAATAGATTGACATTGACAATTAGAGAAAGAGAGGAATCGGAATATTATAAGATATGGGGGCAATTTTATTATTGGCTAGAGAAGAGATACATATATACGGAAATGTTGTAATGAAATGAGTGAAGAGAAGATAAATAAATGTATTAATAGAAAAGTAATAAATGTGTGAGAAGTGTTATAATAAATGTAATGAAAATATTGAGATATGATAAATATTGGAGGAGTAAGAAGAAGACACAAAAGATGCACTCAGATGATTCACTGAATGATTAATTATGTATTGTATGTTTGTTTGTTTATAAAATAAAAAACTTTTTTTTAAAAAAAGAAAAGAATTAGCCAAGAGCTTTCTTTATACTTAGCTGGCAATCCCACATGGCTAATGGAAACCACAATCTTCTTTCTTTTCTTCTTTCCTCCCTCCGAACCCCCAAGTAGAATAGACAATCCCATATTGTATTCTCCTCCACCTCTGGTGATCTTTTTCAATTCTTTCAAAATAATTCACATTTACTCCAGTGAATTCTTATTTTTCCTTCTTTATTCTCTTGTTTAATGTTTTTCTCTATTCCACACCAATTATGGCTAAATGCAGCCTGTTCATCCTTTGGGTTATGTATCAGATAGGTAAGTATTGATGAAATAATGTATGTTTATGAAAAAATATTTCCAGTTTGGTAGTGTGCTTAAAAGGTAAAGGTTCCCTCGCACATGTGTGCTAGATGTTTCCGGCTCATCTTCATTTCTAAGCTGAAGAACCAGCGCTGTCCAAAGATGTCTCCGTGGTCATGTGGCTGGCATGACTAAATGCCAAAGGCACATGGAACGCTGTTACCTTCCCACCAAAGGTGGTCCCTATTTTTCTACTTGCATTTTTTATCTGCTTTCGAACTGCTAGGTTGGCAGAAGCTGGGACAAGTAACGGGAGCTCACTCCATTACGAGGTGCTAGGGATTCGAACTGCTGAACTGCCGACCTTTCGATCGACAAGCTCAGCGTCTTAGCCACTGAGCCACCTGTGTGCTTAGGAAGGTGCAGAAAGGAACAGGTTGGGGTGAGGTGGGGAATATATGCTGGCACTACTGATTCTGATTGAAATGCATAAGCTAAATCAACCACCCCAAAGACAATTGGGGTGTCTGAATCGCACAATGGCTGTGATTTTTTCCCCTCTTCTGGCTGTTTTGAGTTCAGAAGAATGGGGAGGAGCCTTGGAGAGCCTGCTTTTGTGCTCTCTTCCAGTAGAACAGCCCAGATGTTGTTGGCTGACTCAAGGAAAAATATATGTGGGTTGTGGTTTCTCTTAAGTGCCTGCTAATATCTACCACACTGCACAGTCCAACATCCTTTCTGAACTAAGCTGACTGTTCGTAATGTAACACAGATGATTTCATCATTGGCTGGGCCCTTTTTCTTCTTCTTCTTTTCTTTTTTGAGATGTGTGAAATCAAATCCCTCTCTCTTCTACATATCCCCTCCCACCCCAATTTCATCCATTCTGTTTATGTTTGAGTATCTCAAGTGGTCTTTTGAGAGAACGCCGGGCATTGGGAGTCTGGGTAGAACAGCTCTCAGTATTGGAAAAACACAATTTCATATCCTCCCAGCTGACTAGTCACTGGCTGAATAGGGAACCCACATCAAGGCACAAGCTCGCCAACCACTTTTTGACTAATAGGTCAGCTCCATATTTTACTCCAGGTTATGTCAGGTTCCTGATGGCATAAAGATTGCCCAATGCTTCATTCAGAGGTATAGCAGAAGAAGTCAAGATGTTGACCTTGACTGCTTGAGCAAAGCCTCACCCCCATCCTTTATGCCACAATAAATACCATTTTGTAATGCCTTGGCAAGACCACACTTGGAATATTGCATCCAGTCTTGGTTGCCACAATATAAAAAAGATGTGGAGACTCTAGAAAGAGTGCAAAGAAGAGCAACAAAGAGGATTAGGGGACCGGAGGCTAAAATATATTATGAACGGTTGTAGGAATTGGGTATGTCTAATTTCAGGAAAAGAAAGATTAGGAGTTACTGTATATGTATATGATAGCAGTGTTCCAATAACTAAGGGGCTGCCACAGAGAAGAGGGGGTCAGCCTATCCTTTACAGCACCTGAAGGCAGGACAAGGAGCAATGGATGGAAACTAATCAAGGAGAGCACCAACCTAGAACTAAGGAAAATTTCTTGAGAGTTAGAACAATTATTTTATTTTATTTTATTTATTCAATTTATATGCCGCCCCTCTCCGAAGACCCAGGGCGACTCACAATACACTCAAAAAATCACTATAAAAACACTTAAAAATTAAAAACATCTCGTCAGATCGCAACAGCGAGACCAACAGCCCCAGGCCTGCCGGAAAAGCCAGGTCTTCACTGCTTTTCAGAAGGCCAATAGGGTGGGGATGGTCTGGACCTCAGGAGGTAACTGGTTCCAGAGAGCTGGGGCAGCCACAGAGAAGGCCCTCCTCCGCGGGCTCGCCAGCCGGCATTGTTTAGCTGACGGGACCTGAAGGAGACCAACTCTGTGGGATCTTACCGGTCGCTGGGAGCTATGCGGTAGAAGGCAGTCTCGAAGATAATTAATGGAACAACTTGCCTCCAGAATTTGTGGGTGTTCCAACACTGGAGATTATTAACAAAGGGAATGAACAACAATTTGTCTGAAATGGTATACTGTTTCTTTCTTGAACAGGGACTTGGACTAGAATACCTTCAAAGTCCCTTCCAACTCTGTTATTCCCCTTTTAAGACACAGGTAAAAAGCAATCAGGGCTTTGATCACATAGCTGTGGCCACCATCTTGACTTTTCTTGATCCTCCCTAAAGACAAAGATTGTTCCTGATCCATAGACAGTCTAGGCCAATGGTGGCGAGCCTTTTACGCACCGAGTGCTAAACAGGTACATGCTTTGCGCGCTTTGCGCACGTGTGTGCCATCCGTGCTAACACACCGCTCCTCCCCATGCGCTATGCGTGCAACTGCACCAACGGCGCATGCGCACAGCTTTCACATGCGCCCCCACTGTGCACTGCGTGCGCAACCACACCATCTGTGCATGCACACAGTTTTTCCACGTGTCCCCACCATGTGCTGCAGGGGTGGGTTCTAAATTTTTTTACCAGTTCTGTGGGCGTGGCTTGATGGTCATGTGACAATTTTTTAGGATTTAGCAGAGGTTTTGATCTACCAGGCTTTTAACTACTTGCAGAGCTATACCGGTCTACTCATTTGTTCTTGGAGCGTTCCGGTCTACTCATTTGTTTTTGGAGGCACCGGTCTACCACCACACTGCCTTTTAACACTGATCAGCTGTAGGGCGGCCCTTTGAAGCCAAACGGCAAGAGTTTAAACAGCTTTTTTCCTTCTAGCTGATCAGCTGGGATTCGGGAGGCAGCAAATAGATTGGGGGCGGGGCCAAATAAAAGGTAAGAATAATGTGGAGGGCGGGGGCGGGAGGGCCCAGCTCCCGAACAAAGAGAACTGGTTCAGTGACATCATATCGTCACCGCTACCGGCTCAGGCCGAACCAGGAGGAACCCACTACTGATGTGCTGTGCACGCAATTGCACAATCTGTGCATATGCATGGTTTTCGCACGTGCAATGCCTGCGCGTGAACGTCATCTGCGCATGTGCATGCTGCACACTAGTACTTTAGCACACATGTGCAAATGTGCACGCATGCGCAGGAGAGCTCCGAAGACCAGCTGGGCCCCCTGAATTGCACGCATGCGCACCAGAGGCCCGAACACCAGCTGGGGCACACATGTATGCACAGCTGCAGGTGAGTTAGGTGACAACTCGCGTGCCTGGAAAAATGGCTCTGCGTGCCACTTCCAGCACGCATGCTATAGGTTCACCATCAAGGGTCTAGGCCCTGGTTACAATGAATGAACAAAGTGTCCTTGAATATCATCTGACCCAAGCAATTTGTTTTAGTACAAGAGCTAATTTGTATTCATGGCAAAATTGACCTCTAGATGCTTCAGAGGGTGGCTCATTTAAAAAGTTTCACTTACAGGGTGGTGGAGCAGGCATTTTGTTTTGATGTTGTTGATGTTGTTACCACTAATCTGTTGGGAGGCAGATGTCTTCACTGAATTCCCAGGGGTTGACCAGGAGTTTCCAAGACTTTTTGATTCATGGAAATACCCTCAGCTGGAGGAGTAGAGAAACCTGCAATGAGGTCAAAGCAACCTGGCAAAAGTTCTCCATTTGGGTCCTTAAGAACATGGCTCTAGTATTTTCTCTGACACATGATGAGTGATTCCTTGGCAAACAGGTCTATGCAGAAAAGGTTCCCCTGCATAAACAGAGATACTTTCCCTCTAGGTCATTTGCATGATTCATACCTTCCTAACAGCGCTGCTTTTTAAATGCAGAGGAATTACGGAAGACTTTGGATAGAAGAACTAGCATCAGCACACATCACTGAAAAGATGCCGCATCAATTATATTGTCAGTGATGCGCAGCTGCCAGAGCCCATGCTGACACCAACCGAACTCCTCTTCCCCACCCCGCCTCTGAACAAATGTCAATAGCTAAGAGAAAATAAAACAAAAGCTAAAGTTTCCTTCAATGTTAATTTGATTTTCGCATATGCAAAAGCCCGTGCAGTTTTCTTGACAGAAGTGGTTTGCATCACTGTTTGCAGAACAGCAGTGGGGACAGTGCATCACCTTGGTATATGCCGCACTTTCAGGAAATTTTCAGGGAAGTTAAATAGGTAGGGGCTGTCAGAGTATATTCATGAACTGGAATAGGACATGGCAACTGGGTCAGCCAATGAGGGCTGTTTGGAAACTGAAACATAGTATTTGTTTGTATGGGGCCCATAAGAGACAGCTTGGAGTCTGGGCGTGGCTTAGACTTGCTGAAATATATATAAGAGTTGGTTTGGCCTCTAATGAGAGCCTCTGTACAAAATATTAGCCTCTGTATTTCTCTTCTCTGTAATGACTTGCTTCTATGAATCTTGCTTCTGTGTTCCTGATATTGTATGCTGAATTCTCCTTGTATATGAAGAAGTTTCTTATGTAATTTGAATCCTGCTGAAGTTCATTTAATTGTGTCTGATTGTGTGTGCTGCAACAAACTCTGACAGGGGCCCTCTGGATCTCAAGGGGAAATATGTTCCATAATTTAGGGCAGGGGTGAAATGTAAAATTTGTTACTACCGATTCTCTGGGAGTGGCTTGGTGGGGAGGGGTAATGTGACTGGGTGGGTGTGGCCAACTTTTTTTTTTAACTTTTCAAAGCATTTTTTTAATGCTTTGAAAAGCCTCTGGCGATCAGGCAACTCAGCTGGAATTGTCAGAGACTTTTCAAAGCATTTTTTTTACCACCTCTTCGGCCAAGAGGTTACAGAAAAAAATGTTTTGAAAAGCCTCTGATGATCCCAGCTGAGCCACGCGATCATCAGAGGCTTTTTTTTTTTAACTTTTAAAAGCATTTTAAAAGTAAAAACATCTCCACCCCGGACCACCCCAACGATGCCCTTGAAGTGATGTCCCGGTGCCTGGAGGCCGTGCGGATCTGGATGGGGAGAAACAGACTCAGGCTCAACCCATCCAAGACCGAGTGGCTGTGGTTTCCGACATCCCGATATAGTCAGTTGGTGCCATCACTGACTATTGGGGGCGAGTCATTGGCCCCCATGGAGAGGGTTCGCAACTTGGGTGTCCTCCTGGACTCACGGCTGTCTTTGGAAGAGCACATGATGGCCGTGGCCAGGGGGACTTTTTATCAGGTTCGCCTGATTCGCCAGTTGCGTCCCTTTCTGGATCGGGACTCGTTAAATACGGTCACTCATGCTCTCGTTACTTCCCGCCTGGACTATTGCAATGCTCTCTATATGGGGCTCCCCTTGAGGAGCACCCGGAGGCTCCAGCTGGTCCAGAACGCGGCTGCGCGGGTGGTTATGGGAGCAACGTGGCGCTCCCATGTGACCCCCCCTCCTGCGCAAGCTGCACTGGCTCCCGGTGGTCTTCCGGGTGCGCTTCAAGGTTTTGGTTACCACCTTTAGAGCGCTCCATGGCATCGGACGGGGGTATTTACAAGACCGCCTTCTGCTACCAATAGCCTCTCACCGACCAGTATGCTACCATAGAGAGGGGCTTCTCAGGGTGCCGTCAGCCAAACAGTGTCGACTGGCGGTCCCCAGGGGGAGAGCCTTCTCTGTGGGGGCACCTACCATCTGGAGCGAGCTCCCCCCAGAGATACAGAGGATCCCGGACCTGCGCACATTTCATCATGCTCTCAAAACTTTTTTATTTCAGCAGGCTGGCCTAGCCTAACTCTCCTCTTTTAAATTTTTAATTCGTTTGATTTTATAAATTGGTTGTTTTAATCTGTGTTTTGGCCAAAATATTTAATAATTTTAAGGGACTTTTAATATTTGTATTATCTGTATTTTATCTTGGCTGTTCACCACCCTGAGTCCTTTGGGAGTAGGGCGGTATAAAAATTAGATTAAAGAATTAAAGAATAAAAGAATTTTTTCGTCGGAAGAGGTTGTAGAAAAAATGCTTTTAAAAGTTTTTTTAAAAAAGCCTATGATGATCGTGCAGCTCAGCTGGGCATGGTGGGGGGGGGGCGCAGTGATTTTTGCTACTGGTTCTCCGAACCACCCGCCGCCATCGCTACCGGATCAGGCAATCCAGTCCAAACCGGGAGCATTTCACCCCTGATTTAGGGGCTCCCATAGAAAAAGCATGCTTCCTAGGCCCCTCAAGATGGCAACATTTAAGGGAGGGAACCTAGAGCATGCCTACTTCATATGATCTGACGGAATGGGCAGCTATTAACCAAATCTTGCAAGTCTGATTATGCTATATCTTACTCTTTTCCCTCTTTACACTCCAGTGAAATAGAGGTCTTTGCCTGAGTCTCTTCCAAATGTTATCTTGCAGATCTGGACTTAAAAAAACTGTTTCAGCCCCTTTTCCCTAGGCAACAATTCCTCCATATCTCCATGAAGGAAGTTTTATTGGTCTCCACATCAGGACTCTTTCAGAGGTGTACAGCTGTTGTTCTTCATCAGAACTTATTAATATAGAGGGGGTTCTGGAAGATGCTTTGATGTAGACCCATGAAATTGTTTACAGTCCTTTCAATCTCATTGTACACATGTTGTGCGTTGACATCAAATAAGGTTTGATTTGATCCTTCCCATTGGGCTGTAGTAAAAAGGTTGAATGGCTTCAAAATGAACCTGAACTCCATCGAACTTATCTGGAGAATAATTCTGTTATTATTGTTATTTATTTTATTTATTTGTCAAGCATGTATAAGGTAACAGATATAAGTATAAACATGACTATGAATACAGGATAAGGATACGAATAAATAGGGACATTAGGACAGGGAAGGTAGGCATGCTGGTGCGCTTATGCACACCCCTTAAAGACCTCTTAGGAATGGGGTGAGGTCAACAGTAGACAGACTAAGGTTAAAGTTTTGGGGGTTTGGGGATGAAACTTCAGAGTCAGGTAGTACATTCCAGGCATTGACCACTCTGTTGTTGAAGTCGTATTTTCTACAATCGAGTTTGGAGCAGTTCATTTTAAGTTTGTATCTATTGTGTGCTTGTGTATTGTTGCGGTTGAAGCTGAAGTAGTCATTGACAGGTAGGATATTGTAGCAGATAATTTTGTGTACTATGCTTAGGTCAGACCGAAGGTGGTGGAGTTCTAAGTTGTCTAAGCTTCCTTTTGTTCTTCTGTTGCTTCTTTGGTTGCTTCATAATCTTGATTCATCACTTTTAGCCATGAATTTGTGTCTCTATGTGCTTTTTGCTCTTCAAGTAGAACAGCAGAGGTATACTTGAGTGCATGCAGATATGTGTTGGGTGTCTCTGATTCAGTAGTTTTGAAAGTATTGGTTTACAGGCTAGAAAGAAAAGGCATTTAACTTGTTTGCTGAAAAGATGATAAGGCAAGGCAAGGCAAGGCAAGGCAAGGCAAGGCAAGGCAAGGCAAGGCAAGGCAACCTTCATACGCACACACACACACACACCAGTAGTGGGTTGCCCCCGGTTCGCACCGGTTCTATAGAACCGGTAGTAAAACCGGTGGGAAGCTCCGCCCACCGACCCCGACATCACTAAAACGCTTCTGCGCATACAACCGGTAGTAAAGGTAAGTAGAACCCACCCCTGACATACACCCCTATACACAATACAGTATGTGTATGTATGTTATACAAACATACACATCTGCGTGCACACACACATGCATATATTTATATTAATCACAGTCCCCTTTGAATACATAGCAGAAAAAAGAGTCTCGGGAATTAACAAGGTTGATACTATATGGTACAAAGCTATTACAAAATCTAGTTGTTCTGCTATGGATACCGTGAAGCCTCTTCTCGGAAGGAAACAAAGAAAACTGGTCATGGAGAGGATGTGTAGCATCCCTGACAATGCTATGGACCCTGGTCAAGCGGCACTTAGGTGCCATGTTCTGGATAGAAGAAAATGAATTTCCAATAATATTTTCTGCTGTCCTTGCCACTTTTTGCACAGCCTTCCATAGTATCAATGCATTTTTTAAAAATTAGATTTAGATTCCTCCTTTAAACAGGAGCTCAAGGCAGAATACACATTGCTCCCACCTCCTATTTTTTTCGATGACACGATGAGTCAGAGAACGGCTAAATTCAGCCAGAGAACTTCTGTGCTCCACAATCCTAGCCCTAAATCTTCACCACTGCACCTCACATCTCTCTGGTTTTTCATAGTACACGTAAACTAATCAAACAGGCCAGGTTCACCTAAAACATGATGCCATTTTTAAAAATGGTTTAACTGCAACCTAGCTGTTGTGCAAATGAAGTGATTCATTGTGACAGCTGTCAAGTTTAGAAATACCTCTCAGGTCGCTGAATCCAATTTTCATAATAAACGATTTAAAATGGGGTTAAATGAAGTTGTAAACTAACTTTCTAAACATAGCAATCCTATATGTGTTTATTCAGAGGCCATTTCACTACTTACGTGAGGTTTACTTCCACATCAAGAGTTAAGGAGGACTGTCATCTAAAATAAATCAAACTTTATTCTGTGATTTGGGCAAACAATTTCTGGGGGCTGAAGACAGAAACTGACAAACTTTCAAACTTTTTTTCGCTTTACTGTTATGATTTCTAGTATAGAAGAGTAAATTAAATGTTGAACTTGAATATTTGAGTTGGAGAGGGGGAGAGATTCAAATTTCAACTCATATTATGCATACAGATGATTCTGATTCATTTTTGTTTCTTTCAGCCTTAAATGTACCATGGAAGTATATTTATCTGCCAGGAAGATAAAATAAAAATTGTACCATAGGACACAATGGGAGCTCCTTGAAGGAAAAACGAGCACCATTAATCTGAGGTGATCAGATCTGGGCTGCAAAAATATAGCTGGCCATTAGGTGGCAGCAAAAGGTTAATGTTTCCTATACAGATAGTCCTCAATTTAGGACCACTTAACAACCAGACTAGGGATGCAGTGGCTCAGTGGCTAAGACCCTGAGCTTGTCGATTGAAAGGTCGGCAGGTCAATGGTTCGAAACCCTAGTGCCTCGTAACAGGGTGAGCTCCTGTTACTTGTCCCAGCTTCTGCCAACCAAGCAGTTCGAAAGCATGTAAAAAATACAAGTAGAAAAATAGGGACCACCTTTGGTGGGAAGGTAACAGCGTTCCATGCACCTTTGGCATTTAGTCATGCCGGCACATGACCATGAGGGGCTTGTTAACATCTCGTTCTTTTCCTGGATAGTTGACCTTCAGTCCTGCGTTGTTCTCCTCTCTACAATTCTCTGCACATAAGCACATCTGGGACAGGCCCCAGCTGTTCCTCCCCTTTACTCAGCTCAGGCCCTGAAAACAGCTGTCTCTTTGCCTGAGCGTGAGTACATGGGCCCTGCTCTGCATCTGGCTCTGAGACCTCCCGCTCCTCAGAACCTACCACAGGCCCTGATGGTAACCAAGGCACCCCCTCCATCTCCTCTGACTCATCTGACTCGACTGCCAGTTCTGCAGGCAGTCGACGAACCACAACACTTTTGAACGGGTAGGTGGGCAGGAGCTGGGACAAGGAACAGGAGCTTACACTGTTATGTGGAGCTTGGGTCTCGAACCTGAGATCTTAACAGTCTTAACTGCTGAGCCACTGCACTGAGTCTGGGCTGTCTGCCCTGGTAAGGGAGCCAAGGTTAAACCAATTAAATGAAGGTTTCATTAATTCCTAATTTAGATGCAAGAGGAAGCTATTCTCCAAACAAAAGCTCTCAATATCAGTTCCAAAACTGGATGCTTGAGAGGAAATAGAGGGGTAAGGTCGATGCACATAATTCATTCTTGGACTTGTCATTTTTCAGGCTATGATTGTTAGTTCAAAAGAGCTGCAATAATTAGAAAAAGTCAAAAGAGAGAAACAATATGATGAAGAAATTGAATGTCACTCAGATTGTATGTTTTTGAATACTTGTATGTCTGATGGGATTATTAAGGGCTACTTATTAAAATGTTAAGGATTTAGATTTAACCCTTTCCTCTGTGCTATAGATGTTCAGATGACCTGCCATGTAAGCTTTTATTTGCCTTTGGTGGAAAATGTTCTAAATCATGAATAAAGTTTATTTTCAAGAGCGGATAGCAGAGTGGAAGATACTTAAAATGTTAAAGTAGACTTCTTACTCAGTTCTTGTTTGAGTTACTGTATTTTTCGGGGTATAAGAATGTACTTTTTCCTCCCTGAAAGAGGGTGAAAATTTGGGTGCATCTTATACACCGAATGTAGCCCCACCCACCCATCGGCCCCCACCCTTCAGCCACTTTTGGCCTCCACGTATCACATTTTCAGATGGTTCCAGGCAGCAGGGATTGCCGCTGCTGCCACTCCCGCCACCTGGAACCGCCCAAAAATGCAATGTGTGGAGGCCAAAAACATGACACGTGGGGGCAGCGATCAACAGCGATGTGCTGGGGTGATTCCCGCAGCCTGGAACATGTCTAAAATGGAGCATTCAGAGGCTGAAAACATGACACGTGGAGGCCAAAAATGTGAATCATGGAGGCGGCGATGATCTGTGGCAATCCCTGCAGCCTGGAACAGTTGATTGAGGGTATTCCGGGAGGCTGATCCACCTGCCAATCAGCTGCTTATGCTGAATCAGGCTGCGATAATGTGCTGAAGCTGATCAGGCTGTTTGCTATTTGCTGCAAGGATGCTAGCCAGATGAATACCGGTGGATGCTGGTAGGCAGAGGAAGAAATTTTTTTTCTTGTTTTCCTCCCCAAAAACTAATGTGCATCTTATACTCCGGAGTGTCTTATACTCCAAAAAATACGGTACATTTTATTCCCCATCTCATGGTTACACTTAAAAAAAAAAAAAAAGCAAAGGAGATCCTAGGAGCCGTGGTTAGTGGTTTGATGGTGCAGTGATTTAGAGTGCAGTATTGCAGGCTAACTCCATTCACTGCCAGCAGTTTGATCCTGACAGATTCAAGGTTGGCCAGCCTTCCATCCTTCCGAGATCAATAAAATGAGGACCCAGATTGTTGAGGACAATATGCTGACTCCTTAAATTGCTTAGAGAGTGCTGCAAAGCACTATGAAGTGGTATATATGTCTAAGTGCTCTTGCTATTCATGCCTCCCTGTGTGATACAACATTCACAAGCCACAATTTCTCCAAATTACAAGAGGGAGACCGTTTCATCAACCAATGCTGGAAAGAAAAAGGAACAAAAACAAGTAAAACTGTTTACCTTCAGCGTTCAATCTACAGGATCAGTAATGAGATAATTATGTTTCCTATCCACAAGAGAAGCCCATGTCAAAAAGTGTTAACATTAAAGAGGGTTTTTATTTTAAGGACATATGTTAAAAATGAACATAAAATCATTCTTGGACATGAGTATTGTCTCGAAACATTGCTTTTTTCCTCAGTGATCTTTAATATTTGACAGAAAAATATATTTCACACAAAGGGAACCATTTCTGTTTGGTTTGGCTCTATTAAGGATAGAAATAAGTCCAGTAATGATAGAAGTTTTCAGTAATGGTAGTTTGTTCAGTTGCTCAACTCTGAATTTGTTCTATCTAAGTGTTGTGGCCCGTCAGCGGCCTGTGCAGCTAGTAGCTGATTCCGACAGCGAGGAGGCTGGTGTGGTGCTGCGCCAGCAGCCTGTACAGCTGGCCCTCGAGTCAGACAATGAGGAGGCTGGAGAAGATGCGGTGCCACAGGCAGGGATTCAGCCAGGGCCTTCAGAATCTCCAGGAGCTTCCATGGGTGAAGAGGAAGAAGAGGAGGAACCTCTTCTCGATGCACAGGCGTGCAGAGCTGCCAAAAGGCAGTAGTGGTCCCTCAGGAGGAGGTCTCCTCGAGAGTAAGGCTTGGGGCTAATTGGCCCCTCCTTTAGCCTATTTAAGGAAGGACGACAACTGAGGCAATTTGCAGGGAACAACTTAGTTCACTCTCCTTCACGTCCTGATCTTAGTTCTCTTATCAGTTTCCAGCAAATTGCTTCTGGGCTTTCTGCCAATCCCAGATTACGATTATTTATTCTTCGGATTCTTGTAAGCTGTTAAGAAAGTTAATTGACAGCCTTTGTTTGAAAAAGACTGATTTAATTTAGTAAACTAAGATTTGTACAGACTTTGTGTGTGCTGCGTTCTTTGGGTCCGTAGCTGGGGCAGAACACTAAGGGTGTCCACAGGACATGGTCAAAGTTAGTGATTACAATGGTATGACCAAAATACTGCCCATTTTTTTCATGCATGCTGTGATTTGATTGGCTGATGGCTTTTCTCTAACTGCAAAACATAGCATGTTCTCTGAGGAGACACACTTACTTAGCCTCTGCAAAGTATGTTGTCTACAAAGGGAGCAAGGCTATGACAAGAAATCTAATGGTGGCCAAAGCAAAAGATTGGTTGAATTGAATGAAAAAATAATTAATCAATTATTAGAACTAGGATTACGGAAGGCTGAAGATTAGATCTTCAGTTTGAAGGATCTGGTATCAAATCACACCTTTGGGTCAAATCTTCAAGCTGAATCAGTTCAATATGTGGAACCGAATCAAGTTTGCTATCAATTCAAAGGGTTGATGAGGATCCTTGGATGGGTCCTACACAGTTGGTTGGGTCCTACACCTCTGGTTCCTACACAGATGTCCCAAAGGTGCTTTTTCAAGAGGCAACTGGATTTTCTGGTTTTTCTTTGAAGATGTTCCGCTTCTCATCAGCGGTGGGTTTCACATTATGTTACTACTGGTTTGCCTTCTGTGCATGCGCCTGGCCTTCTGCAGATGTGCTTTGCCCATGCGCGTGCCTTCTGTGCATGCACCTGGCCTCAAAAAAGTGCCTAAATAGGATGCCATAGAGCTGGGGGTGGGGGTGGGTGGGTAGGCGGGCCCACCTGCCATTTCTGCTACCGGTTCGGGCGAATTGGTCCGAAGCTTCTTCAGTTCTGGCTTCTTGGATGAGAAGCGAAATGTCATCAAATAAAAACTAGAAAGTCCAGTTGCCTCTTGAAAAAGTACCTTTGGGACAACCATGACCTGGATGACTGAGACTCTCCATAGACATTTGGATCAGATCTTCAGATCAACTTGATGACCTGCACTCAGTCTTTAAACAGACTCAACCCTACAAAGTGAATTGCAAATTTGAAGCAATCTTGGCTCACATGTACAAGTCTTAAGAGTGTCTGTATCTGCTCTATTCTTCTTTTAATAGGTTTTCCTTTCTGTCACATTAAAACTTATAATGGCAACTTTGGGATGTTGTCTGGGGGGCTGCACCAGTGGTTTGGGGCCCATCTCTAATCCTTGATTGTCTTTCAGTGTAAGCTGCTATAAGAAAATAACAGAGGTGCTTGAGGTGAAAAAAAAATGAAACTTTGATTTTGGGTTTCACCAGTTAGATAGGTTTGTTGTTATAGAAATGGCTAGTTTATATTACTATGTAAAAGGAAAAAGTTGAGGTTTGATCAGGGGTGAAATCCAGCAGGTTCTGACAGATTCTGGAGAACTGGTAGTGGAAATTTTGAGCAGTTTGGAGAACCGGTAGCGGAAATGTTGAGTAGTTCGGAGAACTGGCAAATACCACCTCTGGCTGGCCCCATAGTGGGGTGGGAATGGAGATTTTTCAATATCCTTCCCCCAGGAGTAGGGAGGGAATATTTTGCAGTATCCTTCCCCTGTCACGCCCACCAAGCCACGCCCACTAAGCCACACCATGCCCAAGCCACGCCCACAGGCAGGGTGGCAGGGGAAGGATATAGTAAAATCTCCACTCCCTCTCCAATCCAGGGGAAGGTTACTACAAAATCCCCATTTCCTACCAATCAGCTGGGACTTGGGAGGCAGAGAATAGATGGGGCAGGGCCAGTCAGAATTTTTACTACCAGTTTTCCGAACTACTCAAAATTTCCACTACCGGTTCTCCAGAACTGTTCAGAACCTGCTGAAACCCACCTCTGTTGCAGAGGTTAAACTAAAAAGATTAAACAGATGCTGAAACTGAAAACTTTGGCTAGAAACGGCCATTGTAAACAAAAGAAACCCCCTTAAAAGTCTGAATACAAAGAGAGCAGAACATTTTGGATGAATGAAAAACTCGTAAGATTAATCACCCTGGGCTTGGCATTACGTATTTACAGAAACCACAGACTGAATATATCTAACGATTTTTGCACATGGCAACTGCCAGAAATGTTTTTGTCCCAATCTTGATAAGGTGCCAGAGACATCTTATGTATGTCTCTAGCAGAGAAAGCAGAAATGATAGCCTGAAATCTGTGTGTGGCCCTTGGAATTGCTTTCTTAAGATTTTTAATGTGACAGTAAGAGAAAGTGATTATTAGCTATATAGCAAAAAAAAGAAAAAGAAAAAAAACCCCTATATGGTGTACTTAGTTTGATCTGGTTTTATTCATTTCTGATGTCAACTACTTTTTGAAGTGTGGGCCACGAATTAGGGGTGCCCAGTAAGGGCAAGGGGACCAGTCACACCACAGTAGTCATGAA
This sequence comes from Pituophis catenifer annectens, assembly GCF_029215685.1. Lineage (NCBI taxonomy): Eukaryota > Metazoa > Chordata > Lepidosauria > Squamata > Colubridae > Pituophis > Pituophis catenifer. The sequence continues at coordinate 16,767,635 of NW_027256883.1, read as the reverse complement.
ACCAGAGCAACACAAATTGCAAACATTATTGGTGTGATGTTATTGTGGCTTGTATCACATGCTGTTTGTTTATTCATCAAACTTCTTCTCCTTTCTCAATCAAATAACTCTCAGCAGCCTCCGTAGTGCATAACAAACACAAATTAAAACCAATCACAATCACAAGAGCATTAAAAACCCCAGGTGTTTGTATTAGAATAGAATAGAATAGAATAGAATAGAATAGAATAGAATAGAATAGAATAGAATAGAATAACAGAGTTGGAAGGGACCTTGGAGGTCTTCTAGTCCAACCCCCTGCCCAGGCAGGGAAACCCTACACCACTTCAGACAAATGGTTATCCAACATCTTCTTAAAAATTTCCAGTGTTGGAGCATTCACAACTTCTGCAGGCAAGTTGTTCCACTGGTTAATTGTTCTGTCAGGAAATTTCTCCTTAGTTCTAGATTGCTTCTCTCCTTGATTAGTTTCTACCCATTGCTTCTTGTTCTACCCTCAGGTGCTTTGGAGAATAGCTTGACTCCCCCTTCTTTGTCCCATTTTACGACTTTTCTTGCCACAGTTGTTAAGTGAATCATTGCATTTGTTTAACTAGTAACCTGGTTGTTAAGTGAATGTTGGATTCCCCCTTTGACTTTGCTTGTCAGAAGTTCGCAAAAGCTGATCATGTGACCTCAGGACCTAGCAACCGTCATAAATATGAATCAGTTGCCAAGCATCTGAATTTTGATCACGTGACCAAGGGATGCTGCAACGTGTGAAAAACGGTGATAAGTCACTTTTTTCAGGGCTGTTATAACTGAACCATCACTAAATGAGCTGTTGCAAGTCGAGGACTACCTGTATAGTGATACGTTAGTCTGCTTTCAATGGGTCCCTTCTGGGCAGCAGGTTTTCACATACTGAGTTTCTTTTGGAGGCATCATGGGGGTTTTGTAGATTCTCATATTCTTTTGTGTCATAAATCAAATGTTTGCAAATGAACAGGAAGACCACAGAAATGAATATTCAGTGCTTTTATGAGCTCAGAAAAGATTGATAATAACAATGCTGGAAAGAGACTCTCTGTGAAATTACACAGTGGTCCAACGAACCCATCTCCATTTCTATATTTGTACAAGCATTTAATGATTGGAACATCTGTTTGGGTAGATATTTATAGGTTTGGCGTGCATATGGGAGTTGATATGCCCTTTTGCTCAATTTTTGTCCTAAACTTCCTTTAATTGTGCAACATCGTGGAAATGCAGTATGTAGTTTTGTTTAGTTGCATGCTCGTTTTCCTTCTTGAGCAAAAGGGGTGAACTCTTCTTTGTGCACTTCCACACCACAACTTTTGTCCTGCCAAATCCCCCCGAACTACTTTGAAACCCATGTTGGAAGAAATGTCCATCTGGGTTCAGTTCCAAGTGGGGGAAAAAAACACTGGAAACCTGGAGACTGTTTGGAAAGATGGTTTTTTAATGGTGGACAGGACCGCATGCCTTGATGATGTTGGGTGAAGAAAAAAAGAAAAGGGAAGAGATGCTGAGAGTGCCTGAGTTTTATACCCTCTCTGGACTTTTAAATTTGAGCTCGTATTCTGATTGGTTGTCAGACTCCCACGAGGCCATGCAGGGGCAACTCTGTAGGCTGTCTTGAATCCCAGGCTTGGTTGAGCCTTGCTGGGTGATGTAATCTTCCCAGGTGCCATGTGGTGGGATGGGTAGAGGACTAATCCTATCATGTCCTGAGGGCCATGTGTCTTAATCCCATCACCCTGGAGTTGAAGGTGGGGGGGGTGGGTGGGCAGAGAGCTGCAGGAAGCTGCTTTGTTTTTAAAAACATGTTTCTCCTTTTCTCATTCAGGGAAATATAATATTTTGCCTTTTTAATATTTCCTAAAACATTTCATTCTTCTAGGAGAGGGGTGGGTGCTAACTTCCTTCACCAGCTATAATTGTCTTCCCTGCTGGAACCTAGGGATTATACTAAGATTACCACAGATCGGTTCACCTTCCCTGGTTGGAAGAAAAACCCAGGCCCAGTTCCAAGACGGGAATAAAATGGAGGCTGATTGGAAAGAAAGACTGTGTTTATTACTGAACAGAACCAACACACACACACAGCGTGCAGTTCTGGGAAAGCAGACAAAATGGAGTTGGGTGGGTTTTTATACCTTCTTTGGGCTTTGTATTTAAGCTTCCTCTACCTGTGCTAGAACATGTCCTTTAATATTCTAATGGCTGTTGTCAAATTCCTGTGGGGCAGGGGTGAAATCCAGCAGGTTCTGGAGAATCGGTAGCAGAAATTTTGAGCAGTTCAGAGAACCGGTAGCGGCAAATTTGAGTAGTTCGGAGAACCAGCAAATACCACCTCTGGCTGGTCCCAGAGTGGGGTGGGAATGGAGGTTTTACCATATCCTTCCCCCAGGGATGGGGTGGTAATGGAGATTTTGTAGTATCCTTCCCCTGCCATGTCCACCAAGCCACACCACGCCCACCAAGCCATGTCCACAGAATTGGTAGTATTTTTTTTTTAATTTCACCACTGCTATAGGGTCATGGCTGACTCTATAGATGGAAGGGGAAATGCAAATCCTAGGTGTTTGTCTGAGTTCATCTTGTCAACCTAATTGCTTATCTGGAGTTTCTGTCTGGCCCAGTCTTTCTGAATGGATTACCAAATCTGCATTTCTAAAAGCTGGCCTCCTCAGTTTCTGCATGGGGCAGGGAAACTCGGGCTGGTTTCTGCCTTCCTTAAAAAATTTTTTTTGTTCATTTCACCTTTAGGAGAAATATTCTATCCTGTCTTTTTAATATCCCCCAAAATAATTTTATTCTCTAGGAGGGTGGGTGGCTGCTGACTTTCTACACCCACTAGCCAACCAAATGGAGAATGCAAAAACCCAGTGCTCTACTTTCTGAGCTGCTGTTGGTCTTGGAGAAATGAAATCCTCTTTGTCTATTTCACACAACAAGGAAATAAGACAAACTGTTTTTGCATCTCGTATTACTGTGATGAAGACCATTTGAGGGGATATTGGATTGTGAAAGGGGAGGGAAGGATCAATCCAAGCTGTTTTACCATCATCATTGCTGATGCTTCCTCCACAGGCCATTTGTCGGGGGAGGGGGGGAGATGAGAAATATCAAGATGGCAGCCACAATTCCAAAAAACAATTGAAGCCCTGTCCTCTTTTACGTCCATCACATGCCTCAATTGCGTGGATCCAGCCACCATCTTGACTTTAATTATCCCTGATGGATGCCCTCAACATGGCTTTCATTTTTATCCCCTGAATCATTTTCAAGGCAGTTAATGATGGCTTATCTTTCTTCAGATTTGTTAATTCCACCCTAAACTTTTTTGTTTAGATTATTATTGAAGGGGGATTAGTATCATCCTTGAAGGATCTGAAGTTTAAGAACTGGGGAGAGTATAGCAAAAATACCCTTCAATGGGAAAGAAGAGGAGGAATAGAATAGAATAGAATAGAATAGAATAGAATAGAATAGAATAGAATAGAATAGAATAGAATAGAATAGAATAGAATAGAATAGAATAGAATAGAATAACAGAGTTGGAAGGGATCTTGGAAGTCTTCTAGTCCAACCCCTTGCTTAGGCAGGAAACCCTACACCACTTCAGACAAATGGTTATCCAACATCTTCTTAAAAACATCCAGTGTTGGAGCATTCACAACTTCTGGAGGCAAGTTGTTCCACTGATTAATTGTTCTAACTGTCAGGAAATTTCTCCTTAGTTCTAAGTTGCTTCTCTCCTTGATTAGTTGATTAGTTTCCACCCATTGCTTCTTGTTCTACCCTCAGGTGCTTTGGAGAATAGCTTGACTCCCTCTTCTTTGTGGCAGCCCCTGAGATATTGGAACACAGCTATCATGTCTTCCCTAGTCCTTCTTTTCATTAAACTAGACATACCCAGTTCCTGCAACCCTTCTTTATATGTTTTAGCCTCCAGTCCTCTAATCATCTTTGTTGCTCTTCTCTGCACTCTTTCTACAGTCTCCAAGAGGAAGAGGGAGAGGGAGAGGGAGAGAAGGAGAGGGAGAGGAGGAGAGGGAGAGGGAGAGGGAGAGGGAGAGGAGAGGAGAGGAGAGGAGAGGAGAGGAGAGGAGAGGAGAGGAGAGGAGAGGAAGACAAAAACACAATTAGCATTGAAAAAAAATCACCTCAGAGCTTGGAGACCAAGAGCTATTTTCAAACTGGCACATATTTTTATATGGAGGTACCCTATATTAAATACTCTATAAAAGAAAGTGAAGATGTTATAACAATTGCGCTGCCCAGAGATAATTTGGTGATATGGGTGGCTACATAAAATGAATGAATGAATGAATGAAGGAATGAATGAATGAATGAATGAATGAGTTAGTGAATGAATGAATGAATGATTGAATGAATGAATGAATGAAATTTTACAACTAGATGATTATTTCCCCAGTTTCTCAACACCATAGTTGTATGCTGAAGAAATAGCCAGGATACGACGACAGGGAGTGATAAATCCTGAACAATGCTTTGTTATGTGTTATTAACACAGCTGCCTGCAATTTCTGCTGGTTCGAATCTCTCCAAGGCTCAAGGTTGACTCAGCCTTCCATCCTTTCTAAGGTAGGTGAAATGAGGACCCAGTTTGTGGGGGCAATAAGCTGACTTTGTATAAAATATACAAAAGAATGACGGCTATTGCTTAACGCATTGTAAGCCGCCCTGAGTCTCCGGAGAAGGGCGGCATATAAATCAAATTAAAAAAAAAAATGCTGACAACTCCAGGGTTTCATTTTAAAAGGCAGCAAAAATTGATTATTGGAGGAGGAAGAGAAGGTGGTGGTTGCTGAGGTATTTTGTGCTGTGGATGCATCCATTATGTTGGGGACCCCCAGGTGCCCTCAGGGGTGGAACCTCTGTGTAATACAACTGTATCTAAATTCAGAGTGTGGCAAGGAATATTAATTTAATCTGCATGGAAATCTTCATTCATTTCATTGCATTTCTATAATACTGTCATTAGAGTAATGCCTTTGGTATAAAAGAGCAGACTACAGAGCTTTGAGGGAACACTTCGGTAAACGTAACCATTTAACAGCAAATGCCGCAAAATTAATTGTGCGAAGAAGTCCCTTCTTTGCAGCCTTCCGTAGAATTCCACTAGAGGGTGGAATTGTGTTCTAAATTAATTTGCACTTATTAGAAATGCCTCCGGTTCCAAAATCTCCAAAATCTCCCAGTGCTAATGCACAAGATTTCTCCTGTTGCTATAGAAACATATCAGAGCAGAAGATAAATAATTCGAGCCTAACAAGAGACACATTTAATTTTCTTCCCAGTTCTTAATGGTGTGAAGTTTTATCATTTATAAAACACACACACAGAGACTTTTTTTTTTTTTTTGGTTTAGTTTTTGCATCCTTTGTTTGCCTGGATGTAACCGGATATTTCCTTTTGTTGCCTAATCTGAGATCTGCTCCATCATGTTTAGCAAATACAAAGTCCCTCATTACTGCCAAAAGGAATCACAACACATCAGTCTGTCAGACGCTAAGGAATGAGGCGTTAAAAAGCCACCAGGGTTGTCTCATGAATACTTCCTCCTATTTTATTATTTTCTGTCCTCAGTGCCCCCCCACCGCAAGTCAAACAGTTGTATATTTCTTACATTTGGACAACTTCTATTTCTGCTTATTTTTGTCACAGAAAGTGTCAGAAAGTTTAGGGATTTTCTGTAGCTCAGCTGTTTCTTTAGCTGAGGTGGGCAAAGAATTGAGGACTGTTCATTGCCTGTGTGAGGGGACAATTCTTGGACAGTGATAGATGAGAAGTCTTCTCAGTGTGGATTTACTTGCAGACTTTATCAAATTTGCACTTTCTAAAGTTGTGTTGGAAGAAATGTCCATCTGGGTTCAGTTCCAAGTGGGAAGAAAGACACTGGAAACATGGAGACTGCTTGGAAAGGTGGTTTAATGGTGGACAGGACTACATCAGAGGTGGGTTTCAGCAGGTTCTGACCAGTTCTGGAGAACCGGTAGTGGAAATTTTGAGTAGTTCGGAGAACCGGTAGTAAAAATTCTGACTGGCTCTGCCCCCATCTGTTCTCTGCCTCCTGAGTCCCAACTGGTTGGGAGGAAATGGGGATTTTGCAGAACTCTTCCCGTGGATTGGGGAGGGAATGAAGATTTTACAGTATCCTTCCCCTGGACTGGGGTGGGAATGGAGATTTTACAGTATCCTTCCCATGCCACATCCACCAAGCCACACCCACAGAACCGGTAGTAAAAATTTTTGAAACCCACCACTGGACCACATGGTTTGAGGTCCTGGGCAAAAAGAAGCACATGGATCTGTGAGAGAGATAGATTTATACCCTCTGTTGGGCTTTGAATTTGAGCTTGTATTCTGATTGGTTGTCAGACTCCCATGGGGCCAGGCAGGCGTAATTTTGTAGGTTGTCTTTTGAGTCCCAAGCTTGGTTGAATCTTGCTGGGTGATGCAATCTCCCCAGGTGCCCTGTGGTGAGTTCTGTTGTTAGATGGGTAGAGGACTAATACTACCTTTGTTGGATCTTGGGTGAGGGCATTTGCTTATGAATAGACCTAGCTATCTCTTTATCTCTTAAGTGCTAACATCTGCTGTGGGCTATTGAGAAAGGTGGGGGCTATTAAGAGTGAGTCTGCTTCCTGCCTAAAAAGAACATGTTTCTCCATTTTTCATCCAGGGAAATATAATATTCTGCCTTTTTAATATTTTCTAGAATATTTCATTCTTCTAGGAGAGGGGTGGGTGCTAACTTCCTACAGTCGTAAAGGTAAAAGCTGCTAGCATGTGCAGACAAAGGAAGAAGTGTGATTTTTTTTCACACAGACTACAGTGCAATTTTGGAGAAATCTATATTTAGGGAAATATATGACTTTAAGTGAAACAGAACTTCCCCACTTTTGAGCAACAATCACCAGGGAAATTACTCCTCTTCTTCCTCCTCCCTTCCCCTCCCCCCCTCTCTTCGGCCAGCAATGTCCTGCAAAAGCTCACAGCTAAATCTAAACACATCTTCACTGGATAAGATGTGTGGGGTTTTTTCCTCAGGATAAATGGTGGGCTAAGTTTCCTGAAGCTTCTGTGAAATGGAGAAAGCTCTGCGTAGAACTCCCTGACAAAGGAATATTCAGACACATCCAAAAGAAGAGGACATTTAGGCGATGTCTGGCTTAAAGCTCCTCCCTGCTCATCTAAGCCGGGGTATTCACTCACAATATAGCCAGTGAAGTGAATTGACATAACTTGATTCACATAATTTTTTTTTTTAAAAAAAAACACACCCACACAAGCAGAGGGCAAAAAAAATAAGTTGAAAGGGTGCCTTAAAGATTCCTTGATGGAAAAAAAATAAAAATAAAAGAAGCCACAGTTCCTCTCATTTCAAAAAGTAATTGCCAGCCAAAACCAGGTCACTAGGCCATCTGGTCTGTTGTTGTTTTTTTTTTGCTGGCAAGCAAGCAATAGGATATACTGTCACAATATCTGAGTGTATGCAGTGGAATCATTACATAAGCCCTATCCTGCAGCTACATAAAAGAGAGCTTGTACAATAAGAAACGTCAGAAGTTGTGAGTGCTCCATCACTGGAGGTTTTTGAAGAAGAGACTAAATAGAAGAGCCTTGGTGGTACAGGGGTTTAAAGCACCCTGTTATTAAGCTTATTAAGACCAGCTGCCTGCAATTACTGCAGGGTTCGAATCTTGCCAAGGCTCAAGGTTGACTCAGCCTTCCATCCTTTCTAAGGTAGGTGAAATGAGGACCCAGTTGTGGGGGCAATAAGCTGACTTTGTATAAATATACAAAAGGATGAAGGCTATTGCTGAGCACATTGTAAGCCGCCCTGAGTCTTCGGAGAAGGGCGGCATATAAATCAAATTAAAAAAAAAAAAAAAAAAAAAAATAGCCATTTGTTTGAAATGGTATAGGGCAGAGCAGGGGTGGGTTCTAAATTTTTTTACTAACGGTTCTGTGGGCGTGGCTTATTTTGTGGGCATGGCTTGGTGGGGGGTAATGTGACAGGGTGGGCGTGGCCAACTTTTTTTTTAACTTTTAAAAGCATTTTTTTTTACAACTTTAAGAGGTTGCAGAAAAAAAATGCTTTTAAAAGCCTCTGACAATCCCAGCTGAGCCGTACGATCATCAGAGGCTTTTTTTTTTTTTACTTTTAAAAGCATTTTTTCGGCCAAAGAGTTTGTAGAAAAATTGCTTTTAAAAGTAAAAAAAGAAAAGAAAAGCCTCTGATGAGGTGGGTGGAGTAAGCGAGCGTCGACCGGGCTGGGGACCGGTTCGGGGGCGTGGCCAGCCAATGTTATTACCAGTTCTCTGAACTACTAGAAATTTTTACTACCGGTTCTTGCGAACCGGTGTGAGCCAGGAGCAACCCACCACTGGGGCAGGGTTCTGCCATCTTAAACACTCAAAGAGCCATTTGGACCTGTTTCCCACAGAAAAAAAATCACCGGGAGCCACAAAACCTGGGTGGGCGTGGCTAACTCGACATCACTCACTCCCACCCAGTCACCTGACCACCACCCCCAGCCACGCTTACCCAGGTTTTGTGCCTCCTGGTGTTACTTTAGGTAATCGCTCTTACCTTCTTAGGCCAGGCGAAGAGTGACTGGGAGGGGAGGGAGAGGGGCGGGGCCAGCCAGTGGTGGGTTCAGCGGACAGGGAGCCACAGCAGGGGGACGAAAGAGTCACATGCGGCTCCAGAGCCGCAGATTACAGACACCTGGTATAGGGCAGTTTTGGCGAACCTTTTCGGCACTGAGTGCTGAAATGGGAGCGCGCGCGTATGCTGGAAGCCAGAAGAGCAGCGCGCCAGGAAGATGATCTTCTGGTTTCCGGCACACACATGTGCACCAGCCACCTGGTCTTCCGGTTTCTGGTGTGCATGCACGTGAGAAGACTGGCTGGCCAGTGTGTATGTGCATACCGGAAACCGGAAGATCAACTTCTGTGTGCGTGCATGAGCTGCTCTTCCAGTTTCTAGTGCTCCCGCATGTGTGAAGACCAGCTGGCCAGCATGCCGGAACCCAGAACAGCAACGGGCGACGGCTCCCATGCCCGGAGAGATGGCTCTGCATGCCACTTCTGGCCCGCGTGCCATAGGTTCGCCATCACAGGTATAGGATCTCTGCTTGAACAGAGGGTTGGACTGGAAGGCCTCCAAGGTCCCTTCCAACTCTTGTTCTGTTATCCTTCTGGGGCAAGGCTTGCTATAACTGGTCCTGTTTTTCTGAAATTGTTCTCACCCTTGAAGATAGTGCGGACAAGAAATACAACTGAGTGCTAATTCTTTTATTGTAAGGCCACCTTAAACAGACCTTGCAAGACTGAAAGTGCATCTCTCTCCTCCTTTTATTTTACTCTCTGAAAAACTAAGATGGGGGGAGCTTCTGAAATGCTTCCCACATGTCCTTTCCTTCTATGGGCTCAACTTTTAAGTGAATTGGGCCCAATTTTATGATCTTTTTGCTACTGTGGTTGTTAAGTGAATCATGCAGTCGTTGAGCAAATCCAACTTCTCCCATTGACTTTGCTTGTTGAGAGCTGGCTGGGAAAGTCCCAAATGCTGATCACATGATCCTGGGACCCTGCAGCTATCGTAAATATAAGTTGATTGACAAGTGCCTGAATTTTGATCACATGACCATGGGGGGGGATGTTGCAATAGTTGTAAGTGTAAGGCCTGGTTTTTTCAGGGATGTTGTAACTTCAAACAGTTGCTAAACAAATAAACCTCGTGGATATTGCTATTGTTATAAATTAGGGAGAAAATAATTCCATTTGAGCTTGACGAACATGAAAGCAAATTATTTAAATTGTGAATTTCGTCTTTTGGCCAGAGATGCCATTCCAACATTTTGCCCTCTATTTTTAGGGTAGAGCAGGTGTCTGCAACCTGCGGCTCCGGAGCCGCATGTGGCTCTTTTGTCCCCCTGCTATGGTTCCCTGTCTGATGAACCCACCACTGGCTGGCCCCGCCCCTCGCCCTCCTCTCCCAGTCACTCCTCGCCTGGCCTAAGAAGGTAAGGGAAATTACCTAAAGTAACACCAGGAGTCACAAAACCTGGGTAAGCATGGCTGGGGGTGGCGGTCATGTGACTGGGTGGGACTGAGTGATGTCGAGTTGGCCACGCCCACCCAAGTTTTGTGGCTCCTGGTGATTTCTTTTCTGTGGGAAACGGGTCCAAATGGCTCTTTGAGTGTTTAAGGTTGCAGACTCCTGGGGTAGAGTTTTTCCATAAAATGAAAACATCCATAAGCAGCCTCAATATTCAAACTCAGTCTAAATCTAAAAATTTACTGCTTGTAAATCTGGGAACAAAATTACCCTCTTTAGTGTTTATTGACCCTGGCTATTGCCAGGATCTTAATCAAAATAAATAAAAACTTTCCAACAGAACTTAAAAGATATATGTTCTATGTGAGGTCCATTTCATATAGATGTAATTGATAAGTTATAAGCCCAAAAGTAGGCTAAAATCTGGTAAATTAAAAGCACATTCTAATCAATCCAGTCAATTTGGCTAATGAATTCCTAGGTGGTCTATTTTCCCATATACATTTCCTCAATAGCTTATCTTATCCAAAGAAAATATTTATTTGGGATTAACATTGGAATACTTTGAATACATAAATTAATCATGGCGCGATATTCATTTCAATCACCAATTTATCTCACCAATTTAAGGGAATTTTGATCCATCTATTACTGTCTAAGGCAAATCCTCCAAAATGTTTAACATGCCATATTTAATGCATATGTAAAACAGATCAAATAACATAGCGTGAAGATTTCTGCAAACTATAGAAACTACAAATTAATTTAAATCATATTCATTTGCATAGAAATCTTTTTTTCCCCTTCAGTTGTTAATTTGTTTTTGGTATTGTTAAGCTGTTGACCAGAAACTTTGGTTCATAGAGTGACTCATAATTAAAATAAAAACACAAAACAGTGCGTGCTCTATATTTGATTCAGTAAAAGAAGTTCATTTACTTGTGATTTTATGTAACTTGGAAAGGCATATTTATATTTTAAAAACAATTTAAGAAGGGCAGGTGCTGAACAACCAAGCCAAAAAAAAAAAGCTTCATTGAAAAACAGGGCTGTGGAATGAAAATAGTTTCAAGATTCTTTGCAGGGAATGATTTCCTACAATTTGGAGGGAGGAAATTTTGCTTTTGAGGTAAAGGCCAGATTCTCAACAATCTGATTTCTCTTAATAGCGCAGTGATGTGAAGGTCAAAATAACTCCTGTCTGTTTTACTGTCCACTTTAATATGGCAGCATTCCAACCCATTGTTTTTATTATGGTTTTTCTTTTAAAGAAAAGATGATCTCTATCTGCATCTGGTTTCATTCACCATTTTCCGAACATATGGAGCTTATATATGCAACACCCTAATATATACCGTTTAATGTAAATTTTTGGAGGAAACTTTCTTTAAAGCAAACTTCTCTTTGTTGGGTAAAACTTCCTGCGTTAGCCATCACGGATGTAAAATTTCCTAGTGCAAGCACTTTTCTTTTGTATCTTCTTTTATCTTCTTTATGTTTATATCTCTTTTATTGTCTTATTTCTGGCTTGTCCAAATCAGGATGACCAGTGGAGGGCAGACAAGAGAGGTAAGAGGCTTATGCCCAAATTTGCTCAAAATTTAAAAAAGATAGGGAACAAGATGGTATTAATTTGAATCAGCATGATCTGGACAATATCATTCTAGGAAAAGAGGACAAAATGTTATCAAGGATATATAAACTTTTAATAGACTATTGGATAGGGGATGAAATAGTTAAAGACTCTATGATTGCCTGGGGGAGAAATATTGGCTATCCAATTGATATGACAAAACGGGAAGAAATCTGGCTTAAACATATGAAATTCCTGTGGGCAACATCATAGAAAGAAAATGTGTACAAGATGCTGTATAGATGGCACCTTCCACCTGCTCGTCTTTCTAAAATGTATTCAAATCTCTCACCAAATTGTTGGAAGTGTGGGGAGATTGGCACCTATTTCCACATGTGGTGGACCTGTTCCAGGATGACTGAATTCTGGAAAATTATACAGGCATGGATCATGGAAATTACAGGTTATAACCTAATCCTGAAACCAGAGTACTATCTACTGAACATTAGGCCAGACAACATAGGCACAAATATATGGTGTCTGTGTGTATTTATCACCACGTCAGCAAGAATATGTTTCGCCCAACATTGGAAGGGGAAAGACCTGCCGGCTGAAGATTTGATTTTGGAGAAAATTTTGGATTATGCGGAAGCCGACAGACTGACTAAAGCATTGAGAGATCAAAAGGACTCCGTATATTTCCAATGTTGGGACAAATGGTACGTTTGGTTGAATAACAGACGCCCAAAAAGTCAAATATAACCAGGATTATGTTTAATATATGTTAAATCTGACTGAAGCCTATATACCGTAGAAAGTGTAAATATCATGTAAAGTTCCTGTCGCGATCATTTGTTTGACTATTTCTTTTTTTTTTGATGTATTGTTTTAAATAAATAAATAAATAAATAAATAAATAAATAAATAAATAAATAAATAAAAAGAGAGGCAAGATACTGCCCAATCTTCTTTGCCATCAAGCCCTTCCGAGCATCATTTTTGCTGGCAGAGCGCTTGGGCTGCCACAGACGCCCCCCACACGAGTGATGTCGAGCTGGCCACGCCCACCCTGGCCACGTCCACCCGGCCCCCCAAGGCCAAACACAACCCTGATGCGGCCCTCAATGAAATCGAGTTTGACGCCCCCTCTGTAGGACATCTAACAATGAACGTCTTGCTGTATGAAAGCCATTGCTCCTTTCTAAGTAGCAATATTATAATTTGAATACTAGGAAGAAAAAAAAATAAATTAAATTGTTAGGGGGGAAATGCTCAGGATTATATTTCTTATTTTGAAAAGCATTTGACTGCTTCTATTATGCCCTGGATGAGCACAGCAATCTCTTTCCTTAAAGAACTAGAAAATGTACTGTAGCTTGATAGTAAAAATAGGGCTTCCAATTTTTATATTTTAGCCCACAGCATAGCAATTATTTATTTTCTCAGTGCATCTTGGAAGTAAAATCAGGATTGTGGCACAGAATAACAAGATCAACCTTTGAATACATCACTGCTTGTTTCTTATCTAAAGAAAAGGCCAATGATATCACCGAGAAAACAATTAGCTTAGAATTTATCAATTGTAATTAACATTCAATCACTATTATTTAAATAGTTACTTTAAGAAGTGCCACTTGCGTTTTCAAATGTCACAACGCCCTTGGAATTCAGAGAAATAGATTCAAATAGAAACAGGAATAGACAGGAATAGATTAAATTCTATCAAAATATTTTACATACCATATTTTTCGGAATATAAGACGCACCGGAGTATAAGACACACCCTAGTTTTTGGGGAGGAAAATAAGAAAAAAGCTGATTGGCAGGTGGATTGGCCTCCCGGAATACCCCCAATCAGTTGTTTCCAGAGGTGAATTTTAGCAACAGGTTCCTTGGTTGTGAGCTCTTTGCCTTGCTTTTTTTTGCTTTTTTTCCTGCCTCTGAAACTTCTGAAACTCTGTTTCAGAAAAAACTTTTTCCCCTGCCTCTGAAAGCCTCTGAAACAGAGCTTCAGAAAAAAAGCCTCTGAAGCTCTGTTTGGGGACTTCTTTTCTGAAGCTCTGTTTGGGGGCGTCTTTTCTGAAGCTTCGTTTCTGATGCTTTTTTCAGCCTCTGAAACCTCCATTTGGGAAGCTAGGTGGGGCTACATTCGGAATATAAGACGCACCCAGATTTTCACCCTCTTTTTTAGGGGAAAAAGGTGCATCTTATACTCCGAAAAAATACGGTAATTATTTTTTTTCTCATATGTTCATTATTCAGAGTAGCTACATTCAAATACTTTGTTAAGCCATGGCTTATTTAACCATGCTTTATTTAATGTGCCACAATTATCATGGAAATGGCCACAGCAGGAAAGTGGATAGACTATTACAGTGGTGCTAGGAATGCCATCGGAAGCGCTGAAGGATCAGGTTAAGAACATCATGGAGAAATTCTGTCTCTGTAGTTGCTTAGAGCAAGGGTCCCCAACCCCTGGTCTGTGGACTGGCACCAGGCCATGGCATGCCAGAAACTGGGCCGCACAAACAAGCGAGGCCCTATCCATGGGATGCAGGCAGCACGTGAAACCACAATCCTCTGGTCCACGGAAAAACCTCTCTCCACGGAGCCCAAAACGTTGGGAGCCACTGGCTTAGAGTTGACAACAATTTGATGGCACAGAATGAATAAATGTGATTTATTTCATAATCTTCAGCTGGCTGTGTTCAATTTAAATTTACCGACAAAGAAATAAAGGGAGACTAGTACAGCTCTTTCAAGCTTTTTAGCTCTCATCAGCTAGCTGTACCCTTCTGGGATTCTAACCTGCTGGGATTTCAATATGCATTCTGCTTGCATATTAGGCAGATGTATTAACCTCTAGGCCACGGGCTCTCCTCACTTTGTCAGCTGTACCGGGGGAAGATTAAGTGTTTTTTTTTGGTGAGATCGGTCTATCAGGGCAACCTGGTCTACCCAAATATGGGATGGAGTATACTGCTTCCACTTTCACCTTTCAGCCCCAATCCAGGAGCCTTCGCAGGCAGTCGCTTCCCCGACAGACTATTTTGTGTTAAATTTAAATTTACCGACAAAGAAATAAAGGGAGACTAGTATAGCTATTTCAAGCTTTTTACCTCTCATCAGCTAGCCATACCCTTCTGGGATTCGAATCCTTCTGGGATTCGAACCCAGTATGCTCCATCCCATATTTGGGTAGAACAGGTTGCCCTGATAGATGGGTCTCACCAGAAAAACACTTCAGTTGGCTGAATTCCTCACTATATTGAAATATCAAATCGTTAGTTTTATGGCTTGGCATGTAGTGTAAAGCTACCCAGTATTTTAAAGGACTTTTTACTACACAGTGCTCCAATAAAAGTGTGTTTTAAAATTAAGGCTCCTACATCAGGCAGGCATTCTACTGAACACAATATGTTCCTTTACTTGAAAAGCAAACCAGTCCAAGCTGGCAGATTTCTATATCAAGAGTCCTAAATTCTGAAGTTACCAACATGGAGAAAACTGGCTGTGTCTGAATTACCATATTTTTTGGAGTATAAGACACTCCAGAGTATAAGGCACACCTTAGTTTTTGGGGAGGAAAATAGGGGGAAAGAATTCTGCCTCTGCCTACCGGGTATTCATCTGGCTAGTGTCCTTAGCCTGGTCAGCTTCAGGACATTAGTTCGCTGGTTGTGAGCGCACATTGGGGCTGATAAGCAACTTCAAAAGCACAGCTGATCATCGGAGGGAGCTCCGGTGAGTAAAGCAGTTCTGGATTGCCATTTTGGACTCTGTGCCTCACGTTTTCAGCCTCCAAATGGCTCCATTTGAGAGCCATTCAAGGCTGCGGGGATCGCCAAAGCACATCGCCGCCAATCGCTGCCCAAAAATGCGATGCGCAGAGGCAGAAAACACAATGTGCAGAGACGGCGATCAGCAGCGATGTGCTTTAGCGATCCCCGCAGTCTTGAACAGCTCTAAATTGGAGCATTTGGACGCTGAAAACGTGACGTGCAGAGCTCAAAAACACAAGCTATTGTCTGTGGCAATCTCTGCAGCCAGGAAGAAGATGTGTGGAGGCCGAAGGGTGCAGGCCGGCAGGTGGGTGGGGCTACATTTGGAGTATAAGATGCACCCAAATTTTCAGCCTCTTTTAGGGGGGAAATAAGTGCATCTTAAACTCTGAAAAATGCAATTACTTATTTTTGAAAAATATCTAATGGGATTTTATCAGGCTTTTTGCAGAACCCTATAATTCTACAGAATACAGTTTATAGAGGTTGGTCCTAAACTATGTTGCTTTCTCTTTGTGTTTTGTGAATTTGAGTCTATCCCAAAGCAAGACTTTTTGAAACTTTTCCTGTGAATCCAACCCCCCTACCGCTCCATCCTCCACCGAATCCTGATAGGATACCTCCGATTAAGCTGCCGATTAAACCAATTAAAACTTGCAGCCTTGGCCATTTGGCAACATGAGAATGAGATTTAATTGGCTGTAATTAGTCACCGCAGAGAAGAAAAGTTGATTTGGAAGGTTTTTGGAAGGCTTGTTACATGAAGTGGGGGGTGGGGGAAATGGAATGCTATCCAATGGTGCAACCATTTTAATTTTGCCATTAAGCAAACCGGAATGACAATAAACGAGGGATAAAGGCAGAAAAGAATGAGACGGTTCCGTTGAAACCTTAAATATCATTCCTCGCGACTCCTTTCTTCTTGGTGTGTCTTGTCAAGGAGTCAATTATCTCCTACAAGTAGTCTTGCATCTTCCCTTCCACCTTCATTGAAATATTCTGATATCCATGCACAAATATACACACTGGCAACTTGGGCTCTCGGATTTGTCTTTCATGCCAAGATGAAAGAGCTGCCGATGGTGCTTTTTTCAGTTTTTTCAAAATGAGCAGAATGGCCCTTGTGTTTCCGATAAGGGGGCTCTCCCTCTAGCTTTCATCCCGAATAGGTTTTCCCTATTCGTTAACCTCTTCGTTGAACCGAATATGTCTCTGATTTGCTAATTAGGTACAGTCTAAGGCTTTAATAAGTCTTCAAGATGCCTCTCCGGGAATAGCAAGGTTCAAAGGAGGAAACGGTGAGGAGCTTTTATCAACCTTTACCTGGACTAGCTTTGATGAAAGACCAAGACTCCCATCTCGGGCGGATAAAGTAAACTCTGCAGAAGATAAAATATGGAGAAGTCTTAAAAGCTGAGTTTAAACGAGGGGGCACGTTTCCCCCCTCCTGAGCAGGTCTTTAAAAAAAATATATCATTATTTTCTTCTCCAAATGCTCCAACTGGACTGCAGACTAGCAGTTTATGGCAGACCTGTAAATGTTGACCTATGACCAAGTTGGAAACAGAACATTTATCATAAATTCAACCACCCAGGATCCTTTTAAGACTTTAAGAGACGGGAGGCAGGAGGAGAGGGAGGATTACTGAGTGTGCCTTTCTTCTCACTTCATCCTTTGCCAAAGGATCTTTTTTCCTCTCTTTTTTAATTTTTTTTTTTATTTTTTGCCTCCTTGGAGTCAAAGGTAACTCAACAGGAGGCTCTGGAGAACCATCATACTGAAAGAGTATTATATTTCAATAGACAGTGTAGTTTTATTGCTTGGATGGAGGGCATCGATCCCCTCAATCATTTCAATACTTAATCACAGCGTCCCATCCCAACCTGAAACTTATTAAATAGTTGACAACTTGTTTGTTTTAGGCAGAATAAAAATATATCAGGTTTATGGAGAAAGTTAAGATAGCTTGTCAGGTTTAATAGATGGGAGTAATTTAGGGCAGGAGTCTGCCAACCCCCAGGCCGTGGACTGGTACCGGTCTGCTACCCATTGGGAACTAGGCCATACAAGGCAATGGGTGAATGTGTGAAGCTTCCTTTGCATATTCGCAGGAGTTAGGTTGCATATTGTTCTGCCCCAGCTACCGACCCCAAAGAACACAGCACACACAAACTCTAATCAAAGCTTATTTTACTCAAATAACTCAGTCTTCATCAACCAAAGGCTGTTAATAAACTGTCTTAACAGCCTACCAGAATTCTAAGATAAGGTAATCACAGTCTTACTAGAGTTGGCAGAAAGCCCAGAAGCAATTTTGCAGAGAATCCAGACGTGAAGGAGAGTGAACTAAAGTTGTTCCCTACAACTTGCTGCATTCGGTGTTCCTTCTTAAATAGGCTAAGGGAGTGGCCAATTAGCCCCAAGCCTTACTCGAGGAGACCTCCTCCTGAGAAGCCACTCCTGCCTTTTGACAGCTCTGTGCGTTCGTGCATTGAGAAGAGGCTCCTCCTCTTCATCCTCTTCATTTAAAGGAGCTTCTGGAGGTTCTGAAGGCCTCTGGCACCACATCTTCTCCAGCCTCCTCACTGTCCAACTCGAGCGCCAGCTGCATAGGCTGCTGGCACAGCACCATACCAGCCTCCTCGTTGTCGGAATCAGCTACAATCTGCACAGGCCGCTGACAGGCCACAACACATGTGTGAGACCATCCCCTCTAGTGGTGGGATTCAAATTATTTTACTACCAGTTCTGGTAGTAAATGTTGTGTATGTTGGCCACTTTAAGTTATTTATAAAAGTAATAAAGGTGGGATATAAATAAACAAAATTTTAAAAAATCCAAGGTATTTGGAGAACATCTGGATAAAGAAGGTAAATGTACAGTACTTTGTGTGTTTTGGGGAGGTAGGTACTCTGACTTTGAAATATTTTGGAATGTAAACGTTGAACTATGATAAATGATATAAGTATGGGAACCATGGTCCAATTTTTTGGTAAAAACCATGGTAGTTACATGTTAAGATCAGGGGTGAAATCCAACAGGTTCTGACAGGTTCTGGAGAACTGGTAGCGGAAATTTTGAGTAGTTTGGAGAACCGGTAGTGGAAATTTTGAGTAGTTCGGAGAACTAGCAAATGCTACCTCTGGCTGGTCCCAGAGTGGGGTGGGAATGGAGATTTTGCAGTATCCTTTCCCCAGGTGTGGGGAGGGAATGGGGATTTTGCAGTATCCTGCCCCTGCCATGCCCACCAAGCCACACTATGCCCACCGAGCCACGCCCACAGAACTGGTAGTAAAAAAATTTGGATTTCATCACTGCTTAAGATAAATGTAAAAGTAAAGGTTTCCCATTGTGTCCAAATCTAGGGGACGGTGCTTATATCTGTTTCTTAGCTGAGGGAGCCAGCATTGTCCGAAAATGCTTCTGTGGTCATGTGGCCAACATAAATATATGCTGAGGCACATGGAATGCTGCATCTTCCCTCTGAAGTGGTACCTTTTTATCTACTCGGTGACACAGTGGTTGGAGTGCAGTACTGCAGGCTACTTCTGTTGACTGCCAGCTGCCTGCAATTTGGCAGATTGAATCTCACCAGGCTCAAGGTTGACTCCGCCTTCCATCTATCCTTCCGAGGTGGGTAAAATGAGGACCCAAATTGTTGGGGGCAAGATGCTGACTCATTTAGAGAGGGCTGTCAAGCACCGTAAAGCGGTACATAAATGTAAGTGCTATTGCTATTTGCATTTTTTCAAACTGCTAGGATAGTAGGAGCTGAGGCAAGTAACACAAACTCACCCCATTGTGTGGCGCTGGGTCTCAAACCCAGGCAGCCAGCTTTTCAATTTACAAGCTTAGCATCTTTAACCACTGATCCATCACACCCCCAATGGGACTGTAAAGCTAATAGCTTGATTTTTTGTACATGTATAAATGCACCCACAATTTCAATAGGAAAGTCCAGTTCTGCTTATAGGAGTTCCCTTATTAGATTGGATACAGGTAGTTATTAGAGTGGCACCTCTACCTTTTGGTAAAAGCTGAGTCTCCCTCAGATCAAATTTGACTTCTGGTGGCTTCATGGATACATCCATTTAGTTTTTCAGTCAAAAGTATGGAAAATATTGAGGCTGATTTCTTTTAAGATGGGTCATCCTTTTCCAATCTGTCTGTAAAGGAATTTAGAGCTAGCCTTGGGACAGATAAAGGTAAAGGTAAAGATTCCCCTTGCATATATGTGCTAGTTGTTCCCAACTCTAGGGGGCAGTGCTCATCTCCATTTCAAAGCCGAAGAGCCAGCGCTGTCCGAAGACATCTCCGTGGTCATGTGGCCGGCATGACTCAACACCAAAGGTGCATGGAACACTGTTTCCTTCCCACCAAAGGTGGTCCCTATTTTTCTCCTTGCATTTTTTATGTGCTTTCGAACTGCTAGATTGGCAGACGCTGGAACAAGTAACGGGAGCTCACCCCATTACATGGCACTAGGGATTCGAACCGTTGAACTGCCGACCTTTTGATCAACAAGCTCAGCATCTTAGCCACTGAGCCACCATGTCCCTTCAGTTTCTCCTTTAGGGAAAAATAATATTCTGTCCTTTTGATATTTTTCAAAATATTTCATTCTTCTAGGAGAGGGGTGGGTGCTAACATTCTACACTACTCAGTTGCAACTTATAGCAACTAGACCCAGGAAATGGTTTTGATCCATGGCGGCCATTCTTCCCATCCTTTGTCTTAGCAGATAGAAGCTGCTATGGCTGTCTCTCCATTTGCTATTTTGTTGTTGTTGTTCTATCTTAACTAAAGTGCTGTTAAGTAACACCAGCTGCCTGCAATTACTGCAAGTTCAAATCTCACCAGGCTCAAGGTTGACTTAGCCTTCCATCCTTTCGAGGAGGTAAAATGAGACCCGGTTTGTGGGGGCAATAAGCTGACTTTGTATAAAAAAGAACACTGCTTGTGTGGGGGGGGGGGCGAAAGCCCTACTAAGCAGGTATATACAAAACTATGAAGGCTATTGCTTAACGCATTGTAAGCCGCCCTGAGTCTCCGGAGAAGGGCGGCATATAAATCGAACCAATAAACAATAATAATAATAGTGTAGGCAGCTTCTCTCTTGAAGCTTAGAGACAGCCCTTACCTGGGAAGCGATAGTAAAACCCGGGAGTTGAGACTCAACCTCACTTTTTTTGGGTCCAACCTTTCGATCAACAAGCTCAGCGTCTTAGCCACTGAACAAGCAGCCATTCAAGGGAGACTTGAAAAAAAGATTAAGAGTCCAGAGCTGAGAAGGAAGCATGAGAAATAAACTCAAAACAACCTCATCTTGATGAGACAAAGAGACATTTGCACAGCCTTTCACAGGGGTTTCAACAAGGTGTGGTGAAAGGCATTATTTGGTCCATCACAGCAATGCAACCTAAGCTCTTCCTGGGGTTTTTTTTTTATGTACATTGCAATATTTTATGTAATCATGATATCACATCTGCCACCTTGCTTTATTTTTAATTTTTTTTAACTATACTCTGCAGATACCCCAGGATTTTCAAGATTCTCTTACTCTACTTTATTACACTAAAAAAAAAAAAAAAGCATTTCTGGTGCCTTTGTCTTGTCAGTTTCTTGAAATGGCCTGTCTTGAAGGGCTGGTACTGTTCTACAGCCATGTATTCCTTTACAGTCTCTCATTCAGTCATTAACTGGGTGAGATTCTACCTGGTACTGCACCTCTTCGGGCATCTGTGTTCTACTTGTCTCTGGCTGACTATTTTATAAGATAATGATTTAAGCCATGCTGTTGATCCAGGCAATTGTGGCATAATATTTGTCCAAGGATGTGGATGCCTTTTTAACTGCCTTTTTGTCTTTCTGAAAAAATTAACCTTGTTTTTGAATATTGTATTTATTTAGAATAGAATGGAATGGAATGGAATGGAATGGAATAGAATAGAATAGAATAGAATAGAATAGAATAGAATAGAATAGAATAGAATAGAATAGAATAGAATAGAATAGAATAGAATAGAATTCTTTATTGCCCAAGTGTGATTGGAAACACAAGGAATTTGTCTTTGGTGCATATGCTTTCAGTGTACATAAAAGAAAAGAATCATAAGATAAAACACTTAATGATAGTCAAAGGGTACAAATAAGCAATCAAATCATACTAGAAAACAATCAATATAAATCGTAAGGATACCAGCAACAAGGTTACAGTCATACAGTCATAAGTGGGAGGAGATGGTTGATAGGAACAATGAGAAGATTAATAGTAATGCAGACTTAGTAACTAGTTTGACAGTGTTGAGGGAATTATTTGTTAAGCAGAGTGATGGCATTTGGGAAAAAACTGTTCTTGTGTCTCGTTGTTCTGGTGTGCAGTGCTCTAAAGCGTTGTTTTGAGGGTGGGAGTTGAAACAGTTTATGTCCAGGATGTGAGGGGTCTGTAAATATTTATTTCTAAGAATTTATTTCTAAGAAGTTAAGATTTGATTATTATTTTTTCACCCCAAGACATTTGTTAATTTGTATTGAGCTGCGGTGGTGCAGTGGTTAGAGTGCAGTACTGCAGGCTACTTCTGCTGACTGCCGGCTGCCTGCAATTTGGCAGTTCGAATCTCACCAGGCTCAAGGTTGACTCAGCCTTCCAGCCTTCCGAGGTGGTAAAATGAGGACCCAGGTTGTTGGGGAAAATATGCTGACTCTATAAACCACTTAGAGAGGGCTATAAAGCACTGTGAAGCAGTATATATGTCTAAGTGCTATTGCTATTGCTAATGTATTTATTTATTGAAATCACTCTGGGCTTCTGTGGGAGGAAGAGCAATCCAGAAGTCATAACACAACAAATAAGAGTCCAGTTGTTCAAATGGGAGTTAATGGGAATGCAGGAAGGCAAAGAGGTCAAAATGTGCTAAAAAGAGATTGTCTCCCTTTGCCAAAATGTCCAATTTTACTTAGGGGAATTTTACTAAAATCCCCGTCGCTTTGAAAGAAGGTTCTGCTTTGTCAAACTGAAAATGGCCTGATAGAAAAGAAAAAAGAAAAAAAGAAAGAAATACTTAATATGAAGAATTTCTCTGTCTGATAGTGGGACAAATATCTCAGCATGTTTTGAAACGGGGGCTTTCCAGCAAGTGCATTGAAACACAATGCACACCATCAGCAGATTTTACAATCTTTCACTATATTTTGTGATTGCTTCCTTGGCTGTGGTGAATATAATCTTCTCTTGTTCTATGTGCCTTGTTACAGTTCTTTTTTAACGGTGACTCTTTTTTATGTATGGGTTGGTTTTTGATTAAGCATACCATGCTACCCAGAGTCACTTTTGTGTCAGACAACAAATAGGAAGCGCTCTAACAAATCCTGTACATGTTAATAGCAGTGTTCCCCAAGACAGTGTTTTATACTTTACATAAATGACCTTCGTGATCATATTAAAAGCAACTGTGTTCTCTTCGCTGATGATGTTAAACTATTCAACACCACCGACAATGCAACTCCCCTTCAAAAAGACCTTGACTATGTGTCAGGTTGGTCTAACAAGTGGCAACTTCAAATCTCAACCAACAAATGCTCTGTCTTGCACATTGGCAATAAATAAATAAATAAATCAAAACATAAAATACAAATTGGATGGACATGACCTTGTAGATGACCCTCACTCTGTCAAGGACTTTGGAGTACTCATTTCTAAAGATCTAAGTGCCTGAGCCCACTGTAATAACATTGCCAAAAAGGCATTACGAGTTATTAACCTAATCTTGCTTAGTTTCTTCTCTGGTAATGTTGTACTACTAACTAGAGCATACAAAACATTTGCTAGACCAGTTCTTGAATGCAGCTCATCTGTCTGGAACCAGCACTGCATATCGGACATAAATACAATCAAGAGAGTCCAGAGATATTTTATAAGAAGAGTCCTCTATTCCTCTAACCGCAATAAAATACCTTATGACACCAGACTCCAAAGTTTGGACATAGACAACTTAGAACTATGCCGACTTCAGTCTGACCTAAGCATAGTACATAAAATTATCTGCCACAATGTCCTTCCTGTCAATGACTACTTCAGCTTCAACCACAACAATACACAAGCAAATAATAGATACAAACTCAAGGTAAACCGTTCCAAACTCGATTGCAGAAAATATGACTTCAGTAACAGAGTGGTCAATGCCTGGAATGCACTACCTGACTCTGTAGTTTCTTTCCCAAACCCCCAAAACTTTAACCTTAAACTGTCTGCTGTTGACCTTACCCCATTCCTAAGAGGTCTGTAAGGGGCGTGCATAAGTGCACCAGCGTGCCTACCGTCCCTGTCCTAATGTTCCTTTTTACTTACTCTTTTCAGGTATTCAAATTATGTTTATGCTTTTACCTGTTATCTTATATATGCTTGACAAATAAACTTATGATTATGATTATGATATGATAAATAAATAAAAATATTGTCTGATGGCTACATGCAAATGCCTAAATGGACTGGGGGTAACTGGGGGCTAACCCCCACCCACTCGGGATGGTTTCTCAGTGTTGAGACTTCGCAGAAGAAGTCTCAGACCACCAACTCTGCTTCGTGTCCTAAGTCTCTGCATATGGATCATATGCTAATCGTGTCTGTTCAATACTTAGGGGTGAAAGGCTCCACAGTATATCCTGTTACAGATTCCTTGGGCCATACAGTCTCCTTGTTTACAGTTCTGTCAAAAGAAATCAGGGATGTTTTTATAACAGGGATCAGGCAGAGCGGGTGGGGGTAAAAGCAAAATAGAAGCGTGCAGGAACAGGCTTGATTTCTCCCCAAGCTATTATTAGTCTTGGAAGGAAGCCAAGGAAAGGAGAGGTTACCTACTAACTTAACATCTGTGAACAAGAGGTCACACTGGGCCCCAAAAAAAGTGAGGTTGAGTCTCAACTCCACCCGGGTTTTACTATCGTTTCCCAGGTAAGGGCTGTCTCTAGGCTTCAAGAGAGAAGCTGCCTACACTAGATAGAACAAAAAACAAAATAAAACAAAAAAAGCAAATGGAGAGACAACCATGGTTTTGCTTCTATCCGCTAAGACAACAGGAAGAATGGCCGCCATGGATCAAAACCATTTCCTGGGTCTAGTTCAGAGGTGGGTTTCAGCAGGTACTGACCAGTTCTGAAGAACCAGTAGCGGAAATTTTGAGTAGTTCGGAGAACTGGTAGTAAAAATTCTGACTGACCCCACCCCCATCTATTCTCTGTCTCCCAATTCCCAGCTGATTGGGATGAAATGGGGATTTTGCAGTAACCTTCCCCTGGAGTGGGGTGGGAATAGAGATTTTACAGTAACCTTCCCCTGCCACGCCCACCAAGCCACACCCACAGAACTGGTAGTAAAAAAATTTTGAAACCCACCACTGGTCTAGTTGCTATAAATTGCAACTGAGTAGTGTAGAAAGTTAGCACCCACTCCTCTGCTAGAAGAATGAAATATTTTGAGAAATATTAAAAAGGCAGAATATTATATTTCCCTAAAGGAGAAACATGCTCTCATGCTCTCTCTCTCTCTCTCTCTCTCTCTCTCTCTCTCTCTCGAGAGAGAGAGAGAGAGAGAGAGAGAGAGAGACAGAGAGAGAGAGAGAGAGAGACAGACAGACAGACAGAGAGACTGACAGAGAGAGAGAGACAGAGAGAGACACAGAGAGAGAGAGAGACAAAGAGAGAGAGAGACTGAGAGACAGATAGAGACAGACAGAGACAGACAGAGAGAAAGACAGAGACAGAGAGACAGAGACAGAGCAACAGAGAGAGACAGAGATAGACAGACAGACAGACAGACTGACTGACTGACTGACAGACAGACAGACACACAGAGACAGGTGGTACAACAACAGGACCGGAAATCTGAGTAAGCACAAAGGCAGATTATGTCCAATTGCTTGTTGTACAGTTTTACATATCAATGCTGCTCAGTTTTAATGTTTGTATCATGGTGATTTGTATCATTTGCATTGTTTTTACAGCACTCGGATCTGGAATCTGTTCGAGTAAAGGACAGCATTGTTTTTAAAACAAACCCACAAACCAATTTATTTTATTCCCTCTTTCTTATGTAACCCTAACTCTTCAAGTACATACGGGTGGTCTTTGACTTACGACTACAACTGGAGTCAAATTTTTTGTTGCTAAGTGAACATTTTTTAATGTGAATTTTGCCTCATTTTACAGCCTTTTGTGCCACCGTTGCTAAGTGAATCCCTGCAGTTGTGAAATTGATAACACAGTTGTTAAGGAAATCTGACTTCCCAATTGACTTTGCTTGTAAGAAGGTCACAAAAGGTGAACACATGATCCTGGGACATTGTAACCATCATAAATATGAGTCAGTTGCCGAGCATCCGAATTTTGTTCATGTGACTTATGACGATACTGTAATGGTTGTAAGCGTGAAAAACTGTCCTAAGTCATTTTTTTAGTGCTGTTGTAACTTTGAATGGTCACTAAATGAACTGTTGTAAGCCAAGGACTACCTGTATGTGTGAATGTGTCTATAAGAAATCATTGGTTTTTCTCTCACCATGCAAGCACGCACACTCACCAAGAGAGGTAATGGTAAATGTAAAGGTTCCCTTCACACATATGTGCTAGTCGTTCCCAACTATAGGGGGTGGCGCTCATCTCCGTTTCAAAGCCAAAGAACCAGCGCTGTCCGAAGACGTCTCTGTGGTCATGTGGCCAACATGATTCAATGCCAAAGGCGCATGGAATGCTGTTACTTTTCCACCAAAGATGGTCCCTATTTTTCTACTTGCATTTTTTACGTGCTTTCGAACTGCTAAGTTGGGAGAAGCTGGGACAAGTAACGGGAGCTCACTCTGTTACGCAGCACTAGGGATTCGAACCGCTGAACTGCCAAACTTTCGATGGACAAGCTCAGCGTCTTAGCCACTGAGCCACCACGTCCCTCAGCAAGAGAGACTGAAGTTCAAACGTCTGCAACAAACCGTCGTTTTCAATTCTGCAAACATCTGAGGACTTTTCGCTCCCGTGTGCAAATGCAGTAGACCCTGTGAAATATCACTAAGGTTTGCAGATGTCTACAGGACTCATTCCTGGCAGCACACAGCTTTGCAACATGAGGATCTTCACACAGCTGGAGTGGTCTGGAAGCCAATGTACATGTGTGGCCCACTGAAGAAACAATTAAAGGAGCGAGAACAGCAGCTTGGCCACCAAGGCTTAGAAAGGAAAGAGATCTGGCTTTACAGAAAATGTCAGCGGGACACTCAGACTTTAAGAGATGGGATTACGTGATACTAGTTATCTCCCTCTTCCTTTCATTTTTGCATAAGAGATTGAGAGCTTCTTCCTCATTTTCATCTCATGCTACATCCATATGTCCCAGCAACCACTTTTTTCCCCCGGTGGTGTCCTCATGACATTGCTTCATCTAATCCCCAGCCACACCTAAGCAGGCCTTACAGTAGTGGGCAAAATTGTGAAAACCTTTTGGGAAAAGTGTATTTTCTAAAACTAGCTAATAAACACCACTTTTTTTGGAGTACTACCAGTGGTGTATTGCTACCGGTTCGTCCTGGGTTGGGCGAACTGGTAGCGGCGGCAGCGGGAGGCTCCGCCCACCAGCCCAGATGCTTCTGTGCATGCGCAGTAGTGTCACAAGCGCCCGCCTACAAGCGGTTTTGAAACCCACTATTGAGTAGTACCATAAAATTATATATCAATGGAAAGATAATTTAATCAAGAATGTAATGCAATAACTTTTCTGAAGGATTTGCTATTAGAATAGCAGTTACAGTATAAAGAAGAAAAGTGAAACATGTAGAAAAAATGAGATATACAAAAATTATCACCATAGAAAAAATGAGATATGCAAAAATTATCACCATGTCAGTTAATACTTAGTTGGGTAATCTTTAGCATGAATTATGGCCTTACAATGGGAGCGAACCTAGTCTTTTAGTTCTGCAGCTGTTATAATGTGAAACCAAGTTTGAATGATTGCTTCTATTAACTGGGTTTTATTGCTGGGTCGCTTCTTTTTTTTTTTTTTTTTTTAATTTTAAATTTTTATTAATATATTCTATGCACTAATACACAAATAAAATATACAATCCTGCCACCATGGTATAATATGATTACATTGTCCATAAGTATAAAATCATTCCTTTATACATACATATTTGCCACCATATATATATACATCATCATATATCTATTCTATCCCACCTTTTCTGGACCCAATCGTACCATACTTTCCAACTGTTATAAAATTCTGAATCTTTTTTACCATTGATCAATCTAGTTAATCTATCTGATTCCGCACACTCATTAATTTTATATATTATTTTCAAATCTATCGGTAAGTATTGATTTTTCCACTCCTGCGCATACGCTAATCTTGCTGCAGTGATAATGTGAATCAACAAGAACCATATATCTGATTTAATATTCAAAGGTTTTGCCCCCAATAGGAAAATCTCAGGTCTTAGTTCCAAATTAATCTGTGTAATTTCCAAAATCCATTGCCGTATTTTTTTCCAATATTTAACCGCCTGCGGGCAGGTCCACCATTGGTGAAAATAGGTTCCATTGCTGTAACCGCACTTCCAACAGCAGGCAGATGTCCCGGGAAACATTTTAGCTAATCTCGCCGGGGGGAGATGCCACCGGTAGACCATTTTATATATGTTTTCTTTATATGAGGAGGCCATGGTTAATTTCATATTTTTCAACCAAATCTGTTCCCATTGCTGGAAGTCAAGGGAATATCCAAAATTTCGCCCCCATGCTATCATACAATCCTTCACTACATCCTGTCCTATCTGCAGAGACAATAAATATGCATAACATTTAGATAATATCCCTTTCCCTCCTTCTAATAAGATCTTATCCAATTCTTGTCTTTTACAGTAGATTCCTTCACTATGTAGATCTTTTTTATACCTGGAGTGCACTTGAGAATAAGACCACCAGTCTATCTTATATCCTTGAAGAATTAATAATTCTCGTGACTTCGGATTACCCTGAACATCCAAAAAGCCTTCATACGTCAAGGTTTTCTCCCCTTTATACAATGTCGGGTAAACCTGAGCTTCCTGCGCCGAAATCCAACATGGAACTTTTAAATATACTCTTCTTCTAACCTTTTCCCAAGTGTACCCAAGCGTCCTACGTAAATAGTGATCATCAAAGTGTCTAGGGCGGCCGGATGCTCCTGGCCATAGGAAATAGTGCCAGCCATGTTGAAGACCGGCTCCCTCAAATGTCAAAAGTCGTCTCTTTTGTAGGACCATCCATTCTTTCACCCAAATCAAGTTCGCTGCTTGGTGATAGAGCTCCCAATTTGGGAGTCCAAATCCTCCTCTATTTTTGGGTTCTTGTAACATTTTAAGTCTAATCCGCGGTCTCTTTCCCTGCCAAATAAATTTAGATATACTCCTATCCAGATTTGTAAAAAACTCTTTATTCAACCTTACCGGGGCTGTTTGGAATAGAAATAACCATTTGGGTAACACGCACATCTTAATAGTTGCCACCCTTCCCAAAATTGAGAGCTGGAGATTTTTCCATCTTTCTAAGTCTCTGAGCATCTGGCTGTAAAGAGAAAGATAGTTATCCTCCTTTATGGAGGAACATCTGGCGGTCAACCATATACCCAGATACTTAATTTTGTTTGTTATTCTTAAGCCCATTAACTGCTCCAGCTGTTGCCTTTGCATCTGAGTCATATTTTTCACTAGGATTTTAGTTTTTTCTTCATTCATCTTTAACCCCGCTACCTTCCCATACTCTCTAATCAAACATAATAATTTCAGGCCCGAGTCCAGTGGTTGATCCAAGATAAATACAAGATCGTCTGCATAAGCCTGAACTTTAACTTCCTCCTGCCTAATCTTCATTCCTCTTACTTCCGTGTTTCCTCTCACTTCTCTAAGCAGGGGCTCTAAAGTTAATACAAATAGCAATGGGGAAAGGGGACATCCCTGTCTTGTACCTCTACGAATTTGAATTCTCTCCGTCTCCTCTCCATCTATGAGAACTCTTGCAGTCTGCTCCCGGTAAATAGCTCGAATTGCCCGAATAAAATTCCCACCAAACTCCATATATTCCAATTGAGAAATCATAAATTCCCAACTGATTCTGTCAAACGCCTTTTGGGCGTCAACAAAAATTAAAGCTAATTGTTTATCCGGGCGATTTTCGAAAAATTCTAGTGTATTCATGATAATTCTAAGATTATCTCGTAGATATCTATTAGGAAGGAAGCCGTTTTGGTCTGAATGAATGAATTGGTTAAGGAAACAGCTAAGCCTAGCTGCAAGAACCCCCGCAAATATCTTATAATCGGAGTTTAGTAATGATATTGGTCTATAGTTCTTAATAAGAGATAGATCAGTTCCTTCTTTTGGGATAATAGAAATATAAGCCTCAGTCCAAGATACTGGAACCTGAGCCTCTTTCATAACCGCATTGAATAAATCCGTCATGTGTCTTCCTATCACGTCAAACACTATTTTGTATAATTCAACTGGAAGGCCATCTCTACCCGGGGTTTTGCCATTCGCCTGTGCTTTCATAACTGTTTCTACTTCCTCCATCGTGAATTCCGCATTAAGAATTTCCTTCATTGTTTCCGAGACTTTAGGCAAGTCTGTCTTTTCCAAATATTTCCGAATTTCACAGATATTTTCCTCTCCTTTCTGATAAAGCTGTGTGAAGAAATCCTGAGCTACCATTCTCTTGCCTTCCTTAGTACAATGGAAATTCCCAATTACATCTTTCAGCCCTTCTATTCTCCGTTGTTCCTGTTCCTTTCTAAGCCGGTGAGCCAACCATTTTCCTGTTTTGTTCGCCCTTTCAAAAAAATTTTGTTTAGTCCACTTTAGTTTATTTGCTAATTCCTCTTGATCTAATAATTTAATCTGGTGTTGCCAGTACTCCCTTTCCTATATCAATGTTGTCTGGGTTAATCCATTTTGCATCCTTTCTTCCACCCGTTGTAATTTATTCAAGAGGTTGTCTCGGTGTTTCTTACCCGCCCTACGTTTGTCAATCATATATTTGATTAACCATCCCCTCATCACTGCCTTAGCCGTATCCCATGTATTGTATATTGAAGTATCCTCTTTCTTATTTTCCTGGAAAAAAAGATATAACTCCTTCTTAAATTTACTCATGAATTCTTCATCTTTCAGGATACCTATATTCATTCTCCATCTACTCTTCCTACAATGTGGGATCTTCCAAGTTACCATTAGCGGGTTATGATCCGCCCACTGATTGGGCCCTATTTCCACTTCCGAGACCAGCCCCCTCAACTCAAGAGACATCCATATCATATCTATTCGGGTCCACGAGTGGTGTCTGGGAGAGAAATAAGTATATTGATTTTTATTGGGATTTCTCAACCTCCATATATCCTGTAATCCAAATTCCTCCCTTAAATCATTACATATTTTTGGTAATGTTTGGTAAACTGGATGACATTGTAGGAGAAATAGTTGCAGAAACTTTGGAGGCAGATAGACTCATGATCCAACGGGATATTGATGAGGCCTTTAGAGTATTCACTAGCTACGCAAAAAGGAACAATCTTCCTCGGGAAATTCATGTTCGTTTTAATAAGAAAGCTTTGTGTGAAGAATTTTATAAACGAACAAGGGATCAAACTATTACATATAAAGGCCAACCGATGATAGTTTTGAAACAAATCCCACGTCGGGTAAGGGAACAGAGACGTAGATATCAATTTTTGACGACTTTCCTGAGGAAAAATGTAATTTCGTATCGTTGGTTATTGCCTGAAGGTTTATTGATGACATGGAGGGATAAGAAGGTGAGGATTCGGAGTCTTCAAGAAGCAAGAGAATTCATGGAACAACAACTTAATTTGTTAGAATTAGATGTTGAAGGAGAAGGGGAAAGTAGAAGTTTGGAGGAATCGCAAGAGGAAGAAGAGGTAGAGGAGAGGAGAGAAGGAAAGACGGGAAAGAAGGGTGGGGGAATACGAAAAGTCGAGGAATTAACAGCACCTCAGAGGGAGACAAGACAAACAGTTAAGAAGGCTATAACAGCGGGAAAGTAAAAACTTAGCTGAGAAAAGGAAATGGGGGAATTAGTGCGTTTGATATCTGTAAATATTAACGGTTTAAATGCTCCTAATAAACGTAGTAGGATTTTGAATAAATTAAGAAAGGCTAAGTATGATATTGTCTGCATGCAGGAGACTCATATAAAAAAAGATCAAAACCATTTGTTAGAATGTCGGGCGTTGGGTAAAACTTATACCTCATTAGCAGATCAAAAAAAAAGAGGGATAGTGGTATATGTACGACATCATTTGAAATCCCAACAGGTTTTTGCTGACCAGGAAGGCCGGGTTCTTATGCTCGAAATAGAAATTGCCCAGTGGAAGTCTTTATTGGTTTGTATTTATGCCCCTAATGACAATCAGAGGACTTTTTATCAAAACTTATATGTTAAATTGGGGGAACTGGAATATGAACATGTCTGTCTAGTGGGGGATTTCAATGCTGTGACGGATAGAATGCAGGATTATGTCCCGGGAAACATACAAGGAAGGTTAAAGGATATTGCTGGGTCGCTTCTGACTAACAAGTTTCTTTAGTCGTCTCCATCGATTTTCAATTGGGCTATTCCCAGACCATTCCAGCAGTGGAATAAGATTATCTTGAAACTCCAAAAACTCCAAAAAAATAATAATAATAATGGTGTTATTAGCCATCAAACCTCAAAAATACACTTTTCCCAAAAGGTTTCCACAATTTTGGCCACTACTGAAAGTCATTGTTAGTTGCACCAATATTAATGTTATCCTAGAATTAGTTGTGCTGTGGTTAAAATCTGGTGCACATCCCTTGCCATTCAGTTGGTGGTATACTTTTCTGGGAAGCCATTCCACTCCCAGAAGAATGAAATATTTTAGGAAATATTAAAAAGGCAGAATATTATATTTCCCTAAACGAGAAGTGGAGAAACATGTTTTCTTAAAAGACAGAAAGCAGACTCAATCTCCCTTCCTCCCAGCAGATTTTTGTGCCCATTGAGAAATATTGGGCCAGCCTATCTACAAATAATAGGATTAACCCATCTAACAGCAGAGCTCGCCACATGGCACAATCACCTGGGGACATTGCATCACCTAGCAAACTTCAACCAAACTAGCTCAGACCAACATGATCCCTACATGGCCCCATGGGAATCTAACAACAGCCAATAGAATACATGTTCTTGCACAGGAACAGGAAGGTCAAGTTCAAAGCCCAAGAGAAGGTATAAATACCCCTCACTCTCAACTCCATGTCGTCAGCTGCCCAGAACCCATGTGGTTCTGCTTCATTAAACCATCTTTCCAATCAGCCTCCATGTTTCCAGTGTCTTCCTCCCAACTTGGAACTGGACCAGATGGATATTTTTCCCAACACTTTGGTGACCCCACAGAACAGGACCACTTCAACATCCATTGGCCCCTTTAGGTGGGTGTGGGCGTATCTCCTCCCCTCCAGCCTCTGGTTGTTGTCTTCCAGGGCCATTCAGTTTGGAAGCAGCATTTGAATCCAGTTCTCTTCAATCTAGGTTATACCACACACACTTGGATCAGCCTGAACAGCAGCTGATCAGAAGTATAGGGGTGGTCTTGCTGAAATGGGAGATAGCTGCTTCACAGCACTCCTTGAATTTGGTGGCTGCTTTTAGGCTTCTTTTGGAAACTGGTCTTGAACTCCTCTAGCATTAAACACATGTCCAGAAGGAGCCTGAATGAATAAAATCAGGCACAGCAACTGCCTTGGTTAGCAATAGAAATTCTGGACCCAAATGTGGTTTTAAGTCAAGGACTACCTGCATTTATTCCTCACTTGAATATCCCTTTGTCACTGTGTTTAAAAAGAAAGACTGCTAACAATATGTTTAACATCAAGAGCCACTGATGTTCAGTTCAGTGTATTCTCCTTCTGAAGAATAAATGCCAAGAGTGATTTATAGCAGGAAACTGTTGGCTTTGTGCTCTGATGGTAAATGTTGGGTAATCCTCTATAATAAAAGTTGTGATAGGTTCACCCTCCGAAGACTGCTGGATTTTTAACTTCCTATCACCTGCAGGAAATGTGCCCAGAAGGCAAAAGACCAGAACTGGAATCTACAATATCTGGAAGAAGAAAACATTTGGAAGTCCGCAGATTTTCCATCTTAACTAAACCAGATAGATCTGTAATTCACTGAAGCAGATATGGGCATAAAGTCTTAGAGCTCAGATATTTGCTTTGCCTGAAGAAGGGTTTAGTGCAACATAGAAGCTTACAGCTATTTAACCTACAGGGTGATACGATGAATTTATCTTTGCATGGCTGATACTTTATTCCTGTTTATTGTGAGGTCACAGAACATCAGACAGATGATTTTAAAAAAAAAAAAACAAGGAATATTTTAGCAATAGCAATAGCACTTAGACTTATATACTACTTCCAGGGGAGGGCTTCAAAAATTTTAGCAAGAGGTTCTCTGCTCGCTTGCTGGGTGGGCGTGGCCATGGTGGGCGTGGCGTAGTCAGCCTTCTGCACCATGGTGGGGGGTGTTTTTGCCCTCCCTGGACTCCAAAGGCTTTCCTCGAGGCTCCGGAGGGTGAAAACAGCCTTCCCAGTCTTCGGAGGCCCTCTGGAGGCTGGAAATGGGCCTATTTCTGGCCTTCCCGAACTTCTGGTAGGCCCGTTTTTCGCCCTCCCCCAGCCTCTGTGTGCGCCCTGCACTTACCTGCATCCAAAATGGACTGTGTGAGGACTCCTGGGAGGGGCAGGGTGGGATGGGTGGGGCCAGCCAGGAGTGGGATTTGGGGGTTTTCCAAACTGCACAGAATCTTAGCTAGAGGTTCTCCCGAACCCCTGCGAACCCGCAGCAGCCTACCTCTGACTACTTCACTTTACAGCCCTCTCTAAATGGTTTACAGAGCTTTACAGCCCTCTCTAAATGGTTTACAGAGTCAGCATATTGCCCCCAACAATCTGGGTCCTCATTTTACTGATCTCGGAAGGATGGAAGGCTGAGTCAACCTTGAGCTGGTGAGAATCGAACTCCTGGAGTGAGCAGTGAGTTAGTCTGCAGTACTGCATTCTAGCCACTGAGCCACCATGGCTTTTTTAGTACCTTAAAGACTGACCAATTTGTTTGTACTGGGGAATAAGTCACAATAAAATAAGATTTCAAGGATCTACACATTTTGTTTAATTCCTTAAAGAATTTGTTTATTTTTGTGGAATTGTGTTGTACGAGCCCAACAACTGCAGATTCTAAACCATTGCTGAACCGTGCTTTGCAAACTCAGCCAATTGTGATTTATTCCACAAATTATAGTTAAACAAACCATAGCTTACAATGAGATGTAAACACAATCTGTCTTGTTTTTGCTGCAGCTGATTAAGATAGTCGTTGTTCTCTAGAAATGCATAAAGATGGTTAAGGTATAACCACTTCCCATATAGATGTAGAAACACCACAGCAGTCCAAAACACCCTGCTGATTTTACTAAGAGGTGTAAGTTTATTTAATGAAGGTATTCACAAAGTTGGGAGGTGTTAATGACCGCATAAGTATTGGAGACCCTTTGAGCTTTCTCAGTATCCGTCTTCCACTCCACCATCTGGTTTATGTCAATTTGTTAACACAGCTGGAAAAAATTGATATGCAAACAAGAAAAATCCAAGTTGGTCCTTGTCTTTAAAATCTAATCAGTGCTTCCAGTGGTACTGCTAAAATAATTAGAGGATGTGTCATCCAAGAGACAGACAATAAATGAATCATTTTTAGGGAACCAAAAAGAAAAAAAGAAAAGCCCCAGACTTCTGGTGTGATTGGACTGATGCAATTTGGACAAGGAAAAGAAAGAAGATTGATATTAAATGGGACTGAAGGGTGGAGGAAGAGGAAGATGAGGCTCACGAAGGCTTAGATCCTTGAATAAATCTATTCCTACTTAACCTAAAGATAACACTTCGAAAATAAAATAAAACAATGCCTTTTGTTTTCAATAAGTGTAAGCTTTTACCAAATTGTAGGACGGGTCACGTCAACCCAGAGATCAAGGCTCACAATGTGTTCTTTTTATGTTTAACTCCTGGGATGGCAAACACAAGAGTTTGGCTACCATAATTTCAAATTGTTATGGCTGAAGCTGGTGAGAGAAAAAGAACCAGGCCAAAAAAGAACCACAGTTTAGATAGTAATAAGAATAAAGCAGCCAGGTGGACACTTGGCTTGGGAGTTGCATAATTGCTTGACTCCAAAAAGGGCTTAATAATAGGTGGAGGCAAATGTTCACGTTGATTTGATTTCATTCAAATGTTGTTAAAGTGAAATACAATTACAATGATTACCTGTGTGTTTTCAAGTAGGTTTTGTAGAAAGTTAGCACCCACCTCCCTCCTAGAAGAATGAAATATTCTGAGAAATATTAAAAAGGTAGAATATTATATTTTCCCTGGATGATAAAAGAAGAAATGTTTTAAAGACAGGAAGTAGATCCCTGCCCCCAGCAGATATTTGGTGCCCATTAAGAAGGACTGGGCCAGCCTATCTACAAGACAAAAGACCTCCAGCTCCAGGGTGATGGAATTAAGACATGACCCTCCAGGACATAATAGGATTAACCCAGTGGTGAAATCCTAATTTTTTTACTACCAGTTCTGTGGACGTGGCTTGGGCGTGGTGTGGCTTGGTGGGCGTGGTTTGGTGTGCATGACAGGGGAAGGATATTGCAAAATCTCCATTCCCACCCCACTCTGGGGCCAGCCACAGGTGGTATTTGCTGGTTCTCCGAACTACTCAAAATTTCCTCTACCGGTTCTCCGAACTGCTCAAAATTTCTGCTACCAGTTCTCCAGAATCTATCAGAACCTGCTGGATTTCACCCCAGGATTAACCCATCTAGCAGCAGAGCTCACCACATGGCACAATCACTGGGGACATTGCATCACCCAGCAAACTTCAACCAAATCTGGGACAACCTAGCTATGACCCCTACAACAGCCAATAGAATACATGTTCTTGCACAGGAACAGGAAGTTCAAGGGCAAAACCCAAGAGAGGGTATAAATACCTGTCTCTTTCAACTCCATGTGGTCAGCTGCACCAGGACCATATGCTTGATGGTTCTGCTTCATTAAACCCTCTTTCCAATCAGCCTTCATGTTTCCAGTGTCTTTCTCCTGGAACTGAACCAGATGGATATTTCTTCCAACAGTTTCGATTCTGATGCATTAAAAATTGTGAAGGAGTAATTTGCAAAGCTATGGAACTTTATCAAAAATTTTGGAAGTAGGCAAATATGGTCCCAAGTTGGAATGGGACAACTTGGGAGTTGACACCGTAGTCAACTCGCCGTGGCCAATTTGCCTTGGCCAACTTGCCATGGCCAACTCACCACAGAACAACCCTCTGTGGGACAATTCAACCAATACAAAAGTTAAAAGTTAATTTTAAAAGTTAATAAAATAAAGTAAGTCAATCCAGAAATAAAAAGGTACAATAATTTTGATGAAAACATAATCCATAATAAAAGCAATTAAATGAAATTATTACTAAAGCTTTGAATTGTCCTGCAGCAAGTTGGCCGTGATGAGTTAGCCATGGCGAGTTCGTCACATCGAGTTGGCTGTGGTGAGTTGTCGTACACCCATCCTAAATTTGTATTCTATTTAGATGTGGGTGAGGAATCTCAGATAACATGATCAAAAAAGTCAAGATAAACTTGTCCTTTTAACATTGAAGCTTTTGGAATGACCTTCAGACAGTGGTTCTACCTTGAGCTGGGTTTTTCTCACAGGGTTGCGTAAGAGTAATGGGAGGCATGAACGTGGGAAGAATATCATGGAAGAAACCACCAGGAATGGCTTGAAAGATGGCGGGCTAAAAAGAAGTCATAAAGGAAATAAGGTTATACAATATATTGTTTATTTTGGACTAGATTCCTGAAGTAAGCTAAGAATTAGATCCATTAAGTTTCTATAATGAATTCTGCAGAATTTTCCATACTGGTATTTGTTGCAGGTTCTCTTGAAGGAAGACTCTGCAGGTGTGTAAATCAGCTTTCGGCCACCCCTGAAGTATCTTAACTCGACTGAATCTCTGTGTCTTTAGTTTTTACCAGCCAGTAGCTATATATTTTCAGAGAAAACCTATAAATGTGCTAATATAAAAGAAAAAACAACCATAAGAATTTATTTATGTTTTTATAAACCTTTGCTTGTCACGTTTAGGGAACTTCCAGATTTTCTGTTATCCAACTTTTCATATTTTAACATAAAACTGCAATGACAACTGTCATCCAGCCAGTACTAACTATTGATGAGATGTCCCCTCAGGCTGGAATACAAGATGTTGAAACAGAGACGCATTTGTGACCGCATTCGCTATGGAAGATTTCATTTCTTCCTTGACAGAACATTCATAATGAAACAGGATTATTCTGATGGAATCTCATGATGGACGGGTTCAACCACAGGATCATCTGATCAGCAGAGGTAGGGCCATCTTGTTTTGTTGCTGGAACTGCACCTTCTCCATGAGGGTGTGTGCTGGGGAAGAAAGGAAAAAGGAGGGAGCAAGGGTGGATGGAAGGAAGTGGAAAAATAAATAAGAAAGAAAGAAAGAAAAAAGGAAGGATGGAAGGAAGGAGGAAGGAAGGAGGAAGAAGGAAGGAAGGGGGAAAATTAAAGAAAGAAAGGAAGGAAGAAGGAAGAAAGAAGGAAGGGGAAAAATTAAATAAGAAAGAGAAGGAAGGAAGGAAGGGTGGAAGGAGGGAGGGAGGAGAAAGAGAAGGGTGGAAGGAATTACCATTAGATAATTTCAAATGATGTGATAGGCATGAGTTTGTACAGAAGGAAGGAAGGAAGGAAGGAAGGAAGGAAGGAAGGAAGGAAGGAAGGAAGGGATTACCAACAGATGAATTCAAATGATGTGATAGCCAAGGGGGGGAGGGGGAATCAGTGCCTTGTTCTACAAAGGGAATAATTTAAGGAAACAGAAGATGTTTGACAGGAAATTGTAAAAGAAGAAAACCCCTGATAGAAATGTGATTCAAGCAGGTTCTGTGTTGATATTACAAAATAGCAAACAACCTGGGGGAAGGAAATGGAGAGCTGATAAATCTAATTGTCATTGTTTAATTAGATTTTAACTTTATAGGCAGGTTTGGCACTGAACCTGCCCTGAAAAACTATCCGCAGCAGCTAGAGTGGTATCTGTTTTCCTTACAGCCTGATTCCCACGTTAGGTTTTCCTCATCGGCATACACAAAGCCTGGGAAAGCCTATTTCTCATCCAGTTGTTTAAAGCACGATGGCATTCAGATTTATTTGCCTTGTTAATTAACAATGACAATACTTGGGCTTACTTCTATCAGCACGGTCAAAAAACACAGCTTTACACACACATGTTCACATCTGCTGACTTGTAAGCCGATTCCTGGGAAGGCTTGCAGAGAGTCTATCTACCACTCCGTCTTGAGAAAGACGTGGCTGTAAAACAATTATTATGATAAGTGCTTCTTAAATTTCAGTTTTGCGTGTTTACCTGGTGAGAGCTCAGTACTTTTGGGGACAGCGAAGAAATAATGGTGTGGTTGTTTTTTTTTTTTTTTTCCCCAAGCATCTTTTTTGC
This sequence comes from Pituophis catenifer annectens, assembly GCF_029215685.1. NCBI lineage: Eukaryota > Metazoa > Chordata > Lepidosauria > Squamata > Colubridae > Pituophis > Pituophis catenifer. Next base: position 16,728,513 of record NW_027256883.1, on the reverse strand, counting down.
ACTAAAGGGACTCATCATACATCATTCTAAGCTCCAGTTTTCTTATTAACCGTCATTTTATTAATGATATGAATGATTCACAACTGGCTGGATTCTCACATTGCAATAAGCCATAAATTATAAACATTTGGGCAGGAGAAGGGAAGAGGTCAGTGATTCAGAATGACCTACTTGGATCTTGTGGGGAGTTTTAAGAGTATGCTTCATTTTTCTTTTTTTCTTTTAAAATTGGTTAAGCATATTTCAGGTATTATGTGTTTCCTGACTCATTTCTTGCCTTGCCTTCCCTCCACCCTTAAAATGCAAACGTTTTATATTAAAGGGCTTCAATGTACTATAATGATAATGTGTATTTTAATAACTTTTATTTTTGATACAGGCAGTCTTCAACTTACGGCCACAATTGGGACAGAATTTTTAATGATAAACAAGGTGCTTGTTAAGTGAATCCTGCTTGATTTTTATGGCCTTTTTTTTTTTTTGCTTAGGATTGTTAAACGAATCACTGCAGCTGTTAAGTGAATCTGGCTTTCCCCACTGACTCTGCTTATCGGAAACTGAGTGGGAAGGTTGAAAATGTTGATCATGTGACTTTGGGATGCTTTAACCACCATAAGTACATGCCGGTTGCCAAGCTCCCGAATTTCAGAAGTGGTTTGCCCTGATTTTCTTCTTCCTATGGCTGAAAGAGAAGGACTGGCCCAACGTCACCCAGTTGGCTTCGTGCCTAAGGCAGGACTAGATCTCACAGTCTCCCACTTTCTAGCTTGATGCCTTAACCTCTACACCAAACTGGCTCTCTAGTTTGCTTTTTAAATGTGTGTATTTTTCAGACACCATTCATAATGTTATCCTTTGGCTAATGAATTTGCTTTGCCTATGGAGCCCATCCCATCAGTAAAAGTGGCTGGGTATATATGGAATATGTATCTAAAATCAGGCCCAACGTGTGTTTTTTTCAGGAGGCAACTGAACTTTCTTGTTTTTTCTTTGTAGACATTTCTCTTCTCATCCAAGAAGCTTCTTCAGCTCTGACTGGATGGTGAGGAATGGAAGGATTTATACTCATTGCAGACAGCTGGTCATTTGCATTCTTTTTAGAGAGTCGTTGAGGCCGCTTGGAAGTGTGTCTGTGTGCGCAGGGACACCTGACTAGTGCAAATGGGTGTGGAGCCTTCTTGGCTGCGAGATGTTTTCTTCCCTTTAGAAATAAAATAACAGAGTTGGAAGGGACCTTGGAGGTCTTCTAGTCCAACCCCCTGCCCAGGCAGGAAACCCTACAGGCACAGGCTGTTGGATGGATGAGTCTGTGCTGTCTGCATCTCAAACTGAAGGGCAAATGGTTCCCATAGTGTGCAATTTTTCTGGAAATCCGTTCGTACTCCTGCACCATTCGAAGGGTGTCCATCTCAAACTGCATAGATAAATGTCTGTGGAGATTCTCAGTCATCCAGGTCATGGCTGTCCCAAAGGTGCTTTTTCAGGAGGCAACTGGACTTTCTGGTTTTTTCTTTGAAGACGTTTTGCTTCTCATCCAAGAAGCTTCCATTGATGAGAAGAGAAACATCTTCAAAGAAAAACAAGAAAATCCAGTTGCCTCCTGAAAAAGCACCTTAATTTTAATTTAATTTAATTTAATTAATTCAATTTATATGCCGCCCGTCTCCAAAGACTCAGGGCGGCTCACAATACATTTTAAAAAATAATTATAAAAAACAGTTAAAAATTAAAACATTAAAAACATTAATGTTTTTAATGCCCCTTTGGGACAACCATCATCTGGATGACCGAGAATCTCTACAGACATATCTAGAATCAGATTTCTAACATGGAGTCCACCAGTTTCTTTCTTCAACATTTTTATCTGTAGAGTTACAGACCTGGGCTTCAAAGCTCAGTTGGCACGAAGAAGTGATTATGCATTTGCTTCCATCTAGTCATAAAATCAATGTCTGCAGTCCCATTATCTGGTTTCAAACCCAACACAACCCTATTATTATGCTCTCTCATGTTCAAGCTAGACGTTTCATGCTCTCATTTTTCCCATCAGATTTCTAAGTTAAAAAAGAAGGGCCAAACTCTGAACTACAATGTGTTAAGAAGTGAGGAGAATCCATTTTCTGTGAGAGAAAATGCTACTGTATGTCCACCATGAAAAATGCTTTTGTTTCTTTTCCCTCGCCATTAGCCAAATGGTGTTTTGATAATGGGGTGGGAGAGAGGAAGAATTTAAAACTGGAGCCAAACAGTTGTTTGTGTTGTTTTATGAATTCAACAACAGGAAAGGTTAACTTAGGTAAATCAGCTGAGCGCTGAGGCATCCCAGAAAACTTAATGTGATTTAAGAGTCCCACCTGATTTGCGAAGTGTGCGTGAGTATGTGGGATGGTGTCTGTTGTTTTTTGTGCTACTATTAGAGCTGGGCTAGGAAAAAGAACTAAATGGTTGCCTTGTGAATTGGAAAGATCAAGAATGACAATTTAGGGCCCCTTAGTTGCAAGATCAGCCCAGGAGGGAAGACAAGAAACATGATGGATGTGGAAGTGCGGTTGCCCCAGCTGGATTGTGAAGATTTTTTTTTTTTTAAATCTACTATGGGGGTTATTGCAAGTTAAATGTCAGGATACATCCACAGTAATAACATCATAATTTGGGAGTAACCCCTTGGAGATGAATGGGATACCTCCCAGCTTACTAGACTGCAAAACAGTCCAGAGTCTGACACTGCATGAGGGGGGAAAAAACTGGACTGAATCTCCAAATTGTGCTGTTCGTCAACATTTGGAGACTGTAGACTAGTTGCCTCAATCCAAGAACCTGACACTGATGCGTGTTTCTGAAATGATTGCAAACTAGGCTGATCTCTAGCTGCAGGTCTCAACATATGTTATAATTATGCAAATCTGTGTTTTTCCAGTCACGGGACAACTATAGGTCCAGGTATCTGAGGCGCCACCTCACCCCAATGGGATTAGCGGGTCCCACAGGTTCAAGCTGAACGAGTTGCTGACTCCATTTATTAAGGAATTTCAGCTGGTGGGGTTCAGAAGAGCTTTTTCTGTTGTGGCCCCCTGCCCTGTGGAACATTCTACCACCAGAGGTGAGATCTGATCCCACCCTTTGGGCCTTCCGGAAGGACCTTAGAACAAGGTTTTGACTGTTGGCTTGGGGGCCTGATGGGGCCTCTCTTTGCTGGAGGAGGTTGACAGGGCAAGAAGAAGACCACACAGACACAGACACAGACACAGACACAGACACAGACACAGACACAGACACACAGACACAGACACACACACACACACACACACACACACAGAGAGAGAGAGAGAGAGAGACATTATGCTACTGTCTCTTTGGTTCTAATTTTTATATAACTCTTTTTAATTTTAACTGTTTTTATATTTATCTTTTTTATCATTTGTAAGAGGTCCAGAGTGGCCTTATTGGTGAGATGGATGACATATAGAAATAGCAATAGCGTTTAGTCTTACTGTATATACCACTTCACAGTGCTTTTACAGCTCTCTCTAAGTGGTTTACAGCAGAGGTCTTCAAACTTGGCAGCTTTAAGACTTGTGGACTTCAACTCCCAGAATTCTCCAGCCAGCATAGCTATGCTGGCTGGAGAATTCTGAGAGTTGAAGTCCACAAATCTTAAAGCTGCCAAGTTTGAAGAACTCTGGTTTACAGAGTCAGCATATTGCCGCCAACAATCGGGGTCCTCATTTTACCAACCTCAGAAGGATGGAAGGCTGGGTCAACCAATATAAAATTAATAAATAAGTAAATAAATAAGTAAATAAATAAATATTTTAAATCATTGTCAGCTACTCGGGTGTCTCATTGAGTCTCATACAGTTTTTCCCCCCAAATGCCATCACTCTGCTAAACAACTAATTCCCACAACTCTGTCAAACTATTTATTAAGATTGTATTACAGTGGTGGGTTGCCCCAGGTTTGCACCGGTTCTATAGAACCGGTAGTAAAACCGGCAGGAGGCTCCGCCCACTGACCCCAACGACATGAAAATGCTTCTGCACATGCGCAGAAGAGTGTGTATGCGTGAGCGAAGCGAGCACATGTGCGCGGCCCCACTACGAACCTGTAGTAAAGGTAAGTAGAACCCACCCCTGCTGTATTACTATTATTCTTTTCATCCTTCCTATTACCTATCTCCTCCCACTTATGACTATAACCTTCCTGCTTGTATCTTTAGGATTTATATAGTTTTTTTTTAGTTTCCTAGTATGACTTGATTGTTTATTTAGAATCCTATGACTATCACTAAGTGTTGTATCTTATGATTCTTGATGAATGTATTTTTTTTAATGTACTGAGAGCATATGCATCGAAGAAAAATTCCTTGTGTGTCCAATCACACTTGGCCAATAAAAAATTCTATTCTATTCTATTCTATTCTATTCTATTCTATTCTATTCTATTCTATTCTATTCTATTCTATTCTATTTGAATAGAAGGCGGGATGTAAGAGCAGGGGTGGGCTGCTGGGGGTTTGCAGAGGTCCAGGAGAACCCATAGCTAACATTATGGACGGTTCAGAGAACCCCCAAATCCCACTCCTGGCTGGCCCCACTCACCCCACCCCGCCCCTCCCAGGAGTCCCCATGCGGCCCATTTTGGATGCAGGTAAGTGCAGGATGTGTGCAGAGGCTCGGGGAGGGTGAAAAACGCACCTACTAGAAGTTCGGGAAGGCCAGAAACAGGCCTTCCTGAGGGCCTGGGGAGACTGTTTTCACCCTCCCGGAGGCTCGAGGAAAGCCTCCAGAGCCCAGGGAGGGCAAAAAGTCCCCCCCGGCTGTGGTGCAGGAGGCCGACTAGGCCACACCCACCATGGCCACGCCCACCCAGCAACCGGGCAGAGAACCCCTTGCTAAAAATTTTGAAGCCCACCCCTGAATAAAAGTAAATTAAAAAATAGCCAGGACCATTTTCATTTAATGACTAATGCTCGTTTATGCGAGACAGCAATCTGGGCCATGATTTTGTGGTGTCTTTGGCACTTGGAGGCTTAAACTTGCTCCGTTTTCATTTTCTCCAAATAAATTGCTCCAGGGGAAGCTAGAGAGGCCCCACTTCTTCACTTCTGAAAGATTCTTTCCTTCCATTTTTTTTCCCTTTCTTTCTTTGTACAGCAGGGTCATGCCCTTTGCTATCTATTGAAGATGTTTAAAGTTGTCTTAATTAACCTGAAAGGCACTAATCTGAAACACACTTCAGTACCGGCTTTGCCTCCAAGATAAGCAGGGAAGAGTATTTGGCATTTTAAAAGCTGGAGGACAGTAATCCTTCATCCCCTAAGGAAAACTGCCTGGCCTTAATTGTCTCCTTTTAAGTTATCCTAGCTTTCTGGAAGCTGGTAGCTCTGTTGTAAATAAGTCCTAGGAGGATGAAAGGTTAGGAAGGGAAGGACAAAAAGACCGACTCACTCACTTCTGGTGGGGAACAGAATGTCACATAAGGTCAGCGAGACCCTCATGCTGATTTTTGTAACATTGCCACTAGTATCTTCCCCCCCTCCATTTAATTATATTCAATTACAGATTAACAGAGTTGGAAGGGACCTTGTAGGTCATCTAATCCAACCCCCCACCCAAGCAGGAGACCCTACACCATTGCTGACAGATGGCAGTCCAGTCTCTTCTTGAAAGCTTCCAGTGATGAAGCTCCCACAACTTCCAAAGGCAACTTCTGTTCCATTGGTTGATTGTTCTCACTGTCAGAAAATTTCTCCTTATTTCTAGGTTGAATCTCTCCTTGATCAGTTTCCATCCATTATTCCTTGTCTGGCCTTTGGGTACTTTGGAAAATAGCCTGACTCTCTGAGGCAGCCCCTCAAATATTAGAACACTGCTGTCATGCCTCCCCTGGTCCTTCTCTTCACTAGACTAGCCATGCCCAGTTCCTGCAACTGTTCATTGTATGTTTTAGCCTCCAGTCCTCTAATCTTCCTGGTTGCTCTTCTCTGCACTCTTTCTAGAGTCTTAACTTCTTTTTTATAGTGTGGTGACCAAAACTGGATGCAGTACTCCAGGTGTGGTCTTACTAAGGCTTTATAGAGTGGTATTAGTACAGGGGTGAAATGTACAATTTGTTACTACCGGTTCTGTGGGCGTGGCTTGGTGGGGGGGTAATGTGACTGGGTGGACGTGGCCAACTTTTTTTTTTATGTTAACTTTTCAAAGCATTTTTTCTGCAAATGCAAAAAAATGCTTTGAAAAGGCTTCACCGATCAGGAACACAACATATCTTCCCCAGAAGAGGTTGCAGAAAAAAATGCTTTAAAAATCTCTCTGACGATCCCAGCTGAGTTGCCTGATCCTCAGAGAGACTTTTAAAGCATTTTTTTCTGCAACCTCTTCTGGGGAAGATATGTTGTGTTCCTGATCGGTGGAGCCTTTTCAAAGCATTTTTTAACCACCTCTTCCCCAGAAGAGGTTGCAGAAAAAAATGCTTTGAAAAGCCTCTGAGATCCCAGCTGAGCCGCACAATCATCAGAGGCTTTTAAAAAAACTTTTAAAAGCATTTTTTTGGTGGAAGAAGTTGTAGAAAAATGTTTTTAAAAGTAAAAAAAAAAAGCCTCTGATGATCGTGCGCCTCAGCTGGGCATGGGGGGGGGCAGGGATTTTTGCTACCGGTTCCCCAAACCACCCGCCGCCATCGCTACCGGATCAGGTGATCTGGTCCGAACTGGGAGCATTTCACCCTGTATTAGTACCTCACCTGATATTGATTGTATACCTCTGTTAATGCAGTTTAGGATTGCATTGGCTTTTTTGACTGCTGCTGCACACTGCTGGCTCATATTTAGCTGGTTGTCCACTAAGACTCCAAGATGCCTCTTAAGAGTTACTGTTTTTAAGCCTGGTTTCCCCCAGTCTATAAGTGTACTTTTGGTTTTTCTTACCTAAGTGTAAGACTTTACTTTTCTCTACATTGAATTTCATTTTATTAGATAGGGCCCAGTGTTCAAGTCTGTCAAGAACTGTCAATTCTTGAACACTGTCTGGACAACTCCCTGAAGTTTTACTGGCAAGGTTTTTCAAAAGTGGTTTGTCATTGCCTTTTTCCAAAAGCTGAGAGAATGTGACTGGCCCAAAGTCACGAAGCTGGCCTTGTGTTCAAGGCAAGACTAGAATTTGTCTATCCTGATTTTTCTAGCTTGATGCCTTAACCACTACACCAAACTGGGTCTCCATTTACAGTATATCACATTCAGAGAGCTAGTATGGTGTAGTGGTTATAGTGCTGACCTAGACATCAGGAGGCTGTGAGTTCTAGTCCTGCCTTAAGCGTGAAAGCTGGGTAGATGACTTTTGATCAGTCATTCTCTCTCAGCCAATCCACTACACCTGGTTGTTATTGTGGGGAAAACAGGAGGAGGAAGGAGTATTATGTAGGTTTTGGCCTTGGGCTTATTTATAAAGACAAGATAAATATCTAATGAATAAATAAATTTAACATGGGAATATTTCCATGGGTAGAATATGAAAATCAATAAATAATACATTACGGCTACCACCATGAATTCTACTATTATTATTTAATCATTGACATTAAATATGGAAATGAAATAATGTAAGCTAGAAAATAAAATAAGGCAAATAAAATAAGAGGGGCGCTGAACGTAGGCAGCACAGGACACTTTTGAATTTAGATAAAGCTCTTTGAATACTGAGGCTTTAAACATTAAGGCAGTGTTTCTCAACCTTGGAAGCATGAAGATGGGTGGACTTCAACTCCCAGAATCCCCCAGCCAGCGCTGCTGGCTGGGGGATTCTGGGAGTTGAAGTCCACCCATCTTCAAGCTTCCAAGGTTGAGAAACACTGCACTAAGGAGTCAGTGTAAATTTAACTAAAAGCAGATAAATGGGATGGTTAACATAGAACCTTTATTAGTGGAGCAAGTAAGTTTAATCAAGTCTTATTGTTCTTTGTGAGGTCCTGTTGAATCTTACTGTCTGTTATGCAAAACTTGGTGTCCTTAGAAGAGAGTGCATTACTTTGATCAACTTGGATACTGAGCTAATGAAAACGTGATCAATTCGTGTCATAGTTCTTAGTTGGATTGATAGTAAAAAAAAAAAAAAAAAACCCCATAGACTGTGTTTCAATGGCTCCTGATTTATACCGTAGTAACAAAGATTATATGGGAGTTTTTGGAATCTCCCTTCTAACACTGCAATTAATTAATTAATTAATTAATTAATTAATTAATTAATTCAAATTGATATGGCTGCCCATCTCCCTCTCAGTGAGTCCTGGTGGCTTACAAGGATAAAAGCCCAATACAAAAACAATAAAAAACAATAACCCCTCACCTCCTGATAAAGGTAAAAGTTCCCCTCGCACATATGTGTTAGTCGTTCCCGACTCTAGAGGGCGGTGCTCATCTCCGCTTCAAAGCCGAAGAGCCAGTGCTGTCCAAAGACGTCTCAGTGGTCATGTGGCCGGCATGACTTAATGCCAAAGGCGCACGGAACGCCATTACCTTCCCACCAAAGGTGGTCCCCATTTTTGTACTTGCATTTTTACGTGCTTTCGAACTGCTAGATTGGCAGAAGCTGGGACAAGTAATGGGAGCTCACGCCATTATGCGGCACTAGGGATTTGAACCGCTGAACTGCCGACTTTTTATCGACAAGCTCAGCATCTTAGCCACTGAGCCACCGTGTCCGTTCACCTCCTGATAACAGCCATCAAATGAGCCATTTGATGGGCTCCATTCCACTCTGGGGTCCCCAAGTCCATTGTCAAAATCAAATCTTCAGGGCCTTGTCAATGTCAAAGTAGAATGTCAAAGCCAATCTTATGTCCACAGGGAAGATGTTCCAAAGGGAGGGGACCACCATAGAGAAGAGGCCAGGGGTGAAATCTAAAATTTGTTACTACCGGTTCTGTGGGTGTGGCTTGGTGTGGGGGGGTAATGTGACTGGGTGGGCGTGACCAATTTTTTTTTTTTTTACTTTTAAAACCATTTTTTACATGTAAAAAAATGCTTTCAAAAGGCTCTGACGATCCCAGCTGAGTTGCCTGATCGGCAGGCAACTCACCTGGGATCGTCAGAGCCATTTAAAAGAAAAAACTTTTTTTCTTTTAAATGGCTCTGGCGATCCAAGCTGAGTTGCCTGATTAGCAGGCAACTCAGCTGGGATCGTCAGAGCTTGGATCGTCAATGCCATTTAAAAGAAAAAAAAGACTCTGATGATCGCGTGGCTCAGCTGGGCATGGGGGCGGGGGCAGGGATTTTTGCTACCGGTTATCCGAACTGCCCACCGCCATCGCTATCTACTCGCCCGAGCCAGTCCGAACTGGGAGCATTTCACCCCTGGAAGAGGCCCATCTTCTTGGTCCCACTAGATGATCCTCCATTGGAGACGGGACCTGTAACATCTCCTGTCTGCCTATTCTGTGGATTAGGTAAATATGACTGGGAAAAGATGGCTCTTCAATAACATTGAAGGGCATTACAGCATACAAATGCCAGAATCACTTGGAATTTTAATTTGGTGCTCAGAATAAGATGTCCAGGAAACCTATGGCTCATAACTTGATTACCTAAAAAGTCATTAGTAGGAATTAGGCTGTGGTTAGTTGATGCTGGAAATATTCATTGTTTCAAAGTCTTCCTGGCCAAGTCATACCCCATTGTCATTGATGCGTGAGGAGAGAAGCCACAATGGTGTGGCTCTACTTCCAACTCTTTTTTTGTGTTGCCAGATAAAGGAGTTGGCTAATATATACGGGGCTAAACCTATCGGAAAAAATAACAAGACCTAGCCAAGGTATGAAGATGTAAATCCATCTGATGGATTCAATCTTAGTTCTGCTCCCATATAAAGAACAGCACTAGGTGCACACTGAAACATTTGAAGAAAATTTGAGGAAGATTTCTTAGGAGCTTGGACTAGACTGGGGCAACTTCTGAGAAACTGGAATAACTACCAAGTTGTGTTCATAAAAGAGCTATACATGAGACTTTGCTCAAAATAGTTTTACTGCTGGCCCTCTGATTTAGCTGAAGCCAGTTTATGGACTTATCTTCTGTGACGTGGAAAATTATTCCAAGGTGTTTAGTGTAGTTTTTATAGGAGATGACCAGGCTGAGCCTGAGAGAGGGTTCAAATGTGCCATCAGTCATGAGTCCTTGTGTGATCACAAGAGATCTAATTCCAACCCATTGTGAACTGCTTCTTAGGTAAAATTAAGGTTCCCCTCCCCGACATATGTGCTAGTCGTTCCCGACTCTAGGGGGCGGTGCTCATCTCCATATCTAAGCCGAGGAGCCAGCGCTGTCCGAAGACGTCTCCATGGTCATGTGGCTGGCATGACTAAATGCCAAAATTTAGGTGTGTCTTATGCACCTAATGTAGCCCCGCCCACCCACTGGCCCCCACCCTTTGGACTCTGCCTCCCAGCAGTTACCTCCTTGCAGCAAGCAGCAGAAGAAACAGCTCTTTTCAGCTTCAGCACAGCCTAATTAGCACAAGTTGATTGGATTGGCCTCCTGACTCAAGGTTGACTCAGCCTTCCTTCCTTCTGAGGTGGGTAAAATGAGGACCCAGATTGTTGGGGGCAAGATGCTGACTCTGTAAACGGCTTAGGGAGGGCTGTAAAGCATTGTGAAGTAGTATATAAGTCTAAGTGCTATTGCTATTGAGATACACACACACACACACACACACACAGTATGCAATGGTAAATGCAAAGTTTTCGCAAAAGCATCTTAAATCATCATGGGATGCTGCAAACGGCATAAATGTGGGCCAATTGCCCACAATATAGTCATGTGGCCATGGGGGGCACTGTTGGGTCATAAGGATCTTTGGGAGGGGGGTGTCTCTGTTGTAACATCAAGTGACTTCAAGCAACTGTTCCTAAGTCAAGGACTATCTGTAGCTTATTAAAAAAAGAAGATACATGTAAAACATATACAGTAGTCATGCACAGTGTAGTTTGCTAACATGTTTGACAGTAATTTGTTCTTTTGGCCACAGGAATATTAAAGGATTTCATCCAGGATTCTTTGAAAACCAGAGGATTTTTTTTTTCCATTTCAAAGAAGAAACATCTGCTCTAGAGAATCCTAAACAAGACATTTTTATTGGGGAGGTAGACTAAGAGGGAGTCAACAGCCCTGGACATTACATCCTATGCAGAACAGCAAGTTATTTCTGAATTTTTCAAATATAAAATCCAAGTATTCATTTCTCAATTGTCTAATCTGCTGTGCAAAACAGATGATAAAGTAGATAGTATTGGCCATGACTTGAACATTCAACAAGAACAGAGAAACCAAGTTATAGATTTCAAGCTGTTTCCTAAGTTATGAAGGACTGAAAAAATATACACAAACTCCATAAGATACTTCTCAGCTCAAGACGAAAGGAAACAGATAAATGAAGCAGACAATATTCCAGTCCAATTTTTTTTTTTCATCCAAAGAAGGAAAGAGCTGTAAGTATCAGATTTTGGAACTGCTTCAAAAGGACTCTAATAATTGGTTAGGTCTAATTTAAGCCACTGATCTTCAACTGGTTAGATTGGAGCGCAAAAATGGATTGCATCCTATTCAATAGGGCAATTTACCTAGGATGGAAGCTATGGCAAATCTAGACAGCATACTAAAAAGCAGAGACATCACCCTGCCAACAAAAGTGCGTATAGTCTAGGCTATGGTTTTCCCAGTTGCAATGTATGGCTGCGAAACTTGGACCATAAGAAAGGTTGAGCGCCAAAGAATTGAGGCCTTTGAACTATGGTGCTGGAGAAGACTCCTACGAATCCCTTGGACTGCAAGGCAATCAAACCGGTCAGTCCTAGAGGAGATCAACTCTGACTGCTCTTTAGAAGGCCAGATCCTGAAGATGAAACTCAAATATTTTGGCCACCTAATGAGAAGAAAGGACTCACTGGAGAAGAACCTAATGCTGGGAACGATTGAGGGCAAAAGAAGAAGGGGACGACAGAGAACGAGGTGGCTGGATGGAGCCACTGAAGCAGTTGGCATGAGCTTAAATTGACTCCAGAGGATGGTAGAGGACAGGAAGGCCTGGAAGAACATTGCCCATGGGGTTGTGATGGGTCGGACATGACTTCGCAACTAACAACAAAACCTAGGATGGGAAGAGCAAGAGCAAGAGGAAGAAGAAGAAGAAGAAGAAGAAGAAGAAGAAGAAGAAGAAGAAGAAGAAGAAGAAGAAGAAGAAGAAGAAGAAGAAGAAGAAGAAGAAGAAGAAGAAGAAGAAGAATTTAATTTATTAAAGCAACTTCATCTCCTTCAACTGAAAATGGTTCTATTGATTTGCAGATCCATATATGCATCATAACATTTATCAATCTAAAATGATATAATAGTAAACGTAACATAAAATCCACATTGCTCAGACAGAGGTTTCAATGATCCTTGCCAAATGCCTTATCTTCAAGGCTCTGAGAAATACACATTTATGGGTAAGATCATCTCCTTGACTCTTACCCCCAAGCAAACTGGCAATCAGTGCAGTTCAGGGTGGAAAGACATATCTATCACTGCCTGCTTTGCTGAATTTTGGACCAGTTGGAGCCTCTTGGTGGTCTTTAAGGGCAGTCCAGTGTTACAATATGTTGCAATAGTCAATCTGCAAAGTGACCAGGCGTGAGTGACTTTTGAAGGGCCCCCCAATCTAGAGAAGATCAGGGGTGAAATGCTACTGGTTCGCATTGGTTCGGGCGAACCTGTAGCGGCGGTGGGTGATTTGGAGAACCGGTAGCGGCGGCAGTGCAAGGCTCCGCCCACCTGCCCAGATGTTGTTACTTCCTGGTTTTAACCAGGAAGTAACCTGTTTTTTACCCTCTGCGCATGTGCAGAAGGGTTTGCGCATGCACAGAAGTTCCAAGCACCTACGTGATGTGGCGTGCGCACTTCTGAATCGGTAGGGAAGGTAAGTAGATTTCACCCCTGCAGAAGACACAACTGGTACACAAGATGAAATTGTGCAAAGGTTACCTTGAGCCCAGCTGTCACCTGCTCATCGAGCAAGAGCTTTAAACCCAGGAAATCCCCAGATTGCATACGATTCTTGAGTGGGAAAGCACTGATCCCCATTGAGTCCAGTTTCCACATGCTTTTCTAAGCAGAAACCATGAGTTTTCAAATTGTGGACCTATCCTTTGGGGAAAACACAATCCCATATAGAAACAAATATGGTAGAATTCCAGAATTGGTTGGCTTCTGGGTGAACAATCCTCCCATCTTTCTTGGGTTGAGTATATTGCTTTCCATGAAAACCTAGACAGCCTCCAGGTCCTCAATCAGAACTTCCCCAGATCTTTCATTTGGCTCAGGTGGAAATATATAACTGGATATCTTCTGCATATTGATGTTACCTCCCCCGAAACTGACAGATGATTTCAACCAGAGACTTCATGGAGTTGTTAAACAAAATTAAGGAATGATTTACCCTGTAGGCTGAAATGAAATGTAGAGTTGAGTTTTAGTAAGCCAGACAATGATCGTTCTAGGTTCAAGAGAGTTCAGGAGGCACAATGGTGACTCTTAAAAACTTTGCCAATCCTCAATATGCACATAGATCCAGGATTATTTGTGACACAATGGAATCACACAGCAGATGTGCAAAGGTTCCTCAGCAGACAAATTAACATTGAAGAGGTTTCCCGAAGCACTTTGGAAAGGAAGTACTTGGGAAAAAAAATACTCCACCATAACCGAAGAATCAAATTCGGAAAAACGACTTGCACGGTTTCCACCCTGAGAGAAAACCTGAACATCTTTCTCACTCATGCTTTTAGCCAAAATTATTCTTCTACAAATTTCCAGATGTTGGCTTGCTCCGTTTCTATGCAGCTGTGCTAGTTTACATATAAGTCAATATCGTTTTGCATTTCCTGAAAGGAAAAGGCAACTGCAAGGAAAAAGGGAAGAGATGACGTTATACTACATTAGCAAGCAAGCTCAAGCAGTTAAATGTCATTAATAAAATGAGATTTGTTCTGGAGATTTTTTTTTTTACTAGAATAATGATGGCCTTTTTTTTTCTGAAGTGAGAATGAGATAAGCCAGCAAAAATTGCAGGTCAGGACTCAGTAAATACTGTTTCGATCAAAGGCTTTTGGAAATCCAAATAGGGTCTCCTAGTTTTCTTCTAGACACATTCCTAGACATAATCGTACAGAAAATAGGAGGAGGAAGGAGTATTAGGTATGCTTGCTGCCTTGAGTTACTTAGAAAAGTCATAAAGAGGGCATAAAAGAATCAAATCTAATGGATGCTATGAGGTTCACACGGAATTATTGCCTTCAAAAGGCCTTGACTGTTCCCCAGATGGATGATTGACACAAATCACTTATTTATGATGTTGTGGGAAAATTGTATTTTAAAAAATTTTATTTATTAAATTTACCTGCTGCCCATCTCACTATCCAAAGTGACACTATCCAAAGAGCCGTGGTGGCACAGAGGTTAGAGTGCAGTACTGCAGGCTACTTCAGCTGACTGCTAACTGCAGTTCGGCAGATCGAATCTCACCAGGCTCAAGGTTGACTTAGCCTTCCATCTTTCCAAGGTCAAGTAAAATGAGGATCCAGATTGTTGGGGGGCAAGATGCTGACTCTGTAAACCACTTAGAGAGGGCTGTTAAGCACTGTGAAGTGATATATAAGTCTAAATGCTATTGCTATTAGTAGTAGCATGGTAGCAAAACCCAAGTGTTTTTCCCCAAAGGCAAATGGACTTTATTTATTTATTTTTTCCTTTGAAAATCTTTTGCTTCTCATTCAAGAAGCTTCTTCAGTTCACTTCTTAGTGGGGGGAAAACCATGATCTGGATGATTGAGAATCTCTATAGTCATGGTGACCAACCAGCCTCAAAGGCTGTGAATCTCACTAAAGATTAACCAATAAATAATAATAATACTAATACTAATACTAATAATACTAATAATAATAATAATAATAATAATAATGAGGAGGAGGAGGAGGAGGAGGAGGAGGAGGAGGAGGAGGAGGAGGAGGAGGAGGAGGAGGAGGAGGAGGAGGAGGAATCGAATAGCACCTTTTCAGACTAAAAAAAAATGGTTTTATGTATATATGATTTTTTGTGAGTTGCAGCTCGTGAAAGGTGATGCCTTTTAATAAAATTTGCCGCTCAGAAAATGTGTCACCAGCTTCCCTCCTTATTGGTGAGGCAGTTTAGTTCAAGGAGTCCTCCTAACTAATCTGTGGTGTTTGAGAAAGGGCCCTGCAATGGGTTGTATCCTCTCTTTTGTTTTCAAAGAATGCCCGTAGAGCCCATTAGGCACTTACAAGCCCTGAGGCTCCCAATATAGTGCTCCTTTCCAAGTAAAAATAACGAATAAACAAAAGTATGGACATTCTCACAAATAAAGGCTGCCCCTTATCTTTGCACCATTTCTCTTGTCTATCTCTCTCTCTCTCTTTTTAACAATGAAATAAAATTATTATTTTAATTTAATAATAATAATAACTTCATTGTCATTGTACGTGTATACACAGTATACCCATACAACGAAATTCACTTAACACCCAAAGACCAGGTCCAACACACATAACAATCCCCAAACACACCTCCACCCACCACAATTCCCCACCCCTAAACTACCTAAATATCCACACAACAGACCAAGTAATGCTATCCAATAGCTCATTGATGGTGGCCCTTTAGTTCATTGTTGAGTGCAATTATAGCTCTGGGATAAAAACTGAATCAAGTAGAGATAGGGAGCTTGATGGATATGGTGAAAATGTCTACAGACATATCTGTGTTAATGGGCACTATGACGGAAGCCCAGGGTTTAGAACTGGCTGATCTCTTTCCTCCAACAACTAACGTCATTCAGCCATTGCTCTACTCACTGGTAGCTTGCTACCTGCTCAATTACTTACTACATTGAAGGAATACCAGTTTAAGTGTGCCCAAGGTACAAGGTAATACAGGAGTACCTGTGATGCTTCCTGGGACATGGGACCTACATGGATGTAAATGACCTCAATGTAGAACATTTAACATAGAATACAGGTAGTCCTTGACTTACAACAGTTCATTTATGACCATTTTTCCACACAATCATTGCAGCATCCTCATGATCACATGATCAAAATTCAGGCTCTTGGCAATTGACTACTATTTATGATGTTTGCAGTGTCTTAAGATCATGTGATCAACTTTTGTGACCTTCTGACAAGCAAAATCAATAGGGAAGCCAGGTTCACTTAACTAACTTAACACCTGCATTGATTCACTTAACAACTGTGGCCCAAAAGGTCATAAAATGGAGCAAAACTTAACAAATATCTCACTTAACAACAGAAATGTTGGGCTCAATTGTGGTTGTAAGTCAAGGACTATCTGTATTAGGGCTGGAAGGGACATTGGAGGTCTTCATCCATCAATGGACAGCCTTGTCTTTAGTTATATTGATGTTAAACAGAGGTTTATACTATTTGAAGTCAAAGTAAACAAGGGTGATTTGATCCATTCTGGATGACCCTTGCTGTACAAAATTGTGAGCTTCAATCACATGGGTGTAGCTCCTTTCTTGACTTTTTTTGATCCATCCTGTAGATCCCTTTGCCCCTATCCAATAGTCTTAAACCAATAAGAACCAGATTGTGTAGTCCTTTCTAGTCCTTGCAATCCATGATAAGGGAACCCACCTTAGCTGAGGTCCCACACAGTGGTACAACTGCACAGCATCCTTTAGCAGAAAGGAAGTGACCTGTCCCCTCTCACTGAACATCTGGTGTTCTTCAAAGCAATTAGGTTTAAGAGTTTGGGCAGGAATAGACCAATGCAAACATTTTGACATTAGCAAAGATCCCACTGAGGTAACATGAAATAGCCAGGGTTGTTTTGACTAGATTTCTCTAATGAGCAGAGGGAACAAGACACAGTTTTAAATAAGGATGTTTGGGGAAAGTCTGCTTTCCTTATTCAGTTATAAAGCATGTGTGAGGGAGCCACAATGGTACAGATGTAAGGAGGAGGAGAGCTTTAACATAATGTAAACAATTGGGTAAGGAGGCACTCTGGGAAATCTATCAAAATAAGCCAAAAGGAAGCTAAAAGGATATTGAATTTAGAGAAACAAGGAGAAAAAGTCGGCACAGAATTTTAGGGGGTGACTCTAGCAGCTGCAATGTATTCATTATACATACATATATAATCTCTACAATACTCTACAGGGAGCAAAGAGCAAATTACCCTCTGAAAGAAATCAAAACAGAACAATGGCATCAGGAAATCCAGTCACATAAAGAAGAAAGGAAATGAACTGTCTGTAGGCTTCCTTTCTGTTCTGACAGTGTGAAAAAGATGTATTTTAAGCAGCAATTAGTATAAACAGGGATAATTCATAGCAATGGCAGAAGAAACAACATTGGAGAGGATACGTGGAGCAGGTTTTAAAGAATAACAGACTAACTTTCTTGCACTTCTTAAGCATGGGAGGTCAGAAAAGTTAAGATGGTGGCCGTTCCCATGCAAACAAAGACTATTTTTTTTCTATGTGTGACATACACAACAATGGGCTCTTAATATTTTGATCCTCCTTGAAGAGCTCCCAGCACTACATTTACCCAAATAGAAATCCCCATCAGTTCACATTAACATACAAATTCTAGATAATTCAGGAGTAACACAGATCAAATGCATTGATAGAGATAGATAGATAGATAGATAGATAGATAGATAGATAGATGGATGGATGGATGGATGGATGGATGGATGGATGGATGGATGGACGGACAGACAGACAGATAGATGATAGATTAGAAATATAGATAGATAGATGATTGAGATGATAGATAGATGATAGATAGATAGATAGATAGATAGATAGATAGATAGATAGATGATGGATGGATGGATATGTAGGTAGGTAGGTAGCTAGATTAGAAATATAGATGATAGATCAGTGGTGAAATGTAAAATTTTTTACTACCAATTCTGTGGGTGTGGCTTGGTGGGGGGAATGTGACTGGGTGGGTGTGGCCAACTTTTTTTTTTTTTTTTTTTACTTTTAAAACCATTTTTTCTACAACCTCTTCGGCTGAAGCGGTTGTAAAAAAAAATGCGTTTAAAAGCCTCTGACAATCCCTGCTGAGCCGTGCGATCATCAGAGGCTGTTTTTTTACTTTTAAAAGCATTTTTTCGGCCGAAGAGATTGTAGAAAAAATGCTTTTAAATTTTTTTTAAAAAAAGTCTCTGATGATTGCACGGCTCAGCTGGGCATGGGGGGAGGGCAGGGATTTTTGCTACCGGTTCTCCGAACTACCTGCCTCCATCGCTACCGGATCAGGTAATCCGGTCCAAACCGGGAGCATTTCACCCCTGTGATAGATGATAGATAGATAGATAGATAGATAGATAGATGATAGATAGATGATAGATAGATGATAGATAGATAGATAAGGTACATAGATGATAGACAGACATATAGATATTTTACAAATATATCATTCCAATCATGCTTTTATGCATAACATGTTGATTTATGTGTTATATAATTAGTTTTAATGTAGGTTTCTCCTTCCTAAATTCCATAAGAGGTTACTTGTCAAATATGTTACAATACTGGCAGTTAATATCAATTAGTATATGAGAGGAAAAGCAGTGAAAGTAGAATCAATTAACTAAGAGCATTTCCCGCTCATACACCGCTGCTAAAGATTGAAGCTTGTTCTCCTTAGCCAATGGGAAGACATCTTGAAAATTATGACTTTGTGCCTATTGAACTCTATGTGCCTGAGGGCCAATGGACCTGGCCAGCCAAATACTGAATTAAGTAACCACGTAACAGTTGGTGCTATTAATCAGCTGAGATTTTACGGGATGATAACATGGAATTATAATGAGCAACGACAGAGAGAGAAGAGTTAGATCACCAGAAGAGAAGTGTTAAGTCTCCAATTTTGGAAGAAAATTAGAAGTTGGATAACAGAAATAACGGAAGAAAAGATTGACCTAAAACCTGAATTTTTTTTATTAGGCATACTTAAAAAAAACAGTAGAAAAGAAATAAAATACATCACATTACATATAATTACGGCGGCTAGACTAACCCTAGCCCAATCCTGGAAATTAGAACAGTTGCCAACAGAACAACAAATAATCCAAAAGATATTTATATGTGCAGAAATGGATAGATTAACTTTAAAATTAAATGACAAGGAAGACTCACAGTATTTCCAAATATGGGACAGATGTTATGAATGGATTAATCGATGGAAAAAAAAACTAAAGTCAAATACAGTAAGAAATTAAAGACAATAAATATACACCGTCAGTAAGAAATTAAGGTTAAGGTATATATATATATTCACATGCTTAAATATTATAGATAGATAATCCTGTTTGTTAGTTTTAGTATATATGTAATTTAGAAATGTATTTTCTTTTTTAGAGTTAAGAACGTTTTGTACAATTTTTTTATCTTTTTATATTGAATAAAGTTTGTTTTTAAAATTAAAAAAGAAAAAGAGAAGTGTTAAGTCTCCAGAGGAACCATCAGGAGCTGGTTAACAGAAACCTGAAGAAACTCCATGCTCAAAAGAGGGAAACAGCAGATAGTCACAATCATTATCAGTATCAAGATAGTAGTGGGAAGCAGTGTGATTTAGGCATTGATGTCCGAGAATCAGGTAGGGAGGTCTTCAAGAGGATCTCAAACTCTTCAAGATGGCCACCAAGGCATTATTATCCACTCCTTATTCTTCCTCTGGGTGAGCCTCAGAATCCGGGATATAACTCTTGTTTCATTTTCTGAAAAAAAAAAAAAAAAAACCTCCAGAGGTCATAGGATCACACTTTTAAGAAATACTGTCCTAAATGACTTCCAAATCCTTCCTAAATGAAGACATGTAGCATTATTGGAAACTGCTTTGAAAACAATGATCAGTAAAATAAGAGTATTTATTTTATGCTGGTAGGGTAAAGAAGATACAGTGGCTTGATTTGTTATTGTAGTAGTGGTAAAAAGTGGAGAAGGAAAGTGTGTTGGATACGTTTGCTACCTGGAGTTATTTGTAAAAATAATCAAGGTGGAATACAAATAAATAAGTTTCCAGAGAGTTGAAAAATGCAGGGTTCTTGAGGAAGAAGAATGGATATATTGTAGTCTCACTGGAATATTTTTTTTATTCTGATATTATTTAACCAATGTAGCATGTTGCAGGAATGGTTGCAGGAACTGGGCATGGCTAGTCTAGTAAAGAGAAGAACCAGGGAAGACATGATAGCAGTGTTCCAATATTTGAGGGGCTGTCACAAAGAGGAAGGAGTCAAGCTATTTTCCAAAGCAGCCGAAGGCCAGACAAGGAATAATGGATGGAAACTGAACAAGGAGAGATTCAACTTGGAAATAAGGAGAAATTTTCTGACAGTGAGAACAATCAACCAATGGAACAGAAGTTGCCTTCGGAAGTTGTGAGAGCTTCATCACTGGAAGCTTTCAAGAAGAGACTGGACTGCCATCTGTCAAAAGTGATGTAGGGTTTGCTTGGGCAGGGGGTTGGATTCGATGACCTACAAGGTCCCTTCCAACTGTTAATCTGTAAGACTATTTGTTCATGTCACAGTCGTTGATACTATCTAGCTGACTATAGCTAATCTCAAAGAAGCGGGGTCAGACCTTATTAGGTCTTGGCTGAAAGACCATCAAAAAGCCCCAGGGAAGCTTGCATTGAGGAGCTGAAAAGAGCAATGGTGAACTACTTCCATATTGTTGGAACCTGAATTCATATACCATTTTGTTGTGTATTCAGATATCACACGTATGTTGAAAAGATGCTGGAGAACATCCAAGGCTTATTTGAACTGACATAATGATAATCATGTCACAACGTATGTCACAAAATGATGGGGCTGCGCCGATGACACCAGAGGATTTGAGTTCAGCTCAATGGAGACTTTTAGCTTCTTTCTCTGTTTGCATGGGATATAGTTTTTAGTATTTAGCACTCAAGTAGTAGCAGCTTGTGAACATATTAGCTTAGAGGGCAGCCTAAGGTAAAGGTAAAGGTTCCCCTTGCACATATGTGCTAGTTGTTCCCGACTCTAGGGGGCGGTGCTCATCTCCGTTTCAAAGCTGAAGAGCCAGCGCTGTCCAAAGATATCTCCATGGTCATGTGGCTGGCATGACTAAACGTCAAAGGCGCATGGAACACTGTTACCTTCTCACCAAAGGTGGTCCCTATTTTTCTACTTGCATTTTTTACGTGCTTTCGAACCGCTAGGTTGGCAGAAGCGGGGACAAGTAATGGGAGCTCACCCATTACGCAGCACTAGGGATTCGAACAGCTGAACTGCTGACCTTTCAATCGACAAGCTCAGCATCTTAGCCACTGAGCCACTGCATCCCTCGGAGGGCATCCTAAGTGTGGCTAGAAAGCTTGTACAGCTACTGTACATTTTCCTCCTCTTCAGATACATGCTTAGGAACTCTTAAAAATAATTTATCCAGAATTTTCTGTAGGAGGAAGTGGTTTGGACTGTTCGTTGATCCTCTGTTTGGTATATTTTGCTGAGCTCCAGTATGGCCTGGAACAGAAATGTTCACTTGGCCACGACTGAAGCAGAATATTCTGGAACAAAGAACAATTCATCCATAATTCTGAGTTTAAGCTAGAAGATAAAATAACCAGTGTGGTTGAGAATGGCACTCTGCCTCCTTCCTCTGCCAGCTGGGGTGGGGATAGGGACACAATAATAGGCCACACAGTTTTTGTGTGATGTGTGTCTTTTTGCCCTCCACACCAAGCCTCCAGTGGATCCCACATGTGCTAGAAATCCAAGCCTCAATTCATGTATCATATGAATTTAGATTCAGATATTATTCAAATATTGCTTGGCTGTTGAAGAGATGCTGGGAAAAGCATCTTAGACTTATTTAAACTGACATGATCATGTCAGGACTTATTCCAAATGTGTTTGCAACTATTCGGACAAATATTGCATTAAGTAAAATGGTTTTGCTCTTCTGGGATCCAGAATTTTTAGACAAGCAAGGAGAACAAACTACGTGACAACAGTCAGCAAGGACTGGAAAAACTGGTGACCTCTTTAATTCATTTTCTCTGTCCTTCAGCTGATTTCTATACATACATACACAGCAGCATCTGAGCCACCGGTTTTCATGAGAGATCCTAAATGTATTTCCCATGTTATATGATGGTGCCATGTATCACTACAAAAGATTTGCAAAAACTGTCCAGGTCTATTTAGAAAATATTGCTGTAATTTAAATAGAATGTTGTTTATGTTGTTTATGTTTATTAGACTTCTATACTGCCCTTCTCCCAAAGGACTCAGGGTGGTGTACAGCCATATTAAAACACATATAAGTTTACAAAATTTAAAAACAATTTAAAATCGAATATATAAAAATTTGGCCCACACATTAAAAACTAACATACACCCATTATAAAATCCATATTCGGCCAGCCCAGCTTGTTGGGACAGAAGGGTCTTCAGGGAGCGGCGAAAGGTACGCAGGTCGAGGATCGTACGAACCTCTAGGGGCAGTTCATTCCAGAGGGCTGGTGCCCCCACAGAGGAGGCTCTCCCCTTGGGTGTCACCAGTTGGCATTGTTTGGCCGACGGCACCCTGAGGAGCCCCTCTCTGTGGGAGCGTATTGGCCGGTGGGAGGCTATCGGTGGCAGAAGGTGGTCCCGTATATACCCCGGACCTAAGCCATGGAGCACTTTAAAGGTGGTGACCAACACCTTGAAATGCACCCAGAAGACCACCGGGAGCCAGTGCAGCTCGCGCAGGAGAGGTGTTACATGGGTGTGCCGAGTCGCCCCCATAATCACCTGCGCGGCCGCATTCTGGACCAGTTGGAGCCTCCGACCACTCTTCAAGGGGAGCCCCATGTAGGGAGTGTTGCAGTAGTCAAGATGGGATGTGACGAGGGCGTGAGTGACCATGCACAGAGCATCCCAGTACAGAAAGGGATGCAACTGGTGTATCAGGCGAACCTGATAAAAAGTTCCCTGGCCACGGCCGTCATATGATCTTCCAAAAACAGACATGCATCCAGGAGAACACCCAAGTTGCGGACCCTCTCTGAAGTTTGATACACCTCACTAATTCATTGTGTAGACCAATAGTGGTATTCAGCCAGTTTGAGCTGGTTCAGGCAAACCAGTGCCATCCTATCTAGCCACATTTTCTAAGCCGCGCACCTGCGTGCAAGCTGCGCATGCGAGCAAAGCTTATGCGCGGAAGCCCAAGTGTATGCATGGAAGGCGCGCGCACCAGGGTTGAAATGCTCCTGGTTTGGACCAGACTGCCCGATCGGTAGCGATGGTGGCGGGTGGTTCGGAGAAGCAGTAGCAAAAATCCCTGATCATCCCCCCCACACAGCCATGCCCAGCTGAGCCGCATGAACATCAGAGGCTTTTTTTTTTACTTTTAAAAGCAATGATTTTAAAAATAAAAAACAAGGTTGCACGCCACAGCTGATCACCTCCTTGCGCGCTATTCTACTTACCACATGCCTCCTTTTGGCGGTGCGTGCGCGCGCCTCGCATTTGGTGCGTGGTGCGCACTGCGCAGACGCAGCCAGCAAACCGGTAGTAAACTGGTTCAGATTTCACCACTGGCACACATGCTCACATTTTCGGTGTGCGGTGAACCGGTGGTAAAATTATGTGAAACCCACCTCTGGTGTAGACATTCAACGCATCTCACAAATTAAGAGCATGACATGGGGAGAAAGTCCGTGCTCAGATGATTGGTGTGGTCTCCTTGCACACTCTCCTTATGCTCTCCTCTGGAGCTCTGCTTTTCCTGGTTCTTCATCTTTAATCTGGGCTTGGGCTGGGCAACCTTTCTAAGAGAAGATACTTAGAACATTCCTTGGTGTGCTTTATCAAGTGAGATCATCTAATTCAGAGGTGGGGAACTATGACCCCCTTTATGATTTGTGGACTTCAACTCCCATGCTGGCTTAAGAATTCTGAGAGTTGACTTCCACAGTTCATAAAAGAGCCGTAGTTTCCCACCCCGATCTAATTGATTGATATAGCTTCGTCCCTAGTCATTGTTGGAGATGGAGATGGAGATCTTGCTCACTCTCTCTCCCTGGATTATAAAAACCAACCATCGCATTCTTCTCCAAACAGAAAGCTGAAAACCTTCAGAAAACCTCCTCACCTAAAGGCCAGAAGGCATGGAGGACATGACTTCTGTCATTCTTTCGAGTTGTTTATTGGCAGTTCCATGATGGGTTACATTACAAAATCAAGAAGCGGGAAGGGAGCTATTGGTAACCTTCAAGCGTGGGCGTGGCAGGGGAAGGATACTGTAAAATCTCCATTCCCACCCCACTCCAGGGGAAGGATACTGTAAAATCTCCATTCCCACCCCACTCCAGGGGAAGGATACTGCAAAATCTCCATTTCCCCATTTCCTCCTGATCAGCTAGGATTCAGGAGGCAGAGAATAGATGGGGGCGGGGCCAGTCAGAGGTGATATTTACCGGTTCTCCAAACTACTCAAAATTTCCACTACCAGTTCTCCAGAACTGGTCAGAACCTGCTGAATACCACCTCTGGTCTAGACCACTTTCAAATATGTTGGGTTTCTTCTTCTTTTGATGACCTTTTCCACCATACCAATCTTGGTCTTGTCCTGTTCAGTTTGGGGGAGAGTTGTATCCTGCTTACAAACAAATAGAAAGAAAGACAGATGGACAATCTGTCTACCTAATGTGTTTCCAACATCCTGTTGGTTGGAAAGAATTTTGTAACAAAAGCCTCGTCTCCTTCCGATCTCCATGACACTGGCTGTGTCTTACCCATGATTTACACAGCCTAATCCACTGTTTCTCATTCTATAAAATATCAGCCAGCTGCAGAAGAAAGGAGAGGGAAGAAAGACAAGATAATGAATCATTTTGCTGACATATTGCCACTGCAAGATCTGGGTTTTGCTACTCTGGAGAAGCTTCCAAAGAGAAATAACATCTAAAACAGTCCAGATGAAACAGCAGATCCCTCAATAGAACGAGATGATCTTCCTTTCCCACGAGACCATGCTAGTGAGTGCACATGACCTCACTAGATCCTACTTCAGAGTTCAGATCCATGGTTTTCAGTAAAGGATTACTTGGTGCACATAGAATCCAACTATTGGAGAGAAGGAAATGGCTCTGCTACTCATGTCATAGTGTCATAGTCATCTCCTCTCTGGATTATTGCAATGCACTCTACATGGGGCTACCCTTGAAAAGTATGAGGAAGCTTTAGCTGGTGCAGAATGTGGCCACACAAATACCGGTTCTCCCAAATTGGACAGAACCGGCTGAATCCCACCACTGGCAATATGTTGGTTAAAGTCCTACATGGCATAGGGCAAGATTAACTATGGCACTATCTTTGTTCCATTATATCAGCCTCTCTCCTCCAGTCAGGCAGGGAAGGTATGCTGCAGACCACATCAGTTAAAGAATTCTGATGGGGGGTGGTCCAGAAAGAGAGACCCTTCTCTGCCATTGCCCCCATTCTTTGGAACACTCTCCCCCCCTCCCCCTGAGGTGAGGGACCCCACTCTCCTGGCCTTTTATAAATGCTTGAAGAAATGGATCTGCCAACTTGCTTGGGGGACTCACAGAAAAGCACATAGACATGGGGCTG
This sequence comes from Pituophis catenifer annectens, assembly GCF_029215685.1. Lineage (NCBI taxonomy): Eukaryota > Metazoa > Chordata > Lepidosauria > Squamata > Colubridae > Pituophis > Pituophis catenifer. Next base: position 16,702,836 of record NW_027256883.1, on the reverse strand, counting down.
GATGGTGCCATGAAGTCCGTCCCCCGCCTTTTAATTTTGAATTTTAATTATTCCATTCAGGTTTTTAAGTATTTTTATTATAATATTCTTTCTAGCCTTTATGTTTTTATGTCTCTTTGTACACTACCTTCAAGCACTCTATGAGGGAGATGGGTGGTTTCTAAATATGATGCATAAATTTTTTAAAAATGGAGTGGAATAGAATGGAATATTGTGAAAAAAACAGGCATAGTTGCACTGCAAGTTATTGTGTTAACTAAGAAACAACAACAAAAACCGCAACACAAATGATTCTCATGCACAATTTAGAAGTACAGTCAGTTTTTGTTGCAGTGTCACAATTACACGGAATAGGTATATGTGAGAAATCTTCCCTTCTCCATAAGGTAAAGGTAAAGGTTTCCCTCGCACATATGTGCTAGTCGTTCCCGACTCTAGGGGGTGATGCTCATCTCTGTTTCAAAGCCGGAGAGGCAGCACTGTCCGAAGATGTCTCCGTGGTCATGTGGCCGGCATGACTAAACACCAAAGGCACTGTTATATCTTCCCACCAATGGTGGTCCCTATTTTTCTACTTGCATTTTTTATGTTCTTTTGAACTGCTAGGTTGGCAGAAGCTGGGACAAATAACAGGAGCTCACCCCGTTACGTAGCACTAGGGATTCGAACCGCTGAACTGCCGAACTTTCTATTGACAAGCTCAGCGTTTTAGCCACTGAGCCACCGCGTCCCCTCCCCTTCTCTGTACACTTATCTAAAAGGTATTTCTGGAAGTGCTATCTAGATTGACTTCCCTCCTCAATAATAAAGTTTCAACAGCATTTATTATGTTCAAGTTCTTTTTTTTCAGGCAAATTATGCAAAAGGATGGGATAAAAGACGCAGAGAAAGAAAATCTCCAAATCTAATAATATGGCTGTACATCACGTATCGTGGCAAGTGTATTATTATTATTTAATATTTCTGTGTAATTTGGATTTTAAAAGAGGTGAGCTCAGACTTTGGTGGGTACGAGCCAAAAATAATCCCTGACCATTTTAATAAACATTGTGACAGAATAAAAGATCAGCTTTCTTACAGCTGAGAAAACTAGAAGTTCATTAAATCTTTCAAGAAATGCAACATTTCTAGTTAGTTTACATGTCCTATCATGCCTGATGCAACAGCTGCCGCTTGCTGGAAATATCCATAAGGAAAAGTTTTTGGTTGCTATTGTTAAATGCTCTTTTGCATTTCTTCTCCCCCCCCCTTCTTTTGTGTGGCAGAAATAAAATGTGCATTGCATACTGTTTTGGCTCCAGTCTATGCAGTAAAACCTCTCTCTCTCTCTCCCTCCCTCCCTCCGTCTCCCTCTCTCTCTCTTATTTTGTTTTAGCAAATTGAGATTTGAGTCTTACAAAGAAGGTGTTTAAATTAAACAATCAACAGACACTGAGCTGCCATTTCTGTCTTTTCCTTTAGCGGATTGATTTGGGGGAAATCAAAAATTCCTGAAGATAAGAAAGAAAACAGAAATAGAGGACAATAGCCTATGAAATACCATAAAATTCTGGAAATCATGAAGAATGGTTGCACAATAATGTTGGAAAACTCAACCAACTATCTTCCATGAGTTATTGATTGTTGGCAATAGATATGGTGCAATATGTATGAATAATTATTTGTCTTACTCTAGGGCCCCATGAATATCTCTGTTGGCTTACTTTTTAAAAATACATATTAAAAGTGTTAAAACCAAAATGCCTGCGTCCTGCATTGTCTTTATTTTCAAGGAACTCTTTGTGACCCATTGGATCCTGTGCGTTTTCTTGGAAAACAAATAGAAATAGGTGGCTAGAATCTAGCGCTGGTGAGAAGATCAAGTCATCAGGTTTAGTAGAGAGCATCTTTAAACTGAAGATGGGGAGTGAATATGTAGACCCTGTGGCCAGGGGTGGGCTTCAAAAATTGTAGCAAGGGGTTTTCTGCCCAGTTGCTGGGTGGGCGTGGCCATGGTAGGTGTGGCCTAGTCGGCCTCCTGCACCATGGCGGCGGGGGGGGGGACTTTTTTCCCTTCCTGAACGCTGGAGGCTTTCCTCAAGCCTCCGGGAGGGCAAAAACGGCCTCCCCAGGCTCCGGAGGCCCTCTGGAGGCCACAAATGGGCCCGTTTCCGGCCTTCCCGAACTTCCGGTAGACCCATTTTCACCCTCCTCGAACCTCTGTGCGCGCCCTGCACTTACCTGCATCCAAAATGGGTTGCGTGGGGACTCCTGGGAGGGGTGGGGTGGGTGGGGCGGGGCGGGGCCAGCCAGGAGTGGGATTTGGGGATTCTCCGAACTGCACAGAATCTTAGCTAGAGGTTCTTCCAAACCCCTACGAACCCCCAGCAGCCCACCCCTGCCTGTGGCATATAAATCTCTAGTTTGGTAATTCTTGTGTTCCTACCCAAATGGTCAATTCAAGAATGGGCAACTCTTCCCTGCAGACATTTAACATCAGATTTTCAAAACTTTAAAAATTCTCATCAGCTTTTAAAGGGCAAAGGACCAGCTCTAACTTAATTATTGTAGATAAGGAATTTTAAATTCTCTTTCGCTTTTGGTCAGGTCTCAGATCTGAGACTCTGAATGCAGTGGTAAATTCCATTTTATATGTGGAAACATATTCCTGTTTCAAATAATTTTACTACATTTGATACCGTGGGATAGAAAAGAATTTCCCCTTCCTTTTCCTCTTCCCGTTTCCCCCTCCTTTCCCTCCCCTCCTTTCATTCCCCTCCCTTCCCTTCCTTAAGCTAGATCTGTTTCATATTCCTATGATATGTTCAGTATTGCAGTATGCCCAACTGCTTTTATAGTTTTTCACTACTGATGGAAATTCAGGATAGAGAGTATCTTTTCAAGTTCTGCTTTCAGTGACTGGCAAGGCTCTTTAACAGCTTGCTGTTGTAGGATGTTAAAACCCACCTCTCTCCTAGAAAAATGAGATATTTTAGGAAATATTAAAAGGGCAGAATATTTCCCCTAAAAGGGAGGCAGAAACTCACCCCCCCGTTTGTTAATGGGCCATTAAGGCCTGAGCCAGTCCATTCTACATAACAAAAATTTACGTCTTTCAGGCAGGGCCATTTAATTGTTCTTTATTGCATCACCCAGCAAGATTCAACCAAACGTAACACACAGACAACCTAAAAAGCTAGCTATGTCTGCTGACAGCAACCAATCAGGATACTCTTCCTGTGCCCCAGGAAGTTCAAAGGCAGAGTAAAACCCAAGGACTCTCAGCATCTCTTCCCTTTTTTCGCCCAAGTTCTCCAAGGCATGTGATCCTGTTCATCAATAAACCTTCTTTCCAAGCAACTTCCATGAATCCAGTGTCTTTTCCCCCACTTGGAACTGAATCCAGAAGGATGTTTCTTCCAACACTGTATCATGGTTCTGCCGTGTGTGTTGGACATGAAAACTGTCATAAAATTTTTCTACCAGGTCAGTGTATTTGTCCATCTAACTCAGAACTGTCACCAGCAAATGATCTCAAGAGGGAAAACGTTTGTCACAATTAGCTGACATAACTGTTGTTTTAATTTAATTGGATGAAATTAAACTTATGTAATATTTTAATTTTAAATTCCTTTGAGCTCCAGTTGGCGATGGTAGAGGAGTGGCTTATAAATTTCATAGATGCATAAATATTCTACCCGAATCCCAGCATGAAAAGAAATTTGGCAGAACTTCGAGATAAAAGCTAAATTCTCTTTCCTTCTCCCAAAATTTAGTTTTAGAAGAGAGTGTTTCATCGTTTTGCCAGAATCAACTTTTTTTTTCCAGCCAGAACTTCATGCTCAAAACAAGAAAAAAATGAATAAGGAAAGGTTTATTCTGGCAAGGTAGCTGACTGCATAAACCTGTCAGCCTTTCCCAGTTTATACTCTCAAATATAAGTATATGCCAACCGTCTGGTTGAGTAGCTCATCTCGTCCTATCATTTTCAACTTCGACAATAATAAAGCTATTAACTTGTCTTAACAGACATTATGCTGTGCGCTTGTTGAGTTGTCTGGACAATTTTGTATTTCAGTTTTATGATTATAGGCACCAGCTACCTGAAGTGAATTTCATCTTCTGCTTTATAAAGTTAGTTTGGTTTCAACTCCTACCCTCAAAACGATAATATAGAGCACTGCACGCCAGAACAACTAGACACAAGAACAGTTTTTTCCCGAACGCCATCACTTTGCTAAACAAATAATTCCCTCAACACTGTCAAACTATTCACTAAGTCTGCATTACTATAACTATTAATCTTCTCATCATTCCTATCACCCATCTCCTCCTACTTATGACTGTAACTTGTTGCTGTATCCTTACGATGTATATTGATTATTTCCTAGTATGATTTGACTGATTATTTGTACCCTATGACTATCATTAAGTGTTGTAACTTATGATTCTTGACGAATGTATCTTGTCCTTTTATGTACACTGAGAGCATATGCACCAAAGACAAATTCCTTGTGTGTCCAATCACACTTGGCCAATAAAGAATTCTATTCTATTGTAGTGTTGTCCCAAAGGTGCTTTTTCAAGAGGCAACTGGACTTTCTGGTTTTTCTTTGAAGACGTTTTGTTTCTCATCCAAGAAGCTTCTTCAGCTCTGAGCTTCTTGGATGAGAAGTGAAACGTCTTCAAAGAAAAACCAGAAAGTCCAGATGCCTCTTGAAAAAGCACCTTTGGGACAACCCTGACCTGGATGACTGAGAATCTCCATAGACATTTAGTGATGCATTTTGGGCTGAACATCCTTCGAATGGTGCAGAAGTATGAATGAGTATGAATGGATTTCCAGAAAAGTTGCAGACTTCAGGAACCATTTTCCCTTTGGTTTGAGATGCAAACAGCACAGACTCATCCACCCAACAGCCTGCGTTTGTGCTCAACAGTGAAGGGCAGAAAACATCCTGCAGAATGCACATCTCCAACTTCTCAATGAAAGAATAAGACACCTTAATTTCACAATTGAGGTTGAGAGCTGAAGAAGCTTCTTGGATGAGAGGTGAAACGTCTTCAGAGAAAAACCAGAAAGTCCAGTTGCCTCTTGAAAAAAACACCTTTGGGACAACCGTGATCTGGATTACTGAGAATTTATTTTATTTTTTATTTATTTAGTTTGTCAAGCATGCATAAGATAACAGATGTAAGTATAAACATGATTATGAATACAGGAAATAGATACGAATAAATGGGGACAGTAGGACAGGGATGGTAGGTACATTGGTGCGCTTATGCATGCCCCATACAGACCTCTTAGGAAAGGGGTGAGGTCAACAATAGAAAGTCTAAGGTTAAAGGTTGGGGGGGTTTGGGGATGTAACCATAGAGTCAGGTAGTGCGTTCCAGGCATTGACCACTCTTGCTGAAGTCGTATTTTCTGCAATCGAGTTTGGAACAGTTTACCTTAAGTTTGTATCTATTGTGTGCTCGTGTATTGTTGCGGTTGAAGCTGAGTTCCAGTATCAATAAAACCAAAGGAAGACCAATGGAGGAGATAACTTGGAAGCTGGACACATAGGTTCCACCACCACAGATAATGGGACAAAAAACCACAACATTGCAAAAAAGAAAGTCCTCCAAGGCTTTACAATAAGGAGCTTTGTGATGATATACTTTCTTGGATGGCAAGTTTTTAGAAGCTGTTGCCAAGGGAGGGTTAACTCATTTGGTGTTCATCTCACTAAAAACAGTTCACTAATGTGTTTTTTTGAGTTCTCATGAACTTGTTGGGTGCCAAGGAACATGGTGGGAAGTCAGCCACTGTAACTGAGAAGCAGAAGACAGGAGAAACGTGCCAGGAAGTGCTTTCCTCCCATTGCAAAGACATATGGAAGAGAAATAACCAAATTTCTGTGGCCTGCAGAGCTGGCAGAAATTTCGGCTCCCTGTATTAAATCACTACATGACTGCAGGCATTCATCTATGAACAATAAGGATGCCTTCCAAACCAGACATGGGTTCTCCTTGAGTATGAAGGACCTCAAAGTAAGAGTAAAAACTTATTTTACTCCAAATAAGTTTGGGCCTCCAAAAGTAGCACTTAGCAATAGCACTTAGACTTATATACATCGCCATAGTGCTTTCCAGCACTCTCTGAGCAGTTTACAGAATCAGCCTATTGCCCCCAACAATCTGGGTCCTCATTTTACTGACCGTGGAAGGCTGAGTCAACATTGAGCCCATCAGGACAAACACCTGGCAGTGGGCAGAGTTAGTCTACAATACTACAATAAGCACTGCACCACCACAGCTCCATAATGTCTAATTCTCCACTCCCAGACCTCTCCCTCCATTTCTACTCTGCCCAGTTCAATTACTTGCATGTTCAGAAACATCTAGATTTTGGTAAAAGTGAGACTCCAAAGCCCAATTGCTCATCACAACAGAAAGTCAGTGTAGAGTTGAAGAGGAGGTAAACCTGCTGGAGATACAGAAAGTGGAAAATCATTATTATGTAAAGGCATGGATTAAAAAACTCACAATCTGTTTTAATAAGGAATAAATTCAGAAAAAGCAGATCATGGCAAAACTGACTACTCTGGTTAAAGGAAAAAACATACCGTATTTTTCGGATTATAAAATGCACCGGAGTATAAAACGCACATTAGTTTTTCGGGAGGAAAATAAGAAAAAAGCTGATTGGCAGGTGGATCGGCCTCCCGGAATACCCCCTCAGCTGTTCCCAGAGGTGAATTTTAGCAACAGGCTCCTTGGTTGTGAGCTCTGTGCCTTGCTTTTTTTTTGCTTTTTTTTCTGCCTCTGAAACTTCTGAAACTCCATTTTAGAAAAACGTTTTTTCCTGCCTCTGAAAGCCTCTGAAACAGCTTCAGAAAAAAAGCCTCTGAAGCTCTGTTTGGGGGCTTCTTTTCTGAAGCTTCGTTTCTGATGCTTTTTTTCAGCCTCTGAAACCTCCATTTGAGAAGCCGGGTGGGCTACATTCGGAGTATAAGACGCACCCAGATTTTCACCCTCTTTTTTGGGGGGGAAAGGTGCGTCTTATACCCCGAAAAAAATGGTAAATCCTTTAGTTTCCACATGGAAACCGCTTCTGAATTTTGTGCTTGTTGTGGAAAAGAATGTAACTTTGACTATGGGTTTTATAGATTAGATCAGGGGTGTCACTCTCAAGGCCCAGGAGCTGGAGCTGGTCCACACAGTGCTTAGATCTGGCCCACGGGGCCACCCTGGAAACAGCAAAGGACCAGGCCGCAGTGCCTCTGCCAGCAAAAAAGGAGCTCATTTTCACTGGCAGAGGGTTGCAGGAGGCTGCCACAGCCGAAAACAGAGCTCGGGAAAGTGATGTTGAGCTGGCCATGCCCAACCTGGCCATGCCCACCCCAGCCATGCTCACCCCAGCTCCCCGAGGTCAAACGCAACCTTGATGCAGTCCTCAATGAAATCGAGTTTGACACCCCTGGATTAGATTGATAGATCTTTATAGAAATGACTTGTTCTTATTATTATGGAAGAAACAAAAAGCTGTGGATTTGATGTTAATGCCCTATTCTACTGCAACAGAGAGAGTCGGAAGTCAATGCTTCTTTTTCTTTTCTTTTCCTTATCTTTCCTCACTCCTCTCTCCCCCTTTCCTCTCCCCTCTCACTGCTCTTTTATTTACTTTTGTATTTTGCATTTTATAATATTTTATAACCTAATTTAAAACATGTTTTTTTTTAAAAAAAGAAAAAGCAGATCGTATGGAATTGGGTTGCCTCTCTTTGTCTTCCTAACACCCAAATGAATGGTCGGCTTTTTGGGATTAAGTTGGTGGCTTTATGATTCCTTGCATTATTCTTTTAATGTCACGACCTTCGTGTCAAAGTGAGAGGTGGATTTTTCTTGTCCCCGAGAGTTATATTTTCTCAGAGACAAAGAGGCTCTTTTATATCAATGTTAGAGCTTGCCATGAGGTAGGAGCAGTACGCTCTGCAAGTCTGGGCAGTGTGTGAGCTGACATTTTTCATTCCACATGTCCCACAAGTATTTCTCTTTCAAGAGACCTTCAGTGTGTGTGTGTGTGTGTCTGTGTGTGTGTGTGTGTGTAGGGGGTGTCAATGAAGAGAATTTGTTTTCTTTGGTCTAGATCATTTGAAGATCCCATCTACGTTCCCATTTCCTCCTTCCCATTATAATCATTCAGAAATATTTTTCATGCTTCCCCACTTAACAAAAAGAAAGAAAGAAAGAAAGAAAGAAAGAAAGAAAGAAAGAAAGAAAGAAAGAAAGAAAGAAAGAAAGAAAGAAAGAAAGAAAGAAAGAAGAAGATAGAAGTGATTGTTTGTTCTTTGCCCAATGAACAAATTAGGGCCAATAGAATCAAATTCCCTCTCTCTTCAAGGCAGAGAAAGCCACATGAGCTCTTTGGCCCCCAGAAATCGCTCATGACCATGCACCTGAGCAATGTTCAAGTGGGCAGAGCTGGACCCTGATCAAGAAGCATTTCACAACCCTCCTTTGAAAACATTAATGACCTATTCATGAAAAGAAGGCCAACAATCTTGCACAAAAGGAACACTGACAGGCACAGCAGACTGCCAAAGTCAGCAGCAGAAGAAATGTAAATCAGCTTGACAGGAAGTCACGGACATTTTGGAGGAAATAAGAACATTCTTAAGAACAATATGGATATCGGTTTTATTATTTATGGTCTTATGAAAGACATACTAGAAAGGATACGTGGTTCTCCGTAAAACCATCTTGATTTGCTAGAGACAAAACCTGTACCAGGTAAAGTCTTCATGGACTTTCTTTCTTTCTTTCTTTCTTTCTTTCTTTCTTTCTTTCTTTCTTTCTTTCTTTCTTTCTTTCTTTCTTTCTTTCTTTCTTTCTTTCCTTCCTTCCTTCCTTCCTTCCTTCCTTCCTTCCTTTATTCATTTATTTAATTTGTCAAGCATGCATAAGATAACAGATATAAATATAAACATGATTATGAATACAGGAAATAGATACGAATAAATGGGACAGTAGGACAGGGATGGTAGGCACATTGATGCGCTTATGCACGCCCCCTTACAGACCTCTTAGGAATGGGGTGAGGTCAACAGTAGACAGTCTAAGGTTAAAGTTATGGGGATTTGGGGATGTAACCACAGAGTCAGGTAGTGCATTCCAGGCATTGACCACTCTGTTGCTGAAGTCGTATTTTCTGCAAACAAGTTTGGAACGGTTTACCTTAAGTTTGTATCGATTGTGTGCTCGTATGTTATTGCGGTTGAAGCTGAAATAGTCATTGACAGGTAGGACATTGTAACACATAATTTTGTGTACTACGCTTAGGTCGGACCGAAGGCGGCATAGTTCTAAGTTGTCTAAGCCCAAAATTTTGAGCCTGGTGGTATAAGATATTCTGTTGTGAGCAGAGGAGTGGAGGACTCTTCTCGTGAAATATTTCTGGACTCACTCAATTGTATTAATGTCTGATATACAGTGTGGATTCCAGACAGATGAGCTGTATTTGAGAATTGGTCTAGCAAAGGTTTTGTATGCCCTAGTTCGCAATACAATATTACCGGAGAAGAAGCTTCCCAAGATTAGGTTAACAACACTTAATGCCTTTTTGGCAATGCTGTTACAACACAGACCTATTCACATATTACCATAGCAAACCATTAACCTTGTTAGTGGAATAAATCACAAGTGGCTGAGTTTATCCAACATGCTGAGCAAGAATCAAACCAACCATAATATATGACTTAACATAGAATGGCAACCTGACATTCTTCTAAGGTTTGGCCGATTCATGAGATTCGTGCCATTTTAAGTTTTTAAAATATAGGTGGGATTCTGTGGGCGCTGGTTATGGATGAAGCTGACACTTGTGAACTCAGTCATAGTCTGGAAGATGCCACAGAAATCTGTGAATCCAATTCTCAGCTCAGTTTAAGCAGCTTCATCAAAGACTTGATACAGCTTCTGTTTTTGAACAGAAAATTCCTTATACAAGAAGTAATAGGTGGAAGCTTGCTAAAGATAGATCTAATGTGAAGTAGGGAGAAATTTTCGGACAGTGAGAACAATTAATTAACTAGTGGTATAGCTTGTCTACTGAAGTTCTGGGTGCTCTACCACTGGAGGTTTTCAAAAAATAGATTAGACAATTCTTTGACCAAGTTGTATAAGTTCTCCTGCCTTTAGCAGGGAGTTGGACTAAAAGACCTCTGAGGTCCTTCCAGCTCTATCATTCTATGCTCTATGTTCTAGATTTTTTTAGGACTCAGGGGTCTGCAACCTTAAACACTCAAAGAGCCATTTGGACCCGTTTCAAGAGGCATTTCAGGTTCCCAGAAAAATGAAACTCTTTCGTCCCCCTGCTGTGGCTTCCTGCCAGCTGAACTCACCACTGGCTGGCCCTGCCCCTTGCCCTTGCCCTCCCAGTCACTCCTCGCTTGAGAAGGTAAGGGCGATGGTGGCAGATGGAGACTCGCTCCATATTCCAAAGAGGGAGCGAAGCCTCTTCTTCTGGCCCTTGTTGGTGCTGCGCGCACCTCGGTCGCTCGGGGAGACATATGACTTTCTTTCCATCCCAAGACACTGGCCCGGCCTGGCTGCGGCTGACGCCAGTGCTCTTGCCACCTCCATGGCCTGCTTGCTGCTCTTGCAGCGCCTTGCGCAGCACACTTAAATTTAGCGTGCTTCACAATTGGGAAGATGGCATCCCCTGCTCCCCCTGGAGTCCATTATGATGTGGAGTATTGGTCATTTGGGGAGATGCGTGACTTTCTCTCCGCCCTGAGACACTGGCCTGGCCTGCCTGCAGCCGATGCTCTGCATTGTAATGAGCTCCGGGAGGAGGAGGGGATGCCGTTTCCCCCATTGTGAAGCACACTAAATTTAAGTGTGCTGGGCAAGGCACTGCAAGATCAGCGAGCAGGCCAAGAGGCAACTACAGGGCTGCTTTGCTCCTGCTCTGAAATATGGAGCGAGTCGCCATCTGCCACCATTGCCCTTACCTTCTCAGGCGAGCAGTGACTGGGAGGGGAGGGTGAGGGGCAGGGCCAGCCACTGGTGGGATCTGGTTTGGCAGGGAGCTACAGAAGGGGCCCAAAGAGTTGCATGCGGCTCCAGAGCCACGGGTTGCCAACACCCGTTTTAGGTAGTTGGTTCCTCAGTCAAGTACACTTATTGTTACAAAAATGTTCCTGATGTTCAACCAAAAACTATCTCTGTGCAACATAAATCCATTATTCTATGCCCTACACTCTGGGATGTTGAAAAACAGGTGTTGTGCTTCTTCTGGGTAGCAAATGACTTGTACTTGAAGTGTGTTTTCACATCCTCTTCTCTTTTCTTCTTGAGACTAAACATATTTACTACCCCATATCTCTTCTTGTCGGACTGAGACTCCTTCCTTTTAATCATTTTTATTGCTTTTCTCTGAACCCATTCCAATTTATCTTTGATTTATCTCCTTTTCAGAAAATGCCTTCAAATAAATACAGGGTCATCTTGCTAACCTAAATTCATTATCACTATGTTGGTGGGTTCCTTTCTGTCAAATGCATGCAGTCTTTTGATTTTTTTTCCCCCCACAACCATAGAAAATGAGAGATTTATAATTCTCAAAATTTAAAATAAAACTTGGGTAGGGAATTCCTTATTAATAGGTGGTCATGTGTTTTCCTTCACAGATAGGAACTCTCATTTATCAAAACTTGACTAGATGATGGGGTTGAGAGCAGGAAAACAGTTTTGGTTTAGATAGATATTCAAGATAGGAAAGCATTTGTTATGAAGTCATGACATGAAATCATTATTCCTCTCTTCTAGGCATTGCTGAGATCATTCCTGGAGTACAGGGCACTATATTTCCGGGGGGGGGGGGGGGAATTGACTGATCAAAGGAAGGCAATGAAGATGATACAAACATTTGAAAACAAACCCTATGAGGATAGACTTCAGTTCACTTTGGAGAAAATAAGACATGACAAGCATGCAAGAAAGAAGTTACCATCTGGTGGATAAAGGGAAGCTAAGGAAAAATGACAAATAATTATTTTCCGTAGCCACAGAAACTAGGACCTGAACTCATGGATGTGAGTTGCAGCTCTGTAGGTTTCATTTAAAGAGAAGGAAAATATCCCAAGACTGAGATCTGCACAATAGTGGGACAGTCTACCTGCTATTTTATTTTATTTTATTTTATTTTATTTTATTTTATTTTATTTTATTTTATTTTATTTTATTTTATTATTTTATTTTATTTTATTTTATTTTATTTTATTTTATTATTTTATTTTATTTTATTTTATTATTTTATTTTATTTTATTTTATTATTTTATTTTTAATTTAATTAATTTATTATTATTCATTTATTTATAAATAAATAAAGCCTGCATTCTAACCACTGCCAGCTGTGGTGGCGTAGTGGTTAGAATGCAGTATTGCGGACTAACTCTGCTGATTGTCAGCAGTTCAATTCTGACTGGCTCAAGGTTGACTCTCAGCCTTCCACCCTTCTGAGGCCAGTAAAATGAGAACCTAGATTGTGAGGGCAATTTGCTTAATTTGGAAATTGCTCAGAGAGAGCTATAAAGCGCTATATAGCGGTATATGGGTCTAAGCGCAATTGCTATTGTTATTTATTTATAACATTTATGTAGCCATCAATCTTTATGCCAACTTTTGGGGCGCTCCCAATCAAAGATTAAAAGTTATATAAATCATTTTAAAAACTATAAAGCGCAACCAGTTTGAACATATAACAGATTTTTATGCTTCACCCGCAGCATTCCCATCCTGTTTTAGGCAGCCGGCTAGAAAGAAGCCATGTCAGGAGCCAAACACTTAAGTCTACCTACCCTATCACAAGGCAGCATTCAAGGCTGCAAGTTTAAAAACATTGCTTTAGGTGGGCAGGTATCACAAGGAAAAGACAATGTAGACACAATAACCGACAAGCAGGCAAGACTGATTTTTCCCCCACATTTATTTAAAACAGCAGAATGTCTGGAATGAAAGGTTCAGATTGAGAGGCACTAAATCTCTCGATAACAGTGTTTTTCAACCTCGGCAATTTGAGGATGAGTGGACTTCAGCTCCCAGAATTCCCCAGGCAGCATGGAAGTTGGCTGCCCAGGGGGATTTCTGGGAGTTGAAGTTCACACATCTTAAGTTGATAAGACTGAGTTGCTAAGACTGTTCTGGAGTCCCAAAGGTGCCTTTTCAAAAGACAAATGGACATTTTGCCCCCACTCCTTGAAGACATGTCGCTTCTCATCCAAGTAGCTTCTTCAGTTCTGCTTCTTGGATGAAAAGTGAAACATCTTCAAAGGAAAACAAAGCCCAGTTGTCTTTTGAAAAAGCACCTTTGGGCCCACCATGACCGAGAATCTCCATAGACATACAGCTCTGGAGGTTTAATATACCCCATTTGTCCCCCCAATATTGGAAAGGGTGAGAAATTGGACCTTGATATGAAGGGATTTTTAGGGAAAGGATGTTGTATAAATCCCATTCCATCCCATCCTATTATATTATATTCCGTTAATTACTTCTTTAAAAAATATACATGGACATTAGTTTACAAAAGAAAAATATTTTGTTTTACTGAAAAATTCAGCATACTAATAATTTCTGTCAATTGATATGGCTCATTTGCTGTGAATTCATCTGGGATGTTTCTTCCTTGTGCAATTTACATTCTACTGCATCCAAGCCTCTTTGCCAACCCAAAGTAGATATATATCCCTTTGTGTAGTATACAGTTCCCATTTTTTCCCCCACCGAGTACTTATAAATTGGATTTGTTTGCATGTCCGGATGTGATGATTCAATCCTAGGGAATTTTCTGTTGGCTTTCTCCATTCCTGAGAGGTCCAGGCTCATAAATGTTAGGATGCAGCATTGTTGCATGGGAAACAAATAAACAGCATCTTAAATATATATTAAATATATTTGCTCCTGGAAGCACAAAGCCGAGAACACCAGCCTGAAGATGACGAATGAGACTTCGTCGAAACGTCGCCAAGACACTTCCAATTTTACGTTGTGCTCAGCTTAGTCTGAGTTGCAGGGGGATTTGAGCTGGTGAGCTGCGTTATTGTTGTTTGGCTTCGTGTTTGTGGCCGTGCGAGCTCTTCATGGTGGGTGTCAGTCTGCTTCATGTATGGATTGGAGGGGTTTAAAGTGGCTAATGATGCAGCTGCGGTCTGGCTTCTGGTCCTTGGTCGTGGCTCATTATCAGTGTGGGTTTGAGTCTGCTTTCTGCGTGGATGTGTGGTGGTGACAACCTGTGTGGCTCTCGTGAGTGTGGGTCTGGTGTCATTTGTGGTGTTAGGGACTCGTTTGTCAATAAGGGCGGGTTTCCAAATGGCTGGTAGGCGGGAGGTATCATCTCGTTTGTTCATGCTGTGTGGGCGTTTTTCTATCTCGATGGCTTCTCTGATTATTCTGTTGTTAAAGTGTTCAGTTTTGGCGATAGTTCTGGTCTTTTTAAAGTCAATATCATGTCCTGTGGCTTTAAGGTGTTGGACCAGGGAAGAAGTTGGTTCCTCTTTTCTGACTGAGTTCTTGTGTTCTTCTATGTGTTCTCCACCCAATCAGCTCACACCCCCACTAGCAGTTAAAAGGAAGAGACAGCTGAGATCTCACATTGCTCCTGGAAGCACAAAGCCGAGAACACCAGCCTGAAGATGACGAATGAGACTTCGTCGAAACGTCGCCAAGACACTTCCAATTTTACGTGGGAGAAGACCCGAATAACCAAAGACATATATATATATATATATATATATATATATATATATATATATATATATATATATATATATATATATATTATATAAATGTTTGTTAGTTGGTGCCACTTCCTATTCCACATACTGTAGACTCTGACATATTTTTCTCTTATAAGTATTTTTATTTTTTTGATTTTTTTTGCTAGCCTTTTGGATAAAGGAGGCTGCAAATAAATAATAAGATGTACTGTATACTTCAAATATCTTAAATTGTTTTACCTTGGACCGTTTCTGGTTTTCTAATATACTTTTCTTGTCCAACCATCTTCTTTCTCATATTGCACCTAGTTTTGGTCGCCACGAAATAAAAAGAATGTTGTGACTCTAGAAAGAGTGCAGAGAAGAGCAATAAAGATGATTAGAGGGCTGGAGGCTAAAATATATAAAAAGCAGTTGCAGGAATTGGCTAGTTTAATGAAAAGAAGGACTATAGGTGATATGATAACAGTGTTCCAATATCTCAGGGGCTGCCACAGAGAAGAGGCGGTCAAGCTATTCTCCAAAGCACCTGAAGGCAGGACAAGAAGCAATGGATGGAAACTAATCAAGGAAAGAAGCAGCCAAGAAGTAAGGAAAAATTTCCTGACAGTTTGAACAATAAACCAGTGGAAAAACGTGCACACAGTAGTTGTGGGTGCTCCAACACTGGAGGTTTTTAAGAAGTGATTGGGCAACCATTTGTTTGAAATGGTATAGGACAGTGATGGCTAACCTTTTTGCCATTGAGTGCCAGGAGCTGGGGGGAGGGGGACAGGGGTGGGTTCTAATTTTTTTTACTACCGGTTCTGTGGGCGTGGCTTATTCTGTGGGCGTGGCTTGGTGGGGGTTAATGTGACTGGGTGGGCATGGCCAACTTTTTTTTTTTTTTTACTTTTTACTTTTAAAAACATTTTTTCTACAACCTTAAGAGGTTGCAGAAAAAAATGCTTTTAGGAGCCTCTGACGATCAGGCAACTCAGCAGGGATCGCCAGAGGCTTTTAAAGGCATTTTTTTTCCTACAACTTTTTCGGCTGAAGAGGTTGCAGAAAAAAAAAGCTCTCAGAAGCCTCTGACGATCCCAGCTGAGCCACGCGATCATCACAGGCTTTTTTTTTTTTTATTTTTAAAAGCATTTTTTCGGCCAAAGAGGTTGTAGAAAAAATGGTTTTAAAAGGAAAAAAAAAGCCTCTGATGAGGTGGGCGGTTCGGGGGCATGGCCAGCCAATGTTATTACCGGTTCTCCGAACTACTACAAATTTTTACTACTGGTTCTTGCGAACCGGTGCGAACTGGAAGCAACCCACCACTGGAGGGGGGGGGGTCGCATGAACGCGTGCCCACACCCATAATTCTATGTGCCTCATGCATGCGTGTGCGACTTCCCCCTCTCCCCCCCGCTCCTGGCACGCGATAGCATGGTGGGCCCAGTAGGCCCGTTTTTCTCTCTCCCCAGGCATCAGAGCTTGGGGGGGGGGAGGCAAAAACGGCCTCCCCACCCCCGAGGCCGTCCAGAGGCAGGAAACAGCCTGTTTCCCTACTTCCGGTGGGCCGATAAGGCCCGAAAATCAGCTGGCTGGTGCGCATATGCGTGCCAGAGCTGAGCTCACGTGCCCACCGATATGGCTACATGTGCCACCTGTGGCAGGCGTGCCATAGGTTCACCATCACGGGTATAGGGTTTCCTGCTTGAGCAGGAGGTTGGACTAGAAGTTCTTCAAGGTCCCTTCCAACTTTGTTATTCTATTTTTCTGTCATGAAGAATCCATAACAAACTATTTCCATATTTCCTTAAGATCCCTGAATAACGTACATAACTTTATCCATAAACAAACAAACAAACAAATAAATAAATTCTTACAATTGTGTAACCCATTGTGATTATAAGCAAAATGTTCACAAAAATTACTTCCACCCTCCTTCCCTTCCCTTCTTTCCTTCCTTCCTCTGCAGCATGAAAGCAGACAAAAGCAGCCAATATCAAAGCATGTAGGTTCACCTTAGTGATCTATACCTTTAGACAGGTGAAAACATTAAATTCCAATTGCAGGATTCACATTGTATCATTGGGAATAAAGTCATCGCGGGAATTACAAGAACTAGAACAGTTTGCCACTTGTTAAGTTCGGCTAGAACTATATAACCCAGATTTTTTCAGAAGGTCAAAATCCTGGCTCAGTTAAGATGGTTGGGCATTTGCCACTGAGCTTTATTGGACCAGAGTTTGGCTGAAAAGGTCAAATGTGTTTACTACTTATATGAAGTCCCAGTCCAATTCAATGGCAGGCCTCCCATGGACTCCAAAGAGATTAGGATCTGGCCTTTAATAAGCTATAAATCTGTGCTGTTAAATAAGGGGTGGATATGCTTTCTAAGTCCAGACAGAATGATTTATGTATCATAGATATTATCATAGGCTCCACCCTTCAACAACAGCTCTGAGTCCAATAGTTGTAAGGCTCTGAGATAGGAGCTCACAGGCAGATATTATCAGCAAGATATGTCCATCTGGGAAGAAGCTTTAAATATGCTGTGTCTTGGCTTCAGAATAATCAAACTATCTAATCTCCTTCCTTCCTTCCTTCCTTCCTTCCTTCCTTCCTTCCTTCCTTCCTTCCTTCCTTCCTTCCTTCCTTCCTTCCCTCCCTCCCTCCCACCCTTCCTTGGATGTTTTACTACCGGCTTATGACATTTAGTAGGAGTAGGTACAGGTTTCTCTGTACAGTCGTGTCTGACTGTGGTGCTTGTTTCTGTTTCTTAGCCGAGGGAGCCAGGATTGCCTGAAGACACTTCCATAGATATGTGGCCAGCATGACTATATGCCAAAGGTGCATAGAACACTATTACCTTCCCACTAAAGTGGTACCTATTAATCTACTTACATTTGCATGCTTTAGAACTGCTAGTGGGCAGGAGCTGGAGCAAGAAATGGGAGCTCACCCATTGCATTGCGCTCGGGTCTCAAACCCGAGCTATCAGCTTTCCAGCTGACACACTCAACATCTTTAACTGCTAAGCCATTGCAACCACTTAGTAGGAGTAGAAGGCACCAAAACCAAGGAAGTCCACCGCTCTGTGTTCATAGGAGGACCTATACCTTGTAAATAGGAATAGCGCCATTTGTGCCTATGGGAGGATAGAGACCCCATATGGGGACAGCAAATTTTACATCTGTGTAGTGTTCTATTGGCTGAAATATAGTTACCTCTTTAGCATGACAACAAGAACCTTAAGAGGGTGCCTGGCAACCTTCCATGAGAGCAGGGGTTTCCCAGGAACAAGGGATTCTTCCACATCTATTTTCCATCATTTCGAGCTCCGCTCTAGACTTCTCTGTTCTCACTATTGCCTATTTTAAAGAGCTGAACTGATATATTCTGACTCTATTGGTTTCTTTGAAATTTACAGATCACTATTTTTTTTTTAAAAAAAAATGCTATTGGTGGAATTTTATTTTATTTATAAATAACTCAAAGTGGCGAACATATATAATACTCGGTCCTCTTCCTATTTTCCCCACAACAAAACTTCTCGACAACTGTGGGGCGAGTTGGGTTGAGAGAGAAAGACTGTTTGAACAAAAGTCACACAGCCGGATTTCATGTCTAAGGTGGGATTAGAACTCACGGTCTCCTGGTGACCCGTTCAAAATCACCCAGCCAGCTTTCATGCCTAAGGCAGGACTAGAACTGACAGTCTTCTGGCTTCTCCTAGTGCCTTAACCACTAGATCAAACAATTACAAGAAAATTCACTTGTGTTTTTTCTGATAAGGTAGCTTCATTCTTAAATCATAAGAAACCCATTTTATATTTCCTAAAAATATTTAGATTTGTGGAGTTTCCAAGATTGGATATTTCTATTCTTTATTCTACACTAGCTGATAACCCAGTGTTGCCCGGGTATTTATTTATCCCAATCCTGTATTAGACAGGAACAGCAATTTTACCTTGAGCCCTGATTTCAGTGAGAATTAAATTAGTTAAAAATGTTTTCTCTGTGCCCCCAGAAGCATCAAGTAAAATGATACCACCTTGTTGTTTTGCTAGCTGATCCATGATCATTTGGTATGCTTTTTTCTAATCTTGATTTAGAAGTGGCTTCTTGTCCGCGATATATGCACTAAGCTGTTCGACGTTGTAGTTCTTTTCTTGTATGTAATCTGCATGAAGTATGTCGTGTCGGTCTCGTAGTGGTGCAGGCAGGCCGAGTTGCAGTAATGTTTTATTGATCATGGCCATACATTTCTCCTCAAGAATAATCAAAGCCTTGTTGAAAATGTCCGGACCAAACATAATTTCTAATGTCTGATTTTTCCCCTTACCAGAGGGAGCCACTTGTGGAGTACTGTGAAGTCGTTACCATGGCAACTCCACTGGGCTGCATAGTAGAAGCCATTTTAAGGCAGTCCAGTAGAAGCCATTTTAAGGCACAACAGGCTGTATCTTAACAGAACACACAGTCTGAGGGCTGTTAGGGGTACCTATACCCCCACAGTATTTGTTTCTAGAGAGTAAGCCATCTGTGTATCAAGTTTGGTTGAAATTGCTCAAGGCATTCCAGAGTTATGCTGGAACACACACACACACACACACACACACACACACACACACACACACACAGAGAGAGAGAGAGAGAAAGAGAGAGAGAGAGAGAGAGAGAGAGAGAGAGAGAGAGAGAGAGAGAGAGAGAGCTATCTATCTATCTATCTATCTATCTATCTATCTATCTATCTATCTATCTATCTATCTATCTATAAGATTTCAGGTATAGGAATATCTGCATTGCTGGTATTTTCCTCTGAATCGTGACTCTCTAAATCTTGTAGGCAGATTGGTAGGAACTCTTCTTCATCTCCCCATCTCCTGGAACCCCCATAAACAAATAGAAAGTTAACATTGTATTCCAGAAGCTTGGAATATTCTTTCCCCCATCTTCCAATTCTGCAGTCCCTGGCAATATACTTAATGCCTCTTGTAGGCACTGGGAGTAAGGAGGAGTGTTTTTTTCCCCCATTCCATAATTAGCAACAATTCATGAGCAGGACTCTGGATGGGCGAGATTCATTGTGCTCCCTTAGTTGGGGAGTGAAGGAGATTCATTGATTGACTCATGGGGTTCCCCATATTTTCTCTGCCTTTCTAGATCAGCAGAATTAAAGATGGTCCCTTCAAATAGATTTGGGTTGGGGTTGGATAATGGAAATGTGGTGCACAGGTGCCTAAAATCAGCAGTCCAATTGTATAATAAACCAGGCAGCCTCAATAGAACTGTTGGAAGAAATATCCATCTGGTTCAGTTCCAAGCCAGGAGAAAGACACTGGAAACATGGAGGCTGATTGGAAAGATGGTTTAATGGTGAAGCAGAACCACCAAGCATATGGGTTCTGAGCAACTGACCACATGGAGTTGAGAGTGGAAGGGTATGTATACCTTCTCTTGGGCTTTGCACTTGAACTTGCTGTTCCTGTGCAAGAACATGTATTCTATTGGCTGTTGTCAGACTCCCATGAGGCCATGTACAAATCCTGGGAGTTTGTCTGAGCTAAGTTTGGTTGATGTTTGCTGGGGGTGGTGCAACCGAGAGGATGCTATGAAGGGGCTTTGGGCAATTCCTATTGTGGCTAAGGGCTAATCCAGGGGTGAAATCCAGCAGATTCTGACAGGTTCTGGAGAACCGGTAGCGGAAATTTTGAGCAGTTCGGAGAACCGGTAGTGGAAATTTTGAGTAGTTCGGAGAACCGGCAAATACTATCTCTGGCTGGCCCCAGAGTGCGGTGGGAATGGAGATTTTGCAGTATCCTTCCCCTAGAGTGGGGTGAGAAAGGAAATTTTGCAGTATTCTTCCCCTGCCACACCCACCAAGCCACGCCCACCAAGTCAGGCCCACAGAATCGGTAGTAAAAAAATTTGGATTTCACCACTGGACTAATCCTACCTTTGTTGGCTCCTGGGTGAGAGTATTTGCTTATGAATAGAGCTAGCTATCTCTTAAGTGCTGACATCTGCTGTGGGCTATAAAGGAAGGCGGGGGCTGCTTTCCAAGAGCCTGTTTCTCCATTTCTCATCCAGGGAAATATAATATTCTGCCTTTTTAATATTTCTCAAAATATTTCATTCTTCTAGGAGAGGGGTGGGTGCTAACGTTCTACAGAACCGAGCAGTTTCTAAACAGGAGTATCCAACCTTGGCAACTTTAAGACTTGGGGACTTCAACTCCCAGAATTCCACAGCCATCTGTTCAGAAGACTTAAAGCTGCTAAGGCTGGAAACCTCCCCACCCCACCCCCATTTTACAATCTTTTTGACTGGCTGTAGAGTCTGTCCAGGTGCAAGTGACTCTTGTTCCTTCCCTTGCTCAGCGGTTTTCCTTATTCCACAGACAATTTTGTGTGAGTCAAAGCAGCAGTTTCTATACAGCTGTGCTAATAGCTGCTCCTTGTAGTCAGAGGAAGTCCACTCAGCTTCCAGCCATCTGCACTTAATGCAGCCTACAGCAGAAATATCATCCTCCCCCACCCCCCATTTCTCAGAGTAGGGACAATGAGCAAGTCTTAGCATGCAGAGAGGAAACAGATGTCCTAGTAAAAATGAGCACAAAGGTTCTGTGCAATTAACCTCAGCTTTTCATTTAAGATCCAACCTGCTCGGTGACTTCCCCTCCTTCTCATCATAGGCAGAACATGCAGTGATGGATTTTCCCCTTCTGAGGTAAAGCTCGAACTGGTTTAGAATCAGAGATGGGTTTCAGCAGGTTCTGACCAGTTCTAGAGAACTGGTAGTGGAAATTTTGAGTAGTTCGGAGAACCAGTAGTAAAAATTCTGACTGGCCCCACCCCCATCTATTCTCTGTCTTCCAAACCCCAGCTGATTGGGAGGAAATGGGGATTTTGCAGTAACTTTCCCCTGGAGTGGGGACAGAATGGAGATTTTACAGTATCCTTCCCCTGCCACGCCCACCAAGCCACACCCACCAAGCCATGCCATGCCACGCCCACCAAGCCACGCCCACAGAACCGGTAGTAAAAAATTTTGAAACCCACCACCGTTTAGAATGTAGGAAGTTAGCACCTGCCCCTCTCCTAGGAAAATGAGATATTTTAGGAAATATTAAAGGGGCAGAATATTTCCTCTAAAAGGGAGGCCGAAACTCAGCCCCCCACCATTTGTCAATGGGCCATTAAGGCCTGGGCCAGTCTATTCTACATAACAAGGATCAATGAAGGGGCTTCATTGGCTCCTTCAGGCAGAGCCATAGTAGGAATTGTCCAAAGCCCTTTCATTATATCATCACCCAGCAAGAATCAACCAAGCCTGGGATTCAAAAACACAACCTACAAAGTTACCTCTGCATGGCCCCATGGGAGTGTGACAACCAATCAGAATACAAGCTCAAATTCAAATCCCAACGGAGAGTATAAATCTCTCTCTCCACTCCATGTGCCTTTTTTGCCCAGGACCTGAAACCATGTGGTCCTGTCCACCATTAAAACCATATTTCCAAGCAGTCTCTATGTTTCCAGTGTCTTTCTCCCTACCCGGGATTGAACCCAGATGGACATTTTTTTCAACAAGAATAAGCCAAGCATTTCCCTCCCAATTTTCCTCACATACAGATATTTTAGAATAAACTTTGCTTATTACAAACAAATCCAAGTTCAGGCCAAACTTTGGCCAGTACGCTGGAGGCTGCTATCTCTTAGACAAGAAGACCTCCGAGGTCCCTTCCTTCCAACTTGATTATTCTGTTATTCTGTTATTCTCTTTTCCTTGTGAACTTGCAAATTGTCCCTATCATCAAAGCCATTTGTCCATCAGACTCTAACTCAGTGTTTCTCACCCTTGACACTTTAAAACGTGTGGACTTGAACTTGCAGAATTCCACACATCTTACATTTTGGTTAGGAGTTGAAAACTATTTGATAGCAAATCACTCAATCAAGCAACAGATCAACCAATCAATCACAATGAGCCTCTGGGCCAGAGGTGGTATACAGCAGGTTCTGACCAGTTCTGGAGAACCCGTAGCGGAAATTTTGAGTAGTTCGGAGAACCAGTAAATACCATCTCTGACTGGCCCTGCCCCATCTATTCTCTGCCTCCCGAGTCCCAGCTGATTGGGAGGAAATGCAGTAACCTTCCCCTGGAGTAGGGAGGGAATGGAGATTTTATAGTATCCTTCCCCTGGAGTGGGGTGGGAATGGAGATTTTACAGTATCCTTCCCCTGTCACGTCCACCAAGCCACACCCACCAAGCCATGCCACGCCCACCAAGCCACGCGCACAAAACTGGTAGTAAAAACATTTGAATTCCACCACTGCTCTAGGCATTCCTTATCCTGAATTTGGAACAATTCATTATATAACAAGATAACTTCCAAACTCATTGTTCTGAAGTTTATTTGTTTTTCCATTGCTAAAACTTTCCACTTTATTCCTAGCCAAATTTCTGTTTATGGGGATTTTTGTCTGCTTCTCTCACACTCCTGCTTCAGGATAGCTTGTTAGAATAGGGCATTTATTTATGAAGCATGCCTTCATGGTAGGGCTAGGCTAAATTTGAACAGGAGCTTTGGTGAAAGCTGTTTGGCCAATCAAAATGGAGATCTGGTTTGAAGCAGTAAATTGAATCAAGGATCTGCTGTGTTCTCATTCGCTTTGCTAACTGGGTGATTCTTCTGCTGCTATTATAATAATTGCTACGGATAATACACAATCTTGTAACTTCTGTTCCAGGTAGAGGTAGTCCTCTACTTATGATCGTAATGGATTTACAATCGCAAGTTAAGACTGTCGTTAAGCAAGATGCCCATATGATGACCTCATTTAATGACTCCAATTCCTGCTCTCCCTCTTTCAGTCATTAAGTGATCACATGGGTCATTAAGCAGAGCACAGAGTGCTTCAGGGATGGGGGAGTTCCTAGCGAAGGCCTGGCCTGCACTGCAGCACCTGCCTGGCTGAACTTAGAGATCACACTCAGGAAAGAACTGGCCAATCTGCATCTCGGCCTCTCTATCCATCCTGGCAGTAGACACCATTTTGGAGTGGAAGCCACACATTTGATTTCTCCTATAGCCAAAATGGTCAGGAAAGGAAGATGGAAGCAACTAGAAAGGAAGAGTATGGCTACAGCAGCTTAAAGGGGCCAATAGCAGTAGGGCAGCCTGCAAACCTAGTTATCATCAGTGACCACATTGATGAAACATGCTGGATTGTATCCAAGGCCAATTTATTTTTCAGGAGAAAAGAGAAAACACTATTTTAAAACTGGAATAGCTAATGGCTATATTTTCATGGGATAAAGGGACAGGAACCAAAAAAAAAAAAAAAAGGCTGGTTTTTTTCTCATTATGGCTCCCATCCTTTGGAACATTTGATCTCCAGAATTTGGCTGATTGCCTCAGTGCTGGCCCTTTTGGAAGCTAGTGGAGATGTTATCTTCTGGAGGACCTTTGGAGATAATGGGGCATCCTTTTGAGCAAGTTTTAATTCCTTAGTTGATAAAGGAATTTAGTTGAAGGTTTAATTCCTTAGTCCAGAATAACAGAGTTGGAAGGGACCTTGGAGGCCTTATATTTGTGTCACATGGGCACAACATGACACCCCTCCTGCGCGAGCTGCACTGGCTCCCAGTGGTCTTCCGGGTGTGATTCAAGGTGTTGGTTACCACCTTTAAAGCGCTCCATGGCATTGGACCTGGATACCTTTGAGACAGTCTTCTGCCACCAGTAGCCTCCCACCGGTCAGTCCACTCCCACAGAGAGGGTCTCCTCAGGGTGCCATAGGCCAAATTATGTCAGATGGCGACACCCAGGGGGAGGGCCTTCTCTGTGGGAGCCCCTGCCCTTTGGAATGAACTGCCCCCAGAAATGCGTAAGATCTCTGACCTCCGTGTATTTCGCTGTGCCCTCAAAACCTTGTTGTTCCGCCAGGCCGGGCTATCAATGTAAAGATTTTAATTGGTTTTTGTCAAGTATTTGCAAGCCATTGGCACATATATCATACAGACACTAGTGGAGGCAGAAAGTGCCCCCACCCCTATGTGGAGAGGAGGGGCTTACACTGAGTATAAAACCCCCTCTAACCTTTCCACCAAGCTCTCTTTTACGTTTGTTCTCCATGAGACATGATCTTTGATAGGGGTAGTCACACACGCTGTGTGCCCCCTATCCTAATGGATATTAAGACAGCCTTTGTATATAGTTAATATGTTCTGTTATATGAATAAATACATTTATCACATTTATTCATGCATCTGCCTTTGGACTCTTCTATGCTCCTGGGTGTTTCTACGATCCCAATTTCCACAGTTTTAAATGTGGGATTTTAAATTTGGGGGTTTTATAATTGAGCCAATTATTTAATAATTTTAATAATTTTTAAATTTTGTTTGTCTTTGTGCTTTTAATCAGGCTGTACACCGCCCTGAGTCCTTCGGGAGAAGGGCGGTATAGAAATAAAATTATTATTATTATTATTATTATTATTATTATTATTATTATTATTATTATTATTATTATTATTATTATTATTATTATTTCAACCTCCCTGCTCAAAGAAGGAAGCTCTATACCATTTCAGACAAATTGTTGTCCAATCTTTTCTTAAAAGCAGGAGTGAAATCCAGCAGGTTCTGACAGGTTTTGGAGAACCAATAGCAGAAGTTTTGAATAGTTTGGAGAACCAGCAAATACCACCTCTGGCTGGCCCCAGAGTGGGGAGGGAATGGGGATTTTGCAGTATCTTTCTCCTGCCATGCCCACCAAGCCATGCCCACAGTAAAAAAATTTGGATTTCACCACTGCTTAAAAGCCTCCAGTGTTGGGGGTACAACATCAAGAGGCAAGTTGTTCCACTGATTAATTGTTCTAACTGTCAGGAAATTTCTCCTTTGTTCTATGTTCATTCTCTCCTTGATTAGTTTCCATCCATTGCTTATTGTTCTTTGGAGAATAAATTGACCCCCATTTCTTCTTTGTAATAGCCCCTTAGATTTTGGAATATTGCTATCATGTCACCCCTAATCCTTCTTTTCCTCAAACTTGTCATACCCAATTTCTGCAACCATTCTTCATAGGTTTTACCATCCAGTCCGCTAATCATCTTTAATGCTCTTTTCGGCACCCTTTCTAGAGTCTCAACATCTTTTTTATAGCGTGGCGACCAAAACTGGATGCAATATTCAAATGGTTTACTCCAAGTTTCTAAATTTATTTATTAGCAGGGTGTTTTGTTTTATCGTAGGTTGTTCATTTTGATCTGTTGATACTATGGTTATTTTATTTGATTTATTTTTTGCTTAGCTGCTGAAGTTACAATTTGGCAGCATCTGTGTTTGTTAAATAGATAACATGAAAAATAAACAACAGCTTTCAGCTGCTTTAACTATAGATTGATGACAGCATCATCAGGATGCCGCATAAAGAAATGGTTATTGAGGCAAGTTCATGCTACAGTTAGGGGAACATGAGGCCCTCTGTGAATGAGGGAATGATCCTTTCTCCTAAATTATTTTTTACTAGACACTTCTGTGACCCAGTGGATCATCCTTTGAGAGAAAATACTGCAGTCTGATGACCAGAATGAACATTAAATTTTAGGCTGGCCAATTTTTTTTTTTTACCCCTGGATGGTCCAGTGATCATTTAAGAAAAGTATATCTTATAAATTGTTTTGGCCCGCCAGCGGCCAGCGGAACTGGCAGCAGATTCGGACAGTGAGGAGATTGGGGAGGAACATGGGCCAGTCCTGGAGTCTGGGAAAGGCTCTGATGAGGGCTCTGCATCGGAGGCAGAGAGGGGGCGAGGGCTGGATGCCAGTTATCAACTGCCTGCAGAGTCAGACATCAGTGAGGCAGATGAACAGCCGGAGCCTGTTCCCAGTGTGCACATGCGCAGAGTTGCCAGATGAAGGGAACAGCTAAAGAACAAGGGTCGACTTGGGAGTAAGGCCACAGGTGGACAATGAATGGCCCCTCCCAGAGGGAATAAAAGAGGAGCAAAAGGGGAGTGGAGTTTTCAGGAGACAATTAGTTTGCCTAACTGGTTTGTGATTCTCCGAGTTTTGAAGATATTGGCCTGGCAGCTCTCCAAGCCAGATAAGGTCTGTGACTGTAAATTCTCCCTTGAAAGACTTTGTGAAGGTGAATGAGAGGAATTCACTGTTTGTTTAATAAAAGGAGTTTTGGATGGACCAGGATTCTGCTTCATGCTTTTTGGGGAAGCCTAGGTCAGAACATAAATAGAAAAAAAATATAGTGGCAAATGAACTTCAATAATAAGTCAACGTTTACATACTTATCAGATTAACTTAATTTAATTATACAAATAAACTTGCTTATTGTTACCTGTATGCTGCCCACAGTCCCTCTGTGAGGAAGATGGGTAGTTTCTAAGTTTGATACATCAATAATATACATAAAAAAATAAACAGAAAGACCGCAGGCAGCCAAGTTCCTGCTGGCTTCCCCATTAATGCTGATGGGAAGTTGGCATAAATCACAATCGTGTAACCACAGAGACATTGCAATAGCTGCAATTTTGCAAATAAATCTGACCTGAACATTGTGGAAATCTCAATTTCACAAGAGTAAGGGGTCCTGGATTTTTTATGCGTTCTTTCAATTTCAATATTTTAACTATCTTGATTCAAAACTTGCTGTGGTAGAATAAAAGTAAAGGTAAAGGCTCCCTCGCACATGCGTGCTTGTTGTTTCTGGCTCTAGGGGGCGGTGCTCATCTCCGTTTCAAAGCCGAAGAGCCCGCGCTGTCCGAAGACGCCTCCGTGGTCATGTGGCTGATATGAATAAACACCGAAGGCGCACGGAACGCTGTTACCTTCCCACCAAAGGTGGTCCCTATTTTTCTACTTGCATTTTTTACATGCTTTCGAACTACGAGGTTGGCAGAAGCTGGGACAAGTAATGGGAGCTCACTCCATTAAACAGCGCTAGGGATTCGAACCGCTGAACTGCTGACCTTCTGACTGACAAGCTCAGCGTCTAAGCCTCTGAGCCACCGAGTTTGGGCTAATTTGAGGGTACAGACAAACAGATAAAACAGAATGACAGCCTCAGTATAATAAGCAGGATAGTATATAGGTAGGATTGGGTGGTTTCACCCCTAAATGCAAATCTAAGTCTTGAATTTAAGAAGGTAGAGATACGAAAGAGGACATCTCTTGACTTTTTCTGGCCCTTTTAAGAAAAAGGGATATAATACATCAAGTTGGTATATAAAAGTCAATCTCATCAGCCCTAAACAGTGAAGAGCTTTTTCACTTTTGTGATGTTAGTTATGTGATTATGGCTTGTGTGATTATGTTGAAGTCAATTTCATGTCTGTCTTCATAAGCTGACAGTATGTCTGACTGTGGTCTCCGGTATAATTTTCGTTTTGAGATACATACAAACCTCACAAGCTCTAATTAGAGTCTTTGGTTTAGTCTGCTGAGAAAAAGGGGTGGAGGAAGCTGTTTCAGAATAAAAGGCAAGCATTTCAAATTGCACTTTTTTAACAGCAGGGCCGTCAAACTCCCAGCCTATGGGCCAGATGCGTCACGCACAATCCCACCACTTAACGTGAGGCCGCCATGATGACGTGAGTTTGACACTCCTGCTATATAGCTGCCCTTATTTACAAAGAACAGGCTTTGGGAGTTTTGATTATTTTTGTATCAGTCTCTAGTAAATCACTGTCACACAATGCTTACATCTTACTGTGAATTTTCAACCTCTCTTTCCCAGTTTATCAGCTTAATCCAAAGTTGGCAGAAATCAGGAGGGGCATTTCAATTACTTTTTTGGGTAGTGATCGACTTAACAATCATTCATTTAGGGACTGTTCGAAGTTACCACAGCACTGAACATAGTTACTTATGACTGGTTTTCACACTTATGACTGTTGCAGCATCCCCATGCACACTTGATCAAAATTTGGGCACTTGACGAATGAACATGTATTTATGACAGTTGCACTGTTTTGGGGTCAGTGGAGAGCTGGCTTCCAACAAGCAAAATCAACGGGGAAGCCAGATTCACTTAACAACCACATAACTCGGTTAACAATTGGAGTGATTCTTTTAACAACTGTGGCCAAAAAGGTCATTTTATGGAGCACAAATCACTTAACAACTGTCTTGCTTCACAATGGAAATTTTGGGCTCCCTTGTTGTCGTAAGTGAAGAACTACCTGTACATTCTAAATAACCATGTTCTATATGCCATGATCTTTTCCATAAGTCCAGCTGCCTCTTGAAAAAGCACCTTTGGGATAACTGTGACCTGGATGACTGAGAATCTCCATAGACATCTTTTCCAATGCTCCGTTTTGCATTGAGCATGTCCATCTTATGCTGTGCAACCAATAAAAGAGAAGATTTGCAGCTCAGGATTGAAATGAGGGTTCCTTGGTGCTCTCTGTCACTGCGTTATGTATTTGCCAGCTGAGCTTCCATTCTAAGACTTACGGTAGCCTGGCCAGAGAACCTTATCTGTAGCAAACCGAGATAAGGCTGGTCTTGTGAGACATTGGACTACTGCACATGTCTACATTCTTTCTTTTCTTATTTCCTTTGTCCGTCTGTGTGATAAGACTGCCGGTAAGATGTAGTTAGCTAGTTTTGTACTTTTATAATAAAATGTTTCTTAGAATATATACTTCGGGTTTTCTTTCTTTGAGAGTATACACCATGGAAAACAAGATCCATTCACCTCTAATTAATTACAGTTTCCCCAGGGGGGGAACAAAGCTGATTCACACTTCGACACTCTCCAAGCTTGGTTGTTTTCTTGCAGACCCAAACTAGGTAATATAATTAGGGCATCATCAATACCAGGGTGCCAATTCTGGGGAAATGGGCCAGCCAGCTAAAACTGCACTGATGGATGTTACCTAGTTTGGGTAATGAGAGGTCTGCAAGAAAACAACCAAGCTCAGAGAGCACCAAGGATCTCCCATCTGCTGTGCAAGCTAGGATCTCTAATTTAGAGATCCCAGATGCTTTGGGAGTCATCCATACAGTTACTCACATCCCACCAATTAGGAGGTATATGCAGTGGGTGCATACATCAGGTCTTCGCTTTTAAATCAAGGAAGAGAACCAATGCTAAGAAAATGCTTGCGGTAGGCAGTAGATGGACCAGAATCTTCACCAGAGCAAATTACAATATCAATAGTAAAACAGGCGTCCCTGCAGCACACATTTAAAACAATCCCCCAAGCAAAGAGATATATCATTGATTGGCACAGAAAATCTGTATATCTTGGGATAACTGAACTGATTATATCAGCCTTTCCCAATGACATGCCTTCCAAATATGTTAGTCTGGCCACTGGGAATTCTGGGAAATGTAATCTAGAGCCTTTGAAGGACACCAGAGAGGAGAATGCTTAAATGATATACCATATTTTTCAGAGTATAAGACGCACCGGAATATAAGACGCACCTTAGTTTTTGGGGAGGAAAATAAGAAAAAAGCTGATTGGCAGATGGATCTGCCTCCCGGAATACTCTCAATCAGCTGTTCCCAGAGGTGAATTTTAGCAACAGGTTCCTTGGGTGTGAGCTCTGTGGCTTGGGTTTTTGTTTTTGTTTTTTTTTGCTTTTTTTCCTGCCTTTGAAAGCCTCCCAAACAGAGCTTCAGAAAAAAAGCCTCTGAAGCTCTGTTTGGGGGCTTTTTCCCTGAAGCTTCGTTTCGGATGCTTTTTTCAGCCTCTGAAACCTCCATTTGAGAAGCTGGGCGGGGTTACATTCGGAGTATAAGACTCACCCAGATTTTCACCCTCTTTTTTTTGGAAAAAGGTGTGTCTTATACTCCGAAAAAATATGGTAGTCTTTTTATTACGATCATCTGTTCCTGGAATCTGCTAAATGTTGCTGGACCCTGATGATTTGTGAAGGGAAACATCTTCATAAATATTCATAAGGCACCAAGAGATGTCAAGGCCAATTCAAGGAAGTTACCACAAAAAATAGGTAAAGGTAAAAGTTTCCCTCGCACATAGGTGCTAGTCATTCCCAATTCTAGGGGGCGGTGCTCATCTCCGTTTCCAGGCCAAAGAGCCAGCGCTGTCTGAAGACGTCTCCGTGGTCATGTGGCCGGCATGACTAAATGCCAAAGGCGCACGGAACGCTGTTACCTTCTCACCGAAGGTGGTCCCTATTTTTCTACTTGCATTTTTTACGTGCTTTCAAACTGCTAGTTTGGCAGAAGCTGGGACAAGTAATGGGAGCTCACCCTGTTACGCGGCACTAGGGATTCAAACCACTGAACTGCCGACCTTTTGATCGACAACCTCAGTGTCTTAGTCACTGAGCCACCGCATCCCTCAGAAATAAATAGGATGTATATAAATTCTGCTTCTCATTATCTTTCAAACAACATGACATCTGTTTGGCTTTTTCACTGGGTCTCTGTACTGAAAGACTCAGTGAAGCTGAAATGCCATGGAGAAGACAGTTAGTAAAAATCACGGCATGATTATTTCAATACCAGGACGCCAATTCTGGAAAAATAGGCCAGCCAGCTAGAAGCCAAGATTTTCTTGCTGCTATAGCAATGGCTTCTCTATTGAGGCTTTGTATCTTCAGGATATGGAGCTAAAGTTAAATTTCAGTGCTATTTTAGGAGGGTAAAATGTGTTTTTGGCACCATAGTATTTGGATTTATTTTTTATTTATTTAATAAATATGCATGCCACCACAAAGGCAACTCTAGATGGCTTACACATTAAGATTTTAAAAGAAACAAAACACAAAATCCACTCCATAATAATATTGGTAATAGCCACAATAAACCATAGCAATTAACAGGACTTTAGGGAAGAACAAAGCAAAACCCCAACAATCAAAATCATTTGAAGGGTTAGTGCCACTTTATAATGCTCTGGTAAGACCACACTTGGAATATAACATTCAGTTTTGGTCGTCACAACATTTAAAAAGTGTTGAGATTCAAGAAAGGGTACAGAGAAGAGCAACAAAGATGATTAGGGGGCTGGAGGCTAAATATATATGAAAAATGATTGCAGAAATTAGATATGTTTATTTTGATGAAAAGATGGATTAGGGGTGTTGTGATAGCAGTGTTCCAATATCTAAGGGACTGCCACAAAGAAAAGGAGGTTGACTATTCTCCAAAGCACCTGAAGGTGGGACAAGAAGCAACTGATCCAAGGAAAGGACCAACCTAAACTAAAGAACTTGAAACTCAAATACTTTGGCCACCTAATGAGAAGGAAGGACTCACTGGAGAAGAGCCTAAAGCTGGGAAAGACTGAGGGCAAAAGAAGAAGGGGATGACAGAGAACGAGGTGGCTGGATGGAGTCACTGAAGCAGTAGGCGTGAGCTTAAATGGACTCCAGAGGATGGTAGAGGACAGGAAGGTCTGGAGGAACGTTGTCCATGGGGTTGCGATGGGTCAGACATGACTTCGCAACTAACAACAGAACTAAGGACAAATTTCCTGACAGTTAGAACAATTAATCAGTGGAACGACTTGCCTTCAGAAGTTTTGGGTGCTCCAACACTGGAGGTTTTTAAGAAGAGATTGGAGAACTATTTTTCTGAAGTGGTGTAGGGTTTTCTGCTTGCACACGGGTTTGAACTATTAGAAGACCTCCAAAGTCCCTTCCAACTCTGTTTTCTGTTAAGACAAGCAACCAACCTCATGCTGGGGAGGAGTATCTAATCCATCTTGATCAATCAAGAATTGTTGGAAGAGCCAGGTCTTTCAAGATTTCTGAAAGTTTTGGAGCCAGAAGGTCTTCTGGGAGGAAGCCCTGCCCCAGGAAGAGAGAGGTACTTAAGTATTCCATGGTTGTTGATGAGATTAGGACATCTGGGCAGAAAGCAGCAATAAACCACTTCTGTTTGATGGATAGCACCACCAGGGGTTGAAACAGAGTTGACAATAAAAAGAAGAATCGTGTTCAGTTGACAAATACTTCCCCCACCCACCCAAATTTCCATCAAAGGTTTTAAAAATATATAAATGGAGTTTTGTGTAAGGTGGCTTGGAATAATAAATGGATGCAGTGATTGTCCAGAGAGACCTAGAAGAAATCTATTAGAGAGCTGTTGTCAAAAAAGGGCAGTATGGTTTGAGAGAGAAAGAGATGTGAAAACTGTAATACGATTCCTAAAACGATCTTACTGATATTTAACAAAAGAATAAAAAAATCCGGACTGGTAGCTTGGCCCACTTTGTAATTCTCCTCTACTCACTGAGGTTCCCCCAAGCTACTCAAATATTAAACACAGCCCCTGAATAGCAAATGTGAGTTGCTTGAAGATATGGCTGGATTTGTGTAATATTATTTGGGGAACAGTCAGATAAGAATCCCCAAAGGTGCTTTTTCTAAAAGGCAACTGGACTTTCTCTGCCGTCATCTAAAAACTTCCATTCCTCACCAGTCACTTAGAACCGAAGAAGCTTTCTGGATGAGAAGTGAAATGTTTTCAAAGGGGGGGGGAGCAAGGACATCCAGTTGCCTTTTGGAAAAAGCACCTTTGGGATAACCGTGACTGGATGACTGAGAATAAGATAAGAGACAGTAGAGCCCACAGCTGGATAGTTAGTAGAGCAAGAAGCTCAGAAGGGACCCTTCCCAATTCTCCGGCTGTAAAGGTGATAGTGGGAGAATCTATCATCTATCTATCTATCTATCTATCTATCTATCTATCTATCTATCTATCAAATTTATATTGCTGCCTATTCGCACATGGTGGCTTACAGGAATATAAAAACATCATATATATAAAAATAAAACTAATAGAAGAAAATAATCAAATAACAAATTAATCTATCTATCTATCTCTATATATAAATGGCTCTCTCTCTCTGTTTGTATGTATGTTCCAGCATAACTCTGGAACACCTAGAACAATTTCAACCAAACTTGGTACACAGATGACTTACTCTCTGGAAACAAATACTGTGGGGGTAAGACACCCCTAACAACCCTTGGGGTGAATATAGCAGCTCCGCTGCCCAGCTAATTGGTCCTGGCGGCCTTCTGCAGCGGCCACCCGCCACCCACTGGACCATTCTGGATGGCGAGGAGGACCATTGCCGGCAGATGGGTATCGGCCCAGGGGATTACCACGACAGCCAGCCATGTACAGCCCCAACGCCACTGGGCGCCAGATGGTGGTTACCAGTGGGTGTGGGCTGCCAGATGGACAGGGGTTGGGGCTCAAAGACTTATAGTGGTTTTGTGTATGATTTTACTTCATAATGTGTATACTGTATGTATACTTTTAAAAGCCTGTAAGGATTGGGATACATAATTACCCGGGAAATGCTGGGTTATCAGCTAGTAGAATAATATAAAAGCCCCCCACCCTGGCAACAATACATCACACAAGCCATTTAATGGGCTCCATCCAGGGCCGGATTTTCCTATAGGCTAACTAGGCTTCAGCCTAGGGCCTCAAGATCAAGAGGGGCCTACATTCAAATTGTTAGCAAAATTAAAATTACACTTTCACTATAGGTGAAAGGGCCTCATAAGTGGAATAGCCTAGGGCCTCTTTTCATCTAAATCCGGCCCTGGCTCCATCCCTCTCTGGGTTCCCCAGGCCTGCTGACAGAACCAGGTCTTCAGCGCCTTCCGGAAGAGCGTTAGAGTGGGGGCCATTCTAATCTCTGTTCTATTAATGTGGCTTTATAATCAAGCAGAATTAATTTATCTGGTCATGTTTCTTGTCTGGTCCATTTGGTCAGATTGACAGGCAGGGTCAGTGCAGATGTTTCATGAAGGAAGATTCACTCCTCCCCAGCTATGCTGCATTTCTAAATGCTCAGTTTTAAGCAGGAAAAAGGTACACTTTTGTATCATGATAGAGATCTGCTGTCAACAAAGTTTCAGACCCAGAGAATAGTATTTGTGGCTGGACAGTAGAATTGCTTAATTCTCATCCTTTGGTCCAAGACCTTCAAGCATTCAGGCTCACTGCCAAGCTGAACAGCACTCAGCAGTTTCCTTTGACATTTTGTACGTATAAATTATTCAGACAATTAGAACCTACACAGTCTGGGTCAGCATGAAAAGCATCCCACTTTTGACAACCCATTACAATGAATCCCATACTTTACATTTTATCTGAGAAGGGCAACGTGCAAAGTCTAATGCTACTTGGGGCCATCACCTCTTCTCTTGAGATCTTTGGAGCTATCTATGACCATGACTAAGAGATACGGTCCTACACCAATATTCATCCTTCTATTCCCCACCATTCAGTCAGAACTGAAGAAGCTTCTTGGATGTGAAGTGAAACATTTTCAAGGAAAGAACCAAGAAAGTCCTGTTGCCTTGTGAAGAAAACACCTTTGGGACAACCATGACCTGGATGATTGAGAATCTCCATAGACCACCAAATTGCTGGAAATGTAACCATCAACAAGGGACCTACTACCACATGTGGTGGACATGTCCCAAAGCCAGGGATTATTGGACAAAAATTAAAAAATGGTTGGAGGAAATTGTTGAACAAAAAATTGATATGAAGCCAGAGTTATTCCTTTTGGATATAATAAAAGGTAACATAAGCAAAGAAATTCTCATGCTCCATATAATCACCGCAGCCAGAATTACATTCGCCCAAAATTGGAAGCAAGAAAACACTCCATCAAACACAGTGATTATAAAAAAGGTGCTAGAATACGCAGAAATGGACAAATTAACGATGGAATTAAGGGACAGAGAGGAAACAGTGTATTATGAGACGTGGAACAGGTGGTACAACTGGTTTAAAAAGAAGTCTAAAATTAACGTATAGTGAATGTACAAAAAAGATAAATAAATGGATAAAATGTATATTTTAGAGTGTAGTAGACAAGTAAATATTGTATATAGTATAAAAATAAGTAACTATGAAATAAGAATGTATATGTATAAAACAATAGGCCTGTAGATAAATTGAAATTAAGAAAAAAATCCCGATAATGGAAAGCTGTAATAGTGTAATTGTGATTTTAAATGTTAAAAATGTTGAATAAAAATATTTTTTTTTTAAAAAAAGAGAGAGAGAGAATCTCCATAGACAGTTCTCTAATAAACTGAGATGGAAAATCGATGAAAATGAATGTAAAGTTTTAATGAAATGAAAGAAAACACATATAAGGTTCAAGCATGAAAGAGCAGATCAGTAAAATCCAAATCTCTTAATCTAGATAGGGGACAGAGAGCGCAAAACCTGAGAAACAGAAACCTGGAGAAATTTGGAGCAGGAAGAGATAATGAAAGTCAGAGGTGCTGCTTATCAGTGGCAGCACCAATGCTGTCTTAAGTACAGCTTCCTGATGGAGATTTGGGAAGCTTTTATTTATTTGTCAAATCTGTTGGCCACCCATCTTACCACAGGATAACTGTGAAGAGGGAGTTGTTCCAGAGAACTTTCTCCTGGTTTTACCAGGCCACCTTCATAATTTTCCCGTGTTTATTGATTGTTTTCTGCTTGGATGGTGGTATTTTGGTGTTTTTATACTTGCTATCCTGTGGATGACAATATATTTGTTTGCTCTTAATACTTTGTGAAGCTGATGAGAGTTTCTGAATTGCAGCAAAGTAGTTTAGAAAGTTAGCACCCACCCCTCTCCTAGAAGAATGAAATATTCTAGGAAATATTAAAAAGGCAGAATATTATACCTCCCTGGAAGAGAAAAGGAGATACTTGCTCTTGGAAAGCAGCCCCCACCTTTGTTAATAGCCCCAGAAAGACTAGTCCCAACCTATCTACAAGACAAAAGACTGGGCCATCTTATCTACAAAAGACCTTCAGCTCCAGGGTGATAGGATTAGCCCTCACTCAAGATCCAAATCAGGACAAAGCCATCAAGCCATAATAGGAATTGCCCAACATCCTTTCAGAACACAAGCCTCTTCATTACATCACCCAGCAAGATTCAACCAAGCCTGGGACACAGACAGCCTACAAGGTTAGCTGTGATCCTCGCATAGCCCCCCGGGAGTCTGACAACCAATAGGATACATTTCTTGCACAGGAACAGGAAGCTCAAAGGCAAGGCCCAAGAGAGGGTATAAATCTCTCTCTCGCGCTCTCCTCCATGTGTTCAGCTGCACCAGGACCATGTGCTTAAGGGTTCTGCTCCATTAAACCATCTTTCCAAGCAGCCTCCGTGCTTCCAGTGTCTTTCTCCCCACTTGGAACTGAACCCAGATGGACATTTTTTCCAACAGTAGAAATCTGGATAATAAATAAATAAACCCACACACTCTGCGGAGTGGCTCTAAAACTTTGACCTGCAACTGGGCGCCTATTGTCCAAGGGAAAAAAGGCCATGCTTAAGGCTGGAAGATAAATTAACTTACTTAAGCTGACTGTATTGTTTCTGCAGAAAAGATTGTTTGCTTACATTGGCATCTCTGATGCATGCTATCATGTTCTCTTTAAATGGGCAGCCTTTCAATCTTCCAACCTTTTAGAATTCCACTTAAACTATACTCAAGGCTAATCCAAGATGTCTTGACCATTTTGAGGTCTGTCAGCTCATCGGGAAGCCTTCAGCCTTTACTTGTTCCTATATTTGAGAATCTAGAACTTAGAGCCATGGTGGCGCAGTGGTTAGAATGCAGTACTGCAGGCTATTTCTGCTGACTGACAGCTGCCTGCAATTTGGCAGTTCGAATCTCACCAGGCTCAAGGTTGAGTCAGATTTCCATCCTTCCAAGGTGGGTAAAATGAGGAGCCAGATTGTTTGTGAGCAATATGCTGACTCTGAAAACAACTTAGAGAGGGCTGTAAAGCACTGTGAAGTGGTGTGTCAGTCTAAGTGCTATTGCTATTATCCAGGACCAATCGCCAGTCCAATAGCAAGCACAGAGCACTGTCAACCCTCCTAACTCCACAGGGATGGAGTATCTTTGCATTTCTCACATCTGTGACTAAAGGCCCATCACCTTTCCTTCACAAAAGCAAAACAGATTTCTAGTATTTTCTTGGCTTTCTCTGCGATGATGCCAGACTTGTGTTGTCCAAACACATTTCTGTACTTGGCTTCTTTTAATTAATTTTGCTGGTATGCTGCTGGATGGGATCCCAGGAATGCAAGGTGGGGCAGGCCAGCATCCCCCCATCTCCTGGAAGATCAGAGACCATCTTCATTGCTACTTCTGAAATGGCATTTCTAGCCTTAAGCTAGCATTTTGTCATTGTCACAGGAATAAATCAAGGTTACTCTCAATTACAAATCCGTGGTACAAACTTTGGATCGAAAGCAGACTCATCTCGCTCCACTGCAGGGTTGCACCTAGAAATGAGACCATTGTGACTTCATATCTCCTTGTTTTGTGTGGATCTCTTTATCATTCATTTCTCTCCTGATAGTGGCACAAAGGGTCCTCCCGAGATTGAGGAATGGTGCCTGAATAATAGCAATAGCACTTAGACTTATATACCGCTTCACAGTGCTTTTACAGTCCTCTCTAAGTGGTTTACAGAGTCGGCCTATTGCCCCCAACAATCTGGGTCCTCATTTTACAGATCTCGGAAGGATGGAAGGCTGAGTCAACCTTGAGTCTGGTGAGATTCGAACTGCCAAATTGCAGGCAGCCGGCAGGCAGCAGAAGTAGCCTGCAGTACTGAACTCTAACAATGCACCACTACATAGTTGTGGTTACAAGTAGTCCTCATTCAGCAAATGCCTCATTCAGCACAATTCGCAGTTATAGCAATGATGAAAAAGTAACTTTACAACAATCATCATATTTCCAACTTTCAAAGGAAAGCAAAGGAAAGCTGAATTAGATCATATGTCACAGTTTCATTTAGTGCCAGCTTTGCGTAATGACCAAGTTGACAGTTCCAGTTGTGGTCACTAAACAAGAATTACTTAGTATAGCTAAAAGTCTGTAGAGATTCTCCGTCATCCAGGTCATGGTTGTCCCAAAGGTGCTTTTGCAGGAGGCAACTGGACTTTCTGGTTTTTTCTTTGAAGATGTTTCGCTTCGAAGCTTCTTGGATGAGAAGCGAAACTCTCGGCTCCCCTAGGACCGTGTCCACGCTCAAAGAACACGCTTAAAGCCAAGCTGGTGTATCTTCATGTAATCGTGGCAATCAGCGCTTACAGAAACCGGAATGCAAAGCTAGCAAAACAAAGACGCAGCTGTCACGCCCTTGCAAGCGAGTCCTTATATAGTTCCTTCCAGATTACATTCAGCTGGAAGGTCTCGTACTTCCTCATTTCCTTCAGACGTACTGGGATGCCGTCACTTTTCTAGAGTGTTCTCAGAGTAGTAAGCTAATCCCACGCGACCCCATAAGGTACCCGTGCACATAAACGCCTACTCGGAAGCCTATTCCACCACCATCACCCATGTGGCTCAACCCCCCCCCTTCCAGCCGGGTATCCATGTTCTGCCGGTGCATGGACATGATGTCGAGTGCTTCTTGACGCTCGACAGGCGGCTCCCCCTACCAGGCGTCCGTCTAAGAGGAGGAGACAAAAAGAGATGATATTAATGGTCAGGTAAGGGATGTGGTTTCTGGGGGTTTGCTTTGTGGAACTTTCTCAGTAATCTGGGGGCGTTTATGTCTTTTACAGGTACCCAGGATGCTTCACTATCAGGATATCCTGTCCAGCGGACTAAATAGTATAACTGGCCTCTACGTAGTTTGGAATCGATGATGTCTTGTATTTCATAGTGGGCACCGGTTACCGGGCCAGGAAGTGGTTTTGGTGTTGTAGTGGGTGTAGTGGCCGGTTTTAACAAGCTAGAATGGAAAACCGGATGGGTCTTTCCCAATAAGGGGGGTAGTTTTAGCATGAATGTTACGGGGTTAATTACTCTAATGATAGGAAATGGGCCTATATATTTGGGTCCTAGTTTTTTACTTGGTAATCGTAGCTTTAAGTATTTTGTTGACAAATAAACCAGGTCTCCGATCTGAAAAGATGGACATGTAGCCCTCCTTTTGTCTGCCTGGAGCTTGTATTCATCGGCTGCCCGTGTCAAAGCGGTTTTTACGTGAGGCCACACAGCATTCACGTTAGTAGCCCAGTCGTTGGGAGTCATAGGTTTTTGGAGGGAAAGGTCTAACTCCGGGATAGCAGGGAAGTCCCTCCCCATGACTACCCGGAACGGAGTAAATCCGGTACTCCGATGTACTGCGTTATTGTATGCCGTTTCAGCAAATAGAAGGTAATCAACCCAATCGTTTTGTTGGTAGGTAACGTAGGAGCGTAAGTATCGTTCTATCATGGCATTCGTGCGTTCAGCAACACCGTTCGTACTAGGGTGATAGGCTGAACTAAGGCCCTGGGTTGACCCTATATCACGGAGAAACCCTCTCCAGAATCGGGCGGTGAATTGTACCCCTCTGTCTGATATTATCCTCTTAGGCACTCCATGCAAACGGTAAATATGTTGTAGGAATAAACGTACCAGGCGTCGGGCAGAGGGTAAGCCTTTACATGGAATAAAGTGGGCTTGCTTTGAGAAAAGATCGACTACTGTCCAAATAACGGTATAACCTCTGCTACTGGGAAGGTCTACAATGAAATCCATGGCTATTTCCTCCCATGGTCTGTTTGGTTCGGCTACGGTTTGTAATAAGCCCAGTGGCTTCCCTGGTTGTGGCTTGGATACCGCGCATGTGTGGCATCCCTGGACGTATTGGTCAATGTCTTTCCTCATTTTAGGCCACCAGAATTGTCTACGCGTCAGATGTAGGGTTTTAAGGAACCCGAAGTGTCCGGCGGTTTTCCTATCATGGCACTGGAGTAACACTCGTTGTCTCAATGTTGCTGGAATATAGAGTTTATCTCCCCACCACGCTAGGCCATCATGGTGGGTTAGGGATGCTGCATTGTTTTGTGCCCATGCGTCCGTCCGAATGGCTTTCCGTAAAAGCGTGAGCCAATCCTCGGTCTGCGGGGCTGTCAATACATACGCTTTTAGGGGTGAGATTACTGCTTGTAAACCCTCATCTCGTTTACTGTGATATTGCGGCATCCGTGACAACGCATCCGCTAAAAACATTCCTCTAGCTGGCTTATACACGAGGGCAAAACGGAACCGCTGAAAATATTGTGCCCATCTCACCTGTTTTGGGGACAGTTTCCGAGGTGTTTGGAGGGCCTGTAGATTCTTGTGATCCGTCCAGACCTCGAACGGTATGGGATTACCCTCCAGTAGGTGCCGCCATGTCTGTAACGCCCATTTTACGGCATAGGCCTCTTTCTCCCACACTGCCCAGTTCCTTTCTGCGGTTGTAAATTTTCGGGAGGTGTATGCACAAGGCCTTAACATACCGTTCGCATCTTTCTGCATTAGAATAGCTCCTACTGCCACGTCACTAGCATCCGCTTGTATTACGAACGGTTGTGACGTATTAGGGTGTATCAATACGGGTTCAGTGGCAAAAGCCCGTTTAAGATTTTCAAAGGCTTGTTGGCATTCAGATGACCATTGTAGTTTGTATCCCGGCCTAGGCTTTTTCCCAGGGGCCACCACACCTTTTGTTCGCAATAGCTCCGTTAATGGTAATGCTGTTGTTGCAAAGGACGGAATGAAATGTCGATAAAAGTTTGCAAAACCTAAAAAACTTTGCAGTTGTTTACGGGTTTGCGGAGCTTTCCACTCTAAGACCGCAGCTACTTTCTTCGGGTCCATCTGGATACCAGTACGACTAATTCGAAAACCTAGATAATCGATCTCCTCCCGGTGGAACTCACATTTTGAGAGTTTTACAAAAAGATGTGCGTCCAGCAGCTTGGTCAGGACCTGTCTAACCAGCTGGACGTGTTCTTCCATTGTATCAGAGTATATCAAAATGTCGTCCAGATAGACTAAGACGCCCCAATATAGGTGTTCATGTAAAATACCGTTTATAAGCTGCATAAACACCGCTGGTGCCCCTTGTAGACCGAAAGGCATCACCAGGAACTGGTAGCTGCCGAGGGGAGTGTTAAATGTGGTTTTCCACTCGTCTCCCTGACGTATCCGTACCCGATAATAGGCTTCGCGGAGGTCCAATTTCGTGAAGATTTTCCCTGACGCCAGGGTAGCCAACAAATCAGTTATCAGCGGCAGGGGGTACAACGGTTCTACGCAGACAGCATTCAATCCCCGGTAGTCAACACATAAACGTAAGCCGCCATCCTTCTTACCTCGAAAGAGGACGGGTGCCGCTAAATGCGAACGACTGGGACGAATAAATCCCCGGGCCAGGTTTTTATCTATATACGTTCGCAATTGCTTCAGTTCCTGTGGTGTCATCGAGTACATACGGGGTTTTGGCAACCAGGCTCCGGGAAGTATTTCGATACCACAATCCGTATCCCGATGGGGGGGCAGGATGTCACATTCTTCCTCGCTAAATACTCGGGCGAGGTCATTATATGCTTGGGGGTATGTACCTTGTCTTGTTGTTTCTTGCTGGAGAGCCACCCTCTCTTTTGTACATGGCAGTCTGAGCCTACGATAACCCCCCTCCCACCATATGTGTGGTTCCCACCTGTCCAACCACGCGAGCCCAAGAATGATGGGTTCGATCATCTGGGTTACTACAATGAACCGGATCATTTCCTGATGGGCTCCTATTTGCAGGAATACGGGTTCTGTAACACTGGCGGTAGGTGTGCCTCCCAGGATGGACCCATCCATCTGCTCGAATTTAATGGGGGTACGAAGAGTCAGGATCCGAAGGCCCAAGCCCTCAGCTACCGACTGCCGCATAAGGCATCGAGTACAGCCTGTATCAATTAAGGCTTTTTGTTCACACTCCTTCTTAGTGACAGGATGTCTAAGGGTCACTGGTATCAGGAAGGGGTGTACAGGGTCACTTACCATAGGATCCTGCAACTCATCTCCGTTGTCGCTTTCTTCGGATGCGTCGGGGACACGAGCCGTCCCTGGCATGGTATTACTGGACCGGGTTGTCGGTTCTAACGAGGGCGTCTGCGTGGCCGCCCTAGAGCGTTCTGGTGTTCGTAGGGGTCGGTCACGTGGCGTGGTAGTCAGAACGGATGGCCGGGAAGTTGACAGTCGCGGGGCTGCGACGGGGCAGTCCGCAGCTCTATGACCCTCTTGGTTGCATCGAAAGCACCGGAACGGGCGTCTGTTCGCCTCGGTAGCGGTCGGCCCGAATGCCGGGGTTCCTCTAAACGCCCTGCGGTCACTGGATCTGCCACCTGGACCACGACGGGACTGGAACGGTGGTGTGTTCCGAGGCCTGAATTCTCGTAAACCAACGTCTAGGCTCACCGCTGCCTTGTACCATTCGGACAATCGTGGGCCTAGACCCCGGTATACACAGGCCTCTTTTATTTCTCTATCTAGCCCTGCCTGGAATTGGTGGATAAGTAATCGCTCTGGCCACGAATGGAGTTTTCCTGCCAGATTACGGAACTCCTTGACATAATCCTTGGCAGGGCGACCACGCTGTCGTAGGTTGACCAATTCACCTTCGATGACCTGGGTCCGAGTTTCATCCTCGAACCTATTGCGTAATACTTCAAGGAACAGGCCCAGATCTGTTAACTCGCGGGCATGTTCACTATGTAAATCGGCGACCCATTCAGCTGCCTCCCCCGTGAGCA
Organism: Pituophis catenifer annectens; assembly: GCF_029215685.1. Taxonomy (NCBI): domain Eukaryota; kingdom Metazoa; phylum Chordata; class Lepidosauria; order Squamata; family Colubridae; genus Pituophis; species Pituophis catenifer. The sequence goes on along the minus strand of NW_027256883.1, from coordinate 16,659,526 downwards.
CTGCTGTGACCGCCACGACCATGGACCACTGCGAAGGATATAATCTGCCATAAAGGTCCATATGGCTTATTACCTGACTCAGGAACAGTGCCACCTTTCCTGCAGTTCCATCAAATGCAGCCTGCACAGGCGGTAATCCCCAGGGATGTTGCTGGAGGGGGGGTGCCCAGGGACCGTGGCCCCATGCCGGTAGCGGGTCTCTGTAACGCTGTTGTGGTGGCCTATCTCCTGTGCCGGGTAGCTGTCGAGGGGCGTCTCTCACGGGATCTACTCTCCTCTCTCTCCCGGGCTGTGTAGCGGCACCGGGAGTTGCGTGGCTGCCCTCGCCCCCACCGTATGAATGTACAGCCTGTCTCCGCTCTCCACTCAACCAGCGTTGTTCACGCCCCTCCAACTTCAGCTTCGGGCTGGCAAGGCGGAATTTGCTGTCAGAACTCCCACCCGCCGTACCGCCTCCCGACCAGGAGGTGGCTCCCTCCATGCTGGGCGCCCATGGCTGCCAGGAGGGCGCATCGCGAAAGCTCGCCTCGCCAAAACGGTCGCGTAGGATCTCTAGGGTGGAAGGCCCCAGGCCAGTGGAGTGGCTCCAGTCCCCTTCCTCGTCCTCCAGCCATCGCCGTTCCCTCCAATCCTGGAACTGGGAACCGGCATAGGGCGGGGTTTGAAGACGCATCCCACCTGTCTCTGGGCCGGGCGTCTCCCGGGCGTTGCGTTCGCGTTCCCTTCGTTCACTAGGGGCGCCGTCGACCCCGGGCTCATGCTGTTTCGGCCGCACCACCGGCGGGCTGGCCGCCCCATCCATCCCGGCGTCAACCTCCTCCTCCGCTTCGCCCACGGTCTCCGCTGTATCCTCCGGCAGCACGTCGGCCGCTACGCCCTCTGCCATCCCGTTCCTTCCTTCACGGGGGGGGGGCGGCTCCAAAACGGCTTGTGAAAAGGGAGAGCTGCGTCTTCCTCTCGGCTCCCCTAGGACCGTGTCCACGCTCAAAGAACACGCTTAAAGCCAAGCTGGTGTATCTTCATGTAATCGTGGCAATCAGCGCTTACAGAAACCGGAATGCAAAGCTAGCAAAACAAAGACGCAGCTGTCACGCCCTTGCAAGCGAGTCCTTATATAGTTCCTTCCAGATTACATTCAGCTGGAAGGTCTCGTACTTCCTCATTTCCTTCGGACGTACTGGGATGCCGTCACTTTTCTAGAGTGTTCTCAGAGTAGTAAGCTAATCCCACGCGACCCCATAAGGTACCCGTGCACATAAACGCCTACTCGGAAGCCTATTCCACCACCATCACCCATGTGGCTCAACCCCCCCCCCTTCCAGCCGGGTATCCATGTTCTGCCGGTGCATGGACATGATGTCGAGTGCTTCTTGACGCTCGACAGAAACTTCAAAAGAAAAAAAACAAGGACGTCCAATTGCCTCCTGAAAAAGCATCTTTGGGACAAGAATTACTTAGACTACAGCAGGGGTCAGCAACCCGTGGCTCTGTAGCCACATGTGGCTCTTTCATCCCTCTGCTGTGATTCCTTGTTGCCAGTCGGCTCCACAATTGATTAGGACAGGTAGAGGAAAAAGGATGCCATGCTAGGAGGAGACTCTATGGTGGGGGGGAGGGGAGAACTGGACTTCTGGTCGGCAGAGGAAAAAGAGTGCCACCCTAGGAGGAGACTCTATGGTGGGGAAACCGGATTTCCGGTTGTCTCAAGAATGGAATGGGGGGCTTCTAGTTAGGACCTTTGTGGCTCTTTGAATATTTAAGGGTGCTGACCCCTGGACTACAGACTATTTGGATTATTCCTTTCTGTTATGTACTGAGCAGGTTCCCCGCGCGAGCCCCCTGTTGGAATGTTGGATAGGTTAAAGCTTCCTGATTGGTTGGTTAAAACTGACAGCCGGTATAAAAGAGCTGTCAGCGAACGTTCCCTGTTCTGTTCTGGAGGAAGAGTTGTTAAGCCTCTGTTATGAGTTAAATAAAGTGTTACCTCAGGAGTTACCTCACACGTCTCTGGAGTCATCTATGAATCCCGATGGATATTTATTACTTTCCCTGCTTTCCCAGAACAAATCCAAAGACAGAGTAGGCCAAACAAGCAGTTGTAATGAGTAAAATGTCTCAGACGAACAAGTGCTTAAATGATGGTTAACGCTCCATCTATTCCAAATGACATTTTCCTCCCCTGCTGAAAATAGTGTTTGAATCTGAAAGACCCCAACTACAAGAACCAGAGAGCAAAAAAAACAGCTTATAGGATGACCAGGAACAGGGAGGTCTGCTGTTTTACAAAAAGGATGGTGAGGTCATCCTTTGATTTTCCTCCCAAGGATTTCAGCACCATAAGAAGATATTTTACATAGCCCTTGCTGCTGGCAATAAAAAAACAGCACTGGCGAGATGAAGACCCGTTCAATATTAATGGCAAGGTTCTGAGAAATTCCAGTTATTTTTTTTTTAAATTCAACAACATTGGAAGATGTTTCATACCGTTTGCCAAAAACAATGGAACTTGGGTGCATTGCCCTTGCTTGGGTATACAGCTGGAACTGAGCAAAATGTCCTTTTTTTTTTAATTGCTTAGATTATAGGTGCTAATGAGATTTTTTTGACATAAGCAACTGAGAACTCTGGCGTAAGACTAGAAAAAGACTGTACTTAGCTTTATAAGAACCCTACTTTTACATATTGCGGTTAGCTGCAACGTAGAATTATCGTATCATAGTAATCTATAAATCAAGTTCTACCTGAAACCTATTAAGAGATTAGTGGGATCCAATTAAGGAGGTTGGGACTTAAGATAGTGCCCCGGAGTAAAAGGTGGCAAGCGCCATTGGATGATTATTTGGAGAAAGATAGAAAATATAATTAGAGATCAAAAAGCGCTTTTGAAAGAAATGGCAAGTTTGACATCAACAATCACAAAAACCAATAAAAAAGTGCCATCCATCCCCACGTTAGCAATGTCATCTCCAGCCACCCAGAAATTAGTAGAAGGTCTACAGAAAACAGACAAACCCCCAGCAACTCCAACGCTGCAGACGGTACAATCGTCTCTGTTAACAATACAAGAAACCATGCTTGCAATGCAAGAAAAACTTTTGAATAGCCACTCTGAATTGAAATTGGATATACACGGACTTGATGCCAAAATGAATGAGATTCAAATTTCGATCGCTAGTAATGAGAACAGAATTCAAAAAGCGGAACAAAGAATAGAAAAAAACGAGAAGAAATTGGACATGGTTGACCAAACCCTGTTGGCGCAGAATAAAGAAATAGAAGATGCCCTAATTCAACTCGAGATGGACAAGGCCTCATTTTACTTGCGATTCCAAAACATAGTGGAAGACAAAGAAGAGGACTTAGGAGATAAGATGGCCGAGTTGATTGCAGTGACTCTCCAACAGGATAAGCAAGAAATAATTCGAGAGATCGACGAAATCTACAGAGTCCAAACAAACTACGTGAGAAGGAATAGGCTCCCTAGAGAAGTCCATGTTCGGTTCGCTAGGAAAAAAGTGAGAGACATTTTGTATAATATTGCCAGGGAGGAAAAAATTATCTTTGGGGGAAAAGAGGTGAACATCTTAAAACAAATTCCAAGGAGAGTGAGGGAGAGGAGGAAAAACTATAGATTTTTGACAAATCAACTAAATAGGAGAAGTATAATATTTAGGTGGCTTTTGCCAGAAGGAATGCTCATATCCTGGCAAGGGAGGAAAATTAAAATCGATTGTGTAAGCGATGCCCAAGACTTCCTAGAGCAATTAAGGGGAGGTGAAGAGGAACAAACTAGTAAGGAGGAAAACGAAATAGTAAATACGGAAGAAGAGACATCTCAAGAACAAATCACAACAGAAGATATAGAAGAGGAGAAGAAAAAGGAAGACACAGAAGAAAGGGGGAAAAAAACTAGACCAGTGAGAGCAGTAACATTAAAAGGTAAATAAGAACCAGAGACTAGAGAACAGTTACAGGAATGAACGTTACTAAGATCTTATCGTTAAATGTGAACGGTTTAAATGATTACAAAAAAAGGAGGATAGTATTGTCGAAATTGGCGAAACAAAATCCCGACATAATTTGTATCCAAGAGGTTCACATAAAAAAAGAAGAAGCCAACTATTTAAATTATACTAAATTTGGTAAAGTATTCTTTTCATTAGCTGAGAAAAGAAAAAGGGAGGTGGCTATCTATGTTAAGAAAAGAATAGAGGCAGAATGCAAATATAAAAATGAAAAAGGGAGAATACTTATAGTAGAAATAACGAGAGGTAATTCTAAGGTGTTATTGGTTGGGGTTTATGCCCCGAATAAAAAACAAGGGAAATTTTAGCGGAAATTGCATGAACAGCTGGCAAATTGGGCAAATAATGAAATATGTATGCTAGGGGACTTTAATGGAATAATAGATCCAAAATACGATTACAAATGTGATATAACTAAAAAGAATAAAAGATCTCCCTTACCAAAGGCCTTTTTTGATTTAGTGGACGAGATAAACCTAGTCGATATGTGGCGTATCTTACACCCCCATGACAGACAATTTACTTTCTATTCAATGCCACAAAACTCCTGGTCTAGAATAGATATGGTCTGGGCTACCAGAAAACTGGGCCTAGAAATTAAAAAGGTCAACATGTGCATAAATGCTTGGGCAGACCATAAGTTCCTTGAAATTAGCTGGCACCACGATACAAAGAAAATACAACAGAGATGGAGTCTAAGGACTAAGCTATATGAAGAAGAGTTCATACTGAAATTGAATGAAGAAGTCAAACGCTTCTTCATAGAAAATGGAAACCGAGAGACAGCCAAAGAAATTGTGTGGGACACTATGAAGGCGTATGTGAGAGGGGTTGCCATCTCATATGCCGCCTTCAAAAACAAGGAAAAAAGAAAGATTAGAGAAGAGCTCACCAATAAATTATCGCAAGCTGAAGATAAACTCCAGCAATGCCCGGGAGATGAGGCGATCAAACAACAGTGGTCGATGACGAGACATAGATTGAATCTATTGGACCAAGAGGAAATGGCGCAAAAAATAAAAAGATCCAAGCATTACTGTTTTGAGAACGCTAACAAGTCAGGGAGATGGCTGGCGTATAAACTAAAAAAAGAGAAGGAAAAAAACCAAATATTAGTATTAGAAGACTCCCAGGGTAACTTGCTGACGAAGGAAGAAGATAAATTAGAGAGTATAAGAAAGTTTTATGAAAGTCTATACAAAAGTGAAGGAATTGCGTCAAACAAGGTAGAACAGTACTTGTTGGATGCTAATCTACCGTTAATCCCTGAAGAAGAAAAGGAAAGGTTAAATGAAAAGATCACTATAGAGGAATTAAAAACGGCCCTTTCTAAAATAAAGAAGAATAAAACTCCAGGCCCAGATGGTCTCCCCGGGGAACTATACCAAAAATTTGATGATGCCCTAAAATTAGAGTTACTAGAAATACTGAATGAGGCTCTGGCGGGTATCACAATTCCAGATTCGTGGAGGGAAGCGTATTTGACGCTTATTTTGAAAGAAGGTGCCAACCCGAAACAGATATCCAACTACAGACCTATCTCATTGTTGAACGCAGATTATAAATTGTTCATGAATATAATTGCGGAGAGGTTCAAAAAAATTTTAAATCGGTGGATACATAAAGATCAAAACGGCTTTCTCCCAGGGAGACAGATCAGAGATAATCTGAGAATAGTTTTAAACACCTTTGAATACTACGAACAACATCCTGAAAAACAGCTGGCCTTAATGTTTGTCGATGCCCAAAAGGCATTCGACAACTTGAATTGGACGTTTATGATAAATCAAATTGACCTAATGGGATTCGGTACCAACTTTAGGAAGATGATTGAGAATATCTATAAAAACCAGAGGGCAAATATACTAGTGAACGGAGACAGAACCCAATTGTTTCAGATTCAAAAAGGAGTGAGGCAGGGATGTCCCCTGTCTCCCTTATTATATATTTTGGTACTAGAGGTGCTACTTAGAAAGATAAGAGCTAACAATGATATTAAAGGATTAAAGATTAGGAACGAAATATTCAAAACCCAAGCTTTTGCTGACGACGTAGCCCTCATAATGGAAGATCCATTAGAATCCGGTGTAAAATTAATGCAGGAAATACAGGAATATGGAGAGGTGGCGGGCCTTAAACTCAATAAGGATAAAACTAAATTAATAGTGAAAAACATGACAGACTTACAAAAGGAAGAATTGGAAGATTTATTAGGCCTCCAGACAGTTAGGAAAATAAAATACTTGGGAATATGGATCACTGCGAGATTCTCCTCATTAAAAGATGATAATTATATCCCCCTTCTGCAGAAAACACACCAAGACCTTGAAAGATGGAAAAAGCTCAAACTGTCTCTGATTGGTAAAATTGCAGCGATTAAAATGAATATCCTACCAAAAATTTTGTTCCTATTCCAAAACATTCCGTTATCTTTAGACAAAAAATTCTTTTTGGACTTGAACAAATATATCAGAAACTTTCTGTGGGAGGGCAAGAAATCGCGGATTTCTTTTAAGATACTCCAAGGGAAAAGGAATTTGGGAGGTTTTGGGCTCCCTGACTGGGAACTATATCAAAAGGCGGCAAAAATAATCTGGATCAAGGAGTGGATCAAGTTACAAGATAGGAGAACCCTGATCTTGGAAGGACATGACCTCCTAGAAGGATGGCACTCCTACCTTTGGGATATAAAGAATAAGAAAAAATCCTATTTTCATAAACATAAAATTAGGGAGACCCTTATTCGCACGTGGGTCGAAATCAGACAGAAGATCTATACGAAAGTACCCAACTGGCTTTCCATCATGGAAGCGTTGGCAGCACCAAACAGGAGAGATGAGTACAAATGGGGTACATACAAGGACATCCTCGATGAAGAAGGGAAACTTAAATCGCTGGATCTATTGAGAGATCAGGGCCTAAACTTGGATTGGTGGAACTATTTTCAGATCAACTCAAGATTCCAAAAAGACAGAGACAAATTTGGTATAGCAGCGAAATATGGGAACTTTGACAAAATTATTTGGGGAACAGATAAGAAAATGTTATCAAAAATTTATAACTTTCTATTAGATGAAGATAGGGCAGAGTCCATAGCAAGAAATCAACTGAACATCTGGGAAAAAAATCTAGGACATAGACTAAATTTTAATGATTGGGAGATAGCTTGGAATAGAAACTACAAAATAACTAAATCGACAACGTTTAGGGAAAATCATTACAAATTGTTACACAGGTGGTATCTAGCCCCAGCGAGGCTAGCCAAGATGTTTCCAAATCTCTCTCCCACATGTTGGAAATGTGGAAAAATGGTCGGCACCTTCTATCACCTATGGTGGACTTGCCCTGAGACTAAAAAGTTCTGGTCCAAAATCCGACACTGGCTCTGTGAAATAACGGGACAGGAGGTAGTCCTAGCCCCAGAGCTTTTCCTCCTAGGCATAACCGAAGAAGGCTTTAACAACAATAAAACCCAACTAATAATCCAGATTATAACTGCGGCTAGGTTAGCCTTCGCAAAATGCTGGAAAAACAAACTTATGCCCTCAGAAGAAACTCTAATAAATAAGATCCTAGAGTGCGCAGAAATGGTGAAACTGACAAGTGAGTTAAAAAACGAGGACAACTCAAAATATTATGACATATGGGGTATTTGGTATCACTGGTTGAACAATAAGATGAAAACATGACCTTAGAATTTGACTTGGCACATGAATTATAGTTATATTGTATAAAATAATTTAGAGTTAAGGATGAAGTCTTTTTTTTAACTTTTGTTTCACTATATTGTATAAACACTGCACCTCCGAAAGGAGAGATAGATTGTATATTTTCTTTTTTTGTTTTGGAAAACTTAATAAAGTATTAAAAAAAAAAAAGAGCTGTCAGCGAACGTTCCCTGTTCTGTTCTGGAGGAAGAGTTGTTAAGCCTCTGTTATGAGTTAAATAAAGTGTTACCTCAGGAGTTACCTCACACGTCTCCGGAGTCATCTATGAATCCCGACGGATATTTATTACTGGCGACGAGGATGGGATCATCAGCCTTGTAAGAAAGACACCGTGATAGTAAAGCGAAGGTAAAAGTGAAACAAGACACCATGGCAGCGTCGCAAAATTTCCCCCCGTTTAATCAAGAAAAGGAGACTTGGGACGCTAATGTGGCCCGTTTTGAATGTTTTCTGATAGCTAACGATTACACAAATTTATTGCCAGAGAGAAAAAGGGCTTACTTCCTGAGTTTCTGTGGCCCCGAGATGTTCGACACAGCTATGACCCTAATGGCGCCACAATCCATACACTCCGGGTCATGGGAGGATTTTATGGGCAAACTGAAGTGACATTACGCGCCGGCACCCTCGCGAATAGCCCGGCGCCAACACTTTTATCACCGTGACCAAGCCCCGGGAGAGTCAATCAATCAGTATGTGGCAGCGCTACGTAGAGCTGCCCGTCACTGTGAATTCGTAAACCTTGAGGACTATTTGCTTGATCGCCTAGTGAGCGGGGTATGCGATCAGAATCTTAAACAGCGGATGATTGCCAACCACGAGTTAACATTTCAGGCAGCGCTGGATGAGGCATGCGCTGCCAAACTAACCGCGTTATCTATCGCCGAATTACCCCATGGCCAGAACTCTTCCCAGGCCGAGAAGGAACCGAGCTCCGCTAACGAGATCACAGCTGAGCCATATTCCGACCCGGAAGAAGAGGTTGAAATTTGCCGTATCCGAGAGACTAAGGGTAGAGCCACAGGCCCTAGAAATATGCCTAACAGCTATGTAGAATGTTTTAGTTGTGGGGGTGACCATACACGAGCAACTTGTAAATTCAAAGAGGCCGTATGCAGACGTTGCGGATGCCGAGGACACATCGCAAGAGTGTTCCGTTCTGCGCAGCCGCAGTCCAAGTACTCTAAGTCCGCTACTGAGAGAAACACACAACGTCAGCCCGGGCCGCCAGCTATGCATGCGCGACCACAGAGGGGATTCTCAGCTGTCAATCGAGTGACGCTGCCCACAGACGCGGGAACTCAGAAAATCACCTTGACCATATACATTGAAGGCCGCCCGTGTCAGATGGAAGTGGACACGGGCTCAGCCACTTCTATAGTTTCCTGGAGCACCATTAAACGGCTCGCACCAAAGCTGTCCAAGAGGCAATTGGAACCTTGCTCCCTCCTTCTAAAAGATTACCAGGGCGCTCTGATACCGGTGCTAGGAACAGGGACATTTAATGTGAACTTCAGAAATTTCAATGGTCGGTTATCTCTTGTAATCGTAGATGGACCCCTCCCGAGTTTGCTTGGCCTGAATTGGTTTGCAGCTCTGGGACTTACAATTCATGGCATCCACTCCATCCACTCCTCGGAACTGGATGCACTAATTAAGGAATTTCCCTCCGTTTTCACTGACAAGTTGGGGAAATACACTGGAACACCAGTATCCTTCAGTCTAAACCCTGCTGTTCCACCTAGGCGCCTCAAACCGCGCAGGGTGCCTTTTGCCTTACGACCCCGAGTTGACGCTGAGTTAGATAAGCTCATCCAACAAGGTATCTTAGAACCAGTGGATCACGCACATTGGGAGACCCCCACAGTTATTGCAATCAAAGCAAATGGAGCAATTCGCATCTGCGCCGACTACCGTGCAACCATAAATCACGCCCTCCAAGACCATGCTTACCCCGTCCCGGTTGTTCAACACTTGCTACATTCTTTAGGACACGGTTCAGTCTTTGCAAAACTTGATCTCTCCCAGGCTTACCAACAATTGCCTGTGGATGACCTGACGGCCGACGCACAGACAATTGTTACCCATCGCGGGGCTTTCCGTTGCCACCGTTTACAGTTTGGAGTCTCTGTGGCCCCGGGGATCTTTCAAAGTTTGATGGAATGTTTACTCCATGGCATCTCCGGGGTCGCTCCATATTTTGATGACGTCCTTATTTCGGCCAACACGATTCCACAATTGATGTCACGATTACGCCGCATCCTCACTACTTTTCGCAATGCTGGCCTCATGGTCAAGAAAGACAAATGCCTGGTGGCCGTTCCAGAGGTGGAATTCCTGGGTTTCCTGATCAACGACCAAGGCATACACCCGACCCCCGCGAAGATGAAGGCAATTCTGGACGCGCCTTCCCCGACCTCCAAGTCTGAACTACAAGCCTTTCTTGGGTTGCTGAATTTCTACATCATTTTTTTGCCCCACAAGGCGTCGGTCGCAGAGCCTCTCCATCGACTCCTTGACCGTGGGTCTACCTGGTCCTGGGATGCGAAGGCAGCCTCCGCTTTCGCCGCTGTCAAACGTTTGCTCGTTTCCAACTCTGTACTTATGCAATATTCCGAGGCTCTACCGTTGGTGCTGGCGTGTGACGCCTCGCCTTATGGGGTGAGTGCTGTCCTTAGTCACGTGTTTCCTAATGGCAGGGAGGCCCCTGTGGCTTTCTTTTCCCGTACGCTAGCCCCTGCTGAGAGAAATTACTCTCAGTTGGACAAGGAGGCTTTAGCTTTGGTTGCTGGTGTTAAAAGGTCTCACGACTATTTGTATGGCTGACATTTTACTCTAGTAACGGACCATAAGCCGCTGTTAGGTATCTTATCTGGGGACCGTCAATCGCCTCACATTCTGTCACCCCGGCTTACCCGTTGGTCTGTCTTCCTTTCTGCATATAATTATTCCCTGACCTACGTCCCTGGCAAGCATCTGGCCCATGCTGATGCTTTAAGCCGTTGCCCCTTGAAAACGTTTCTCTGTGACCCTGCTCCTGTCTCCGAGGTCCTCCTTATTGATGAATCCCCCCTACCTGTTACTGCTGCTGATATTGCTCGGGTCTCCTGTCGCAACCACGAGATTGCTACGGGTCCTTGGATGGGTCCTCCGTGGGTGGCCCCCTGGGGAAGTGGACCCCACTTGGAAGCCATATGCTCTCCGCAAGTCTGAATTAGCGGTACAAGGGGGTTGTCTCCTGTGGGGCCATCGGGTAGTAGTCCCCGCCCCGCTACGAAAATCCATCCTTACTACGTTGCATGCTGGCCATCCGGGTACAGTGCGAATGAAGGCCTTGGCGCGTGCATACCTCTGGTGGCCTAAATTGGACGACTCCATAAACTCCTGGGTATCTACCTGCCCCCAGTGTCAAGAATCCCGGCCAATGCCACCTAAAGGACCACCCAGAGTGTGGGAAGAGCCCCGAGGGCCGTGGTCCCGCGTGCATATTGATTTTGCGGGGCCACTCCAGGGACAGATGTTGTTGATCCTTGTAGACGCTTTCTCTAAATGGGTCGAAGTAGTTCCTATGTCATCCACCTCCACTGAGGTGCTAATACGAGTTTTACGCTCCCTATTTGCCACTCATGGCCTTCCTGACGAGCCGGTTTCTGACAATGGCCCCCAGCTAACAGCATCCGCTTTTGAAATATTTTTAGCAGGTTTAGGAATCCGACACTGCCTTATTTCGCCTTACCACCCTTCTAGTAATGGTTTGGCTGAACGGGCCGTGTGGTCCACTAAGGAGGCATTGGGCCGCATGGGCACTAAGAGTTGGGCCACCCGGATTTCAGAATATTTACTTATTCAGCATTCTACCCCCTGCCCCCTTACCAACCGGAGTCCGGCGGAACTCCTTATGGGCCGTCGGCTATGAACTGTGCTCGACAGGCTACACCCCAGCTACACCCCTAGCCAACCGCTAGACTCGTTCAGTGCCCATCGGGGGTTTCGTCCAGGGGAATTGGTTTATGCCCGTAACTATGCTGGCCACCCCCTCTGGTTACCGGGCTCCATATTAGCTGAAATGGGCCCGTGCTCGTACAAGCTTGTCATGGGAGACGGAAGGGTCTGGAGAAGACACCAAGACCAAATACGTAGCAGAAGGGCCCCGGGTGACACTAGAGTTAGGGTGGAAGGGGATGTCACAACTGCAAACCCAGAAGGCTTAACTACTGAGGCTACGGAACACCGGAGCCCAAACCGGCCACATGCGCACACTCAGGATAGGTCTACAGTACCGAGAAACGACACAGACAACACAACATTCCCTGGGGCCGAATCAGCGGTTTCAGATGCACAAACCACCCAAATGGAGGAACAAATAGGGCCCATACCTTCCACCGTGGCCGACAGTCCAAACCTGCGAACCGTGAGACCCGGGACTGTAGGTGGTGCAGACGAACGGTCGAATCCGGAAGGGCCCCGACGCTCTGGCCGACTACGCCGGCGGCCAAAGCACCTGCAAGACTACGCATGCACTTTCCTGGGATGAAGGGGTGTTATGTACTGAGCAGGTTTCCCGCGCGAGCCCCCTGTTGGAATGTTGGATAGGTTAAAGCTTCCTGATTGGTTGGTTAAAACTGACAGCTGGTATAAAAGAGCTGTCAGCGAACGTTCCCTGTTCTGTTCTGGAGGAAGAGTTGTTAAGCCTCTGTTATGAGTTAAATAAAGTGTTACCTCAGGAGTTACCTCACACATCTCCGGAGTCATCTATGAATCCCGACGGATATTTATTACTTTCCCTGCTTTCCCAGAACAAATCCAAAGACAGAGTAGGCCAAACAAGCAGTTGTAATGAGTAAAATGTCTCAGACGAACAAGTGCTTAAATGATGGTTAACGCTCCATCTATTCCAAATGACATTTTCCTCCCCTGCTGAAAATAGTGTTTGAATCTGAAAGACCCCAACTACAAGAACCAGAGAGCAAAAAAACAGCTTATAGGATGACCAGGAACAGGGAGGTCTGCTGTTTTGCAAAAAGGATGGTGAGGTCATCCTTTGATTTTCCTCCCAAGGATTTCAGCACCATAAGAAGATATTTTACATAGCCCTTGCTGCTGGCAATAAAAAAACAGCACTGGCGAGATGAAGACCCGTTCAATATTAATGGCAAGGTTCTGAGAAATTCCAGTTATTTTTTTTTTAAATTCAACAACATTGGAAGATGTTTCATACCATTTGCCAAAAACAATGGAACTTGGGTGCATTGCTCTTGCTTGGGTATACAGCTGGAACTGAGCAAAATGTCCTTTTTTTTTTTTTAATTGCTTAGATTATAGGTGCTAATGAGATTTTTTTGACATAAGCGACTGAGAACTCTGGCATAAGACTAGAAAAAGTGGCCAAATTTTTCAGGGTGTTTTTTTCCTTTGCTATGGAACAAAACTGGCCACTGGGATAGGATTACCAAGAGAAAAGCAACATTAGGTTCTGCTAGGCAATTCCATTGTTTTCAAATCCATGATTTCTGGACTTGGTTAACTCGAGCAAACAGAGCAGTTGTCCATCAGCAAACACCATTTGGTTGACCAATTAAGGCACTCCGTTAACGAGGCTTCCAGAATTTTTATCATTCTTGGCCAATCCAGGGAGAACATTAAATAACCTACCAAGAAAGGTTGACAGGATTCATTTGATTCTGAAACTCTGTTTTTGGCTTTGTTTTCAGGGATTTGAGGGAACGTGATAAATCTTTGGGGCACCAGATAATGTGACATGTTTTCTAATTGAACAACTGTACCATACTAGATTTGGAGATGTTTTGGGGTTCTTGGTGCTCTTTGAGGTTGGTTGTTTTCTTGCAGATGTTTCATTACCAAATTAGGTAACATCATCAGTGCTAGTAAGAGTGTAGGGTTTGCTATCATTTTATTCGATGAAATATCTGCAAGAAAACAACCAAGCTCAGAGTGTACCAACAACCCCACAGTTCAACCCTGAGCTTTGCTATCTTTACTATTGTAGGAAGTTAGCACCCACCCCTTTCCTAGAAGAATGAAATATTTTAGGAAATATTAAAAAGGCAGAATATTATGTTTCCCTGTATGAGAAATGGAGAAGCATGTTTTAAAGACGAAGCAGCTCCCATCTTCCTGCTCCCACCCTTTGTCAATGGGCCAGAGGCAGAAACTCAATCTTTGTCAATGGACCATTAACTGCAACACAATAGGACCCATCTAGCAACAGAAATTCACCACATGGCACCTGGGAAGATTACATCAGCCAGCAAGGCTAGCTAAGACCCCCACCCCCTGGGAGTCTGACAACCAATCAGGATACTCTTTCGGGGCCCCAGGAAGTTCAAAGCCAGAGAGGACATAAAACCTGGGGACTCACTGCATCTCAGCCCCTTCAGGAACTCAAACCATGTGATCCTGTCCACCATTAAACCATCTTTCCAAGCAGTATCCATGTTTCCAGTGTCTTTTTCCCCACTTGGAGCTGAACCCAGAAGGATATTTCTTCTAACACTATCTATTTATTACGATCAACAGATAGTAATGTTCTTTAGTATCTGTTGATGATGCTTCCTTGCCAACTTGTCACTCCTAGGACTACTTAGTTTGTACCTCGAGTACACCATTATTAAATTACTGCATTTATATCCTACAATTCACTAGCTATGAATTTTTTGAGGCAATGTAGAAACATAAACAAACATAAAAGGCAACAGCAAAAGAATGCAAACTTAAAGGAAACCCCTTCAGAAAATAAAATAAGAATGGCTGTTTTTGTATAGTTGCAAAATGAGGAACCACTGCTATAATTTACAGAGAAATGCAATGTACTATGCCATACCTAGCAGATTGTGATTTATGTTCTTGTTCATATCTGGTGATTATAGGTGAACATTTTATAAGCTCCCATTTTATTTTTTTAGAAAAAAGATTTATTAATTTTTCACATTTATATGACTGCCCACTCACAAGAAGTGACTCTGAGCTGTGCATAACTCTCAAATGAAACAACAAAAATGTAAAAACGATCATCATAAAAATATAAAACAATAATTAAAAATGAAAAGGTATGAAACATTCAATTAATGGTGTGATATCCTTAAATGGAATGCATGCTGGACGATCCTTCAAAAAGATAAGCTTTTCAAAAAGTGGGCTGTCTTTTATAAATCCATGGATCAGAATATAAAAAAGGATGTTGTGACTCTAGAAAGAGTGCAGAAAAGATCAAGAAAGATGATTAGGGGATTGGAGAATAAAACTATAAGAAGAACTGTTGCAGGAATTGAGTATGTCTAGTTTAGTGAAAAGAAGGACTAGTGGTAATAAGGTAACAGTGTTACGATATCTAAGGAGTTGCCACAAAGAAGAGGGGGTCAACCTATTCTCCAGAGCACCTGAAGGCAGGACAAGAAGCAATGGATAGAAAATAATCAAGGAGAGAACTAATCTGGAACGAAGGAGAAATTTCCTGACAGCAAGAACAATTAATTAGTGAAACGACTGCCTTCAGAAATTGTGGGTGCTCCAACACTTGAGGTTTTTAAGAAAAGATTAGACAATCATTTGTCTGAAATGGTATCGAGTTTCCTGCTTGAGCAAGGGGTTGGGCTAGATGATCTCCAAGGTCCCTAACCGAACTCTGTTATTCTGTTATCCTGATCGTGCTGAATTAGGTCTGCTCCAATGATTAATGTCTTTAATTGAGCCTTGTCTCTTTGGGAGAAAGCATTGGAATCCATACCAGCAAAAGGATTTAGGCCAAATTCTTTGCAACTCAAATTAAGCTACGAAGCATCCATAAACAGCCCAGAAAACCTCACAAGGTGTTTAGGGAGTGTGGAATTAACCCTAACCTTTACATGACAAAGCCATTTCAATTTGGAAATCAGGAAATCCCCTCTGCCCCCCCCCTCCCCCCCAACACACAGTTTTTTCC
The DNA here is from genome assembly GCF_029215685.1 of Pituophis catenifer annectens. Classification (NCBI taxonomy): domain Eukaryota; kingdom Metazoa; phylum Chordata; class Lepidosauria; order Squamata; family Colubridae; genus Pituophis; species Pituophis catenifer. The sequence goes on along the minus strand of NW_027256883.1, from coordinate 16,643,834 downwards.
TATGAGTATAGATCGGATGATCTGTATCTTTGTTATGCAAAAGAGACGGTACTTTCCTGCTCCACTGAGGTGGCTCTGTCTAAGCCTTACAAATTACAAAGATCATGATTGACATTGATGCGGGTTCCCCCCCCCCCCAAATAGGGGCAAATCAAGTGAAGCATCCATGGTGGGCTTCCTCTTTGCAAATGAAGGAGTGTGGTTGGCTCTCCTTGTTTATGGCATTCACGGGGGAAGAAAAAACATTGCTCTACTTGTCTTCCCAAACAGAATTGCATAGAGTAGCTCTCAGTGTGACAAGTGAAGAAGATAAATCAGTCACAATATTTGGAAATAACAAGAAGGGACCTTTATAATATTGCATACAATGAACATTTCCCAGCCGGGGCCAACACACAGATGCACAATGGCCTATTTGTTATGTTTCTAAAATATGATTTGGAATCTCTGAATACATTACTTTCTTGCTAGGCAATAAACAAAAAGAGAGAAGCACATGGAATTGATTATAGTCCTCCCTCTACAAAGCTTGCAGATTCTTGACTTGGTTGCTGCTTGGCAACTTCCGTAGCAATTGTGCCAGCGAGGACCCAGCTGGGCTGGCAAGAGCCACCATTTTGGGTCGGAGTTGGCTGATGAATAACGGGCTCTCTTGCAGAATTTTGGGCTTGCTTTTTTTTCGTGTTCGTGGGAGGGTTTCGGAGGACGGAGATGAGAAGCAGCAGCCAATCTTTTTCCTTTCTCTGTTTTGCAAAAAGACAGAGGGACATGTGCACATCCAACACAAGAATCGCAATAGGGCTAAAACTCAGTGGCTAAGATGCTGAGCTTGTCAATCGAAAGGTCGGCAGTTCAGCAGTTCGAATCCCTAGTGCCGCGTAACGGGGTGAGCTCCCGTTACTTGTCCCAGTTTCTGCCAGCCTAGCAGTTCGAAAGCATGTAAAAAATTCAAGTAGAAAAATAGGGACCACCTTTGATGGAAGGTAACAGAGTTCCGTGCTCTGTTCTCCGCCGAAGAGGTTGTAGAAAAAAAATGCCTTTAAAAGCCTCTGGCGATCCCAGCTGAGTTGCCTGATTATCAGAGGCTTTTAAAAACATTTTTTTCTGCAACATCTTTGGCTGAAGAGGTTGTAGGAAAAATGCTTTTAAAACTAAAAAAAAAAAAAAAAGCTGGCCACGTCCTCCCAGTCACATTACCCCCCCACCACCAAGCCACGCCCACAGAACCGATAGTAACAAATTTTAGATTTCACCCCTGCCCCAATCCCTGGGTTCTGGCCCACTTCCAGGCTGTGGCTTATTCGGAACTGGGCTGCGTGAGTGGTGGGCGAGCTCACATGCATACACGCAGCTTGACTTGTGTGAGCAGCAGGCTGGGTGTGTGCACACGTAGGCTGGCGCTTGTGCACACAAATGCGCAACTCCACTTACGCAAGTTGAGTTGTGCACGCATGCATGTGTGTGCCAGCCCACTGCTTACGCGGCCTGGTTCCCCTCTCCCCGGGCTGCCAAACTGCAAAGGTTCGGGACCGCTTTTCTAATATGTTCCTTTTTCATTAGTGGACAACCTAGTACTAAACCTTTGTTGAACACCAGATGACTGGAATCAAGACCGGCTCTTGACATTTCCCACAATCCTCTTGTTTTATACTCGATGAGAGGCATTGTCTGTCCATATTCAAGTCAGAAGCATTTACAAAGCTAACCGAAGGGTGCTCCAGGGTTGAAAGGATCTGCTCCTGACAACACCGTTGCCCAAGGGACATCTGATTGCTAAAGTAATGCAATCTTCGGGGAGGCTTCTGGGAACATTGTGGAAAATTGGAATGGTGTTTCTCAAATCCACATGCTCAACCTATATTATTTATAATAACAACCTCAACTATCCATGGAGAGGAATTGCTCTGGTTCTGTCTCCCACCAACTCCCCCTGCTGTAGTTCTGTATATTTTAAAGTGGATCCAATGTCACTGCATAAGGACTTAGGCCAATATTCAAGAGTTTTGCCTGCTGCAAGGATCTCCAGGGCACGGGTGAAATCCAGCAGGTTCTGACAGGTTCTGGAGAACCGGTAGCGGAAATTTTGAGTAGTTTGGAGAACCGGCAAATACCACCTCTGGCTGGCCCCGGAGCGGGGTGGGAATGAAGATTTTGCAGTATCCTTCCCCTGCCATGCCCACCAAGCCACGCCCACAGAACCGGTAGTAAGTTCACCACTGCTCCAGGGGGTTATTTCCAAACTTGGCAACTTTAAGACTTGTGGACTTCAACTCCCAGAATTCCCCAGCCACAGTTCTGAGAGTTGAAGTCCACAAGTCTTGAAGTTGCCAAGTTTGGACACTCTTGGCCCAAATTTTTCCTCTGGTTAAGTCACTTCTTCTGAGAAAGACCAAGTGAGTCAGAGGCTTTTGTGCAGGCCACTGATACAACATTGCTTTCCCCCAACTAATAAGTGTTTGCACAAGTACAAGGCTTCTAAGCATACAGCTCAGTGGTGGGTTTCAAATTTTTTTACTACCGGTTCTGTGGGCGTGGCTTGGTGGGTGTGGCATAGCTTGGTGGGTGTGGCATGGTGGGTGTGGCAGGGGAAGGATATTGCAAAATCTCCATTCCCACCCCACTCTGGGACTAGCCAGAGGTGGTATTTGCCGGTTCTCCAAACTACTCAAAATTTCTGCTACCAGTTCTCCAGAACTGGTCAGAACCTGCTGAAACCTTCTTCTGGTACAGCTGCAAAAATTGAGACTTCCGTCTCCTTCACTGGCTATAGTCGAAACTGCCAGTTTAATTTTTTTTGGTCTGTGCCCATGAGCATGTGTGGGTATTTGTGGGTATGTACTGCTTATGCATACATGCTTTCAGTTACCACTCAAGCAGCTGGGGCATGTACAATAATTAGCAGTAGCTTGTAAGCTTCATACACCAAAGGCCTTTTATCAAGTAGCAACACTCTGCAAAGAAGTCGAAAGAGAAGTGTTGTTTTCTCACTGGCCACCCGCATCTCCAGAACAGCATTTATGATTAGGGCATGAGTGTTTTTAACAGGGAACTAAAATTTTGTTAGTCATTTGTATCTAAGAAGTTAAAAATAACAGTCACAAATTCTCACTGGATCAGACTCAGGATCTCATCAGTTTCTCAACATGCGAGTCATCTGAAAAACACCATCTCTAAAATATTTGGTAGGTTCTGTATGGCCAATGATCACATTGGCCAATTTTCAAAGTTCTAGTTAACAATATATTAGCATAGTTCTTTATTTCTCCCTCTAGCTGTTATCGGCGCGTCAGTTCTGCAGAAGAATGAGAAAGACATAATTACTAATGAGAAAGACATAATTAATTTTTGCAATAAGATATTGCAAAAATGGTTTTAACGTCATTATTTGTAGGAAGTTAGCACCCACCCCTCTCCTAGAAAAATGAAATATTCTAGGAAATATTAAAAAAGCAGAATATTATATTTCCCTGGATGAGAAAAGGAGAAACATGTTTTTAAAGACAAAGCAGCTTCCTGCAGCTCCCTGTCCCCACCCCACTTCAGCTCCAGGTTGATGGGATTAAGGCATGGTCCTCAGTACATGATAGAATTAGCCTTCTACCCATCTCACCACATGGCACCTGGGAAGAGTACATCACCCAGCAAGGCTCAACCAAGCCAGGGACTCAAGAAGACAACCTACAAGTTACCCCTGCATGGTCGCATGGGTGTCTGACAACCAATCAGGATACATTTCTTGCCACAGGAACAGGAAGCAAGGTCAAAGCCCAAAAGAGATTATAAATCTCTCAACCATGTGCTTTTTTGTCCAGGACCTCAAAACCATGTGGTCCTGTCCACCATTAAAACCATCCTTCCAAGCAGTCTCCATGTTTCCAGTGTCTTTCTTCCCACTTGGAACTGTTACAGTTGAAAATACCTAACCTGATATCTGTAAATATGTAAATATGTTTGCTTGTGTATATGTCATTGTGTGATGTCATTGTGTCACTTATCATTGGTCACTACTTACCATTAGCCCCGCCTCCTCTGTATATAAGCTCTCGCTCCCCTCAGATTGATAGCTCTCTAAATGTGTTCCTGAGGAAGAAAATAAATATTATTATTACAAGAAAGTCTACAGTCTCTTATATTGGGCCTAACCAGGATAACCAAACTAGTAACAAATTGGTAGCAAGAGGATGGTTTGGTAGGCCCAACCGAACATAAAGATGCAAGACTCACATAATGACAAAAGAAGACCTGCCACCAGATACATAACGAAAAGAATGGCAGCTCAACTAACTCCTGACAAATATACACCACTTGAAAATATTAAGAAACAAACGCAATTACAAGAAAATGAACTGCTAACACAAAACGAACAACCACTAGCTGGAGCAGAACAAACATTCTCAACACCAAGCAAAGAAGATGAGGTAAAAAGAAAAATACTAGAATTAATAGAAACAACTACAGCTGAATCAAATCTGCTTGTGAAAATCCGCAGCATGATAAACGACCACGGAACAGCAGCAGATAACGAAAATAACAAACAAGAAAACTGCAAGGTAAGAAATTCAACCCCTGACTTCAAAAATGACACCAAAGATGGCGACAGCTTCCCGCCTTTTTCATGGCAGCCATCTTACCCACCTAATACCTCTAAAATGCCTGACCAATTACTAAAAGAATTCCAAACCTCAAACTACGAAATAAAAAACAAAACCTACCAAGAAGATGACTACCCGAGTCCAAAAACAAATAAAAAACAATTATTTAAACAAAACAAAGCTCAACCTACTGAAGTAGAAATAGACAATGCTATACAGGTGCTAACTGCAGCACTCGGGACTAAACTAACAATACCAAACAAACAACCAGAAAATGAAATAGAAAATTCTAAACTACCATCTACCAAAGGCCAAAAAGAAATAGACTGTCTAAAGAAAGGCCTAGCCCCCCAAATAAAGACAAGCTGGCAATCATACTTACCTACCGAAGAGCAGCTCCCTGAACAACCCGGCTCCATTGGCAATGGCGGCCCGCCTCAAGCTCCACTTACTGACGACCTCAGAGAAGACTCCCCAACGAGCAGAGCAGCACCCCAGGCATTCTTCAGTCACCAGAGGCCCTCCGGAAACAAAGCAGAGCAACAGAAGGCCGTCTGGGACTTCACCCCAGGAGCTGCAGACACAAGAACCTCCCTCGCCGACTGCTGGAGAAAAATGAGGACTGAGGATGCCCAGAACGAGCCTGCAAAGAAAGAAGAAGGAAACATAAATACATGTCAGAGCAACATAGAGATAAGTAAATACAGACATACATCTACCATACCCAGGCCTTATTGTGAGTATGCTAAGGTCTTAAATCATGGACAGCTACTAAACATGAATAACACTTCACAACACTCAGGGACAATACCTTCAGACTTTATAAAGTTAAGATTAGATGGAAGCAACTTAATGGAATGGAACCAGTGTTTACAGATTACATATTTGAAAGAGAATGTTTTATTTTTTATTGATAACCCACCAGATAAGCCTTGGACCTATGAAATAGACTGCCTCCATCACAAAGCATATTATATATTAATTGCCTCTATTTCCCCAAGTATACTTCCCAGCATAGAGCATAATTTAACTGTATTTGAAACATACCAAAAATTATTCAATTTGTTCTATAGTAAAAGTGTAGCCACCACCACAAAAATTTCTAGGGAATTCTATTCTGCCAGACTAAAACATGATACCTCCATGAGTGAACATATCTTGAATCTAAACGCAGTAAGAGCAGACCTTATCCAAAGGGGGGAAACCATTTCTGACAACACCATGAAAAGCATTATAATTAATTCATTAGATCACAGCTGGGATAATTACATTACCTTAATAGATAACCTAAGTATAGAGCAAATTACCTTAGAAAACCTTACCAATAAGCTTATTACTGAAGATAGACTTAGAAGAGAGCGATATACACAACTAAGGGAAGGTAGAAATCAAAGAAGAACTGATTTTAGGGTCAGAGATAGGTACCCACATGAATGTCTCATATGTGGATCTGAAAGACATCAGAGTAGAGATTGCCCCAAGAATGCAGGATACAGTGACTCATATCAACACAAGGATAGGAGAATACATTTCTTAGACAGAACTTCCCCAGATTACAGGTATAAGCGAAGAGAATCACCACACCCTAGAGAAAGACAAATGAACAGAAATAACCCTAAAGAAAATAAGAAAGGATCACTATATGGAATAAGAAACAATAACACTTTGATGTCTGATTCACTCAACACTTGGCTCATAGATTCTGGAGCCACATGTCATACAACTCATAGAGAAATATTAAGCAACTTCACTGAAAAGAAATATTACATTAAAGTAGCAAACCTAAATAAATTCCTAGTGAGGGGAATGGGAGACACGCATATAAAGGGTATAGGAAAAATAGAGGGGGTACTATTTGTGCCTGAAATTCCAAATAACATATTGGCAACCCTAAAATTAAGTATAGAGAATGGAATAGAAACCACTTTCAGAGGTGGAAAGGTATTTATGACTAAAAACAACAGAAACATAGGTAAACTATTTACAAAAGATGGACTAACATACCTACTGCCACAAGATAACGAACTAGTCTATGCAAACTATCAATTAAGAAACGAAAAGCCAAATTCAGATAGCCATGATGAAAGTAATAATGATAACGCATCGACCACTGATACTAATATGTCTGAAAATTTAAACTATGGAAAACCTATTCACGATAATTGTAGTCACTTACTCCACAGAAAGCTAGGACACGCGAGCTTTCCCGTCATATGAAAAATGTTAGAATGTTCCGAAGATTTAAAAATAAAGAACTGTAAAAATTACTTAGAATGCTCTGTATGCAATTCATCCAAAATTAAAAACAAACCAAAACCCAAAAAAGCCACTCGCACCACACAATCAATTTTTCAACTAATTCATATGGATGTAGTAGGCCCATTAAAACCTTCAATTAAATATAAAAAAAGATACTTTCTAACCATAGTCGATGACTACAGTAGATTCGGTTTTGTATACACCCTTAATCACAAAAGTGAGGTTTTCAAAAAATTTAAGGAGTTCTTTAAAATGGTAGAAACACAACACAATACTAAAATTAAACAAATAATGACTGACAGGGGGTCGGAATTCCTATCCAACGAATTTTCAAATTGGCTAAGATCACAAGGAATATTGCACTTTAAATCTTGTCCATTTTCTCCATTTCAAAACGGAGTTTCTGAAAGAAAAAATGGTTTGCTACAAACCATGGTTAAATGTGTGTTAGATGATGCTGGCTTAAACCAATCATTCTGGGCTGAAGCCCTCACTTATTCCAATTACACTATAAATCGCTTATGGTCCAGTACAATCAACAAGACCCCATACGAACTCATGTATGGAAGGAAACCAAAAATTGGGCATTTACACGTATTTGGTGTATCTGCTGATGTATATGTCCCCTCACAATTAAGACGCAAAGGAGAGAAAGTATCCAAGAGACTGATATTTATGGGGTACGAATCAGGAACCAAGGGATATCGCTTCATTGATAAAAATAACCAATTCATTGTATCCAGATCTGCCGTGTTTCATGAACACATGAACTGGTCAAAATTACATCTCAATGAAATTTACCCAGAATCAAAAAATATTACGCACACGCACACAGAACATCATACATCAGATACGAACTCCAAATCCACATCCACAAACAGAGTCAAATGCCCAAAAATAGTTAATGATGAATGGAAAAAAGGACACCCCACTTTGAAGGTAGATCAATTAACCGAAAAAGAAGCTAAATATATGCATAGCGATGAACATCCCCAGAATAGGCCCATTAGATCCAATAGAGGCGTAATCCCTAAAAGATTAGATGATTACGTACTGTCTATTCAAGCCAAACACCTGACTCCCAACACATATGATGACATACTTAAGTTACCCCTAGAAGAAAAAAGTAAGTGGGAGGAAGCAATGAAAAAAGAGATGGACAGTTTGAGAGAACTAAATGTATATACACCAACAGACCTACCCACTGAGAAATCCCCCATTGGCACTAGGTGGATCTATAAAATCAAAGAGCTAGAGGATGGTAAATTCCTATACAAAGCCAGATTAGTGGCTCAAGGCTTTGCCCAAAGATTTCCGGATGACTATGAAGACACATACTCCCCAACCGTTAGATCAGAAAGTGTGAAAACAGCACTAGTGTTAGCTTCCATTTTAAATCTGGAAGTATATCAATTTGACGTGCAGACAGCCTATCTGCACGCTGATCTAGATAAAGAAATTTATGTGAAAGCACCCCCAGGAAAAGATACAAAAAAGGGAGAAATTTGGCTATTGAATAAGAGCCTTTATGGACTAAAACAGTCTGGTAAGCGGTGGTATGAGTGTTTATCAAAGATACTTAAAGATATAGGCTTTGTAGCTACTTCATCTGATTTTTGCTTTTTTACGAAAAGAAATATTGATTCTATTGAATATGTTTTGATTTATGTTGATGATATATTATATTTTGGATGTGACAAGATTAAATGTGATAATTTCGCTGAACAACTAGGCAAAAATTTCAACTTAAAAATATTAGGAAAGGTAAATAAGTATTTAGGAGTCCAAATTGACAAAACAGACAAGGGGTTCAAATTATCTCAGAAAGACAAGATTATGGAACTCATACAAAAATGTAACATGATTAACTCAAAAATTTGTGATACTCCTATGTCAACTGATTTTTATAGGAATGTGTATAATGAGTACGAACCATTCAAGGATAACACTTTATATCGTTCAATTATTGGGTCCTTATTATACATATCTAATTGGACCAGGCCTGATATCACCCTTGCCGTAAATTTGTTGTCAAGACATGTAAGCAATCCTAACTTATACCATTGGGAGGGAATTAAGAGGATTTTAAAGTATCTGAAATCTAGCACTGATGTGTGCCTGTTCTTAGAACCATTCATTTCTGAAAAACCAACTTTGACCTGCTACGCCGATGCTGATTGGGCTACTGATTCAAAAACCAGAAAAAGCACTTCTGGATATGTTTTTCTTATAAATGGTTGTGCGGTGCACTGGTACACTGGCAAACAGAACTTAATTGCCACTTCTACAGCGGAAGCCGAATACGTTTGCTTATCCAAAGTGGTCAATAATCTAACTTGGTTCGATGATTTGTTATCTAATGTGTGGGATGAACCTGTTTATCCAATTATTATCAATGAGGATAACAGGGCAGCAATAGATATATCAGCTTCCGAAGCAATAGGTCAACGATCTCGACATATCGATATCAAATATAAACATGTGAGACAACTGTCAAGTATAGGATTCATTAAAGCTGTTCATTGCGATACTAGTGAACAAATTGCTGATATCCTCACTAAGCCATTACTAACCAAACAACATGTGTATTTGACTTCCAAACTCAACGTACATGTATAATCTTAATAACCCACCATTAGTTAGGTATTTTAGAGGGGGATTTGTTACAGTTGAAAATACCTAACCTGATATCTGTAAATATGTAAATATGTTTGCTTGTGTATATGTCATTGTGTGATGTCATTGTGTCACTTATCATTGGTCACTACTTACCATTAGCCCCGCCTCCTCTGTATATAAGCTCTCGCTCCCCTCAGATTGATAGCTCTCTAAATGTGTTCCTGAGGAAGAAAATAAATATTATTATTACAAGAAAGTCTACAGTCTCTTATATTGGGCCTAACCAGGATAACCAAACTAGTAACAGGAACTGAACCCAGATGGACATTTCTTTCAACAACTTTAAAATTCAAATTGGTAATTGTAAAGTCTAGTCTATAAAATTCAGATCAAGTAATCAAATGGTGATGTGGGAGAAGACACTCGAGCGTCTCTTGGACTGCAAGGAGATCAAATCAGTCAATACTGTGAAGCATTGGACACAATTTAGCAACTGAACCACAAAAACAATGTCTGGTCTATAAAATTCATATCCAGTAATTGAATGGATCAGACATGCCTAAGGCCATGACCTAAATAGGGTGCTATGGAGCCAAAGATCAGCTGAAACAAACAAATAGGAGATGCTATATTTTAATACACATTTTTTCCTTAATTGTGTATAATTCTCAGGAATTACAACACATGTTGCATACAATAGTAAATTGTAAAAACACCTTTGGGACATTCAGGGAGTTAGCAGTTCCATAGGTCCATCGGCCTGCTATCAGATCCACCATCTGATCCAGTGGTGAAATCCAAATTTTTTTATTACCGGTTCTGTGGGTGTGGCTTGGTGGCCACGGTGTGGCTTGGTGGCCGTGGTGTGACTTGGTGGGCGTGGCTTAGTGGGCATGGCAGGGGAAGGATACTGCAAAATCCCCATTCCCTTCCCACTCCTGGGGGGGGGAGGATATTGCAAAATCTCCATTCCCACTCCACCCTGGGGCCAGCCAGAGGTAGTATTTGCCGGTTCTCCAAACTACTCAAAATTTCCGCTACCGGTTCTCCAGAACCTGTCAGAACCTGCTGGATTTCACCCCTGATCTGATCCAAACTAGACCTCAAGCCCAGTACTGTGAATTCTACATGGAAGCCAAGAAGATGTCCTCCCTCATGAATGACAGGTAATTTAAGGCTCCATTGACCTAACTCCTTAGCTGACCCCACCGCTTGGCCTGCCTCTTGGATGTGGATGTCCACTGTGCCAACTTTCACTCTTCCAAACTTTCCAAAATGGGTGGTTTCCTCAGCAAATGAAATAAAATCATCTCTCCAGAGGTGCAGTCAGTATAATCCGCTGAGTCCCCACCCTGTTAAATGTGAAAGCTTATAACGATAAAATGAAATTGGCTGTCGTTCCTGAAAGAGCATTTAAGGGCTGGATTAGAGGCTTTGATTTTATTCTTGAGCAACATTTGACTCAATAAGTGTAAACATCTTGTTGGCTAATTAATGGGACCAGATGTTTTTGCAGTTCAAGGGAACCCATTGTCTGTCTGACTCTTGTCAATGGGAGTTGAGTTGATACTCCCATAGAAGAAGTGGAAGTGATCCGTCAATCTAATGCCGCCAAAGAAATTTGCTCCCCAAACAATTAAAAATTGTCTGGAAAGCAAAAAAAAAAAAAGGAAGAAAGAAAGAAAGAAAGAAAGAAAGAAAGAAAGAAAGAAAGAAAGAAAGAAAGAAGAAAGAAAAGAAAAGAAAAGAAAAGAAAAGAAACAAACAATATGCCCACAAGTAAATCATGTTCCAATAAATTCAGTCAATACAGAATCCTTGCAGAAAATACAATTTAAGTTTTTAATTGCATCCATTTTTTATAATGAAAAATTTAGTTTTGTATCTATTGCTGATTCCTCCCCCCCCTTATATCTGTTCTTCATCCTATTTCCTAGTTGGAACATATCTTTGAGTTAGAATGTTTTCAGAATTAGTGCATTTTAGTGCTATGCAGAAGTCTGCAAAACAGATGGCTGAAATTAGCCTGACTAGGTGGCTCAGTGGCCAAGACACTGAACTTGTCGATCAGAAAGTTCGGCGGTTCGAATCCCTAGTACAAGTCTCCTGCGTGAGCAGGGGGTTGGAGTAGATGACCTCCAAGGTCCCTTCCAACTCTGTTACTGTTAAAATTCTTGATAAAATTCAAGGATATATTAAGTTGAGGATTAAATGTTATAGGTCCCTGATCCTGCCTGGTATCTCATGAATGTGAACAAAAAAAAAAAAAAAATCTACTAGGCTAAATTAGGGCCTAGGGCTAAATTAGGCTAAATTAGGGCCTAAACTCTTGAGGAGTTTTTGGGGGGGAGGGAAATTTACATCCTATGTCCATGTATCTAATACGAACTTCTCATGATTTGCTGTAATCGTTCAGAAGTGTTTTTTAAAGAACAAATTGTAGTTCCAGATCTTTCTCTAAAATAAAAAGGCTATGCTTGTGCAATTAAATTAGGAGATGTAGTTAGAGACAGTGTGAATGGTGGTCTGAAGAACTATCTATTCCAGACATTTTCATGCATGAATCAAAGAGAGGAACAACGTGTTTACATTAATACGGTAATGGTGCATTTGGATGAGTTTCAGGCACTGTCAGTATTTCCTTTAGAAAATTACTTTAGACACAGCTGTTCATCTGTATCTTTAAGATCTGGCAGAGAAGGCAGGTGTGGGTGCCATCAGCTAGGAGTCTACCAGAGGTGGGTTTCAGCTGGTTCTGACCAGTTCTGGAGAACCGGTAGTGGAAATTTTGAGTAGTTCGGAGAACTGGTAGTAAAAATTCTGACTGGCCATGCCCCCATCTATTCTCTGCCTCCCAAGTCCCAGCTGATTGGGAGGAAATGGGGATTTTGCAGTAACCATCCCCTGGAGTGGGGTAGGAATGGAGATTTTACAGTATCCTTCCCCTGCCACGCCCACCAAGCCATGCCACTCCCACCAAGCCACACCCACAGAACCGGTAGTAAAAAATTTTGAAACCCACCACTGGAGTCTACACTTCGTGGGTCCCACAAGATATACCTTCTCAGCCATAGCATCAGAGGTGGGTTTCAGCAGGTTCTGACCAGTTCTGGAGAACCGGTAGCGGAAATTTTGAGTAGTTTGGAGAACTGGTAAATACCACCTCTGACTGGCCCCGCCCCCATCTATTCTCTGCCTCCCAAGTCCCAGCTGATAGGGAGGGAATGGGGATTTTGCAGTATCCTTCCCCTGCCACGCCCACCAAGCCACACCCACCAAGCCATGCCACGCCCACCAAGCCACACCCACAGAACTAGTAGTAAAAAATTTTGAAACCTACCACTGGGCTGGGGAGGGCAAAAGCTATTTTTTTTCCTTGTTTTCCACTTTGAAATCTTGGTGTGTCTTATACTCCGGTTCATTTTATAGTCCGAAAAATACGATACCCGGAAACTGTAAGGTCTAGTTTATTTATTTTATTTATTTATTTATTAGATTTTTATACCGCCCCCTCTCCCGAAGGACTCGGGGCGGTGAACAGCCAAAGTTAAAAACATACAATATAAACAATTAAAATACGTTTAAAACAGAATTAAATCTAAAATGGCTCCCCAATTTAAAATGCCTTACCCATACCCCTATAAAAAGACGAATTTAAAATTTAAAAATTTAAAATTTCCACATTTAAAAAGGGGGAAGATTTAGGCCAGGCCAGCTTGATAAAATAGAAAAGTCTTAAGCGTGCGGCGGAAGGTGCACAGATCCGGGATCCTACGTATCTCCGGGGGGAGCTCGTTCCAAATCGTAGGTGCCCCCACAGAGAAGGCTCTCCAATTTAGTTCCAATTTAGGCATGAAAGCTGGTTGATGATTTTAAGCCAGTAACTCTCTTCCATCCCAACTCACCTCACAAGGTTGTTTTTTGTTGGGAAAATAGGAGAAGGAAGGAATATTAGGAATATTTGCCACTGTGATAAGAAAGGCTGCCTGCATAATAGCCAGCACCTGGGCTACTGTGCCCTGTCCCTTTAATACCTCTGCCTAGCCAGCCTAGCTATAGGACTATGAGGCTCTCTGGGGTTTTGGAGCCCATCAACCTGGATATACTACATAAACGATCTCATGAGAGTTGCCTTGAGTTATTTAGAAAGTAATAAAGGCGAAATAAAAATCAAATAAGTACGTAAATAAACCAGGGGTGAAATTCAGCAGGTTCTGACAGGTTCTGGAGAACTGGTAGCGGAAATTTTGAGTAGTTTGGAGAACTAGCAAATACCATCTCTGGCTGGCCCCAGAGTGGGATGGGAATGTGGATTTTGCAATATCCTTCCCCCAGGTGTGGGGAGGGAATGGGGATTTTGCAATATCCTTCCCCCAGGAGTGGGGTGGGAATGGAGATTTTGCAATATCCTTCCCCCAGGAGTGGGGAGGGAATGGGGATTTTGCAATATCCTTCCCCCAGGTGTGGGGAGGGAATGGAAATTTTGCAATATCCTTCCCCCAGGAGTGGGGTGGGAATGGAGATTTTGCAATATCCTTCCCCCAGGAGTGGGGAGGGGATGGGGATTTTGCAATATCCTTCCCCCAGGAGTGGGGAGGGAATGGGGATTTTGCAATATCCTTCCCCCAGGAGTGGGGTGGGAATGGAGATTTTGCAATATCCTTCCCCCAGGAGTGGGGAGGGAATGGAGATTTTGCAATATCCTTCCTCCAGGAGTGGGGAGGGAATGGAGATTTTGCAATATCCTTCCCCCAGGAGTGGGGAGGGAATGGGGATTTTGCAATATCCTTCCCCCAGGAGTGGGGAGGGAATGGAGATTTTGCAATATCCTTCCCCCAGGAGTGGGGAGGGAATGGAGATTTTGCAATATCCTTCCCCCAGGAGTGGGGAGGGAATGGGGATTTTGCAGTATCCTTCCCCTGCCACGCCCACCAAGCCACACCATGTCCATCAAGCCACCCCTTAGTGGTAAAGTAGTAAAAAAAAAAATTCCATTACTGAAATAAATTATCTAGTTGTTGATTAAACTACAGCTTTACAACAGTTGAATGATGCTTTTGCTCTGGCTGAGGCAATTACATCTATCTCCTTTCCAAAGAAGAGAAGCAGAAGGGCCATGAAAGAAAAGATATCTGGCTGGAATGGACACACTTTAAAGGAGCTTGGAGGAAGAAGTATTGCTATTCAGATCTCCATTGCTAGAAGCAAACATTGCTATTCAGGAAAGAAAAGTCGAGCCAGGCAGGAATCGAACCTGCAATCTTCTGATCCGTAGTCAGATGCGTTATCCATTGCGCCACTGGCCCCGTGATAATCTATCCATTGATGCATCATTTGCCTTTGACAAAGAGGGATGTTGCCAAAGCATCTAAGTGATAGAGGAGACAAGAGACAACTATACTGCTCAAGGCACAATGCTTTTGGATGCCTGCCATTTGAGAAGGCCATTGCAATTTGTGTGTGTGTGTGTGGTGTGTGTGAATCCTATGGGAAATTTAGCTTTGCTGAGCATATCCGTTTGCCTCGAGGCTGCTAAGCATCTCTAAAGTTTCTCTGTTGCAATGGGAACACCCCACTTCTGTGGGATAAAGAGGACTGTGAGGGTAGACCCAAAGCCCTTGAACATTTTTAGATGGTCAAGGGATGAGCGACTTGTATGCTACCAAATGCACTCAGTGGCATTCTAGAATTTAACTTGCTGTTTTTTGTTTTTTATTTATTTATTTAGTTAGTCATTCATTCATTCATTCATTCATTTACTCATTTATTGTGTCAAGCATGTATTTTATGACAGATACATAAAGCTATGCTGTGCGATCGTCAGAACCTTTTTTTTTTTTTTTACTTTTTTAAAGCATATTTTTACTACTGGCTCGGGTGAATAGGTAGTAAAAAAATGCTCAAATTTTTTTTTTAAAAGGCTCCAACAGCTGTGTCTCGCGATCATCGGAACCTTTTTTTTTTTTTACTTTTTAAAAGCATTTTTTACTACCTATTCACCCGAACCGGTAGTAAAAAAATGCCTAAAAAGTTAAAAAAAAAAAGTTATGACGATCAGCTGAACGACGCGCCATTGTTGGAACCTTTTAAAAAACTTTTTAAAGCATTTTTAACTACAAGTTCTGGAGAACCGGTAGTAAAAAAATGCTTAAAAAAATAAAAAAACAAGTTCCAACAATCACGCGTTGCTGAGCTGATTGTCGGAACTTTTTTTTTTTTTTTACATTTTTTACTACCGGTTCGGCCGATCCGGCCTGAACCAGTAGCATTTCACCCCTGCCTTTAGCTCTGATTGCTCCTGGAATTCCTATTTCCTTCAGGTGTGGCAAGAATCCTGCTAAAATGTTACTTCCCCTTCACAAAGCAGACGGACTTTCTTGAATAACGTTGTCACTATATTTTGTTTATTTTGCTGTTTCTCTAAACACTGATGGAACAAAGCAAGCCAGTTCCAGCATATTCACTATACCCCAGCTGCTCCCTGAGACAAATTATGGTGTTCATTTCTCCTGGATGCTTGATTAATTACTGAAATTATCTGAAGAGCAATTTCAGCCTCTCTTCTTCATATAAGTAACATGACCCATGGACCCACAGGAACTTCCCATTGGGAAACCTGATCAACACTTGCAATCATAAAGAAGCATATTAGATAAATGAGGCCGAATTGCGGTGATTGGGTGAGATTCAGATGGAATATTAAGGATATTAAAGACTATTAGAGAAACAAAATTGAAGGCAACACTCTGGAATGCCTTGAGCAATTTCAACCAAACTTGGTACACAGATGACTTATTCTGTGGAAACAAATACTGGGGGTATTTGTTTGGGGGTAAGACACCCCTAACACCCCTCGGGGTGTGTGTGTTCTGTTAAGATACAGCATGTTCTGCCTTAAAATGGCTTCTACTGGACTGCCTTAAAATGATTTCTACTGTACAGCACACTGGAGTTGCCATGGTAACGGCTTCACAATACTCCACAAGGGAGCTCCTTCTGGTAAGGGGGAAAATCCAACATTAGAAATTACGTTTGGTCTGGACATTTTCAACAAGGCTTTGATTATTCTTGAGGACAAATGTATGGCCATGATCAATAAAACATACTGCCACTCAGCCTGCCTGCACCTCTATGAGACCGACATGACATACTTCACGCAGATTACATACGAGAAAAGAACTACAACTTCGAAAATCTTAGTGCATATATTGCAGACAAGAAGCCACTTCTAAATCAAGATCAGAAAAAAGCATCCCAAATAAACATTTATTTCATTTTATTTATTTTATTTTATTAATCATATTTCTATGCCGCCCACATGGATCAGCTAGCAACATAACCACTTGGTATAATTTTACTTGACGCTTCTGGAGGCACAGGGAAAACATTTTTAACTAATTTAATTCTCGCCGAAATCAGGGCTCAGGGCGAAGTTGCTCTTCCTGTCTAACACAGGACTGGGATAAATAAATACCGGGTTATCAGCTAGTCCATGAATAAAAATCTGGAATAAAACTCAGCCATTGAGAAAAAGGAGAATCCATTATGAATGGACAATAGAACAGATCCTACTTTAAAAGGGGGAAAAAAAAGGTTTCTGGATTATCCCAAAGTTAAAGTATAGAGCAGCTGCAAGAGACCACAGTCAGAGAACTTTCAAAATACAAAACCACTAACAGTAGGAGTTTCAAAAGAGAATTTTGTCCAGGCATCCCTTTTTGTTTGTAGGTCATAATATAATCAGTGGGCAAAACTAAACATTCTGTTAACCTCCATGCATCTCCCTGTTTTTACAAACCATATGGCTCAACATGGTTTCTCCCAATGCCTTTGCCTTCTCGCATGTTAAAAATTGCGATTCAGCAGCTCCTATAGGAAGAGTTTGGGGGGTGGGGTGGGGATGGGGTTCCACTCTAGTGATGGGTTTCAAATTTTTTTACAACTGGTTCTGTGGATGTGGCTTGCTGGGCATGGCAGGGGAAAGATACTTAATTGCTTAACGCATTGTAAACCGCCCTGAGTCTCTGGAGAAGGGTGGCATATAAATCAAACAAACAAACAAACAAACAAACAAACAAACAAACAAACAAATCTGTAAAATCTCCATTCCCTCTCCACTCCAGGTTACAACAAAATCCCCATTTCCTCCTGATCAATTGGGATTAGGGAGGCAGAGAATAGATGGGGGCGGGGCCAGTCAGAATTTTTACTACCAGTTCTCCGAACTACTCAAAATTTCCGCTACCAGTTCTCCAGAACTGGTCAGAACCTGCTGAAACCCACCTCTGTAACACTCCCAAGGCTTTAGTGAAGGAGCCATGCAGGTCTAAATCTTCTGAGACTTTCCACCCCAGATTTAGATGAATATGTGTTTTGGACAATTCTCCACCTTCTCCCTTGGACTTCAAATCTTCTTACAAAGAATGAAGATGAAAAGTGGGAAAAGGCAGGAAAATGGGAAAATAGGCCATGCTAAAGACAGATGTGATGACCAGGGGTGTGGCACAAAAGCAACACAGCCAGAGAACAGGTCTAACTCTCCTTTATTGATCCAACTTTGCCCGCAAACATCCCCAAAACACGCAAAACGTCCCTTCAGCAGCCTCTGGCTGCGAGTAATCCAGTATGTGAATCCAGTAATCCAGATTAATCCAGTTGTGAATGTTCCAAGACTGGAAGTTTTTAAGAAGATGTTTGATAACCATTTGTCTGAAATGGTATAGGGCCCTGATGGCAAACCTATGGCACGCGTGCCACAGGTGGCACGCAGAGCCATATTAGTGGGCACGCCAGCTCAGCTCTGGGGTGCATGCGCGCACCGGCCAGCTGATTTTCGGGCCTTCTGGGCCCACCAGAAGTAGGGAAACAGGCTGTTTCCTGCCTCTGGAGGGCCTGGGGGGTGGGGAAGGCCCGTTTTTCTTTCTTACCTGGCTCCAGATCCTCTCTGTGTATCTGGGAACGGTGAAAACAGCCTTTCCCACTCCCTTGGAGGCTCTACGGAGGCTGAAAGGGCCCATTTCCCCACTCCCGGTGGGACAGGAAGTGACATTTTTTCCTGTCCCCAGCCTTCAGAGACTCCTAGAGAGGCTCCTAGAGACTCCTAGAGAGGTTCTGGAGGCTGGGGACAGCAAAAAAATGTCACTTCATGTCCCACCGGGAGTTGGGAAATGGGCCCTTTCAGCCTCCGTAGGGCCTCCAAGGGAGTGGGAAAGGCTGTTTTCGCCATTCCCAGATACACAGAGAGGATTTGGAACCAGGTAAGAAAGAAAAACGGGCCTACCAGGCCATCATGTGCCAGGAGCGGGGGGGAGGGGAGAGGGGAGGGGGTTGCACACACATGCGCGTGGGCACGTGCTCGCGCGACCCTCACCCGCCCCCCTCTCCTGGCACGCGATGGCAAAAAGGTTAGCCATCACTGGTATAGGGTTTCCTGCCTGAGGAGGGGGTTGGACTAGAAGACCTCCAAGGTCCCTTCCAACTCTGTTATCTGTTATTCTGCTCTACATCTGCTCATTCTGAATGGTTTATGTTGCTACTCCCCTTGCATCTGATGGTTCTTTATTCTGAAAGCGTACAGACTGTTCTCTGTCAAGCACACCCTGACAGCCCAAGACTTTTTGATTCCCTGGCCAGTTTTTCCCTGCTCTGCAATTGACCCTCTGACTTAATTTCACGCATCAGCCAAAAATGCACGTGTCGGCATAAAACCTGCAAGTTCTCCAAAACATGGTTCAGGCTAAATCTTGCTTAATTAGAGGCTTGCTTCTGAATTGCCATTCTTAACTGATGCTTAACCACCCTCTGCTTTCTGATGACTTCTTATGGGGTTGTCTTCCTCTCAAATGCTTTAACCTGCACAGATTGCTAATTCCAGAATAACTCTAGAACTCAGTGGGATTAGTGTTATGTCCTTATAAGGACATCCGCCCTGATTGGCTGCCAGCCATCGGGCGGGAGATTTGAATCCCTGTCTAGGGGCGGTGCGGCTGCCGGGAGCGAATATAAGGAGAGCTCCGGCAGCGTGCCAGCAGTCTTCTTTACTTGTTACTTGTAAATAAAGTTTGTTACATGTATCGAGCTGGTCACGTCTTCTGTTCCTGCGCCTGGTCTAACACTGGCGACGAAGGACTAGAGAAGAGAACCTGAGAAAGACTCACGGCACGATCGCCCAAGAGCTGAAGTCACTCCACCACAGCGACTTCCAGAATGGCTACCCCGCAAGCCCCGATGACCGCGCTGAACCCGTTCGACCCATCCCGGGAGAAGTGGAGGTCATACATGGTCCGATTCCGGCAGTTCCTGCGAGGAAATGGATACCAGAACCTCGATGATG
Organism: Pituophis catenifer annectens; assembly: GCF_029215685.1. Classification (NCBI taxonomy): domain Eukaryota; kingdom Metazoa; phylum Chordata; class Lepidosauria; order Squamata; family Colubridae; genus Pituophis; species Pituophis catenifer. The sequence goes on along the minus strand of NW_027256883.1, from coordinate 16,624,031 downwards.
AGAGGAAAAGAGCCCTCTTCCTGGCTCACTGCGGATCGGACGTCCTAGAGATGGCGATGGACCTCGTGGCACCCAGGGACATCGAGGAGATGTCCTGGAACGACCTGCAGGACGTCTTACAGGAGCACTATGCACCTACAGGCACCCCCATCGCAAACAGGTTCACCTTCCAGCAAAGAAACCAGCGGGAAGGTGAATCCATCAAAGAATTCGTGGCAGCGCTCCGCCAACTCGCTGCCAACTGTGAGTTCGATAATGTGGACAACGCCATCCGGGACCGCATTGTTTTTGGAATGCGAGATGTGGGGCTGCAAAAGAAATTCCTCAGCAGGAAGAGGATTCCGCTTAAAGACGTCCTCGACGAGGCAACGGCGGCGGAGACGTCCGAACAAGCAGCCGCCGCAATGGTAAAAGCAAGAGGGATCCATAAGATCCACAAGTCGGGCCCAACCTCATCAGACGAGGCAACCACTCAATCCGAGTCTGATGAGGAAATGGCCGTCCACAAGGTGTCCCGCCCTCCCAGGCGGGAAACACCACAGCATGGCGACCGTGGAGAACGATGCGGCAGCTGCAGAGGCGACCACCCCAGGGCAACCTGCAAATGGAGGGACGCGACCTGCCGTCGATGCCTGAAGAGGGGGCACATCGCCGAGGCCTGCAGAGCAACAGATCCAGCCCCGGAACCGCCCAGACCTCGTTTCCGCGAAAATCGCAAGGACAACCAGAGGACATCCAAACGGTCCTCGAACCAGTCCCGGCGCGGGGAGGAGGAATATTCCCGCAACAGAACGGTGCACCAGACCACCATCGCTCACACAAGCGACGAGGGAACCACCAAGTTCCACGTGACGCTGCTGGCAGAGGGGTCACCGTGCAAGATGGAGGTAGACTCCAGATCCGCCTACTCCATCATGGACTGGCAGCACCTACAGCAGCTGAAGCCCTCATACAAAAAGACCCAGCTGAAAACCCCGAAGGCGAGGCTTGTGGACTTCAATGGAAACCCCGTCGAAATCCTGGGCAGAGCCACCATCCACGTGAAGTACAACGACTTCAACGGAAAGCTGCCCATCACCATCGTGGAGCACAGCCGACCGAACCTGTTAGGCGTGGAGTGGTTTAAGCCACTAGGACTTTCAATTCAGGGTATCCACGAGATCCACAGGGACGAACTCGACACCATCATCGAAGAGTTCAAGGAAGTCTTCGATGGTAAGCTGGGGAAATTTGTGGGGAGGCCAATCTCTTTTAATCTGGACAAGGGAATCACCCCAATTAGGCTTAAGCCCCGCCGAGTTCCGTTTGCCCTGCGGCCTAAAGTAGATGAACAGCTGGATAAGCTGATCGCCCAGGGCGTCTTGGAACCGATCGATCATGCTTCATGGGAAACTCCCATTGTGACCCCACTGAAGCATGATGGGTCTGTGCGCATCTGCGCCGACTACCATTGTACCATCAACAAGGCGTTGGCACAGAGCGCATACCCAGTCCCAGTGGTGCAACACCTGCTGCATTCCCTGGGATCTGGATCAATTTTCGCGAAACTGGACCTGGCCCAGGCTTACCAGCAACTGCCAGTGGATGAAAAAACGGCGGAGGCACAAACAATTGTCACGCACAGGGGGGCATTCAAATGTAACCGCCTCCAATTTGGAGTCAGCGCTGCCCCCGGCATCTTCCAATCTATGATGGAACGCCTTCTCCAAGGCGTTCCAGGGGTGGTGCCTTACTTCGACGATGTGCTCATCTCCGGTGACTCAAGAGCTCAACTCCTTGAAAGGCTCAGGCTTGTCCTGCAGCGGTTCAAGGCCAAGGGCTTGAGGGTCAGGCGTGATAAGTGCATCATAGGAGTACAGGAAGTCGAGTTCCTGGGCTACCTCATTGATAGCACAGGCATCCACCCCACCAAATCAAAAGTGGAAGCAATCCATGAAGCTCCAAGCCCAAAAAACAAAACGGAGCTTCAGGCTTTCCTTGGGTTGCTCAACTTTTACGCCATTTTCTTAAAGCAGAAAGCCACAGTTGCTGAGCCACTCCACCGCCTGCTGGGGAAATCGGCGTCCTGGAAGTGGGGCCAGGAAGAGGAAGCAGCGTTCCGGGCCATCAAGGGACTATTGACGTCCAAAAGCGTCCTCATTCAATACAGTGAGACGCTGCCCATCAAGCTGACCTGTGATGCGTCGCCATATGGGGTGGGGGCAGTCCTCAGCCACGAACTGCCCAACGGCACGGAAGCCCCCATCGCCTACTTCTCAAAGACCATGTCCGGCGCAGAACGGAACTACAGTCAGCTGGACAAAGAGGCCCTGGCCATCGTGGCTGGAGTGAAGCGCTTCCACGAATACCTCTACGGAAGACGCTTCACCATAGTCACCGACCACAAGCCGCTCCTGGGACTCCTCGCAGGCGACCAACCCACTCCGACCTTCATGTCGCCACGGATGACGAGATGGGCCATCTTCCTAGCCGGCTACTCCTACCGGCTCGTGCACCAGCCAGGCACAGCCATAGGAAACGCCGACGCACTCAGCAGATGCCCGTCGAGAAATCCAGTAGAAGACCCAGCCCCCACGCTCCACCTATTCCATATTGATGACGACGCCAGCTGTCCGGTGTCATCCGCAGATGTGGCCGTTCACACACAGAAGGACCCCACACTCCGCCAAGTGAAGTCCTGGATCCTCAGAGGGTGGCCATCGGAAAAGCCAGAGGAGAAGTTCAGCCCCTTCGCCAGGAAACAGAAGGAGCTGTCCACCATAAAGGGCTGTCTACTATGGGGAGACAGAGTGCTGATCCCAAGCGCTCTGCAACGGCGGACGCTAGAGACTCTGCATAAAGGGCATCCGGGCATCGTCCGCATGAAGGCCCTGGCACGGAGTTACGTCTGGTGGCCCTCCATGGACAGAGACATTGAACAATGGGTCTCCAGATGTGACCCGTGCCAAGAAGTTCGCCCAGCGCCGCCGCAATCCGAAGTCGCGAAGTGGGAGACCCCCAGCAACCCCTGGTCGAGGATCCATATCGACTTCGCGGGTCCGATGCAGGGGCGACACCTCCTCATCGTGGTAGATGCCTTCTCCAAGTGGCTCGAGGTGATATCCATGGCATCTACCACAACAGAAGCGACGATCCGAGCCCTGCGCCGTCTGTTTGCCACACATGGACTTCCGGACGTGCTAGTTTCGGACAACGGCCCCCAGCTCACATCCCTGGCCATGGAGTCCTTCCTGGCAGGACTGGGCATCCGCCACGCCCTGTCCGCCCCCTACAGGCCGGCCGGAAACGGACAAGCCGAACGCATGGTCCGACTGACCAAAGAGGCCCTCACCAAGATGGGCCCGGGGGACTGGCAAGAGCGCATAGACAACTTCCTCCTCACCCAGCACATCACGCCACACGCCACCACCCACAAGAGCCCGGCCGAACTGTTGATGGGCAGAAGGTTGAGGTCACCCTTGGACCGGCTGCACCCCCAATACAGCCCGGAAGTGACCGCAACCGCCAGCCGCCCGCTTCGCGCCTTCAGCAAAGGAGATTCAATCTTCGCGCTGAATTTCAGCGGCTCTCCTAAGTGGCTGAAGGGGAAAATTGCCAGCACAACCGGGCCCAAATCCTACATCGTTGAGTTGGAAGATGGACAGTTCACGAGACGCCACATCGACCAACTCCGAAAAAGGTGGGGGGGGCACATGAAAACCAGCCTGACGAGGGAGGCCTACAACACCCCGATGAGGTAGGCCTCCAACACCCCGGCGAGGTAGGCCTACCACACCCAGACCAGGTAGGCCTACAACACCCCGACGAGGTAGGCCTACAACACCCTGACGAGGTAGGCCTACCACACCCCTGCGAGGCAGAGCAGCACCACCCCGACAAGGTTGGCCCAGCCCACTACCAAATGCTGTCACATCGGCAGCCCAGCGAGGTAGACCGGGGCCAACCGCACGGGGGATGGCAACACCAACCCAGCCAGGTGGGCACCGGGCACGGCAAGGCCAGGGACCACCAACCCAGCCCGCAGGTAGACCGGGACCTGCCCAGAGGAGGAGCAGCGCACCCCACCAGTTACAGCAGCCCATGCCAGCCCAGCAAGGGAGACTGCAGTTCCAGGCGAGTAGACCGGGACCCATCCAAGACGGGCACCCCCAAACCTATGGGCAAGGGTGGCACTCGACTCCCCGGCGAGAGGGACCCCCGCCCATCACAAGAGGCAGCCAGGAAACAACACCCCGACCCGGATGACCCCAGGCACCACCCAACGGTAGACCAGGGACTAGGGGGAAGGGAAAGCCGACAACAACCCGGCCAGGTAGGCCTGCACCACCCCGGCAAGGGAGACCTCCGCTGCCCCGCAGAGGTAGTGCCGCAACAACAGCCCGACCAGGTCGACAACCACCGACCAGACAGGGTAGACCAACGCCAGCCCGACCTAGCAGACCAACACCACCCCTGCGAGGTCGGACAACGCAACACAAGCCAGCACCACCCGCAGCCGGCGGGCCGGTCCAGAGGGCACCAGACAGAACCACCACCCACCTGGCACCAGGCCGAACCACAGCCGAACCGCAGCGCCCGGGAGACCGGGGAGGAGCAAACAATGGACTTACCAAGATTCAGACGCTCTTCCCGGGTCGGAACCGAGCCACCGAGATGAGGCGACAGATCCACAGGCCAGGAAGAAGACCACCAGAACCAGCCATCCAAGGTCTGCGGTCCGGCCGGAGGCGCTGGGGGTGACCCCGCTCACTCGACAGCCGAACCAAGCCCGGTTCCGGAGAGGGAGCCGGGAGACGACAGAGCCCCGTCCACCCAGGTCGGAGACGGAGAACAAGTGAGACTGCGCAGGTCAGCTAGGGTGCTGAGGCGTCCTACGTACCTGCGGGATTACGTGACTTTTGTGGACGAGATTTGACAGTCCAGACTAAGGGGGGAGGAGTGTTATGTCCTTATAAGGACATCCGCCCTGATTGGCTGCCAGCCATCGGGCGGGAGATTTGAATCCCTGTCTAGGGGCGGTGCGGCTGCCGGGAGCGAATATAAGGAGAGCTCCGGCAGCGTGCCAGCAGTCTTCTTTACTTGTTACTTGTAAATAAAGTTTGTTACATGTATCGAGCTGGTCACGTCTTCTGTTCCTGCGCCTGGTCTAACAATTAGAAAGGTAACTAATGATGGTTTTATGTTGCTGTTGTACTTTATTTATTAAAACATTTAAAGAAACGGAATAAATAGCTACATTAAAAAAAAGAAGATAGAAACAGGTACAATGGGTAAGAAGAACAGAACACAACAGAACACAACAGAACACAACAGAACACAACAGAAGAATAGAATAGAGTAGAGTAGAGTAGAGTAGAGTAGAAGAGAAGAGAAGAGAAGAGAAGAGAAGAGAAGAGAAGAGAAGAGAAGAGAAGAGAAGAGAACAGAAGAGAAGAGAAGAGAAGAGAAGAGAACAGAACAGAACAGAACAGAACAGAACAGAATAGAATAGAATTCTTTACTGGCCAAGTGTGATGCGTAAACTCTCAATGTACATACAAGCAACAAATGATAAATCATGATCCTAGTCATCATAAAAATACATTCATCATGAATCATTAGTTACAACACTTAGTGATAGCCATAGCAATGAACAGAAATCATACTGTTGGAAGAAACATCCTTCCAGGTTCTGCTCCAAGTGGGGAAACAGACACTGGAAACATGGAGACTGCTTGGAAAGATGGTTTAATGGTGGACAGGATCACATGGCTTGAGTTCCTGAACAGAAAAAGGGGCAGATACAGTGAGTCCCTGGGTTTTTATGCTCTCCCTGGCTCTGAATTTCCTGGGGCCCAGAAAGAGATTCCTGATTGGTTGTCAGACTCCCAGGGGATGGAGGTCTTAGCTAGCCTTGTGGCTGATGGTCACATGTGCTTCCCAGGTCACATGCTGTGAGTTTCTGCTACTATTGTGTAGAGGGCTAATCCTATCTTTGTTGGATCTTTGGCAATTCCTACTATGGCTCTGCCTGAAGGAGGTAGATCTTTGTTATGTAGAATAGACTGGCCCAGGCCTTAATGGCCCATTGACAAAGGGTGGGGGGCAGGAAGGTGGGAGCTGCTTTGTCTGTAAAATATGCTTCTCCATTTCTCATCCAGGGAAATATAATATTCTGCCTTTTTTATATTTCCTAAAATATTTCACTTTTCCAGGAAAGGGGTGGATGCTAACTTCCTACAATACTAGGATACTAAATAAAACAATATATATCGTAAGGTGCAAGCAGCAAAGTTATAGTCATAAGAAGATAAGATTCCAGTTTACAATTATCATAACATTTAGAATACATTATTGCAATGCTTAATTAAATCTTTGGACCGCTTTCGAATTGTGATGTTGGCGAAGACTCTTGAGGATCTGAGACTGCAAGATCAAATCAGTCAATCTATCCTAAAGGAAATCAACTCTCACTGTCCTTTGGAAGGACAGATCCTGAAGCTGAAGCTCAAATACTTTGGCCATCACATGAGAAGAGAGGACTCCTTGGAAAAGACCCTGATTGTTGTGAAAGATTGAAGGCAAAAGGAGAAGGGGACAGCAATGGATGAGATGGTTAGATAGTGTCATGGATGCAATGAACATGAATTTGGGAAAACTGCAGGAGACAGTGGAGGACAGGGAGGCCTGGTATACTATGGTCTACAGCAGGGGTCTCCAACCTTGGCAACTTTATGTCTTGTGGACTTCAACTCCCAGAATTCCTCAGCCAGTGCATGCTGGCTGAGGAATTCTGGGAGTTGAAATCCACAAGTCATAAAGTTGCCAAGGTTGGAAACTCCTGGTCTACAGGGTCATGAAGAATCCGACATATCTTAGTTGCTGTACAACAACATATAACTAAGTTCATTGAGAAACAGGTAGAAATCTATACAAAATTCTAAACATGATATTAATGTCCATAATCACTACTATTTGTCATTGTTCCAGAGTTTGATTGACTGATTGATCTGCCATCAAGTTGTTGACTAATAGCAAGCATAGAGATAGATTTTCTCCATGATGATCTGTCCCAAACTTGGTCCTTCAGCTCTTCCAATCGCACTCCCAATGTAACTGAGTCCATCCATCTTGTCATTGGTCATCCTCTTCTTCGTTTTCCTCCCATCTGTCCCCACATTAGAGCTTTTCCAGAGAGGTAAGTCTTCAAATAATATGTCTGAAATAGAATAATTTGAGCTTGATCATTTGTGTTTTAAATGAAAACTCGTGGTCGATATGTTTGATGATCCATTTGCTTCTTCTCTTGACCTTTCACAACATTTTCACCTTTCCCAATTTTTCAGGAGTTTTCTCCAACATCAAACTTCAAAAGCATCAATGCTCTTCCTATCTTGCTTCTTCAAGGTCCACTTCCGGAGAGGTGCAACCGATTGGTAGACAAAGGACAATGGGAGGGGCAGAGGGGGAAAGGAGGACTTTATGTTATGCTTTTCACGCAAAATGTTAGAACTGGCTTTTCCACTTCTGTACCTACATGACTTTTCAGTAAAGTATACTCTTGAAGGAAAAAATGTATCAGGAGTTTCTTTTGCTGGTTAGCATATTGGGACAGTTGACACTCTCATTATACCTTGGTGATATTTGCATCAATATACAGTAGTGGCCAAAATTGTGGAAACCTTTTGGGAAAAGTGTATTTTTGAGGTTTGATGGCTAATAACACCACTTTTTTTTTTTTTTTAAGAGTTTCAAGATAATCATATTACACTGCTGGAATGGCTTGGGAATAGCCCAGACCTTAACCCAATTGAAAATCTATGGAGCTGACTAAAGAAACTTGTTAGTCAGAAGCGACCCAGCAATAAAACCCAGTTTATAGAAACAATCATTCAATCTTGGTTTCACATTATAACAGCTGCAGAACTAAAAGACTTGGTTCACTCCACGGGAAGACGTTGTAAGGCTGTAATTCATGCTAAAGGTTACCCAACTAAGTATTAACTGACATGATGTTAATTTTTGTATATCTCGTTTTTTTTACATGTTGTACTTTTCTTCTTTAAACTGTAACTGCTATTCTAATAGCAAATCCTTCATAAAAGTTATTGCATTACATTCTTGATTTAATGATCTTTCCATTGATATTTAATTGCATGATACTACTCAAAAAAAAAGTGGTGTTATTAGCTAGTTTTAGAAAATACACTTTTCCCAAAAGGTTTCCACAATTTTGACCACTACTGTAATAATATTGGGATGATTGACACTCCCATTATACCATGGTGATATTTGCATCAATATAATAAACACTGAAATGTTTGAATTACTGTCTTCATGTCACTCGTTTGTCTCTTAAAACCCCACTCCAGAACCTAAATTGGATTATAAAGACACCAAACAACACAAAGTTGTTTGAAGAAGTGGTGGTGTTTGAACATCATTGAGGAAAACACTGATACTGGATTGTGATGTTGTGTGATGTTTGAAGTTCTGGTTCATTTAGGGACATCTTGGTAGGAACAAGGCTATAAATAGTACAATGTTCAATACAGGCTACAGTGCCTTACTCCCGTCAACTCCCACTCGGTTGAGTCTAAAATGAACTAAGTTTATAAGCTGTTCAAAAGAATTTAAAAGCTGTGCCTTTTTCACGATTGGTGGCACAAATCTCTCCATACCACACATTCGCATGTATAAAACTCCTGTTTATGATGTCATAGAATTGATCCTGCATTTATTTGCCTTTCTAGTTAGATTTCCTCCTGTCTTCCTACACCTCAAGCTGGCAAACACTGACTTGTTATTTTCAAATAGCTGTTTCTAAAGTACTAAACAAGACTGTTGTTGGAAAAAAGAGCCATCTTTTTTCCCCACAAGTCGGGGAAAGAAAATGCTAGGGTATACAAGGACTTAATTGTTTGGATGGTTCGGTCTGTAATGTTGCCTGAGTTTTCCCATTGGTCTCCCACAGGTATGTTTTAAGAAAACTAATTTTGTGGCTTTGGGCTCAGTTTAAGACTGCTTTAAAAGTAAAAGAGTTTTGAAATTCACAGGGAGAGGAGAGGGATACACATACACACACGCATACGCACACCAGTGGTGAAATTCAAATTTTTTTTACTACCATTCTGTGGGTGTGGCTTGGTGGGCGTGGTGTGGCTTGGTGGGCATGGCTTGGCAGGCACAGCAGTGGAAGGATACTGCAAAATCTCCATTCCTACCCCACTTCAGGGGAAGGAGACTGCAAAATCCCCATTCCCTCCCCACTCCTGGGTGAAGGATATTGCAAAATCCCCATTTTCTCCCCACTCCTGGGGAAAGGTTATTGCAAAATCTCCATTCCCACCCCATTCTGGGGCCAGCCGGAGGCAGCATTTGCCGGTTCTCCAAACTGCTCAAAATTGCTGCTACCGGTTCTCCAGAACTTGTCAGAACCTGCTGAATTTCACCACTAATACATACATACACACACCTACACACAAATCTTACATTTGCAATTATGCTACAAAATGATGTGTTCTATAGCTGTCCAGCTAAAATCAGAAGAATATGGGTAGTCCTGAGCTTATAAAAGTTACAACAGACCATTAAAAGTTACAACGGCACTGAAAAAAGTGACTTATGACTATTTTTCACGTTTACGACCTTTATAGCATTCCCAGGGTCATGTGATCAAAATTCAGAAGATTGGCAACTGACTCCTATGTATGACGGTTGCAGAGTCTCTGGCCAGCAAAGCCAATGGGGAAGCCAGATTCACTTAACAACCGTGTTGTCAACTGAACAACTGCAGTGTTAACAACAACCGAACAACTGCAGTGGTTCATTTTGTTTTTCTTGCCTAAATGTAGAACTTTTTTCACCATTATATAGCTCATCTGCCAGTTCCTTCAGAACCTAAGAAGCTTCTTCAGCTCTGACAGGATAGTGGTCAGAGCTGGAGAAGCTTCTTGGATGAGAAGTGAAACGCCTTCAAAGAAAAACCAGAAAGTCCAGGTGCCTCTTGAAAAAGCACCTTTGGGACAACCATGACCTGGATGACTGAGAATCTACATAGACACATTGTCTATCTATAGATGGTGATGCCCATGACGCTGGTTGAAAGAATCTCACCAAGCCGTTTGGTAGAACATAACAAAGGCAGCTTCTGAAATATGAAATGACCATCCCATTAATTACAAGGATGTCCTTCTGGCTCTCTCTCTCCCTTGAAGTCCTTATCTTCTGCTCTTCTTCCTGCTGGAGGATAGGTCAGGGAGTTTGTAAGGAGTCTATTGTCAAACTAATTGATTGCCCCTTGGGGAAACTTGAGTTCAGAAGCAGAGGCCCCTGCTAGGTCAACAAAGGTCAGGCACATCAAAGAGGAAATAGATGTGTTCCATCAGGGGTAGGAATGATAGAAGTCATTGACACTTGAAGTTGCCAGGGCTGTCTTCCATTGTGGGACAGGAAGCAAGACAAGAATCTGCTAAAAGAAAAGCTTGGCAAGAGATAAAGATATACAGTATACACATGGATTTTAACTTCTTTGTTCACTACCATCCCCACCATTTCTTCCTCTTCTATCTTCTCCTCCTCCTCTTCCTCCTCTTCCTCCTCCTCCTCCTCCTCCTCCTCCCCTTTTATTGTTAGAGGTTGTAAGATTTTCTTGCTAAACTGCCTTGATGGATTCACTGTATCCTGTGAATTAGGGAGGGAAGCACCATTTGGTGCTCTGCCTCATGCGCTAAAATACCTCCCCACCCCATCCCCACCCCCGGCTCTTTATGATTTATTTATTTATTTATTTATTTATTTATTTATTTATTTATTTATTTATTTATTTATTATTTTTCAGATTTCTATACCGCCCTTCTCCTTTCGGACTCAGGGCGGTGAACAGCCAAGATAAAAAACATTTATACACAAACGTTAAAAATAGATTTAAAATAATTAAATAAATTTGGCCCATAATTTAAAACATTTCAATTAAAATCCATATCAAATTATAAAACCAACCATAAAATCAGGACAGCCCGGCTAACTGAAAAAAATTGGTTTTTAGGGCCCGACGAAAAGTCCGGAGGTCAGAGCTCAAGAGACGCCCCCAGTTTGAACAAACAGATATATACATATATGCCATGCTTGGTAAATAAAGGTTAGGTTCAAAATAAACACCTCCTTTTGAAATACATGCATTGACATATTTTATTCTAGACGTTTCTGAGGCATCCAGAAAAAGCTGGATTGGACTTCTCCTTATTTTGCAGAAGCAAACTCCTATCAAGATAGCATGAAATATTTTAAACAGTCCTTAAAGAAGAGAGATGTATCTTAGATTTTTGTAAACCATTGATTTCTTTCTTATTATAATAATTATTATAATTCATCTCATCACTAGAACTGGAATGGGAAAACTTGTAAATAAACAAATGTTTTAGCTATGCATGGTTTCTTGCTTGTTTTTAAAGGAGATTTTTTTTTTACTTACAACAAAACTATATTTAATGAGTGTTTGCAGAGCACATACTGGTATTTATTTCAGTACAGTAGGGGGAGAGGGAGAGAGAGAGAGAGGGAGAGGGAGAGAGAAAGAGAGATATCTTTACCCCTTTACAAAATACATCGGCTACTGTACATGAAATAAATATTTGCTCTGCAAATACTCATCAAAGATAATTTTATTGTAAGTAAAACAAAAGAAAAATCTCCGTTAAAAGTAACAAAAGCAACAGATGGAAAAGATTTTATTAATACAATTTTGCTTAGAAGAGCTTCCAGTCCAGAATTTGAAATGCAGGCAATTGAATTAGTAACTACATGTAAATTTGCTATAAAGACTAGTTTTCAAGAAGAATTTTGGAAATTAGTTGCACTGTAGAAGAATGTTGGCTAAGTATGCTCCTCTCCCCATGTTTCAAAATCTTTGTCTAATAACATAGGAAATTTATTTGTTTGTTTTACCTAAGTTTCCTGGTAAATGACACAAAAATTACAAACATCCATATGCAGAGGCTTACAAGTCATTGTGTCCTGGATGAGTTTGGGCAATTAATAATTGCTAGCGTGGGATATTTTTTTCCCCCCTATCCTATATTCTGTTTCTCCAGATCCCTTTTGCATTAAAGAATGCAAACTGAATCTGAAAAACTTTTCCTACCATCAATTACATATTTTAACTTCTCAACTACAAAATTGGGGCTGCATTCCACAATGGTTGTTTCCGATATGTCAGCTTGGCTTACAAGACCAATCATTTAGGCTGGTTATTTCTTGTCCATTTCTGAATTATAAAAACCTAAAATCTCCCAAGTTTAATTCAGGTTTGGATGACTCCTGGGTTATTTAACAACAATGCAGAAGCAGTTTGCCACTGACTTCCTTTAAATTCGGGGGAAGGGTGGACTTCCCAGTTTGGTCTACTGCCCTGGAGTTTCCTGGTGGTGCCCCTCCAAATACTAACCATGTCAAACCCTGCTTAGCATTTTGAGATGAGCCGAAGGGCTGTCATCAGAGATATATTTTCTGAGTTAGAGCCTTCCCTAAAGCAAAATTGATGTTAAACAATGGGTGTCTATATATCAGGTTAGTTAACTAATATTATACTTTTGAAAGAATATCCCCCCCAAAAAAGCCTCACATGTACAATATGTGGAGGAATTATATCGTAGAAGCCAAGAACTCAAGTCTGAATTATAAATATTAAAGACAGTCTGGGAATTATTCTGAATCCATTCCTTGCTACTTTCTAGCTGTTCCCATGTTTGGAAAATATTTGAAAAGGTGAGCAGTGCGGGGCAAGCATAAACCCCAATGTGATTTAGAAATCTTCACTGTTAAACAGGTGTGAAAGATGGAGAACCTTGATCACATATATAGGTAGTTCTTGACTTATTACTGTTCATTTATCATTAAGTGTTGTACCTTATGATTCTTGATTAATGTATCTTTTCTTTTATGTACACTGAGAGCGTATGCACCAAGACAAATTTCTTGTGTGTCCAATCATACTTGGCCAATAAAGAATTCTATTCTATTCTATTCTATTCTATTCTATTCTATTCTATTCTATTCTATTCTATTCTATTCTATTCTATTCTATTCTATTCTATTTAGTGACCATTGAAAGTTACAATAGGAGCAGAAAAAGTGACGGTTTTTCCGTTACAACCATTGCAGCATCCCCATGGTCACCTGATCAAAATTTGGACACTTGGCAACCGGACTGTATTTATGATGGTTGCAGTGTCCCAGGGTCATGTGATGATCTTTTGTGACCTTCCGGCAAGCAAAGTCAATGGGGAAGCCAGATTCACTTAACAACCAGGTTACTGAACTTATCAACTGCAAGAACTTACTTAACAAATGTGGCAGGAAAAATTGTTAAATGGGATAAAATTCACTTAACCACTCTCTCGATTAACAACAGATATTTTGGGCTCAATTTTAGTTGATACTATCTGTAGCAAGTTTAACTTACTCAGAATTTAAACAAATTTTGCTTCCCCATAAAGGTGCCTGAATGGTAAGCTAAAAAAAAAAAAAAAGCCAAGATTGTAGCCACAACAGTATGATTGAACCTCAGCCTGTTTTTATGTGCATTGTAACCTATATAAAAAATCAGGCAGAGCTTTGATTTCACCATTGCATCCACCATCTTGAATTTTTTTGACCATATCTCGGTTCCCCGAAAACAGATGGAAGGGTTGGGTGATAAAGATTGGGTAGCTTGTTTCCCAAGGAATTCACCGCTGGCTATTCACCATAAGGCTAGGACAGTTTAGGAAATCCAGAGATTCCTTGGTAATTTATTCCACAGCAAGGTCATATCAGAATGGGGCCAAATTTGTTTATTTTGTCAGAAATGCCCTTGAAGTGATGTCCCAGTGCCTGGAGGCTGTACAGATCTGGATGGGGAGAAACAGACTCAGGCTCAACCCATCCAAGACCGAGTGGCTGTGGTTTCCGACATCCCGATATAATCAGTTGGTGCCATCACTGACTATTGGGGGCGAGTCGTTGGCCCCCACGGAGAGGGTCCGCAACTTGGGTGTCCTCCTGGACTCACAGCTGTCTTTAGAAGGGCATCTGACGGCTGTGGCCGGGAGGGCATTTTATCAGGTTCACCTGATTCGCCAGTTGCGTCCCTTTCTGGATTGGGACTCGTTAAATACGGTCACTCATGCCCTTGTCACTTCCCGCCTGGACTACTGTAATGCTCTCTACATGGGACTCCCCTTGAGGAGTACCCAGAGGCTCCAGCTGGTCCAGAATGCGGCCGCGCAGGTGGTTATGGGAGTGACGTGGTGCTCCCATGTGACCCCCCTTCTGCGCGAGCTGCACTGGCTCCCGGTGGTCTTCCGGGTGCGCTTCAAGGTTTTGGTTACCACCTTTAGAGCGCTCCATGGCCTAGGACCGGGGTATCTATGAGACCGCCTTCTGCCACCAGTAGCCTCTCACTGACCAGTACGCTCCCATACAGAGGGGCTTCTTAGGGTGCCGTCGGTCAAACAGTGTCGACTGGCAGCCCCCAGGGAGAGAGCCTTCTCTGTGTGAGAACCTGCCATCTGGAACGAGCTCCCCCCAGAGATACGGAGGATCACTGATCTGCGCGCTTTCCGCTGTGCCCTTAAAACATTCCTATTCCAGCAGGCCGGCCTGGCCTAACCTCTTTTTTAAATTGTTTTTAAATTTTTTAAATTTTAAATTTGTCTTATAATTGGGGTTTTTAAATTTTGTTTTCTGGGCCAAATTATTTAATTGTATTTTAATGATTTTTTTAACATTTGTATTATATGTATTTTATCTTTTGGTTGTTCACCGCCCTGAGTCCTTCAGGAGTAGGGCGGTATATAAATTCAATAAATTAAAAAAAAAATAATAACTAGTCATAGAATTTTCCTGAGTCCTACTGCACTGGTAGAAAAATTGAGAAAACGATAAAAAAATGACAGTCACAAACATTATGTGTTTCAATGAACGTTGGAGCCAGTGGTGATTTTTTTTTAAAATTACCAGTTCTGTGGGCGTGGCTTGGTGGGCATGGCAGGGGAAGGATACTGCAAAATCCCCATTCCCTCCTACTCCTGGGGGAAGGATATTGCAAAATATCCATCCCCACCCCACTCTGGGGCTAGCCAGAGGTGGTATCCGCCAGTTCTCTGAACTACTCAAAATTTCTGCTACCAGCTCTCCGAACTGCTCAAAATTTCCGCTACCAGTTCTCCAGAACCTGTCAGAACCTGCTGGATTTCACCCCTGCTTTGAGGAACCTCCCATTTTTTACCTTCAGATGCTTGTTTGAGGTATGATGAGAATATAGCCAAAGCATCTCTCTCTCTCTCTCTCTCTCTCTCTCTCTCTCTCTCTCTCTCCCTCCCTCCCTCTCTCTCTCCCTCCGTCTCTCTCTCTCTCTCTCTCTCTCTCTCACACACACACACACACACACAAACACATATATACATATAAAATTGGTGCAGTTAAAAAATACTCTGTATTATAGTTAGAAAAGGAACTAGGTATGCACACAGCTAGATGGAAATATGGATCCACATAAACATTTATACTATTGATCACCCAAACAGAGATTGCCTTTTGGTGCTGACTTCCATGATTAAACCAAGAGTCTATGCAGAAGACACTATTGTAGGAAAAAAAATGTAATACACTCACAGTTGTACAAAAATATTTTATTTATTAAAGTAACAATTGTACTAAACAACCTATATTTGAAATGCATTGAATTATTGCTAGAATAAATACAGGCAATAAATTCAATATTTTTTAATAAAAGAAAATGAATTATTTGACACTCAAACGTTATTACCCCAAAGCTTTAACTTATACAATATAAATAGTTAAAAGGCAAAGTCAAGTTTCTTTTTTTTCCCCACTTGTGTTGTTTATTCGTTTTGTTTCATTTTTTTTTAAAAAAAAAATTAATACTGATCCATTCGGTTGCTAAGAAGGGTATTCCCCATGCCCAGCTGAAGCGTATATCAAAAACAAATTTGCAAGCAAGCATGCTTGACTCCATATCACAGACAAATAAAAGGGAAGTGTGTTGCACATCATTTTATGACAGAGAAAGAAGCATCTAAATAAAAGATGGTTAGAGATGTCTGAAATCAGGTGAATGTATTTTCCACAATCCAGTTAAGAAACTAGATTTGCAAACCAGTGTGGTGCTGATAATACTTCAGTAAATATCCTTTGAGAATCAGTATTATAAGATTTTGCCCAACCCATAGGTATTAGGCCCCAGATTTTTATTTTTCTAAACTAGAACCATACTAAAACAAATTTTGTTTACAAATGTGAATATCAGCATTTCTCAAAGTTGACCATTTTAAGACTTCAACTTGCAGAAGTCATGCTGGCTGGGGAATTCTGGAAGTTGAAGTCCACACATCTTAAAATGCTCAACGTTGAGAAAACGCTGGTGTAGATGAACTTGGAATAGATGGCATTACTACAGCTCGTGTCCATGTTTATTCATTTCACAGAGTTGCATCTAGCGTGCTCATGTTACCTTGGAGTAAATCACATTCAGTCCTATGGGTTTTATAGTAAACACTTATGAGATTATATTATTAATCACAGCTCTGTCTATTGAAATCAATGGGACATTAGACTTATTTAAGTCATCTTCCATAGACTGGCATGCTTCTGATTGGCAAAATTGCAGTTTCCCTTACAACCAATTGCCTCTAAGAATCCTGGATGGAAATTTTTGAGATGAGATATTGGGTTAATATGTGATTAACCTAACTTTAGACCCAGCTAATGTGATTAAAAACTTGGGAACTAAGGAATTACGTTAAGACCCCCTTTTCAGTTTCCAAACTGGGGTCATTCAGATTGAAAAATGACCTTTAAATTCCTTTTAGTTGCAATTCCTGTGTGTGAATTTTTTTAAAAAAATCACTTTCACTAACATTGATTTAAAGTGGCTGTGGTTTGTGAATCTTTTGATTTTATTTTAATGGCATTTCTGTACCTTTTAAACATTGCTGGGTAACACAAAAGCAGGAATAGTGGACCATGGCTACCAAACTGCTACATGACTGAGTACCTTAAGTAATATTTTTGATTATGTGATGTGTTCACAGCTAGATTTGTAAATTACCTTGCTCCAAGATAGCAAAAGCAATAGCCTTTATATACCGCTTCATAGTGCTTTACAACACTTGCTAAGCAGTTTACAAAGTCAGCATCTTGCCCTCAACAATCTGGGTCCTCATTTTACCGACCTCGAAAGGATAGAAGGCTGAGTCAACCTTGAGCCAATCTAGATCGAACTCCAGGCTGTGGGCAGAGTTAACCTGCAATACTGCACTCTAACCACTGCATCACTGCAGCTCCCAAAGATCCTCTCCGTTCTTTGGCTGATACAGAGATTATGGGATATATTCATCTGTCAAGAAATATATTCTGTTTTGTAATATCCAAAGCACATGAAGGCAGGACAAGCAGCAATGGATAGAAAATAATAAAGGAGAGAACCAATCTGGAACTAAGGAGAAATTTCCTGACAGTGAGAACAATTAATCAGTGGAATGACTTGCCTCCAGAAGTTGTGAGTGCTCCAACACTTGAAGTTTTTAAGAAGTGATTTGTACAAATGGTATAGAGCTTCCTGCTTGAACAGGGGGTTGAAGTAGAAGATCTCCCTTCCAACTCTGTTATTCTGTTATTTCTGGGAGAGGGAAAACAATTGCACATATCTATCCCTTTGGCCTTAATGGGGCAGAATGTCCTTCAGTACAACCCACACTGAACACCAAGAGTTGTGCATAATCACTCAGAATTCCCAGGGGAATGTAGGGCGAGCACTCTGCAGGTGTAACAAATAATGGAATTATTGGAAGGAAACTGGTGACAATAGATGTGGAGAGCTACAGTTCTGGCTGTTTTTACCAAAACGATGAAAGAACTGTTGCAATAGAAGCCCCTCCCCTTTTGTACAGGCAGGTGATGTCATGATGCCTCTACAGAAGGGGCGGGGTTTGCAGAAGTGTGATGCGCTATCATCAGATGAATTGTTTTGACCAATGCTCATAGAGATTCATATGAAAAACACCACTTGGTGGACTGATGCAGACAACCTTTTTAGAAGTTTCCCCTCACTGTTTTTCTGTCCCCATAAACTGACAGTCAGGTTGCTTTTTCCAAATAAAATTAAAGCAAGTCACACATGTTTATATATACTGTAATAGAAATAGCCATTCGTCCATTGAAAAATACAGAAATTAAGTTTTAATTCTTAAAAAAACAACACACAGAGCATCATACATTTTCACATTGTGGGCAAGGGTGTTCTCATTTTTAAACCTTTTATTTTAAAGTCACAATTCTTCAACACCTATTTAGAAAAGTAGGCTGTTAAGTAGGATGGGAAGAAAAGATTTTTGGCAGTAATATAAAATACGAGCTTTTTTTAAAAAAAATGGTGTAAAAGGTAAACAAAGACAAATTATTACAATGATATAAAAATACAACTGGGTCTTCCACTCTTATAAAAATTGACTTTGGAATTGCATTTGGCAGTTTCACACACAGACACACACACACACACAAAAATGCACACACATGCCACATCATTCAAAAAAAAAATCACAGAACAATGCAAAGAAGTTTATAAATTATGGTCGCAAGGGGTTATCAAATCCTTTGCCTGTGTCTCCAAAACTCCCTTTCTTCTGTGTCTGTCCATATCAGAGTGAGTAATGAGGTATATAGGACATTAACACTTTCGGACATACGTGTCATAGAAGAAAGTGCATTTTCAGAGACCACCCACAGGAATGGGTCGAATCCATGATTTTTATCCTCCTCCCCCTACCAAAAAAGGC
This sequence comes from Pituophis catenifer annectens, assembly GCF_029215685.1. Classification (NCBI taxonomy): domain Eukaryota; kingdom Metazoa; phylum Chordata; class Lepidosauria; order Squamata; family Colubridae; genus Pituophis; species Pituophis catenifer. The sequence continues at coordinate 16,605,216 of NW_027256883.1, read as the reverse complement.
ACAATCACATTTTTATTTTTATTTTTTTTTGTTTTGTTTTTTCTCTTTTGCTTTGGCATGCTTCGTTAATGTTCAAATCCAAGCAGCAGTAATCCTTTTCCCTTAGCGATGTCAAATTCAGTGCCACCAACTCTGAAAAGGTTTATTTTCATGTCCCTCAGGAAAAAAGAAAAGAAAACCTTTGCTAAGGGCAGAAAAGATGAAACAACAACAAGAAGAAAATGTCCAAATGCTGGTGAAATCACACATCAAGCACCATGTCGTATTGTTGTTCCTTCTTCCGCCGGCCACATTTAGTGATAAGAGCTAAATATAAAGTCAATAGCATCACCCAGTAGCAGGCATAAAGTATTGTGCCAATGATCAGCACTGTCTGTTTTGATTCGGAAAATGGCTTTCTAGATTCCTTGTATATGGTGAAAATAACCCCGCCTAGAAGGATTGTAAACCAAACAGACACGGGGATAAGTCCTATGAAATTGACCACGATAGTTTTTCGGCCAGATGTGCCCCATCCTGCCTTGTTTATGGTGGCGATTGCAAACATCTTGGCGGGAAGTAAACTTGACATGTACAACACTGAGTAAAGGGACATAAACACCATGACAATGTTCCCTCTAAGGCAGCTCGCAAAGGAAGACTTGATTAAGCCAACAAGTTGAACAGTCAACAAGAAGAGTAGGATGTTCCACAGTTTTCCCCGGTAAAAAAGTTGTATGACAGTGGCAATGAGAAAAAATGGAAAGAACCCTGTGATGACTGCCTCGTAGGTCATCCACAAGTGATGCTTGTGGAACCACATGGCGTTGTACAGCCACTCGCGGAAATAGGACTTACTCCAACGGGTCTGCTGGTTCAACCATCTGAGATATTCGATGGGCGTTTCCGTAAGGCACTTTGATCGAGCGGTGTACTTTGTCGCATAGCCCAGGCTTAGGACTCTGTTGGTGAGATGTCGATCATCTCCAAAGCTACACTGAGAGCCCATGAATTCTTGATTATACCAATCCTCCACAAATTCATGGAGTAAGGAGTTCCTGTACATCCCTAAGGGTCCACTTATACACTGTACACAGCCAAAGTAGGACTGGCACGCTCGTTCAATATTAAATGCCATCCAGTACCTGACACTGCTGAGAAAGGAGATCCATGAATCGTACTTGTTCAAAATCTGCAAGAGAAGGTTGAAAATTAGTTCCTGACACAAAGACAACAAAGTTATCCTTAACACAAAGCTGTCAATGTTATTTTTAATATTGTAATATGGAAAGTTCCCCGTTTATTGTTTTCATTCACTAGCTCTTATATGCATAAGAATAACAACTGTATCATAACATTTCTCATGATCTTAGGATGTCCCAACAATTGTTATTGCTTTTTGCTGCCATACTAGGCAGCCCTAGTAGAAAATTAAGCCAAGAGGTCCAAAGATCCAATATTTTAATTTGGATAGATTTCTTTGCTTTGCTTTGCTTTGCTTTTTGTCATTCTGATTAAGGAAGTTTCATACCCAATCTTCTATAACTCATCTGACCAATAATCCCTTTGTTAATATTTAATATGTATTCAACAGATCTATATGTCACCTTATTCTGATGGACAGGTAGTCCTTGATTTATGGTCATAATGGAGCCTGCCTACTAGTTCTAATCCCACTTTAGACACAAAACCAGCTGGGACATTGGGCCAGTCACTCTGACACAGGAAGGAGATCAGGGCAAACCAGTTCTGAAATCTTGCCAGGTAAACTGTAGAGACTTGTCCAAGCAGTTGTGAAGAGTCAGAATGGATGTGAAAGTACTAAAAAAAAATAAAAAATAAAAAATGCCATACTAAAGATTACTATATTCACCTGAACATCTCCCCCAACACCACCAACCATCGGATCTTCTTCTAAAACTTTCACCATTTCCACCGAAGAAGCTGGATCAAGCATCGTGTCTGAATCACATACCTGTCCATGAAAAAAAAAACACACATAAAAAATTAACAGATTGGGGCAAGATTGTTGAAAAGGAGAGCTACAAGCAATTACATACTGTAGTTAAATAATAATGCTTGCCTGGTGATATTTTCTCACTGGATTTCCTGAGAAATCCCATAATGATTACATCCAACACTTGGAATTCTTTAGCGATGAATTGGAAATGCAGAACAAGTGTACCACAATGCAAAATGTTATCACTGTGCCTTTAGAATATTAGACAAAGAGAGACTTGTGAAATTGATTGTAAATTTGGAAAAACAAAATTCTGCAGGGTGCTTGAATATAGCCTCCTATCCAGTGGTGGGATTCAAATAATTTAACAACCGGTTCTCTGCCATAATGACCAGCTGGGTAGGCATGGCTCGGTGGTCATGTGACCATGTGGGCATGGCCAACTCAATGTCACTCACGTTGATGGGTACTTCGCCTTAGCTGTTACAATGTAATAAGGGTTAACCAGAGAGGCAGTTTCTGTCAGCAGGGCAATAAAGATTAAGTTAGAAACAACACCAGAATGTTTCCTTCCTGTCTTCCTTACAGGATTAGCCCTGTAAAGTGGAAAAAAACAAAATAAGATTTCTTTTGACAACTGGTTCTCCGAACTGCTTAGAAAGTTAACAACCGGTTCTCCCAAATAGGTGCAAACTGGCTGAATCCCACCAATGCTCCTATCCTATCCCCCGGAGAGTTCAGTTGGTTTTTCTGCACCTAATTTGGATCTCTAAAAACCCAACCAATGGAATTTATATCGTTTGTTCTTTGCAAGCAGTGTTAAACACAAATGAGTAGATGTATCACTTTAATGAGCCACACAATTCGTTACAGGTGACCCTCGACTTATGGCCACAATTGAGCCCAAAATTTCTGTTGCTAGGCGAGACAGTGAGTCTCGCCCCTTTAAGTGAGTCTTGCCTCATTTTACAACCCATTTTGCCACCGTTATTAAGTGAATCACTGCAGTTGTGAAGATAGAAGGCAGGACAAGAAGGAATGGATGGAAACTAATCAAGGAGAGAAGCAACATAGAACTAAGGAGGAATTTCCTAAGGGTGAGAACATCCACCAGTGGAACGATTTGCCTCCTGTGAATGCTCCATCACTGGAGGTTATTAAAAGGAGATTGGACAACCATTCGTCTGAAATGATATAGGGTTTCCTGCTTAAGCAGGGGGTTGGACTAGAAGATCTCTAAGATCCCGTCCAACTCTGTTACTCTGATTATTTTGTTAGTAACTTGTTACTTAAGTGAATCTGGCTTTCCCATTGACTTTGCTTGTTGGAAGGACACAAAAGGTGTTCATATGATATTGCAACAGTCATAAATATGAATCAGTTGGCAAGCATCTGAATTTTGATCACGCAACCATGGGGCTGCTGGAACAAGGAAAGTTCTTGAGATGTGTGTGTGTGTTTGTGTGTGTGTGTGTGCCAGTGGTGGGTTGTCTCCGGTTTGGACCGGTTCGCCCACCGACCTGGACGTCATCAGGAAGCTTCTGTGCAGAAGCGCATGTGCACGGTTCCTTTGCGAACCGGTAGTAAAGGTTAGTAGAATCCACCCCTGGTGTGTGCGTAGATATATACTAGCTGGATCCCCATGCTTCGCTACGAAACTATGTGATCAGGCTTGATAAATCGACACTTACAGCTTGAATTCTCCCCTATCCTCTCCCCTTCTCTCCATGAGGCTTGCTCCACAGAAACCTGTCCTATGCTATCCCATTCTCTCCAGAGTTATTTTCAAGTTGGGAGGGGGAGTAGAACCTCTAACTAATTAGCATCAGAGTGTGTTATAATAATATAGGAAATACCTATGCTCTGATGGTCATTTTGAAAAATCCTTTCTTAGTGAGCACCTAGAAGCCAAGGGGAACATACGTGGCAAATTTCAAGTTTGTAGGCTTTACAGTTCTGGAGATTTTGTGATTAATGCATGAGTGGTTTTTCTTTTATGATAGATAGATAGATAGATAGATAGATAGATAGATAGATAGATAGATAGATAGATAGATAGATAGATAGATATCACATATGCATATATCTGTCATCATCATTTTAGCCATTGTCTATGGGCTCTTCTGTATGTTTCCAACTAACATGGTCCTGAGCTCTCTCTCTCTCTCTCTCTCTCTCTCTCTCTCCCTCCCTCCCTTCCTCCTTCCCCATCCCTCTCTCTCTACACATACACAGGTAGTCCTGTCCAACTGAGCCCAAAATTTCTGCTAAGTGAGATATTTGTTAAGTGAGTTTTGCCCCACCTTTCTTGTCACAATTGTTAAGTGAATCCCTGCCGTTGTTAAATTAGTAACACGGTTGTTAAGTTGGAAGTTCGCAAAAGGTGTACACATGATCCCTGGACACTGCAATTGTCATAAATATGAGTCACTTGCCAAGCATCTGGATTTTGATCACATGACCATGGGGATGCTGTAATGATTGTAACTGTGAAAAATGGTCATGTCAGTGTTGTTGTAACTTCGAACAGTCACTAAGTGAAATGTTGTAAGTTGAGGACTACCTGTATATTCTTTTGAGAGCGTGCATCAGAATTTCATTTTTTTAATGTGTGCCGGTGTTCACAGAAAAAAAGGTGACAATAAAGGTTATCTTATCTTGTCTTATCATCTTATCTCACCATCTTATATCTTGTCTTATATCTTATATAGAACAGGAGTAAAGAAACACTACTTGGTGGGTGCTTTGCACTTTTCCTGATCTTGCATGAGAGGAAAAAAAAGGATTGCATTTGGTGCCCTAGTTCAAATGTTTCCCACTGTCTTAAGGGGGAATGAATAATGAGTGAACTTACAGATGCTTCCAAAAAAAAAAAAATATTGGCAGAGGATCTGGGAAGAAACATGATATCCCCGTTCGCTCACAGAAGGTTTAGCTATTCATGTGAAATATATACCTTGGATTCCACCATCCAGCTCTCTTTGAACTCTCAATTCATGGGGCTCCACACTTCTAAACATTAATAAAAGTCTGTTTCACTCTTATGTTTAGAGTGCATGTTATTTTATTTCCTGATTATATGCTCACGTTTCCAATGGACTGGGAAGGGTTTATATTTTTATCCTCCTTAAAATGTGAAATAGATAGCTCTTTTGAGCAAGGTTGTTGTGAATACAACTAGTATTCTTGTTGTATATACAGCACACTTTGCATAGCTTGGTTTAAAAAAAGATTTAGTGGCTATGTGAAATTTGGTTTATTTTTAATCTTGCTGGAGGTATGTGTGTGTTAAAGTACTATGTAAACCCAACCTCTCTGGCTGGTTTATGGTTTACAGTACTGTGTAAACTGAGAGAATGGGTTAATTCAGTAAGCAAGCAGACTTGAGAACACATTCTTTGAACTGTTGCAACTTTGACTTTAATCCATAGTTTTCTGGAGGATCTATCCTCATGTCAGTATAGTGTAAATGGGATTGCTCTCATCTCCTCTATGTCCAGCCCTATGCACAAAAATACTTCTGAATTTAAAGTTTGGAGTTTAAATTCTGAGCTTAACACCAAAACAGTTGATTCAGATTCAAGAAGGGTTATCTTGAGCATTTTGGTTGAATTTCAAAGGGCCTGTTTCAAGCTCAAGAATTTTTTTGCATACCTTAACAATACCTCATCTCTTCTATAGAGTTGAAGCATCCCTGACAATCATCTAGTTCAGGGGTCTCCAACCTTGGCAACTTTAAGATTTGTGGACTTTTAATTTTTGAAGTTGAAGTCCACAGGTCTTAAAGTTGCCAAGGTTGGAGACCCCTGATCTAGTCATGTACTGCTTCTAGCACACTCAACAGACTCCACTGGTGGTCAAAATCATAAAGGAAGAATTTCATACCAAAAGGGACATTTCAAAAATCAAGGCAGAATAAAGAAAAGGGAGAAAATGGTTCTTATTTTCATAGCAAGCCGGACTTTCAATATTTTGAGAGAATCCATTCAGGCATTGAATGGCAACTTAAAGGCAACTTAAGATAATTTTAAAAATATGCACAATATTGGACATGCAAATCAAATCAGCATGATTAAACTTAAAATTAAAATCAGTGTTGTTACAACCAGCCTTCTTCCTTCAGAAGAACATTGGATAAACTTTCAATACACAAATGAAGATGCTCAAAAGTTTCAGTTGTTTTTTTTTTTTTTTTAAAAAAAGAGAGAGAGAATATAATGTTTTCAAGCCAAGCAAACATAATACTCTAGCCATTCACACTGCATCTCTTTTCCCAACAAGGCCTCAATGGCTGTGATTCATCATGATCAAATCATTAAAGTTAGATGAAAACTGATGACTCATGGGGAGAAAACATCAACATGTGTAAAAAATAAAATAAAATTGAAATTATATCTGAATTCTGAATTATGGAGCTACTGCCAAATTTCAAGTTTGTGTGGCCTATTAGTAAGAGCAGTTTAAAATTGGAGATTCTGGCTAAGAAAGGTGGAGGTCCATCCTTCTCCTGGATGTTCAGCTGCCATCTCTTTGGGATGCTTTAATTTGCATTTCTGCATTATGAAGGGGCTTGAATTATGCCGCTTCATTTCTGTATCTATTAACGGCCTGATGTGGCCATAACTTTATGTGATATTTTGCTTCAATCCACCTTCTTCTGGGTTTCTAGCAGGGGTGAAATCCAGCAGGTTCTGACAACTTCTGGAGAACCAGTAGCGGAAATTTTGAGTAGTTCAGAGAACTGGCAAATACCACTATTGGCTGGCCCCAGAGTGGGGTGGGAATGGAGATTTTGCAATATCCTTCCCCTAGGAGTGGGGAGGAAATGGGGATTTTGCAGTATCCTTCCCCTGGAGTGGGATGGGAATGGAGATTTTACAATATCCTTCCTCCAGGAGTGGGCAGGGAATGGGGATTTTGCAGTATCCTTCCCCTGTAGTGGGGTGGGAATGAAATTTTGCAGTATCCTTCCCCTGACATGCCCACCAAGCCACACCATGCCCACCAAGCCACACCCACAGAACCGGTAGTAAAAAAAATTGGATTTCACCACTGGTTTCTAGTATCTGTCCTCCATGGCTAACCCAATAATCTTGCTTCCCATGGTCAGGGTGTTGGGTGTGACCAGCTGAAAACCCCTACTCATTTTGCTGCTCTCCTCCCCATCCCTTGTAGAAGAGTCATCTAGATGAGCAACTGTGTTTTTCTTGGACATTAACAATGGCTCCATGACCTTCACTTTGGGAAGTACAGATGATGACTACCCTCTTCTCTCTCTTTTGCTGCTCCATAGCACATGCTTCTGGCAGTGACCATTTCATTTTGCCCAACAATAGGACTGGCTTGTCAGGGAATTGTGCAACTGGTGTCCAAATGGAGTCTGCTGACACGGACTTGTAGTTTTATATAAATAAATATATTTTATAACTATATACACAGCAAACTAGAAAGTGAGGCAAATAAGAACATCATCAGGTAAATCAACACAGCAGGAACATCATGAGGTAAATCACAGAGAACACACACAACACATAGAGGAAAAAGGCGGGAAACAAGAAAACTCCCCCTCTACACTCCCAGTAACCAATCACAGCTTAGATTGCCTCATGCAATGACCAGCTCTTTTCAAACAATTAGTTGTAACTGTGTGTTCTTACTCATTGTCCAACCCTTCACTGCTTCAGATATTAAATTAAATATCTTAACATGGCTCTTGTGGGTCACCCCCCCTCACAAAAGATAAGGCATAGAGAAGATAGATAGATAGATAGATAGATAGATAGATAGATAGATAGATAGATAGATAGATATGAGAGAGACAGAGAGAGAGAGAGATGAGGGTATCAAGAAGATAGGTAGGTAGGTAGGTAGGTAGGTAGGTAGGTAGGTAGGTAGGTAGGTAGATAGATAGATAGATAGATAGATAGATAGATAGATAGATAGATAGATAGATAGATAGATGATAGATAGATAGATAGATAGATAGATAGATAGATAGATAGATAAATAGATAGATATATGTATCAAGAAGATAGGTAGGTAGGTAGGTAGGTAGGTAGATAAATAGATAGATAGATAGATGTATCAAGAAAGAAAGAAAGAGAGAGAGAGAGAGAGAGAGAGAGAGAGAGAGAGAGAGATATGAGGGTATCAAGAAGATAGATAGATTAGATAGGTAGGTAGATAGGTAGGTAGGAAGATGATAGATAGATAGATAGATAGATAGATAGATAGATAGATAGATAGATAGAAATGAGAAAGAGAGATATGACGGTATCAAGAAGATAGATAGATAGATTAGGTAGGTAGGTAGGTAGTTGGTAGGTAGGTAGGTAGATAGACGTATCAAGAAAGAAAGAAAGAAAGAAAGAGAAAGAAAGAAAGAAAGAAAGAAAGAAAGAAAGAAAGAAAGAAAGAAAGAAAGAAAGAAAGATAGTATCAAGAAAGAAAAAAGAAAGATAGATAGATGGATGGATAGATATGAGAGAGAGAGAGATGAGGGTATCAAAAAGATAGGTAGATTAGGTAGGTAGGTAGGTAGGTAGATAGATAGATAGATAGATAGATAGATAGACTATCAAAAGAAAGAAAGATAGCTAGTATCAAGATAGATAGATAGATAGATAGATAGATAGATAGATAGATAGATAGATGAATATCAAGAATATCAATATAATCATCAAATACACTGATGATTAATACAAGTAGCTTGCATGAATGAAATATAGTTTGGGGGATAAGTTTCCCCTCCCCATCACCACCCACTTCATTTTTAGGAGGTACTGCATGGGTGGAGCTGTCTACTAGATACAGCCCAGCTGACGGATAATCCCCGCCTGAAGCTTGCACTTTAGAATTGGGGAGTTGGCCTGGCCTAATTCATTTTTAAGCGGAACAGTATCACCAAGGCTTTAAATACAAAGCTTTTGCCTTGAGTGAGGTAATGCAGCTGTGGAGGCTGAAGCCAAAGAACTTGGCTGAAGGACTCGTCTTGTTTGTATTTCTAGGCTTTCCACCCTACCCCCCAATCTTCCTGACCCAACCCACTTTCCCTCCCTGCTTCTTAACAAGTTTTTATAGGACTACAAACTTTCCATTTTCATGGGACGCTGCCAAACCTTTGAGTTTCTTTGAGACGTTAGACCATATGTTCACATAAGAGGGCCTCTGAGATGCTCTCAGAATGAACTAAGCCTTCAGCTTCTAGCTGGGATTATTATCTTTTTTTTAAAAAAAGAAATGTGCTTGATGATTTTTTTTTTCTTGGGGAAAAAAAAGACAATAGAAAAAAAACTTTTAAGGATAGACGGAGAGAGAAATTCATTCTTAATATTAAATAACAATGGCCTGGAATTCATCCCAAATTGTACTATAGTTAAAAGTCTCTAGAGATTCTCAGTCATCCAGGTTATGGTTGTCCTAAAGGTGCTTTTTCAGGAAGCAACTGGACCGTCTTGCTTTTTCCCTGAAGACGTTTTGCTTCTCATCCAAGAAGCTTCTTCAGCTCTGGCAGGATATTGGAGAATGGAAGGATTTATATTCTTTATATTTCAATATATTTATATTGAACACCCTTTGAATGGTGCGGGAGTAGGAATCAGGGTAAAATGCACTTACCTTCGCTACCGGATTACAAATGTGAGCGCACGCGTGCCTCCTCCACGTATGCGCAGAGGGTCAAAAATGGGACATGATGATGACCGGATGGGTGGGCAGAGCCTCCTGCTGCCAGCCCTACCAGATCACGTGAGCTGTCTGAATCTCACCACTGGTAGGAATGGATTTCCAGAGGAAAAAAATGCAGATTACAGGAACCAGGAGCACTACTCAGGTGACCCTGAGGACACAGATAAACCTCCAAGTGCTTCAACAGCCCTCTAAAAGGATGCAGATGACCAGCTGCCTGCAAGGAATATAAATCCTTCCATTCCCCCACTATCCTGTCAGAGCTGAAGAAGCTTCTGGGATGAGAAGCAAAATGTCTTCAAAGAAAAAACAAGGAAGTCCAGTTGACTCCTGAAAAAGCACCATTGGGACAATGGCCTGGAATCGTGGGTGTTGATTATCAGACAGATTTGGTAGCCTATCTTGGATCACACTTTTAGTTCATCTGCCTGTTTGGTCTAGTGGTTAAGGCACCAGGAGAGGGTGAGTTCTAGTCCCACCTTAGGCCTGAAAGTGTCTAGGTGACTTTCGAGCAATCACCAGAAGACTGTGAGTTCTAATCCGGCCTTAGTCACGAAAGCCAACTGGATGATTTTGGACTGGTTACTCTTTCAGCCCAAAAAATCTGACAGGGTTATTGTTGTGGGGAAAATAAGGGGAAGTAGTATTAGATAGGTTTGCCACCTTCAGTTACTTATCAAAATAATAAAGGTGGAGTATAAATAAATACAAACAAACAAATAAAATATATAAAATATCACCCGTTGCTCTCTGGAGCATCTGAAATTCCACTCGTGATAGCAGGCCGAAAGTATGAGGGAAATCAAATATCAGAAAAAAAGAAAAAAACACCCTTTGCTAACTCAGTCTAAACTCCTACCCATTCACACTTCTGTTTCCACAGTGGCCAGTCAGGTGTTTTCTGTGAAGCCAAAAAGTGAGAAATGAGCATATTGTCTTCCTCCTTCTTGTGTTCTCAGCAGTAAATATTGAGAAGTAAAATTTTATGCAAACAGAAAAAATGGTAATTCTAGGAAAAGTAGTAGGTACCGGTAATTACAAAAGCAAACTGGAATCTTGATATATTAAGATTCTTGGAGTAGGTTCTTATTTCCCATATTGGGGGTATTTTTCTTAAAAAGCGATTCCTAGTATTACATATGGTAATGTCTTATAAATGTGGTTAGGGGTGTTATACAAGTAGTCCTCAACTTACAACCGTAATGGAATCTGGCCATCATGGTCGTAAAATGGCTCAGTCATGTGACCAACTTTTTTTTTGCAGCAGTTGTTAATTGGATCAGCATGTTCACGAAGAGAACTGATGGTTTGCTATGGGCGCGGTTTTGCCAAAAAGTGGAAATAAGTGCTGGATTTTGGCAAAACTGTCATAAAATTCAGTCACATTTCCATGGGAAACACCAAACAACCATAAATGTAGCCATGTTACTAAGTGACCGAAGTTTGGTCATATGACTCTGGGAAGGACAGTTGGAACTTTAAATCCAGATCATAATTAGCCCTAAGATAGGTCTATTGTAAGTCAAAGATTACCAAAGGTTGTTTGATAAGGATATTTCTCACTATGTATGTATGACTACATACTACCAATAGTTGGGCATAGTTTCACTATTTTTACTGGATACTACCTATAGTAAAATCCTGTTCTTTCTTCTTACAGTTTTTCATTTTTAAACTGACTAGCCAGTAGAAGGCAGCCTCAAACCAAATACTGGGTCTGTACTGTAGCTCAAAGACCACAGTTATTGTGAAGTATTTAATTGGAGACCTCAGGGCCACATTAGGGCCCCCATAAATGTTGGTGCAGTGCTCAAGAAATCGCAAACAACAAATTGCCATATTTAGTGTGAAGAGGAAGCCCACAGCTAGAAAATAATCATATTGTCTCTGATGAGTTGTAATCCAGTGCATTGCAACTGAAATGAAATCAAATTTAGTTTTGCTCTGGCTACCTTCATTGCATGCCCCTGCTATACCAAATGATACTTATTGTATGTACTAAATGCAATGTTTAATGCAGAAAAATATCTGCACACCTGGTTTAGTAAGTAAACTATATTGGGTTGAGTTCCCATAATATTATGCCATAGGAGTCCTTACAGATTTTACTCCCCTAATCATTGCTGACTGTAGGAGGTGGTGCTCATCTCCGTTTCAAGGTCATTAATTTCTGCAGTCATGAGGCCAGCATGAGCAAAGTGGTACCTATTTATCTATTTTCATTTGCATGCTTTCACACTGCTAGTTTGGCAGGAGCTGGGAGAGGACGGGAGCTCACCCCCCGTCACGTGGCACTTGGGTCTCGAACCTGGGTTGCCGGCTTTCCATACAACAAGCCACAGCATCTTAACCATGGAGCCACTAAACAATAAAGCATCATTTATAAACCGCTCTGACTGACTTTGCACAGCATGTTAATACCCATAATGTAACAACCGATATTATAGCTTAGCTGAGTTGTGTGAACTCAACCGATGGAAAAAGCCATGGAAAAGCCCATGGAAAAGAGGAGAGTACTCCTTGCTTTTTATGCTGACAGAATACTTAGCTACTGGCTGAAGTAGAAGTTTGCGATATGCAGCCATGTTTGATAATATTTAAGCTTTAAGAGTAACCAAAGAATCATCTTCGCAATATGGGTATCAGTGCAAACTGATGATTGGGGTAGAAGTTCTTTAGATGAAAAACCCACTGGAACAAACCAGAGTTCGTTGGTTCACAGTGCCACAGACTCTGTTGAGATCTATGCCAACTTAGCAAGGGAAGGCAATCAAATCCAGGCAACTGCAGGCGGAAATGCTTCCCTGACCACAGTTCATGGCATGCTGTCTGGAACAGGGAATAACACAGCTTGTGAGACACCTGGCAGAGTTGTGTCACCTTCTGCTACCCTGAAAAAGCCCTTCGGGGGAAGCTACTGGGGTAATGTGGAATCAGATGCCCCAGAGTCTCTCTCTAGATTAATTTATGAAGTATTTATCATCACAAAACCTGATGGCAAGCTTTCACCCTCCCTGTCTGAGCCCTCATCACTGTCCTTATGTACCATCTGATCATCTTAACTATTTCAAGAAGCCCAGCTTTTTCAACGGCTCTGCTGTTTTTCCAATGGAGAGAGAAAGAGGCACACTGTTTGCATAAGGGACAGGATGGGTTGGGCTGCAAGCAGCTCAAAATATACAAGACCGGCTTTCTTGGGATGCCTGTTTTATTTGGCAACGAAGGAGAATGTTTTAGACCTACCTGCACATAATCCACGCTTCTCCCCAGTGCTTTGAAGGCTGTGTACATGACTTCCCTTTTTCCACCCCATTTTTGCATGATGCAGACACTCTTGTTGGACAGGACCAGCTGAGTGACGTGTTGCATGCTTTCTCTATGGGACTCTTCAGTCTCGTTGGGGCCTCTCTGATGAAAGTTATTCCTCCAGATGTAAGTTGCAGATTTATCCCTGCCCATGATTTCACTAAAAATGTCCATCATGTAAACATCATCTTCAGAATTCCCATCGATTACCATAATCAACTTAATTCCAGGGTAGGTAAGCCTCTTGACGGAAAGTAAACATTTCTTTAAGTAGTCCGGGTCTTCCTGATAGGCAGCAATGCAAAGGGCAACAGTTTTGTTCAGCTTGATTGGCGTCTCGAGAGATCGGCGCATTTTACGGTGCTCAAGAAAGGCAAATAAGCTTTGGATGATAAGGTGGGATGCCAGAATAGCACCATAGAGCCCAAAGGAGAAATAATAGTTGTCTGTTTGGATAAACTGGTAGCCCACAATATAAGCAGCTGAAATTCCAAGCAGAAGAGATACTCCAAATAGGGTCGTTCCAAGAATTCTCAGGATGCATATAAACCTCTCACAATGCATCTGTAAAAACCAAAAAGAGGATTGTAAATTCTGCTCTATGGCTTAATATGGCACAAAGTGGGTTACTTAGTAAAACAACTGAGGGATCGGCTTCCAGCTTTGCAGTCTAGGATGGAAATAATTGACCCAAAGACCAAGAATCTGAGATACTCATTGAAGTATTTATTAAAAGGAGGCTTGATGTTACAAAACAAGTATTCCAAATAGGATTTTACTTGCAAATAACACACAAACACACACACACACACACACACACACACACACACGCAATTTAGAGTGTTAAAACTATTTCACACTTCCTCCCACTTTTTAGTTACAAATAATTGGAAATTTGCCTCTTTTATGAGATATCCCTCATTTTGTCCCAAAGATGCTTTCTCAAGAGATAACTGGACTTTCTTTGTTTTACCTTGAAGATGTTTCACTTCTCATCCAAGAAGCTTCTTCAATTCTTCTTCAGAATTGAAGAAGTTTCTTGGATGATAACCATCACCATCACCCTTATCATTGTGAGAAGTTTCTCTCAGAAGAAATAGAAAAGTAACCAATTCTGGAGCACATTTGTTTTGGGTTGCCAAAGGCATTGGGCATGTATCATAAAGCATCTGACCACTCCATTATGAGAAAGACCCTTTAGAAGGTGGTGGGAAGTAGTCTGCATAGAGCCTGGGATAAAATGGATGGAGAGACCGATGACCAGAAGTTCAAGGTACCGTATTTTTCGGAGTATGAAATGCACTTCCCCCCCCCCAAAAGAGGGTGAAAATTTGGGTGCGTCTTATACACCAAATGTAGCCCCACCCACCTGCTGGCCCCCACCCTTTGGCCTCTGCCTCCCAGCAATTTGCCTCCTTGCAGCAAACAGCCTGTTTCAGCTTCAGCTTCAGCACAGCCTGATTAACATAAGCAGCTGATTGTTGGTTGGATTGGCCTCCCGACCATCAGCTGTTTCAGGCTGCAGGGATTGCCATTGCCTATTGCCACCTCTACATCCCATTTTCGGCCTCTGTGCTTACAACCTTACAACCTCTGTGCGTAACAGGCAGAAAATGGGGCGAGCGGAGGCGACAATAGGCTATGGCAATCCCTGCAGCCTGAAACAGGGGAGGCTGATCCAACCAACAATCAGCTGCTTGTGCTAATCAGACTGTGCTGAAGCTGAAACGGGCTGTTTGCTGCAAGGAGGCAAATTGCTGGGGGACAAAGGCAGATTTTTTTCCCTTGTTTTCCTCCCCAAAAAAGATAGGTGTGTCTTATAGTCTGGAGTGTCTTATACTCCAAAAAATACGGTAAGTAGAAAATATAATTTTGCCATGGAACAAGAAGAGAGCTGTTATGATTCTTTATGAGTCCTTAGTGAGCTTACTTTGTGCTAGGATAGGCAGGACATGAAGATGAATCCCGGGTCATGTGAGGTGCAGTTTGTTGGACAATTGAAACCATTGGCCATGCTCAATAAAACCAAAACACTGGCTTCTATTCTCCTTATTTTCTTGTGGGAAAGTAATTAACATTGCAAAATGGGAAATCCAAAGTAACAGTAATAAAAGACTTTTAAAAATCTCATTTCATCAAGGATTACTTTAATTGATTTATATGAATTCCTGCTTCTATAAACTGTATTATGGCCTATTCCGCTCCTTGGTTATTTCCCCACAGTGGCGACCTCTAAGTTAGGACAATCTGATGCCTTCCAGATGGTTTCGGACCATCATTCTTAGCCTCTCATTAGCCAATAATCAAGGATGGTGGGAATTTTGACTGAAATATCTGGAAGGACTAGGAGGGGGGTCTTTCATTGATCCAGGAGTTCATAGAATTCTTTTGGGTGCCAAAAGGGAAAATATCTCCATAACATTTTCTACCAACTGAGTTTCAATTCAGGGAAAGAAAGCTTGTTTTGAAGTTGCTTTCAAAGATGGAGAATTTCAAAATAAATCCTCATGGGCACAATTTGGCATTCGTGAACTTATTCAACAGTGGGGTGGCCTGACATTTTGTTCAGTCATCCTTCTAGTGGTATGAAGGCTCCTTGGCTTTCGATGCTTCAGTTAAATCTTAAGGGAAGGCAACATACGGGAAATTCTTCGATTCAGCTTTTTCACATCAGAAAATGAGGACAAGGAGGGAAATTTCAAAGCATTGGAACATCTTAAAACAGAAAACTAAGACCAGCAGTATCCTCTTCTGCCATATTCCATAATAAAGTATGTTCAAAAACACTACTGGGAAGTTGAAAAGGGGAAAAAATCTCAAAGAATCATGAAAATACAGTAATAAAAGAGAACTCTTTGCAAGGAAAGGTCATTTCAGAAACTGACCACAACGTTAATCGATTTGTCTGAGTAAACTGATCATTGTAAATGCAACCATTTTGATGAGGAATCTATCCTACTTAAAAATACAAAGTTAGTTATTACACAGTACTATATCAGAAGTCCTTAACTTACAACCATTCGTTTACTGACCATTCAAAATTACAATGTTGAAACAAGGGACTTACTATATAATCACATGATCCTCCCCTCAGTCAATTGTTTGTACAGTTGGCAATCATCACACATTGACTGACAATTGCAATGTCTTCTGGTCATGCGATTGTTGTCATGTGATGTTTCACTTGATGACCAAACTGCTTAACGATAAGTCAAGGACTATCTATGGTGCCTACTTTCGCTTGATGGCATCTCTTTTCCTTCCCTTTCCATTGCTCGACAGTTGACAATATTTCTGAATATGACAACTCAGGCTTAAAGTACATAGAATAGAGTATCTTCCTTTAAATATACCAGTGGCCCAAACATGCATGAGGAAACATGGGAATTTAGATCCAATAGGATTTCAAAAAGAAATGCTCCAGATAATTCAATATTTCTCAAATACAGAAATCCTGAAGGGGGGATGGGAAGGTATTTCTAAACATCTAGGTACTTCAGAGCATGTGGAAAAGCAAGCTTAGCACCAGTCTGCAACTCTTTAAAGCACCTATATCTTCTTTAGGAATCTTATAATGGCCCTCTGGAGCTGCCACATGGGTCCTGGGAAAACACTTATTTTAAAGAATTGCAAACAGGTTGATTACATGCCATCAGGTTGGTGTTAGCTTCTAACAATACACATATAGATAGATTTTCTCTAGGAATTCGGTTCCCAAACTGGTCTTGCACCAGTGAACCCATTACTGCTATTACTATCTCCATCCACTGGCAGCTGATCATCTCTTTTTCTCTTTCCGTTCCCAAGATTATAGACTTCTCCAGAGAGCTACTTTTTTTGTATAATGTGTCCAGAATATCATAATTTGAGCATGGTCCTTTGTGCCCTGAGTGAGAACTTTGGATTTGATCCAAAATATTTTATGGAATAAAATCCAAAACTTTGCACTCATTCCTTGGCTATATAAAACTTGGTATACAAAGCAACTTTCTTGGTTATGTTACTCCATGCTGCTTGTACTATTATTAGAATGGTCTTAAAACAGCACCAACAAAAAAGAAACAAGATAGGATTGTCTATATATAGCGCGAACCCTTACAACACTTGAAACAGAATCCGGCAGGCTCCAAAATCTGTAATGGTAAACTCTACGTGACACATGACCTAATCCAAATGCAAAGACCTAACAAGCAGTGAGATGCTAAGAGATCCTTGCAATAAGTAATATAATGAATGAAACAAGACCTGGTAGCTGAATCTGATGCACAGTTACTCCAAAATAAGCCACATTATTCAGATGGCAGTGTACTTACTAATAAGTAAGATTAACTTAACTTTAACATTAACAATATAACTTTATTGTCACTTTGAATGTAGACTAATCGGCATACATTAAAGTGAAATTTCTTTGCATACAGCTCTCAAAGGATCAACACTTCCAATATACATTACATAATATAACAGAATAAATAAATAAAGGTAAAGGTTCCCCTGCACATGCATGCTAGTCATTCCCGACTCTAGGGGGCGGTGCCCATCTCCGTTTCTAAGCCAAAGAGCCAGTGTTGTCTGAAGACGTCTCCATGGTCATGTGGCTGGCATGACTCAACGCCGAAGGCGCATGGAACGCTGTTACCTTCCCACCAAAGTGGTCCCTATTTTTCTACATGCATTTTTTACGTGCTTTCGAACTGCTAGGTTGGCAGAAGCTGGGACAAGTAACAGCAGCTCACCCCATTACGCGGTGTTAGTGATTCAAATCGCTGAACTGCCGACCTTCTGATTGACAAGCTCAGCATCTTAGCCACTGAGCCACCGCATCCCAATAATAAATAAATAAAGACAGATAAATAAGAGTCTAGTCCAGATGTATACCTGTACATGGCGAGAAAAACAAATCTTGTGAATTTACCAGATGGATGGCATAGGGAACAAAGCTGTTACAGAAACTGGTAGTCCTGCTAGAAATATTTTGAAACCTCCTCCCAGAGGAGAGCAACAGAAACAGGCCGTAAAGTGAGTGTGTGGGGTCTCTAACAATGCTTTGAGCTCTAAGGACATAACACTTATAAGCAGTATCCTGAATAACCAGAAGCGAGCTTCCTATGATCTTCTCGGCTGTTCTTACCACTCTCTGTATGGACTTTCTATCTGAGGCACTGCTGCCACCAAACCAGACAGTGATGCAGTTTGTTAAAACATTCTCAATTGTGTCTCTGTAAAAAGTGGCCAGGACAGAAGGAGAAAGATTGCATAAATCTGAACATAAATTCAGCGATCCTCACTTTTGAGTTAATATGCAGAAGTTTGCATGACACCTTGAACAAATATTTCAAAATTTCTATTTGAAATCACACTGCTGCTTCAGTGAAGAACAGCAAGAATCAGAAATATCCTTCATGTCTTAGACATTTAATTTAATCTAATTTATCGCATTTCTATGCCGCCCAACTCCCAAGGGACTCTAGTTGGGACATAGTTTAACTTCTTTAATAAATCGGGATTAACAATCCCTGTTGGATTAATTGCTAGATATTTTTTATCACCATTCTTTTTTTTTTTTGTTTTAATACTACTCTTATCTTCTCTGAAAACTAAAATGTAAAGATGGACTCTGAAATGATTTATCCATAGAATTTAAGATGATTTATCCCTAAATTCATCCAGACTCTATTGAGGAAAAGCCCTTAGAAATGTTGCCTAGATTGGGTTAAAGATAACTTAAAACTTCCAGTAGATTTATTTATTTATTTATTTGATTTGATTTGTATACCACCCTTCTCCAGCAGGACTCAGGGCGGTGAACAGCCAAGATAAAACAGAGCATACAAAATTTAAAAAACAGTTTAAAAGGTAATTAAATAATTTCGGCCCACAATTTAAAACAACCCAATTAAAACCAATTTCAAATTAAAACCAAAACGGATGGGATCAAGCCAGCCCGGCTAGGTGAAATAAATGAGTTTTCAGGGCCCGACGAAAAGTCCGGAGGTCTGGTATCATGCGTATCTCTAGGAGGAGGTCGTTCCAGAGGGTGGGTGCCGCCACAGAGAAGGCTCTCCCCCTGGGGGTCGCCAGCCGACATTGTCTGGCGGACGGCACCCTGAGGAGGCCTTCTCTGTGCAAGCGTACTGGCCGGTGGGAGGCTATTTGCGGCAGAAGGCGGCCTCGTAGATACCCCGGCCCTAAGCCATGATATTTTTCCAACACCTTCTATGTTTACATATAAGATTCATCCTATGTTTAAACATCGGTTTTAAAGTCCCAGTCTTGTTTTCATGGAGCTATAAAAAAAACTCTTGCAAATCTATTGCTGTGTGCATCACAATGAAAGTTATCGGCAACAAAACATAGTAATTTTAAAGTACTTCATTCCTGCTGTGTTTTTTCCCCAAGAAGAGGAAGGACAACATGTAGGAAACCACCAAGAATCAAGTCATCTTGAACATTAAGAAATCCCAATGAAATCTGTTGATGAAGTTCCATCAACCGGCTGGAGTCCCTGGTTTGACAAATCAGGATGAAAGTCAAAATGCATTATATGGTTTCAGAACGAAAGCCTCTTTTATTTATAATGTTTACTTTATGTTAGGAAACATGCATCTCTGCTAGCAATTATTTAAGAAGCATTTCAATATGGGTTCTTATGTAAGCATTAGGATTTGATTCAGATTAGAGCTGCGTTACATTGCTATTGGGTTTTCTGCCAACGTTTTTCCTGGCCAAAGGAAATTGTATGATGGGAATGGCTTAAGAGGAAGCTAAAAGTATATTTCTTCATGGGGTCTTTGATCCAAAAACTATTTCCCACAAGATGAGAAAACCATATGGATATGTGCATTCAAAATGTTTGATCACTCACTAATAATATTTCTTTCTTCTTTTTTTTTTTTTAAAAGTTTTTTATTTTATTTTAATACAAACAATCCATCTTCCATTAAACAGTGTTTCGTCTGGGTACAAATGTCTTGTGCAGTAACAATTAAAATTTGCAGCCATATTCATTATTTATCTATTCTTAACTTAATATTGATATACATTGCATATTTAATACTGTAACAATTATCTTCTTATTTCTATATTTCATTAATCTACTTTTATTTCTGACTTTCATATTTATTCTCTAGCCATCGGTAAAATAGTTCCCATACATTATAATATCCAGTTTGTTCCTTCTCTTTAATTGCAAGTGTTAAATTTCTGCACATTCTAATATTTTCCTAATCACATTCTCATCTGTAGGAATCTCTTCACTTTTTCAGTTTTGTGCAAATACGATCCTAGCTGCAGTTATTACATGAATAATCAAATATACCTTCTCTTTACTATAAGTTTACTAATAATATTTCTTGATCCAGGAGGCAAACACTATTGCTTCATTCCCCATCACACCCATTATTTGGCTTGGATATTTTTCATTCAGAATCTGTTGAGCAATATTGCCTAGACTGGTCTAAAGAGAACTTCAGTTGTGGGATCCTTGGTGCTCTGTGAGCTGGGTGGTTTTCCTTCCAGACATTTCATTACCAAACTAGGTAACATCATCAGTGTTAGCAGGAATACCACCCAGCTCACAGAGCACCAAGGACCCCACAGTTTAACCCTGAGCTACAAGTATTCTCTTCTATTGGTAATTTAAATTGCCTTTAGGTTATTAAGAAAGGTTGTTCATTATTTTTGCTTTGTTTACCAGAGTACCTTTCTAAAATAAAACTCCTTACAGTTATTCCTTGATTTAGGACCACAACTGAGCCCACTTCTGTTGCAAAGTGAGACAGTTGTTAAGTGAGTTTTGCCCCATTTTTTCAATCTTTCTTGCCACAGTTGTTAAGTGAATAACTGCAGTTGTCAGTTTAGTATCGTGGTTGTTAAGTGAACCTGGCTTCCCCATTGACTTTGGGTCAAGCAGTTCATCTCAATTGCTCTGGATGAATCAACAGGAGAAAGTGAAAATCGAGAGGGATATCCCACTCTGCTATTCGAATTTCAAACATTAAGGGAGATTGCAACACATCTTTCTTTAGTTCTTACACATATCAGCCAAGAAAACCAACCAATTAATATTTTATATGAACCAGGCTTCATTCATTATCCAAGGGGACCGTGTTGAAAAATTCCCTGGCATTCTCAGCTTTAAATAGTAGTAACTGTGAGAGGGATCTTGGAGTCCTAGTGGACAACCATTTAGATATGAGTCAGCAGTGTGCAGCAGCTGCCAAAAAAGCCAACACAGTTCTGGGCTGCTTAAACAGAGGGATAGAATCAAGATCACGTGAAGTGTTAATACCACTTTATATTGCTTTGGTAAGGCCACACTTGGAATATTGCATTCAGTTTTGGTCGCCACGTTGTAAAAAAGATGTTGAGACTCTAGAAAGAGTGCAGAGAAGAGCAACAAAGATGATTAGGGGACTGGAGGTTAAAACATATGAAGAACGGTTGCAGAAACTGGGTAGATCTAATTTAATGAAGAGAAGGACTAGGGGAGACATGACAGCAGTGTTCCAATATCTCAGGGGCTGCCACAAAGAAGAAGAAGTCAAACTATTCTTCAAAGCACCTGAGGGTAGAACAAGAAGCAATGGGTGGAAACTAATCAAGGAGAGAAGCAATTTAGAACTAAGGAGAAATTTCCTGACAGTGAGAACAATTAATAAGTGGAACAACTTGCCTGCAGAAGTTGCAAATGCTCCAACACTGGAAGTTTTTAAGAAGATGTTGGATAACCATTTGTCTGAAGTGGTGTAGGATTTCCTGCCTGGGCAGGGGGTTGGACTAGAAGACCTCCAAGGTCCCTTCCAACTCTGTTATTCTATTCTATTCTAAATATCAAAATAATTATTGTTTCACCCAGATTACACTCAAATCTTTTTTTTTCTCCAATTGACCTAAAGTTTAAATTTGAACTGATGCTCTTGAAGTAACAAGATGGAAGTGTTCCGTTGCAATAGCTTGGAGCTGCAAGATGGATGGGTGTTCCAAGTAAATAGAAGAACAAGTGTTGTCAAACTTAAAAGTAGGATACTGGAGCCCAGCTGTCTTTGCTTGTATGTGATCATATATAATCTTTGCAACATCACAAATAGTTCTAAAATGCATCTGTTGCACGGCATGCCAGAGACACTTGAGTTTGGATGATACGTCCTGCCATCCTGAGGGACATTCTTTTGAAGTTTTCCCCGCTTCGAAAGGCTATTTGATCCAAGTCCAGTTTAAAGATAAAGAAACTTAAGCTAATGGATTGTTTTAAGCATACTAAGTAGGTCAGTTTTTCCCCAGTCTGTTAATATATACGTTGATGGTACTTTCATTTTATTGTGTTAGGAATACTTATTTCTAATTATTTTAATATTTTTGTGCTACAAGCCGCCCCGAGTTGCTTCGAAACGAGATGGACGGCAAATCAATTTAATAATGAATAAATAAATATACTGAATTGTTGCAATTCATTGAATTTGGATTGTTGTAATTCTTTTTAGCTATTTAACAGAGCTGGAAGGGACCTTGCAGGTCATCTAGTCCAGTGGTCCCCAACCTTTTTATCGCCGCGGCCCGCTGAGCGCGCGCAGGGGTGGGGCCGCGGCCCGCTGAGCGCGCGCAGGGGTGGGGCCGCGGCCCGCTGAGCGCGCGCAGGGGTGGGGCCACGGCCCAGGAGCCTTTGCGCAGGCCCATTGCGCACGGCCCAGGAGCCTGAGCCTTTGCGCAGGCCCATTGCGCACGGCCCAGGAGCCTTTGTGCTGAAGCGTTCCTGTCCCCCGGCCGCTGCGCGGCCCGGTGCCAGGTACTTCACGGCCCGGCACCGGTCCGCGGACCGGGGGTTGGGGACCACTGATCTAGTCCAACCCCTTGCCCAAGCAGGAGACCCTACCTCTGCCTCTACCTGGGATCGAACTCACAACCTCCTGATTGTGAGGCAAGAGCTCCACCTCTATTAATCAGGTCAAACCAAGTCTGCTTCATCTTTTGTCCGCTTATGGTGAGATCCATGACCTCTTTAACGCTATGCAATACTTGTGATATTCTAGTATCTGATCTAGATATTAGATTAGTACAGGTAGTCCTCAATTTATGACCACAATTGACCCCAAAATTTCTGTCACTAAGCAAGACAGTTGTTAAATGAATTTTGTCCCATTTTACGACCGTTCTTGCCACAATTGTTAAGTGAATCCCTGCTGTGGTTAAGTTAGTCACACAATTGTTAAGTGATTCTGGCTTCCCATTGACTTTGCTTGTCAAAAGATCACAAAAGGGGATCGCATGATCCCAGGACCAGGGGTGAAATCCAGCAGATTCTGACAGGTTCTGGAGAACCGGTAGCGGAAATTTTGAGCAGTTCGGAAAACCGGTAGCGGAAATTTTGAGCAGTTCGGAGAACCGGCAAATACCACCTCTGGCTGGCCCCAGAGCGGAGTGGGAATAGGGATTTTGCAGTATCCTTCCCCTGGAGTGGGGTGGGAATGGAGATTTTGCAGTATCCTTCCCCTGCCACACCAACCAAGCCACGCCCACCAAGCCACGCCTACAGAACCGGTAGTAAAAAAATTTGGATTTCACCACTGCCTAGGACACTGCGATCGTCATAAATATGAGCCAGTTGCCAAGCATCCAAATTTTGATCACGTGACCGTGAAGATGTTCCAACTGTCCGAAATATGAAAAACAGTATAAGTCACTGTTTTTTCCAGTGCAGTTGCTACTTTGAACAGTTACTAAATGAAATGTACAGGTTCATTAGTACAGGTAGTCCTCAACTTACAACTACAATCGAGCCCAAAATTTCTGTCACTAAGCATGACAGTTGTTAAATGAATTTTGTCCCATTTTATGACCGTTCTTGCCACCGTTGTTAAGTGAATCGCTGCTGGTGATCAAGGACTACCTGCAACTCCAATCCAATTGGTGCAGATGTCCTGAAAAACAAAACTCCTTCAACACAATGAAACTTAATCTCACGGTGGGGAATCGGGACCTTAATAAAAGTAATATATTTCATGCACCTTGATGGAACTTTTTCACACGAGAAACAACCCGGAATATTGCCTTAAAAAACTGTAGATATACTGATCATGGTCTTCTTTTTATTTTCTCCCCTGTTACATTATTCATATTTTCCTTGCATTTATCAGTGTCTATATATATGCTGATAATATTCACCGCACCATCTGCTGGCCACATCTGATTTCAGAGTTACGCCCTCTGACTTCATATACACCAAAGGATCATCTCTTTGAAAAGCTTGGGAAAAAAAGCTGCTACTTAATTACAGCCATACAATGTTCAACATCAGCTGTTCACAATCCATGTGAAACTGGCAGCCAGAAGGGAGAAAATTCCCTCCCTCCCTCCCTCTCTCTCTCTCTCTCTCTCTCTCTCTTTTTAATTCAAAGACCGGTTTGCAAAGGAAAAGGAAGGATCTCCTTACGGATTGCAGACTCAGGAATTATAAAGGGAAGGAAGAAGAGCTTAAGAGTAGAGTTTAGAACAGGGGTGTCAAACTCGATTCATTGAAGGCCATATCAGGGTTGTGTCTGATCTCGGGGGGAGGGGACATGGTCAAGGTGGGCGTGGCCAGCTCGACATCACTCATGTCAGGGTGTGTGGCCCGAGCACTCTGGCAGCAAAAACGGGCTCCTGAGCTCTGTTTTCAGCTGCAATGGCCTCCTGCAACCCTCTGCCAGCAAAAACAGAGCTCGGGAGGGTACTACCGGTTCGTTCGAACTGGTAGTAAAAAATGCTACTGGTTCGCTGAACCGGTAGTAAAAAATGTAAAAAAAAAGTTCCGACGATCAGCTGAATGATGTACGATCGTTGGAACTTTTTTTTTTTTTTTACTTTTTTAGCATTTTTTTACTACCGGTTCTCCAGAACCGGTAGTTAAAAATGCTTTAAAAAGTTTTTTTTTAAAAGTTCTGGCGATCGCGCGTCGCTCGGATGACTTTTTTTTTACATTTACACATTTTTTTTTTACTACCGGTTCAGATGAATAGGTAGTAAAAAATGTTTTTAAAAAGTAAAAAAAGGCTCCGATGATCACAGCTGTGCTGCGCAATCGCCAAAGCCCTTTTTAAATTTTTTAAAATGATTTTTTACTACCTATTTGCCGGACCCGGTAGCAAAAAATGCTTTTAAAAAGTTTTTTAAAAGGTTCCCATGCGTGCCACAGCTAATCACACACCCCCGCCACGCTGTTCTACTTACCTTCCCAAGCCTCCTTTTCATACGCACTGCACGTGTGTGTGCGCAGCTCACGTTTGGTGCACACTGTGCATGCATGCATGCAGCACACATTTGGCGCATGGCGCGCATGTGCGGCCAGCAAACCGGTAGTAAACCGGTTCAGATTTCACCGCTGGCTCCCTGTTTATCCCTGTTTATGGGTACATTTAGCTTGTTTCTCCACCTTTAGGTACATATAAAGGGGAATATTCTCAGTTCAGGGATAAAATGAGAGCTCCTTGATGAGTTTGGTTGTTTTCTTGTAAGGAGAAAGCTTTAACCATCCTAGTCCAATCCAATCCAAAAAACGCTAGGGAATTCCTAGAAGCATGGCGCTCTGACAAATTGGCCATCAACAGACACATAGATATAAACAATATCTACATACTGTCCAAAAAGAGGCAACCAACAAGCAAAAAAGGGAATAAAAAAGACCAAAACACCTCCCCACCAGCAACCAACATCCAGATGAACATAGATTGACAACAAGATTAACATCAGACCAATAATCAAGAACTTAACAATACCCCAATCAAGGAACTGTCAAACAAGGCAATAATAAATAGCCCAACCAAAGAGTCTCCAAGACCATTCCCACCAACACTGACAGGGCAGTATTGACAAAATATAAACTGAGAGGAAACAACACTCCCTGCTAGCACTGATGATGTTACCGATTTTGGTAATGAAATGCCTGCAAGAAAACAACCAAGCTCAGAGAGCACCAAAGACCCCTCATCTTTAGATGCCAGATAATAAGATGTCAATTGACTTTGCTGTTCTCAGGCTTGAAGTAAAGGGCTAAAAATGAGAAAGTCTTTTGCTTACCTAACAAACTTCCCCATTCAGATGATGTAACATCACCTGGTAATGAAATATCTGTAGGAAAATAGCCACACTCAGAGAACACCAGGGACCCAACAGTTCAACCCCGAGCTGCATATACTAATAACGTTTTGTTTTCATATCTGGAAGCTAGACAGTTTCAAAACACCACTTGCTTGACTTGAAAAAATTGATAATGACTGCATTTTGAAACCAGTCCAAACAGTAAGTCCAGTGAAATGACATGTGACAAAAAAAAGTAGCAGGTTCAAATCTAGTTCCCCTCAATTTAATATAAATTAGCCTTATCCACTTTACAGTCTATAAAACAAAAACAGAAGCAGTATAGTCTGGAGATCTCTGAAAAAGATTCTAAGGCTGGGAAAGGTGGAAGGGAAGAGGAGAAGAAAGAGGAAGAGGAAGAGGAAGAGGAAGGAGAAGGAGAAGGAGAAGGAGAAGGAGAAGAAGAAGAAGAAGAAGAAGAGGAAGAAGAGGAAGAAGAAGAGGAAGAAGAAGAAGAAGAAGAAGAAGAAGAAGAAGAAGAAGAAGAAGAAGAAGAAGAAGAAGAAGAAGAAGAAGAAGAAGAAGAAGAAGAAGAAGAAGAAGAAGAAGAAAGTTGGACGCGCTTAAGTTACATTGGAGCAGGTTAGGGACATCTTCATGAAGAGGAATCTGTCTATATGGTTGCTAAGAGTCAACACTGGCTTGACGACATCTAATCAGTCAATCAAATCATATGTAGTAATCTGAATCCAATTTGCATGTATGAATATGACATCTAAGACACAATGCCATATATTTAATTTGAATGTGACCCATGATGATACAATACTTGGTCAGTGGAGTATATTTGCACATTCCGAATGCTTCATCAAGTCCTGAGGAATCAACAAACCGATAGTAAACTGGTTCAGATTTCACCGTTGCTTTGCTCCCTGTTTATCCCTGTTTATGGGTACATTTAGCTCATTTCTCTACCTTTAGGTACTGATAAAGGGGAATCAGGACCTAGGAATAGGGTTTCCTTGGACAATGAAAATCCATTTGGGACCCACTAAATCAAGCCCTGGCCGCCTGTGCCCACAATGGGACTGATTAGGATAAATTTGGAACTGACAGATGGCACATCCCCCATGTAGTCCATGGGCAGGAAAACTTGGATGGACTTCATTAAGAAGGCTGGCAGCAATTTAAAGGAAGCCGAGAATTTGCCCTGTTGCATTTTCCTGTGCTATGATGGGAGAGACCCAAATTTAAGTCATCACTCAGGTGTTGAAACCCACTGGGTGACTTTAGGCCAGACACCCTTGGCCTGTTTCACCAACAAATTGTAGCAGGGAGTTGTGAGTGGGTCTTCTTGAGCAGTGTGTGGCAGCGACCAAACCAGCTAATGCAATCCTTGGTTGTATAAACCAAGGCATAGAATCAAAAACATGTGAAGTATTAGTACCACTTTATAAAGCCTTAGTAAGGCCACAGCTAGAATACTGCATCCAGTTTTGGTCACAACATTACAAAAAAGGTGTTGAGACTTTGGAAACAGTGCAAAGAAGAGCAGCTAGGATGATTAAAGGCCTGGAGACTAAACATATGAAAAACGGTTGCAGGAACTGGGTACGGCTAGTCTAGAGAAAAGAAGGACTAGGAGTGACATGATAGCAGTGTGATAATATTAGAGGGGCTGCCACAAAGAAGAGGGAGTCAACTTATTTTCCAAAGCACCAGAAGGCAAGGCAAGAAACAATGGATGGGAACTAATCAAGGAGAAAAGCAACATGTAATTAAGGAGAAACTTCCTAACAGTGAGAACAATTAATCAATGGAATGGCTTGCCTTCAGAAGTTGTGGGTGCTTCATAACTGGAGGTTTTTAAGAAGAGACTGGACAGCCACCTGTCTCAAAAGAGCCTTGGTAGTACAGGGGTCTAAGGCACCCTGTTATTAAGCTGGTTATTAAGACCAGCTGCCTGCAATTACTGCAGGGTTCGAATCTCACCAGGCTCAAGGTTGACTCAGCCTTCCATCCTTTCTAAGGTAGGTAAATTGAGGACCCAGTTGTGGGGGCAATAAACTGACTTTGTATAAATATACAAAAGGATGAAGGCTATTGCTGAGCACATTGTAAGCTGCCCTGAGTCTTCGGAGAAGGGCGGCATATAAATCAAATTTAAAAAAAAAATTGTATAGGGTCCCCTGCTTGAGCAAGAGGTTAGACTAGAAGACCTCCAAGATCCCTTCCAGCTCTGTTCTGATGGATTGAACCTTGTAATATAAATCTGTTTCTAAATAATGAATTTGTAAAATCAATCCATCCAGTATGACTCACACTAAATGCATGCTATCCTTACTGTGCCAAGAGCTGTGGTGGCCCAGTGGTTAGAACGCAGTATTGCAGGTGATTTCTGCTGACTCCTAGCTGCCTGCAATTTGGCAGTTCGAATCTCATGAGGCTCAAGGTTGACTCTGCCTTCCATCCTTCTGAGGCCGGTAAAATGAGGACCCAGATTGTTGGGGGCAATAGGCTGATTCTGTAAACCGCATAGAGAGGGCTGTAATGCACTGTGAAGTGCTAAGTGCTATTGCTACTTGTGAACTAAGACAGTATTTCTACCTCTTGTCTTGTTTTATTTACCTAAAGGTGGAGCTCTTCTTCATACCAGTAGGTAGATTGAAATCTGATCCATCTCCCAGTGGGGAGAGAGTGCCATGGACCAATGCTAGATGAGAAACATTCCACCCTCCCCTGAGTGAAAATAAATAAACTGACATTTTAAATAACAATAACACCCATTTTCCCACAGTTCCTCGCTGAGCCTTCCTTCCCCCTTAGATGCAAAGATGTTAGTTTAGTTAGCCTTGCAAAGCTCACGACACACTGATGGTGCGAAGTAAAACAGCAACGATAACAAAGAAAGGTTGAAGGTGAATGGAAAGGTTATTTGTTTTGAGTCAAATGGTCATGTGAAAAAAAAGGCTCAGGGCATCCCTGATTAAGTCCACCATTTCAAATGACTCCAATCAACCTGACAGATGTAATTCTGGCTGCCTTGAACTCAGGGGAAAACTTTGTCACTGACTTAAAACAAAGCACAATCTTCTTCTTCTTTTTTTACTTCAGTGCTTTTAAATAAAGCTATGGAACTGCTGGGACGTGATAGCCCAGGGTTTTTTTCATGAAGAATACCAAAGGTTAAATGTAAAGGTAAAAGTTCCCCTCGCACATATGTACTAGTCGTTCCCGACTCTAGGGGGCGGTGCTCATCTCCGTTTCAAAGCCAAAGAGCCAGCACTGTCTGAAAAAGTCTCCGTGGTCATGTGGCCGGCATGACTAAACGCCAAAGGCGCACGGAACGCTGTTACCTTCCCACCAAAGGTGGTCCCTATTTTTCTATTTGCATTTTTACATGTTTTCGAACTGCTAGGTTGGCAGAAACTGGGACAAGTAACGGGAGCTCACCCCGTTATGCAGCACTAGGGATTCAAACCGCTGAACTGCCAACCTTTCAATCTAATTATGTGAAAATTCAACTTGCAGTGGCCAGCTCTTACACATCACGTAGCAACCTGGTGACTTCCAGAGATGGGGGTTTAACAACCCTGACATATCCATCATATTTTATGGTTGGTTTTAAAATTTGATATTGATTTTAATTGAAATGTTTTAAATTATGGGCCAAATTTTAAATCTATTTTAACTTTTGTGTATGAATGTTTTATATTTGGCTGTTCACTGCCCTGAGTCCGGAAGGAGAAGGGCGGTATAGAAATCTGAAAAATAAAATAAAATAAAATAAAAATAAAATATTGGCTTGGCTATTTCAGGACATTATAAAGCAATTTCAATTCTCAGCCATTTTTTTTCATATCAGGGTATTGTTTTATAGGCTCAGTTGGTGGCTACTTCTGGCTACATTTGGAGGAGAAAGTAGGATCAGGTTAGACGAGAAAGTTGAAAAATATATTAGAAGAAAACAGTCACAAATCTCTTCCAAGCCATTGCTAAGAAAATTGCATGGTTGCTACAGACAAGGTGACCTCCAGATTCACTGAACAACAGTCCCCAGGTGACCCAACCGTCATGGGCTTTAATATTGTACAGGTAGTCCTTGATTCACAACCACAACTGAGCCCAAAATTTTGGTTGCTAAGTGAGACAGTTAAGTGCGCTTTGCCCCATTTTACGACTTTTCTTGCCACCATTATTAAGTGAATCACTGCAGTTGTTAAGTTAGTAACCCGGTTGTTAACTGAATCTGGCTCCCCCCCATTGACTTTGCAAAAGAGAGTCATATGACCCTGGGATACTGCAACAGTCATAAATATAAGTCAGTTGCCAAACGTCTGAATCTTGATCGCACGACTGTGGAGAATGCTACAATGCGCATATGAACAATGGTGTAAGTCACTTTTTTCAGTGTCATTGTGTCAAAGTCACTAATTTTCATGACGCTGAAAAAGCCATCAGTGACTTTTGATGGTTACTAATGAACTATTTGAAGTCAAGGATTATCCCCGAGTGCCGAAATATAGGGAAGGCACCAGGTTTGAGGAAAGGAGCAGGAATGAAACCAAATTTAGTTCCCCAACTAAACAATATTCACTAAGCAATTTCCAAATCACTTCTGCTCTTAAGATTAACGTGTCAAGCTGTTCAAGATACAATCTGGAAGGCAGCTAAATTGCAACGGAAGGCAAGCAGATGGATGAATGGCCAAATGCCATTCAAGATTGCAGCCCTGGGGGGGGGGGGCAAAGCTGACTTTTCATCCCTCAGGTCGTAATGGGACCTTTAGCGATTGCAAACGGACACCCAGAAGGTGATAGGATCTGCCAGCCCTGAGAACATAGCATTTGCCACTGCCACGGCTCCTGCCTGGCACTGTTCCAGCCCCAAACTGAATATGCCTTCAAAAGGGAAATGGGTATGGCTGGAGCAGTTCCCACCTCAGGACAAAAGCAGCGAAAATCATCCGATTTCTTATTCATGAATCTGATTGAAAAATAGTCTAATGACTATTTTAAGGGTCTTTCAGATGTGCTGGATTGCAGCTCCTCTATGTCCAAACGCACACTGCACACTAGATCTCTCCTTGATAAGTTTCAGGGGTGGGCTGCTGGGGGTTCGCAGGGGTTTGGGAGAACCTCTAGCTAAGATTCTGTGCAGTTCGGAGAACCCCCAAATCCTACTCCTGGCTGGCCCCATCCCGCCCACCCTGCCCCACCCCTCCCATCAGTCCCCACATGGCCCGTTTTGGATGCAGGTAAGTGCAGGGCCCATGTGGAGGCTTGAGGAGGGCGAAAAAAGGGCCTACCGAAAGTTCGGGAAGAAGGGCCTCCGGAGCCTGGGGAGGCTATTTTCACCCTCCCGGAGGCTCAAGGAAAGCCTCCGGAGCCCGGGGAGGGCAAAAATGCCCCCCGTCGTGGTGCAGGAGGCCAAGTAGGCCACACCCACCATGGCCACGCCCACTCAGCAACTGGGCAGAGAACCCCTTGCTAAAATTTTTGAAGTCCACTCCTGGTAAGTTTCCATCCATATTTATTAATTCTGCATTCCATATTTATTGATTAATAAAGAATAAAACAAAGTATTTTAACACTGAAGTTACTGAAGGATAGTTTTGAATAATGGACCTAAGAAGTGAAGCTGAAGAGTATCTGTGTTTGCGTTTCACAGATGTTATGAAAGAGGAACAAGTTTTATCAGACAAATAGGGCGTTACGTTTCTGTTTTCTGCTTTTTATTTACTGCACTTTCTATTTTTATTTAGTTTGTATTTATTGGTATCTTTTTCAATATAACTTTTAATAAAATTACTAGACGGAGAAAAGAGTCCACCCTTAATGATATTTCACAATTCTGCCCAACCGCCTGGACCTCCCTCTTCCATATAAGGATCGTGTCAGCATTGCAAGATCCAATCTGAGTCGATCACCGGGACCAGAGGTTTCATCTTCCAAACTTTTGGACTCGTGCTGGAGCCCATCCTCAGGGAGCTTCTCTCTACCTGAATGTGTGCTTTGGGTTATGCTATGTGTTGTATTTATGTGGTGCCTTCCTATTGGTTGATTAGTATATTGATGGCCTAGGATTGTCTGCTTTTTCCTTGTGCTACCAAATCCTCAGCGCCTAAATACCTGATAAGCTGGTTGTAAATCAGCACTCCTGTTGACTGACAAGGGCTCTATTTCCCAGGCTTCCCTGGCTGTCTTTGTACCTGCTCAGCCAACAATCTTAGTAGCTGCAAAATTGAATGGATGCACTTGTTCATTGCAGTGTGAGGCTACCAATGTCATGTCAGCATTTTGCACGATATACTAAATGACAAGTAAGGTAATCATATTTTAAGTTAATGACTTGTGTTTTATAGATTATGGCATGTTGTGTCATCCGCAACCAGAACATGTGATTAATCTGTGGCTAGGTTAATGCTGTGCAAGTGGGTTGTGTGATCCCTGAATTTGCAGGTCTTGCTCATAGGAACCATCAGCTCAGTGGTGAAGAGCCTTGGTAGTACAAGGGTTTAAGGCACCCTGTTATTAAGCTGCTTAAGACCAGCTGCCTGCAATTACTGCAGGGTTCGAATCTCGCCAAGGCTCAAGGTTGACTCAGCCTTCCATCCTTTCTAAGGTAGGTGAAATGAGGACCCAGTTTGTGGGGGCAATAAGCTGACTTTGTATAAAATATACAAAAGGATGAAGGCTATTGCTGAGCACATTGTAAGCCGCCCTGAGTCTTCGGAGAAGGGCGGCATATAAATCAAATTAAAAAAAAAAAAATCAATTTTTTTTTTTACTACCGGTTCTGTGAGTATGGCTTGGTGGGCATGGTGTGGCTTGGTGGGCGTGGCAGGGGAAGGATACTGCAAAATCTCCATTTCTACCCCATTCCTAGGAGAAGGATATTGCAAAATCCCCATTCCCATCCCACTCTGGGACCAGCCAGAGGTGGTATTTGCTGGTTCTCTGAACTACTCAAAATTTCTGCTACCAGTTCTCCGAACTACTCAAAATTTCTACTACCAGTTCTCCAGAACCTGTCCGAACCTGTTGGATTTCACTCCTGCATTAACCTACTCTGAAGGTTGTAATGAATTCCAGATATGTGCATCTATGCACATAGCCACACGATCCCCCTTTTCCCCATTACAAATATTAGATGACTGCTATTAAGTGGAAGCTGGATTTCTGGGAAGCAGGCTAAGGTTATGATTGCTATAAACTTTTTTTTTATTTTTTATTTTTGGCAATAGCAGAAGTAAATCTAATTCTGAAGCACAAGCGATTTGCAGCATTCATTCACTCTGAACATAAAATAGCTGTCAGCATTCCTCGCCTTTCAGTTTAACAGCCAATGGAGAAGACTCTGAAATGCTATGTTACATCTGTAGGGCTTTCCTGCTACTTCATCTCCGACTCATTTATCACTTCCAGATTTTACATGCTATGATCTTCACTGCAGGGCTCAGTCAGGAAAAGCATCAGTTCTCTGTTTGAAGTGCAAATTAAAGAAGAGTTAAGCTCAGCTTTCAGGAATGGCAAACTATCAGTAACAATAATAAGGACAGGAATGAACAGAATCTCAACTCATCGGTAACACACACACAAATTGTGTTACTTGGAACAGAGTGTGTATTAGAGTATCGTTCAGCTATCCTAGATCCTGGGGAAGAATGACCTATTCAGAAGTGCTAATCCTATGACAACCATTTGATAGATTGTGGGTCATTAGGAACCATCCTCATCCTTGCACTAATATCAAGCAAACAAAGGGTTAATCACAATCAAAATAGAGCTGGGAGGGACCTTGGAGGTCTTCAGATCCAACCCCCTGCTTAAGCAGGAGACTCAATACCAGTGATGGATAAACTTTTCCGGACTGAGTGCTCAAAGCGCCCCCAAAATGCAAAGCGTATGTGGGCCCCATGCATGCATCCCCCCTCCCCCCCACGCATACATGCATGCCCCACCCCCTGGCACACACACTGCCCCCCACACATGGGCAGCAGAGACCCAAAGACCAGCTGGCTGGCAGGAGACGCATGTACATACGCAGCTGAATGGAGGTGACAGCTCATGTGCCATCAGAGAAGACGCTGCGTGTCACCTCTGGCACGCGTGCCATAGGTTCGCCATCACGACCCTATACTATTTGAGACAAGTGGATGTCCAGTCTCTTTTTAAAAAAACCTCCAATGATAAGCACCCACAATTCTTTTCACTGTTAGGAAGTTTCGCCTTAATTCCAGGTTGCTTCCCTGCTGGATTAGTTTCCATCCATTGTTTCTAGTCTAGCCTTATGAAAAGAAGGACCAGGGGTGACATGATAGCAGTGTTCCAATATCTCAGGGGTTGCCACAAAGAAGAGGGAGTCAAGCTATTCTCCAAAGCATCTGAGGGCAGGACAAGAAGCAATGGGTGGAAACTAATCAAGGAGAGAAGCAACCTAGAACTAAGGAGAAATTTCCTGACAGTTAGAACAATTAATCAGTGGAACAACTTGCCTCCAGAAGTTGTGAATGCTCCAACACTGGAAGTTTTTAAGATGATGTTGGATAACCATTTGCCTGAAGTGGTGTAAGGTTTCCTGCCTAAGCAGGGGGTTGGACTAGAAGACCTCCAAGGTCCCTTCCAACTCTGTTACTATATCTAGTCTACTCTATTTCTGGTCTTGGGTTCTGGTGCTTTGGAAAATAAGTTCTCTTCTTTGTGGCAGCCCCTCATATGTTGGAATATTGCTAATTTCCAAGGAAGGGACAGAGTACGCCCAGGCTGATGAGAAGGAAGTTCAATGGTCTCCAGCAGAGGTGGGTTTCAGCAGGTTCTCACCAGTTCTGGAGAACCGAGAGCGGAAATTTTGAGTAGTAAAAATTCTGACTGGCCCCACCCCCATCTATTCTCTGCCTCCCGAGTCCCAGCTGATCGGGAGGAAATGGGGATTTTGCAGTAATCTTCCCTTGGAGTGGGGTAGGAATGGAGATTTTACAGTATCTTTCCTCTGCCATGCCCACCAAGCCATGCCACGCCCACCAAGCCACACCCACAGAACTGGTAGTAAAAAATTTTGAAACCCACCACTGGTCTCCGGTAACAGGTTCCATCTGCCTGTATCTCCACTTCTACAGCTATTGTCCCAACTGATGGACAGGCTCCATGGGATGAGAAAAAAAAAAAAAAACCTTACCCCTTTTCTTGTTTTCTTACAACATGGTAGTCTAACAGGCCATTTAAGCTGTGGGAGGTGGAACTGTGTGAAACCAGTTGTTGCCTAACTTAGATGACCTCACTGATGGATGCAACACATTCTCTTATTATAGGATGCACCCAATATGAGTTCTCTTAAATAGCTCTGAATCAATTAAACATTCCTTGCCAACTTGGCATCTCCCAAATATACTGGGACTTTTGTACCCAGAATTTCTAGCCAAAAGTGATAAATAAATAAATAAATAAATAAATAAATAAATAAATAAATAAATAAATAATTTTATTTCTATACCGCCCTTCTCCCGAACGATTCAGGGCAGTGTACAGCCTATTAAAAACACAAAGACAAACATCCGTTAAATTAATTAAAATTATTACATAATTTCGGCTCAGATTTAAAACCCCAAAAATTTAAAACACCCAATTTAAAAATCATTACACTGATAGCCCAGCTTGGCGGAACAGCAGGGTCTTGAGGGCACAGTGAAATACACGGAGGTCGGAGATCTTACGCATTTCCGGGGGCAGTTCATTCCACAGGGCAGGGGCTCCTACAGAGAAGGCCCTCCCCCTGGGTGTCGCCAGCCGACATAACTTGGCTGATGGCACCCTGAGGAGACCCTCTCTGTGGGAGCGGACTGGCCGGTGGGAGGCTGTTGGTGGCAGAAGTCGGTCTCGAAGGTACCCGGGTCCTATGCCATGATTGCACAATTCTGGAAGCCCCAACACCTCTTGAGGATTCTTGCTTGAGAAAAACTGGATCAGAGGACCTGCTCTCTGAACCACCTCGCTCCCTATTTATCTTCCTCGTAGACCATTTATCCAAAGGAGCTTGGAAAGCCAAATATGAATGGTATCAATTGAGAGGAGAAAGCCATTGATATTTATGCCAAACCAGAGAGAATGAAGTATTTGTGTTTATTTCGGGCGGTTGTTCTCCTCTCTCTCAAGAAAATACATGTTTAGAGCAGTGTTGGCAACTTTTTCGATGTGTGGACTTCAACTCTCCAGAATTCCCCAGCCAGCATGGGAAAGTTTAAAGGAAGGCAAACAACCTGTTGTGGCCCACCAGCGGCCAGTAGAGATGGTGGAGTTGGTGGGGGAGGAACATGGGCCACTCCTGGAGTCTGGGGAAGGCTCTGATGAGGGCTCTGCGTCAGAGGCAGAGGTGGGGCCAGGGCCATCTGACAGTTGTCAGCTGCCTTCAGAGTCAGATATCAGTGGGGCAGAAGAACAGCTGCAGCCTGTTAGATTTTGGGGGTTCAGGTGCACGCATGCATTCACGCACGCACGCACGCAGTTTGGGCACTTGGTCCAGAAAAGGTTAGCCATCACTGTCCTATAACCATTTCATTAAATGGTTAGAGAATATGGACTACAGGTGGTCCTTGACTTACGGCTACAACTGAACCCAAAATTTCTGTTGCTACGCGAGACATTTGTTAAGTGAGTTTTGCCCCATTTTACAACCTTTCTTGCCAAAGTTATTTAGCGAATCACTGCAGATTTTGTATCAAGCTCGTTCAGTGAATCCGGCTTCCCCAATTGACTTTTGCTTGTTTCACTTTCTTCACTGGAAAAAAAAGGTTACTATTTTCCCTTAACAGTATCACCAAAACACAACTAAAGGGAACCCACAATTCTGCTTTCCCCCACTAAAATATTCTCAGTTCAAGTACATCAATCGACATACTTGGGTGAATCATAAACAACTAGAAAATCCATTCTTTCTATTGAGATTCTGAACAATCAGTGCAAGTTACTGCTTTAGTTTTCTACACTCTTCTTCCTGAATATTTTAAATTCCAACAGAAACCATCATTTGATTTCAGGATCTAAACAGAGCAAGGCTCATTAAGCTCCAAAGAATGCCTTTTTTTCTAATAAAGCGGCCCTGATAAATCAACAATCCATGGATGGCATACATACATCCTTCCTTACAACCGTTACTTCAACGGGAAAGTCTCTTTTTTTTTCTCTCTCTCTCTATGAAAACCGCTCCGGCTACAAAAGTTCCTATTATTTTCCTACAACCTTCTACTCCGCCGCCCAAAAGAAAGGACGTTTTTTCAGCGCTCACTTTAAAAAGCTCTTTTCAAACTTCAGCCTTCTGCTT
Source organism: Pituophis catenifer annectens (assembly GCF_029215685.1). Taxonomy (NCBI): domain Eukaryota; kingdom Metazoa; phylum Chordata; class Lepidosauria; order Squamata; family Colubridae; genus Pituophis; species Pituophis catenifer. The sequence goes on along the minus strand of NW_027256883.1, from coordinate 16,567,922 downwards.
CTGTCGGGGGAACCCCTTCCACATGACCGGAGCCAATCAGGAGAGGGTGCGGCGTTAGGTCATAAAGGGAGGCGGGAAGTTCCATTCAATGAGCTCATCGTCGGCTTTCCCAGGGTTATTATTTATTTATTTATTCTCTCGCTCTCCTGCCACGTGGGGTCGAAGAGGATTCTTTCTTTCTTTCTTTCTTTCTTTCTTTCTTTCTTTCTTTCTTTCTTTCTTTCTTTCTTTCTTTCTTTCTTTCTTTCTTTCTTTCTTTCTTTCTTTCTTTCCTTCCTTTTCTCCCCTTTCTCCCTTTTCTTTCTTTTTTTCCTTCTTTCCTTTTCTTCCTTTTCTTTCCTTCCTTCCTTTTCTCCCTTTTCTTTCTTTCTTTCCTTTCTTTCCTTCTTTCCTTTTCTTTCCTTCCTTCCTTTTCTCCGTTTTCTTTCTTTCTTCCTTCCTTTTCTCCCCTTTCTTTCTTTCTTTCTTTCTTTCTTTCTTTCTTTCTTTCTTTCTTTCTTTCTTTCTTTCTTTCTTTCTTTCTTTCTACTTTTCAACACTTTTTCCTTTCCTTTCCCTGGTTTCCCCTCCCAGAAGAGAAAGCGGGGGGAAACGGGAAAGCGTGAAGACCCTGCCTATGGAGACCCAGTCAACCCCGGTTGTCTCAAAAGTGTTTTTTTTTTTTCTTGAACTGGAAGAGGCCGCTTTCTACGAGTTTCTCCCGGGTTGCCGCCGCCGCCGCTCAGAACCAGGGTGCGCTGAGCGATCCTAACCGCTTTGCACCACCCGGGAGAAACGCGTGGAAAGCGGGAAAACCCACCGCCCTTGGCCAGCTCCCACGCGCGCTCTCAACCACCCCCACCCAGCCACCCACCCACCCGAGCCTTCATCGCGAAGGAAGGGCGCCCCGGCCCAGCTTTCTCTCGGAGCGGTGGGTGTGGCTGGAACAATAAAGTGGCTTCCATCCAGAGGCTGCAGATAGGCATCGCGGAGCCCAGCGTCGCCCCAGCGGGCCAGCTCGCCTCTCTTAGGCTGCGCTCTGGTCCGTCCGTCCCCTCTGGAGAGGGGGGGCGGGGGAGGAGAGCGCGGCTACCCGGGCGAGCGGAGCTTCTGAGCGGCTGCCACGTCGGTCTTCGCCTTCCTGGCCTTTGCTTGCATCGCTTCTCCTCCCTCCCACCCACCCCCAGGGACACACATCGCTCCCGTTGAAGCCGCAGCCTTCTCTGCAACGCCGCCGGCGCAGCTCCAATCCTATGGGGAACGCGCAGGCGGCACTTGAAGGATGGGAATTGATCGCAACACGGGTCCGGCCTTTCCGTGCTGCGCTGGCGAGGGCTGTGATCCAGCCACGGCTCAATAAATGAGCCAGTTTCCCAGCGGACTCCAAACTTCCTCAACTTTTACTCTTAAGGGGAGAGCCGGCTTAGTACCTACACTTCCTAAGTGGGTCCTATCGAGCCCCGAGCAAGCGGGCGCCGCCTGTCTCCCAACTTCTCTGCAGCCTTTCACCTCTTCCCGAGTTGCAAATCCACCTCCTTCCCCTCCCCACCCCCCAAATTCCCACCAGCCACAACGCCCCTCTTTCCCAATCCCGGACAACGGGGCATGCCATACAGGTAGTCCTCGATTTACAACCGTTCTTTTAGTGACCGTTCAAAGTTACAACTTTATTGTAACCCCGAGTCCGGCTGGAGATAGGGCGGCATATAAATCTCATTAATAATAATAATAATAATAATAATAATAATAATAATAATAATAATAATAATAATAATAATAATAAAAATAAAAATAATAATATAATACAACGGCACTGGGAAAAAAAGGGACCGGTGGCCATTTTTCCCACACTTCATTGCAGTATCCCCTCGGTCACATGATCAACATTCGGAACGCTCGGCAACCGACTCATATTTACGACGGTGGCAGGGTCCCTTTGCAATAAGCAAAGTCAAGGGGGGAAGCCAGCTTCGCGTAACAACCAGTGTTCCTAACTTTTAACAGCAGCAGCGCTCCGCTTAACAACGGTGGCCAGAAAGGTCGTAAAAGGGGGCCCAAACTCACTTCACCAAGGTCTCACTCAGCAACGGAAATGTGGGGCTCGACTGTGGTCGTAGTTCGAGGACTACCGCCTCTACTGCCGCGCGCCGGGAGCTACACGCTGCCTCTTTCTTCAGAGAGGCCCCTTTTGCCCGAAGTGGAAAGAAAGCAAGCAAGCCAAAAGTCCAGGCTGATGGAGATCTAGAGATCTGAGCCTCCCTACATTCCAGAGCAAAAGCATGCTAAGAACTTTGCAAGGGTCGCCAACTGCCTAGCTTGACCAAAAGGCTATGTATATATGGGCTACATGTGCAAACAGCGTATAGGGCTGCAGAGAGCTCACCCTTCAATTATCATGGGAGCAGAGCAAAAATTTCCTGTACAGTCCACCTTACCGTTTCTACAAGTCTGTAAAGATTCTGAGTCATATCCAGGTCCTGGTTATCTCTCAAAGGTGCATTTTTTTTTTTTCAAAAGGCAACTGGACATTCTGGTTTTTTTTTCTTTTCTTTTGAAGACGTTTCCCCCTCTCCCCCAAGAAGCTTCTTCAGCTCTTGACAGGATAGTGGGGAATGGAAAAATAGGAACATAGGAATATAAATTTTAAATTTTTAAAAAACTTTTTATTCTTCTGTGTATATTTGTTGTTTTTAACAGTCGCTTGTCGTTGTGAGCCGCCCTGAGTCCTGGGAGATAGGGCGGCATACAAATTTTATAAATAAATAAAATAAAAAAATTCTTCCATTACCCACCACCCAATCAGAGCTGAAGAAGCTTCTTGGAGGAGAAGCGAAACGTCTTCAAAAGAAAAAAAAAGTCTGCAAAAAAAAAAAAAGCACCTTTTGGGATGCCCCTTTCTGTCGCCTCCTGATTGTCCATTAAGGAGACCTGTAACAGTGTGGGAAGGGACCTTAGAGATCATCTAGTCCATCCCCCTGCTCACGCTGGAGACCTATCCTAGGGATTCGAACCGCCGAACTGCCGCCCTTTCTGATCGACAAACTCAGCGTCTTAGCCACCGAACCACCTAGCCAGGCAGTTCCTTTCTGAGCATCTGGGATTCGGGCGCCCCAACCCCGCCCATTTCCCATTTCCCATCCCCGCACCCATTGGAACGGGGAGGAGGAGGAGGAGGAGGAGGAGGAGGAGGAGGAGGAGAAGAAGAAAAAAAAACCGGGTGGGCGGGATAGAAATCACGCTCATGGGTTTTTTTTTGGTTTTTTTGTTTTTTGTTTTTTTACAAGCGACTAAATAGCGACAGTGTAAGTTTCTCTGGGCTGGGAGAGAGGGAGGGAGGGAGGGAGAGGAGAGGAGAGGAGAAATGAACCGCCTTCCGGGATATTGCCTCCTCCTTGGAAAGAGATCAAGGTTTGGGGGTCTCTCCTCCGCCACCCAAGCCTACGAAAGTGGATCTATACGTAACGCAGGAAGAAACACAGCTGCTGCTCCACTATCAGTTGCGCTTCTGCCCTGCACAAAACTCGCCTTAAAAAGATCGCATTTTGGTGCGTTAACCCAAACTTGGGGTGGAGAAAATCGGAAGAGGTTCTTAGGTATATTAGGAGCAGTTGGTGAAATTCAATTTTTTTTTTAATTACCGGTTCTATGGGCATGGTATGGCTTGGTGGGCGGGGGCGGGGCAAGGATGCTGCAAAATCCCCATTCCCTCCCCCGCTCCTGGGGGAAGGAGATTGCAAAATCTCCATTCCCACCCCACTGTGGGGCCAGCCAGAGGTGGCATTTGCCAGTTCTCCCAACTAATCAAAATTTCCGCTACCGGTTCGCCAGAACCTGTCAGAACCTGCTGGATTTCACCCCTGATTAGGAGTATATTAGGACAGGGGTCTCTAACCTTGGCAACTTTAAGCCTGGCGGACTTCAACTCCCACAATTCCCCAGCCAGCAAAGCCAAAGTTTGGAGACCTCTGTATTAGGAGATGGCAGGATAGAGAAGCGGTGAGCCTTTTCCCGGTCAGGTGCTGCTAAAGCAGGGCAGCGAGCGAGACCCGATCCTGGGCTCTTTTTTTTTTTCTGAGCTTTTCCCAACACCGGGCTCACTCGATCCTTCTCAGATCCCTACCCTTAACAAGCGATCGGGGCATGGTTCAGTCTCGCATCAGTGCGGGCATCCCCATTTAAACGGGGAAGCTTGCAAGCTACCCCTCCCCGCCGGGAGAAAAAAATCTTCTTCCAAATCGCTTCTCTTGCAAGAAATCGGTCACCCGGGAGGAGCCAGTATAACTAAGCAGTTAGCCGCCGCGCTCAGGTTTTTGAAAACGGGACGAGGCGCCGCGCTCCTCGGGGCAGGGATCTGCTTGTCCTTAACAAATAAATGGTCCCCTTGTTTCGACGGCGCTGACATTCCAGCCCCCACCGGGAAGATCTCGCTTTGGACGGGGGGGGGGGGAGAGACTTCCTTGGCTCCCCTGTTGCCAGATCATTGAACTTTTCCCTCCCCACCCCACCCAGCGGAAGACCTTAGCAGAACTAAAACGATGATCCCGGGATCCACTCACCTTGCCGCCTTTCTGGATCTTATAGCCCCATCCAAGATCTTCCCGGAGACCGACGGCGGGCTTTTTGCTGCCGGGACTCTCTTTCTTTCTTTCCTTTTTTCCTTCCTTTTTTCTTTCCTTCCTTCCTTCCTTCCTTCCTTCCTTCCTTCCTTCCTTCCCTCCCTCCCTCCCTCCCTTCTTTCCCTCCCTTCCTCTCTTCCTTTTTTCCCTTCCTCCCTTCCTTCCTTCCTCCCTCCCTTCCCTTACTTACACACACAGACACACCGATCGAAGTAATATAACCAATGTACTTACTCTCCCGGGACAGTTCTGGCGAGGCTGGCCGCAGCTCGCCTCCCCACCATGGAAAAGGTGCCAGCGGGGGGCTGCCTTCTCTGCCTCTCGAGGATCCCAATTCCCACAACCTCCGGAGCCCTCCTCCTAGCCCCTTCGCTGCTCGAGGGTCTTTGCACCGTGGTTAAGCGGCCGGCCGATTCCTCTTGGCGCCGAAGTCTTCCAGGCGCCCGGAGCGAAAGTTGGCGAAAAGTTGAGGCCGGCGTAGCATCTGGAGAAAACTTCGCGGCAGCTTCTGCGGCCACGGACTGAATGGAGCGTCTATTTCGAGGTTCCACCAGCCGCGGCGGCGAATATTTTCCAGGCGTCGCGCAGTGCTGCTTTCTGCTCCTTGCCCGGCTGGTCGTCCACCACCACCACCTCTTCCTCCTCTTCTTCCTCCTCCTCCTCCTTTCTCTCCCCTGCCCTTCTCTGCCTCCCTCTTCCCAGACGGCCGATTCTGTGTCTCCTCCAACTTAAGGGGGTCTTTTTAAAACAAGTGAGGCTTGGAGGTTGTTTTAATAGGGTGGAGAGAGAGAGGGAGGGGAGGGAGGAGGGAACTCCTGCAAAAAAAAAAGGGGGGGGGGAGAGAGAGAGAGAGAGAGAAAGAAGAAGAGGAAGAGAGGAAGGAGGGGAGGGAGGGAGGGAGAGAGAGAGGAAAAAGGGTGGGTGGGTGGAGGGAACTGCCCAGCAGCAGCGTGTAAGGGCTCCAGGAGCCAGGACGAGTGGAAACGAATGAATTCAATTAGAGTTAATTACAAACATTCGTCAAGAATTGCAATACACGCATGTTATCACCACCTGATTTCCTCTTCGTGTAGAGGGAAAAAGCGAGGCTGGTCCTTTACAAAGCCCTCCTCCTCCCCTGCTCTGGCTCGCTCCCTCGCTCCCTCCCTCCCCCCCCCTCGTATTAACAAGCCTAGGTTGTAAAAGGATTTCTGCTCCGCCTTGGGTAGAAAATCCAGGTTTCCGATGTTTTCCGTCTGCTAAATCCGAGGGATTGCGGATGATCGGCGTTTAATTCATCGCAACGGCTTCGTGCCCGGCGCCTCGGCTGCCTTGATCCTGCCCAGCTTTGCGAGATCAGAAGAGGCAGGAGAGGAGGACGGGAAGGCTTGTGGGGATGGGAGGGAAAGAAAGTTTAGGTTGCAAAGACCACCCGAGGGGTTTGGGTTTTTTAAAAAAAAAAAAAAAAGAAAAAGAAAAAGAAAGAAAGTGGGAAGAAAAAACACAAACAGGGATATTTCAGGAGGCGATTCCCGATCCTGTTTGCAGTTTTGTGTAAGAATGGTGCAAATTAAAAAAAAAAATCCTTTTTCCAGCATCTGTGATGCGGGTAGGTAGGGGCTCAGATCCTGATGGGGTCTTCTCCTCTGTGGAAGTTCTCATTCATGCTTCGCTGAATTTTTTATTTATTTATTTATTTTGATTTATATGCTGCCCTTCTCCGGAGACTCAGGGCGGCTTACAAGGCGTTAAGCAATAGCCTTCATACTTTTGTATATTTTATACAAAGTCAGCTTATTGCCCCCACAATCCGGGCCCTCATTTTACCTACCTTAGAAAGGATGGAAGGCTGAGTCAACCTTGAGCCTGGTGAGATTTGAACTCCCAGTAATTGCAGGCAGCTGGAAGCTAAATACTACCTTTAACAGTAGCATTAGTCTGCTGCGCCACTCAGGCTCCTGTTGAATTACAGAACAACAGAGTGAGAAGGGACCATGGAGGTCTTCTAGACCAACCTCTGCTCAAGCAGGAGACCCTTATACCAAGGGTCTCCAACCTTGGCCAAGGTTGGAGACCCCTGCCTTATACCAATCTGGACAATTGGCTAGCAAACTAGATTTGGGATCGTCATAAGATCATCTTACTTTTATTAGATGACAGCAAGGTGACTTGGGGACATGGTGGCTCAGTGGCTAAGACGCTGAGCTTGTCGATGGAAAGGTCAACAGTTCAGTGGTTCGAATCCCTAGTGCTGCGTAATGGGTGAGCTCCCATTACTTGTCCGAGCTTCTGCCAACCTAGCAGTTCGAAAGCACGTAAAAAATGCAAGTAGAAAAATAGGGACCACCTTTGGTGGGAAGGGAACAGCGTACCATACATCTTTGGAGTTGAGTCATGCCAGTCACATGACTACAGAGACATCTTCGGACAGCGCTGGCTCTTCGGCTTTGAAATGGAGATGAGCACCGCCCCCTAGAGTCGGGAACGACTAGCACCTATGTGAGAGGGGAACTTTTACCTTTACCTTTTAAAGTAACTAGAGGACAGTAAGGTTGACTCAGCCTTCCATCCTTCCAAAGGTGGGCAAAATGAGGACCCAGATTGTTGGGGGCAAGATGCTGACTCTGTAAACCGCTTAGAGGGGGCTGAAAAGCACTGTGAAGCGGTATATAAGTCTAAGTGCTATTGCTATTGCTACCCACACATTCTAAGCCTGATTAGATATTAGAAATAGACAACAGTCATTGCTAGCAGGTTTGCCATCTAACAGACGCCGTATAAGAGGAAAAAAGAGCTGGGAGGATAGAGGAAAGCAAGCATTGGAACGTAATCGGTTTATCAGCAGATGGAACCAAGCCACGGAAGCTACTCTATCCTGTAACTGTAATGTCCTTTCTGTGAAAGGAGTCTTAATCATGTCAACTGTGCATGAAGCAGAAAATTAAAGGGGGGATGGGACCAAGGTGTTTTTACTGAAAGGTGGATGGAAATAGGTCTTTTCCACCATCAAGATCTGAAAGGTCAAAGAGGGAGTAGACATTCTCCATTACCTACCGTAGAGGCAGTCTAATTAGGGAGTTAAAGTTAAGGAGTGCTGGAATGAATGTGTCAGGAGGAACTTCCTGATTGTACGAATTGTCAGCCAGAGAGAGGGAGAAGTTCTCTTCCACTTCTTCTTGTTGTTAGTTGCGAAGTCGTGTCCGACCCATCGCGACCCCATGGACAACGTTCCTCCAGGCCTTCCTGTCCTCTACCATCCTCTGGAGTCCATTTAAACTCACACCGACTGCTTCCATCCAGCCACCTCGTTCTCTGTCATCCCCTTCTTCTTTTGCCCTCAATCTTTCCCAGCATTAGGCTCTTCTCCAGTGAGTCCTTCCTTCTCATTAGGTGGCCAAAGTATTTGAGTTTCATCTTCAGGATCTGGCCTTCTAAAGAGCAGTCAGGGTTGATCTCCTCTAGGACTGACCGGTTTGATCGCCTTGCAGTTCAAGGGACTCGCAGGAGTCTTCTCCAGCACCAGAGTTCAAAGGCCTCCATTCTTTGGCGCTCAGCCTTCCTTATGGTCCAACTTTCACAGCCATCCATTGCAACTGGGAAAACCATAGCCTTGACTATACGCACTTTTGTTGGCTCTCTTTCACTAGAGGTCTTCAAATAGAGGCCGGATGTCAGAAGCTTGTCAGAGATGCTCTAGTGGATTCTGCATTAGAGTTGGACTAGATGATCTTGAAGGCCCCTTTCAGCTTTCACTTTCTCTTTGATTTTTAAGATGCAGAGTGACTTCTGTTCCTGAATGATGGCTTTTCCTCAGAGGATGTTGCTTTTCTTGTTTTTTTTTGTTCTCCAACACTGGACAGCCTCCAGTGTTCATAGAACAGTATTCCATAAAGCTCCATGCTTATTTCAGTGCCCATCCTGTGTTTCCAGCCAACAGTATCTGACTTGCCAAGTAATACAAATGTGTGTTTATTACTTTGAGACTCCACTTTTCTCAGTGAACTCAAGCTGGTGGAAAGGGTCAGTCCTTGTTGCCTTTTCACAACCACTTTGGGAAAAAGGTTGGTCTGAGATGCTCATCGGAGAACTTTAAAGCCGAGTTTGAACTAGAACACCTCCTGTGAATTCGATCACCATTTCTGGTTTTTTTTTTTTTGGCTGGTATTGCTTTAGTTAAGAGAAGTTATATTATTATCCTCAGTTACAGCCAGGTAACACAATTGGATTCCATCTCATTGATGGATTGTCTTTTGGCCCTTTAGGGAAATGCATTTGGAGTTTGGTCTGGATAGCCAAATTTGAAGATGAATCGCCACCAGGTGGCACTGTTGAAAAACATAATAAACTAGTAATAAGTCCATATTTTGTCACTGGCATGGCTTATTTTTGTTAATATATGCAGATGGTAAACCCAACTGAAAAGCATGTATCAATTTGTGTCCCTTGAGACTGAGCCAACTCAAGTCGGTGGCCAAAGCTCCTGAGCATGTGGTTCACTCTTAAATGTACGCGAATCTTTTCTCTGACATAGAAGGACAGACTCCTTGTAAGATTGTTTAGGGGGGATTCAGAATAAATTATTACTTTTTAAGATATTTGCTGGTTCTTCAAGCCGTTACTTCAAATGAGGTTTTACAGAGAGAGAATTGAATCAGTATGTGACATTTTATTCCTTCCCTCTTTAAAAAAAAATCTGCAAGGTCAAACTTATGCAAGCATGCTGGAACTTAGGTCAGATTTCCCTAGTCGAAAACTCTATCTTTTTGAAACTTCACTTCCCAGAATTCTCAGGGTGCAGGGTTGTTCCAAGAAAAATAGGAGTTGCAGTCCTAACCAGGGGTGGGTTCAAAAATTTTAGCAAGGGGTTCTCTGCCTAGTTGTGGGTGGGCGTGGCCATGGTGGGCGTGGCCTACTCGGCCTCCTACACCACAGAGGGAGGGGACAGATGTTTTTGCCCTCCCCAGGCTCCAGAGGCTTTTCTCGAGCCTCTGGGAGGGCGAAAATGGCCTCCCCAGGCTCCAGAGGACCTGTGGAGGCCGGAAACAGCCTTCCCGAACTTCCGTTAGGCCCGTTTTTCGCCCTCCTTGAGCCTCCGCGCACGCCCTGCACTTACCTGCATCCAAAACGGGCCGCGTGAGGACTCCTGGGAGGGGAGGGGCGGGGCGGGGTGGGCAGGGCGGGGCCAGCCAGGAGTGGGATTTGGGGGTTCTCCAAACTGCACAGAATCTTAGCTAGAGGTTCTTCCGAACCGCTGTGAATCCCCAGCAGCCCACCCCTCACTTGCTTCCAGAAGTTGCGAATGCTCCAACACTGGAGGTTTTTAAGAAGAGATTGGATAACCATTTGTCTGAAATGGTATAGGGTTTCCTGTCTAAGGGGGTTGGACTAGAAGACCTCCAAGGTCCCTTCCAACTCTTCTCTTCTCTTCTCTTCTCTTCTCTTCTCTTCTCTTCTCTTCTCTTCTCTTCTCTTCTCTTCTCTTCTCTTCTCTTCTCTCCTCTCCTCTCCTCTCCTCTCCTCTCCTCTCCTCTCCTCTCCCTGATGCAACTAGTAATCAAAACTTGAGTTTATTTATTTGAATAGAAATAGCTGCCCATCTCAAAATCATAACTATGGGCAGCCAACAATCAATAAAACCACAATAATAAATACATAATTGACAGCTGAGCTTTTCCAGGATTGTTGGCACCCACCGGGGGGATTGTGCAAAGTTGTCTAGAGAGTGGGTGTGGTGTCACAGACCAAGCTGTGCCCCTTTTGTGCACATTGTGGGTACTGACACTAAAATGGTGAGGCTTCTACCAGGAATGCTACTCATGGCTCTTGCCAATTTTGACCCTCATCCCAGGGATGCCACTGCATGAGAGCATCCTTGTGAGTTGTGTGTGGAAGCCAAGTAAAGAGAGGATGACATAGGTGAGAAGGAGGAAGAGGAAGGCAGAAGAGAGGCTGTTAAATAATGGCAGGAGGATGAAAAGGTCCCTATAAATGTGGAATTTAGACTTCACATTTCATACTTCAAATATTGGAGGGAAACTTAGTAGTCCTTGACTTGTGACCATTCATTCACTGACTATTTGAAATTATGACATTGCTGAACAAAGTTATTGGAAGGTACAGTCATTGCAGTACCCTTGCATTCATGTGATGAAAACTTGGATGCTTGACAGTCTGCCAACTGGCCCCACTCACCTACATTATTATTATTATTATTATTATTATTATTATTATTATTATTATTATTATTATTATTATTATTATTCATATTTCTATGCCGCCCACTCTCTGAGGACTCTGGGTGGCTTACACCAAAGACAGTATACTAAATAGCATATTGCTCCCTAACAATCTGGGTCCTCATTTTACCCACTTCGGAAGGATGGAAGGCTGAGTCAACCTTGAGCCGGTGAGATTTGATCCACTGATTTGCTGAACTAGCAGTCAGCTGAACCACTGCGCCACCTCGGCTCTTGCCACCTATCTTCGCCACCTCGCCACCTATCTTCCCCTCATCCCACTCCTCTAGGTCCCAGAGTCCTTGCACCTGCTTCCTACTCCCATCAAACCATGCTCTAGTTAGCTCTTCCCAAAATCACTTTTCTGAAAGAGCAATGCAACATCTGGCCTTCCTACGGAAGCTGCCTTGTGCCATTCTGGAAGTGGGGGGCTATTCTCGCAGCTTCTCAGAAGGGCACAATTTGGAAAATGATTTGAAGTCCATCCAGTGATGGGATTCAGCCGGTTCGCACCAGTTTGGCAGAACCGGTACCTTGTTTTTTGTTGAGTTCTGCGAACCAGTTAGAGACGTGTTTTGGAAAATCGGTGTTTTCCGGAACACGTCTGGTTTTCGTTCAACTTCCTTCCAGGTGTGTGTGTGTGGGAGGGGAGCTTTTTTTTTTTTCCATGAGAAGTTGGAATTGATTGATTGAACTTCTTTTTGAGTCCCACAAACTTTTGTTCCCTTGCACACAAACGGCGAGAAACGGGACAGAGAAATGCAATGGAGCTGGAAATCAGGTAGGCAAAGAAATGCTTGGGGGAAGCGAGGGCAACTGGGTGATGATGGGTGGAGCAAGCTCTGCGGCACAGCACTGCTGCAATGGAGAAATGGGCAATGGACCAGCCGGTGCAAAGGGAGGAGTAGACCTCATTCCCTCTTTCTTTTTCCTGCTCCTCCTCCTTCCCTCATGCCGGCCACTCCGTTATCTGTTTCTGCATTGCAGCGCAGCATCCAGGATCCACTTTGAGAGAGAGTGTGTGTGGGGGATAATTTAACAATTGGTTCACCCAGAGTCAAGTTGGCTGTCGTGGGAGGTTCGTCCCGCATGTGCAGTAGAGCTGGAGGATGTGAATGGGCCATGCCTCCCACAACGGCCAACCTGGCCCTGGGAGAACCAATTGTTAAATTATTTGAATCCCACCACTGAGTCCACCCATGTTAAAGTTGCTCACGTTGAGAATGCGGCTCTATAGGAAGGGGGCATGCAGTAATGGCAGCTGTTCTTGTGCCAGCAAGGATGGGACCTGTGAGCTGTTTGTCCTGGATTAGTTCAGGTTGTCCAGATCGCCAGGAATCATATGCTAAAGGACATGATGCAAAACAAATGAATAGCTGAAACTGCCTTCTGATGATAACAGCTTCCGTGAAGGCCTCTGTTGAATATTTGTGGCCATTCTCCATTATCTGCCTGCATTCTGTTTGTGAATGGTGATTTTGCCTTGACTTGGCAGATAGGAAAGTGCAGTAAATAACTTGCAAACAGTTAAAACTAGAGAATGGCAATAGGAGATATAAGAAGATTTGTAATGTATGCACTGTCCCGGATAGACCCAATGCACAATCTGGGTGTTCTCCTACACTCATAATTCATGCTTAATTAGCAGGTGGTAAGTGTGGCTAGGAGGGCTTTGCATAGGTTCATCTCTTGCATGAATTATGCCCTTCCCTGGATCGATGAGCCTAGATAGAGATAGATGGACAGACAGATATAGACAGACAGATAGATATAGACAGATAGATATTAATAGGTACAGAGAGAGACAGAGACCGAGACAGACAGAGAGACAGACAGATATAGACAGACAGATATAGAGTACAGTAGAACCTCTGGTCATGACCATAATTCGTTCCATAACTTTGGTCGCAAACCAATTTGGTTGTGACCCAAACCTAATTTTGGAAATTTGGCGCTTACAAAAAAAATTGGTGCAGAAGGGGAAATCGGCCACAAAAAAAAATTGTGAATTTTTTTGGTCGGAACCTGATTTGGTCGTGGTGAGAATTGTTCGTGACCAGAGGTTCTACTGTAGTTAGATATTGATAATAAGTAGGGATATAGATAGATAGATAGATAGATAGATAGATAGATAGATAGATAGATAGATGATAGATAGAGACAGAAACAGAGAGACAGATAGATATTGATAAGTAGGTACAGAGAGAGAGGCAGACAAACAGATATAGACAGACAGATATAGATGCTGTAGGTATATATATCTGTAGATATACCTACAGTATAGAGATGGATGGATGGATGGATGGATGGATGGATGGATGGATGGATGATAGATAGATAGATAGATAGATAGATAGATAGATAGATAGACGATTAATAGATAGATACAGTGGTGGTTGCCCCCGGTTCAGACTGGTTTGCAAGAACTGGTAGTAAAACCGGCGGGAGGCTCTGCCTACCGACCCCAATGTCATCAGGAAGCCCCGTTGTGAACCGGTAGTAAAGGTAAGTAGAACCCACCCCTGGATAGATAGATAGATAGATAGATAGATAGATAGATAGATAGATAGATAGATAAATAGATAGAGCATTTCCAGAGCATTAGCTAATCTCTTAGATCAAATTATAACAATAGTAACATCATTATAAGAGTTTTGTGCTTCCTTAAAGCATCCCACATTTATTTAGGTACAAGCTAATTTATTTGTCTTTAACGTAAGCTTCTTGGTGCCCTCTAGATACATTTCTGAATTCCCAGATTGGTGTCTGAATGACCAATAATTCCGTGAATAATCACAAAGTTCAGCTGGGAGAGTTGGTTCCCTAGATTAAAAAAAAAAAAATCAGTCATCACAAATTACTTACTTAAAGATGGGTGATTTAGATTGGATTACAGAGATAAACTCATGGGAAAGGTTTGTAGACAGTTACTAGCGGAGAACAAATGCTCTGAGCAGCAGAACTAAAGCAAGAGAATTTGAAGATGGCCAAAAAAAAAAAAAAAAAGCAGAATGGAGCGATAGAGCTGTATATTTATATAATGGTGGAACACAGATGCTCATCATATCGTCACCGCTACCGGTTCGGGAGAACCGGGCCGAACCTGGAGGAACCCACCACTGACACATAGCCTTGAAATTTGAGCCAGGAGATTAACTAGAAGTGGCACAAGGATGAGTCCAGCTTTAAAGCATTTAGAATTCTTAAAATTCTTCCTTTGACATCAGTGGGAAGTAAAAGTGGACTCTTTGGGATGAAGGTTGTGTTCACTTTGTTTCCATTCCCTAATGTCACACTTTACAATGGTCTGCAGAGAGGTAAATTGGCTTTGTGACACTCTGAACCTCCTTTGCACAGGTAGTCCTTGACTTACAACTGTTTGTTTAGTGACCGTCCGAAGTTACAGTGGTACTGAAAAAGGGACTTGTCAGAGTTTGTTGCAAAAATCAAAGCCAGAAAGCACACACAGGTAACTGATTCAGCAGGATTCATTAACTTCTCTTTATATATAATAGCACACATGAAAATAAATGTACAATACCAATGGCTGATTCTTTCAACATGGTAAAGAGTACAAGCAAACGCAGGCAGAGGAGAGAACAGCAGAGAAGTGTTTCTGTTTCAATTCAGCAGACAGACTAGTTTGCAGCTTCAGAGCTCAGAGCTTAATACAGAGCCACGCCCAGGCTCCTTCCAGTTTCAGTTTCCAAACAGTCCTCATTGGCTGATCTGTTGCCATGCCTATTCATTGGCTGACCTTGTTACTATGCCCTATTCCAGTTCATGAATATTCTGACATGATTTATGACCGTTTTTCACCCATGATCGTTGCTGCGTCTGATCAAAATTCAGATCTCTGGCAACCGATTCATATTTATACAGTGCCCCAAGGTCATGTGATCCCCTTTTGGGGATCCCCTTCTGACAAGCAAAGTCAATGAGGAAGCCAGATTCACTTAATAACCATGTGACTAACTTAACCACTGCAAATATTCACGTAACCACCGTGGCAAGAAAGGTTGTAAAATGGGCCAACATTCACTTAATGACTGTCTTGCTTAGCAACATAAATTTGGGGCTCAATTGTGGCCATAAATTGAGGACAACCTGTATTGCCCTTCGCTTATTGAAGTATCTGAGAAAGGCTGTGCCTCACTCTATATCTAGTGTGATGAAAAAAAGGACTAGGGCAGTGGTAGGTTTCAAATTATTTTTACTACTGATACTATGGGTGTGGCTTGGTGGGTGTGGCATGGCTCGGTGGGCGTGGCAGGGGAAGGATACTGTAAAATCTCCATTCCCACCCCACTCCAGGGGAAGGATACTGTAAAATCCCCATTTCTTCCCGATCAGCTGGGACTTGGGAGGCAGAGAATAGATGGGGGCGTGGCCAGTCAGAATTTTTACTACCAGTTCTCGGAACTACTCAAAATTTCTGCTACCGGCTCTCCAGAACTGGTCAGAACCTGCTGAAACCCACCTCTGGACTAGGGGTGACATGATAGCAGTGTTCCGATATCTCAGGGGTTGCCACAAAGAAGAGGGAGTCAAGCAGTGGTAGATTTCTACCTGTTCGCCCCAGTTCGGGCGAACTAGTAATGATGGCTCCGTCCACCCACCTGGACATCATCACAGATGGTCAATGCATGCGCAGAAGGTTCTGCGCTTGTGCAGAAGTGCCATGCGCGCTCCCAATTCTGAACTGGTAGCAAAGGTAAGTGGAACCCACTACTGGAGTGAAGCTATTCTCCAAAGCGCCTGAGGGCAGGACAAGAAGCAATGGGTGGAAACTAATCAAGGAGAGAAGCAACCTAGAACTAGGGAGAAATTTCCTGGCAGTTAGAACAATTAATCAGTGGAACAACTTGCCTCCAGAAGTTGTGAATGCTCCAACATTGGAAGTTTTTAAGAAGAGATTGGATAACCATTTGTCTGAAGTGGTGTAGGCTTTCCTGCTTAAGCAGGGGGTTGGACTAGAAGACCTCTAAGGTCCCTTCCAACTCTGTTATTCTATTCTACACTCTGGACTGGCACCCCGGGGGAAATTCTCCTCTGCATGGAGCTTATCTGACTCCTCCTGAAACAGCTCAGTTAATTTGCTCAGGATGTAACAAACCAAACTATTTAAAAGGCTGTTAAACCACTTAAGGGTCCCCCAAGTGCCAAATGGGAAGAAGATATGTGAAAGGAGAGGAGGGGGGAATAAAGCCAAGCTGATCTGAGAGCTCTGAGTAAATTACTTGCCAAACATTTGATTTAATTCAGCTGCCCAGATCTTAAGCTTCTAGTTTGGTCTCTTTAGGGACAGATTCCTTTGAATAGATTGGCTTCGGAAAGATTAGAAGAGGTCAAAAGGTCATCTGGCTCAGGGCAAAATGTGGTAGGTGTGGATGTACAGAGATACCTGGCTCTTTTGTCACCTTAAGAGAGACACATTTTAGCTCAAGGCATCATAAAGTTGTTAGTTTTTAAGGAAGATCTCCCTGACCTGGTACTTACCTTTAGAATTCCCAATCTGGGTTTCTCCCGCCACCGAGCAATCCTATTTTCTCTTTCTCAAAATCGTCACTTCCTTGCTATGCAGCATGCACTGTGCTGAACTTATTAGCTTCAATCCTGCATTGTTGGCTGCTATTTTTTTTAGCAATAGCAATAGCATTTAGACTTATATACCACTTCACAATACTTTACAGCCCTCTCTAAGCAGTTTACAGAGTCAGCATATTGCCCCCAACAATCTGGGTCCTCGTTTTACCCGACCTTGGAAGGATGGAAGGTTAAGTCAACCTTGAGCCAGTGAGATTCGAACTGCCAAATTGCAGGCAGCCAGCAGTCAGCAGAAGTAGCCTGCAGTACTGCACTCTAACCAGTGTGCCACCACAGTGGCATCAGTCATTTTATCTGTATTCCATCTGAAAAATAAGGGTAACGGACAGTAACTTTATTTATTTATTTATTTTATTAGTCATATTTCTATGCTGCCCACTCTCCGAGGACTCTGGGCGGCTTACACCAAAGACAGTATACTAAATAGCATATTGCCCCCAACAATCTGGGTCCTCATTTTACCCACCTCGGAAGGATGGAAGGCTGAGTCAACCTTGAGCCGGTGAGATTTGATCCACTGATCTGCTGAACTAGCAGCCAGCTGAAGTAGTTGCAGTACTGTACTTTAACCACTGCGCCACCTCAGCTCTTGACTTGACCATTATCCTAAAACAGGATGGGTCAACCGGTTTTGCAGAGCAAAAGACCATGGATGGTTGCATCCAGGTTTGGTTGCCACGATATAAATAAGACGTTGAGATTCTAGAAAACATGCAGAGAAGAGTAACGAAGATGATTAGGGGACTGGAGGCTAAAATATATGAAGAGCAGTTGCAGGCATTGGGTATGTCTAGTTCAATGAAAAGATGGATTAGGGTGGTGTAGTAGCAGTCTTCCAATTGCTACAAAGAAGACGGGGTCAACCTATTCTCCATTTGAAGAATTTGAAGGCAGAACAAGAAGCAATGGATGGAAACTAATCAAAGAGAAATCCAATCTAGAACTAAGGAGAAATTTCCTGACAGTTAGAACAATTAATCAGTGGAACAGTTTGCCTCCAGAAGTTATGGATGCTCCAACACTGGAGGTTTTTAAGAAGAGATTGGACAACTATTTTTCTGAAATGGTATGGGGCAGGAGTGAAATCCAGCAGGTTCTGACAGGTTCTGGAGAACCGGTAGCGGAAATTTGGAGTCGTTTGGAGAACCATCAAATGCCCTCTGGCTGTCTCCAGAGTGGGGTGGGGATGGAGATTTTGCAGTATCCTTCCCCTGCCATGCCCACCAAGCCACGCCCACCAAGCCACGCCCACAGAACTGGTAGTAAAAAAAATGAATTTCATCACTGGTTTGGGGTCTTCAGCTTGCAGGGGGTTAGACTAGAAGACCCCCAAGGTCCCTTCCATCTCTGTTATTTTGTCATGGTCCATGGCAAGAGGCCACGTTGCATCGTGCTGGATTTTGCTGACCTTTGCAAGTATAAATAAAATTGGAAGAATCCATTTCTGTGTAACATTTTCCTTTTTTACTGGAAACCGAGTCCGGATACGTGAGCATTCTAGTTAAGAAGACGTAGTTCAGCCAAAGTTAAGGTGTCTTTAGGAGGTATCCCACTTGAAGCAAGCTTCCCTGAATTCCTGGTGCTTAAAGAGGTAAAGATGGCCAGAATGCATGCTTGAATCCTGATAATTTCATGGACACATCCATGCAGTTTTCTTGGCAATAGATGGAAGAGGATCTTTCTTTCCTCTCCAAGTAAAAGCATGCTGGATTGCATTGTGTGACTAATTGCATTAGGAAAGAGCATGCACACGGTGGTTTTTATAAAATCCATAGGACTAATGTGCTTAAGTTTGATTAGATCAGGTACGTTTTTGGCTTATTGGGTTGTTTCTTTTCCAACAGGATACAGATTTCTCTGGTTCTCTGCTTCCTATTCTCCCATTCTAATACCCACCTCATTTCCCCCTCTTTCATCAGAATAACAAAGTTGGAAGGGACTTTGGAGATCTTCTAGTCCAACCCCCTGCTCAGGCAGGAAACCCTATACCATTTCAGACAAATGGTTGTCCAATCTCTTCTTTAAAATTTCCAGTGTCGCAGCATTCAAACTTCTGGAGGCAAGTTGTTCCACTGGTTAATTGTTCTAACTGTTGGGAAATTTCTCCTTAGTTCTAGGTTGCTTCTCTCCTTGATTAGTTTCCATCCGTTACTTCTTGTCCTGCCCTCAGGTGCTTTGGGAAAATAGGTTGACCCCTTCTTCTTTGTGGCAACCCCATATATATTGGAACACTGCTATCATGTCACCCCTCGTCCTTCTCTTCATCCTATGGTCCCAAAGGTAACGAACGCTATAGGAATATCCAAAGGTGCTCTTTTCAAATGGCAGCTGGACTTTCTTTAATTTATATTCTTTGCAGTCATAAATATAAATACAAATCCTCCAGTGGTGAAATGTAATGTGACTGGGTGGGCATGGCCAGCTTTAATTAATTAATTTATTTTTAAAAGCATTTTTTCTACAACCTCTTCAGCCGAAGAGGTTGTAAAAAAAATGCTTTAAAAAGCCTCTGACGATCCCAGCTGAGTTGCCTGATAGTCAGAGGCTTTTAAAAGCATTTTTCCCCCTACAACCTCTTCCGCTGAAGAGGTTGTAGAAAAAATGCTTTTAAAAGCCTCTGATGATCCCAGCTGAGCCCCGCAATCATCAGACGCCTTTTAAAAAACTTTTAAAAGCATTTTTTCGGCCGGAGAGGTTGTAGAAAAAATGCTTTAAAAAGCCTCTGATGATCCCAGCTGAGTTGCCTGATAGTCAGAGGCTTTTAAAAGCATTTTTTTCCCCTACAACCTCTTCGGCTGAAGAGGTTGTAGAAAAAATGCTTTTAAAAACCTCTGATGATCCCAGCTGAGCCCCGCAATCATCAGACGCTTTTTAAAAAACTTTTAAAAGCATTTTTTCAGCCAGAGAGGTTGTAGAAAAAATGCTTTTAAAAGTAAAAAGAAAAGCCTCTGATGACTGCGCGGCTCAGCTGGGCAGGGATTTTTGCTATCGGTTCTCCGAACCACCTACCGCCATCGCTACCGGATCAGGCGATCTGGTCCGAACCGGGAGCATTTCACCCCTGAAATCCTCCCATTTCCCCTCCAGTCAGTTAGAAGTAAAGAAACCTTTGGATGAGAAGTGAAACGTTTTCAAAGAAAAAGAAAAAAAACCAAGGAAGTCCAGTTGCCTTTTGAGGAAAAAGCACCTTTGGCACAATCATGAAACGAATGATGGAGAATCTCCATAGAGAGCTAGTAGGAATGAAATGGTTATCAAAATAAACTGAACAAATATTTTAGAAAGGAGCCTTTCAAATCAATTTCAACTGTACTTTTCTTAGCAGTAATAACAAAAAAATGGCTCATGCCAAATCACATCAAGAGTAACATTTCCATTTAATACTAGGTTACTTTCTTTAATGTTGTAATTTGATAGGAAGGCGGGCAAGCTGTTCTGCTTTGATATAGATAGGCCTATGTATCGTCTTTGCAATTTTGTTCCTCATTTAAGGGCAAGATTAATCAGTTTATTTATAAATTGCTGACAATGTATCAAGAGTTTTTACAGACTGAAGAGGGAAAAGTTATGATTTGAAACCCCGATAATAGGAGAGAGCAGGCAGTTGGCTAAAATGGCAAAATTAAGCACTTTGATTAAAGAAAAGAACATACTGTGTTTTTCGGACTATAAGACAAACTTTTTTGTCTCCCAAAAGGGGGTGAAAATGTCGTCCATCTTATAGACCAAATATTGCCAAAGCCCCGACCACCCACCGGCCATTATTTTTGCCTCTGCACTCCCCATTTTTGGGCCTTTTTTCAGCCCGTTTTTGAGACTTTTCTCAGTCCATTTTGAAGGCTTTTTTTTGCCCATTTTCAAGGCTTTATTTTGGCCAATTTTTTTGGAAAAAACAGGCTGAAGAAAAGCCTCAGAAACAGACTGAAAAACACCTCAAAAATGGGCCAAAAAAGACTAGAAAAGGCCTGAAAATGGGGCCTGCGGAGGCTAAAAACTTTTTTTTGTTGATTTCCTCTTCTAAATTTAGGTATGTCTTATAGTCAGGTGCGTCTTATAGTCCAAAAAATACAGTAAGTACTTTTGTTTCCACATGGAGGCCACTTCTGAACTTTGTGCTGGATGTGGAGAAGAATGAAACACTGACTTTGGGTTTTACCGATTAGACTGATAGATCTTTAAAGAAATAGCTTGTTCATATTATTATGAAAAAGCTGTTCTGTCCCCGTCTCACACATGCACACAAACAGACAGCCGGGGGTTAAATAAACTGGCAGACAACCAATTCTTCCGATAAGACGCTTGGCAGCAACCCAGTAGCTGCTTGCCAAGAACTTTTACTCAATAAACAAAATACCCACAGTCAAGAATTATCCAGTTCGTAAAATAAATCCAAGGCCGATAATGTTGTTTCCAAAGATGCAATGTGACTCGATAGTAGTTAGTTTTGTCCATCACAGAGTCCATCACTGAATGGCCACCTCACCCCCTTTTATAACCTGTGGGGTGTGGTCCAGGGACTCAGCCTAATCTCTGGCACGCCTTTTCTTCTGTTGCGCGCGCTTATCTCTGCGACGCTGCCAGGGATCCAGCCAAGACTCATTACCCTCATCACTGTCCACCTGTGGCTGCATGGACGTACTTGGCCCTGGCCCTATCTCTTGCCCTTTGGCGGACACCGAAGGCATTGCCAGAGAGGAGGGTCCTGGAGAGGGAGGCCTTGCCAACTCCTCTCCTTCACTCTCAGAGTCCTCTCCTGCCGATGACACAGGCTCAGGTAACGGAGCCACAACAAAAGCAAAGAAGTTGTGATTTGATGTTAAATGCCTTATTTTACTGTAACAGAGCAAGTCGGAAGTCAATGCTTCTTTTCCTTTTTCTTTTCTTATCTTTCCTCACTTCTCCTTCCTCTTTCCCTCCCCACTGCTTTCCTATTTACTTTGTATTTTACAATACTTTATAACTCAATAAAAATGTTAAAGGAGGAAGAGCAGGCACAGTCTGACAGCTCAGACAACACAGACAAAGACAAGTACCCAAAAAAATGCACCAAAGTTTTGTGTTCATCCTGTAGAATAGGAGTCCCCAACCCCCAGGCTGCAACCCCACTAGCGAGCCTCGAGCTCTTCAGAACCTGGCCACAGAAGTGGTGGGGGGCAAAATGGCATGTGCGCATTGCCACTTGCGTGAGCAGCACACAAGCATGTGTGCACACACTCCATTTCGGATGTGTGTGCCTGCCGCTAGAGCAAATGGAGCTGCACACACTCATGCCCGCCACTCACAGGGATCCATTCCAGCAGTGGGTTTCGCTTATTTTTACCACCGGTTCACCGTGTGTGCTCACACCTTCCGTGCATGCACTTTGCTCACACTCATGCCTTCCGCGCATGCACCCGGCCTCAAAAATGTGACTAAATAGGACAGCATAGCGCCAGGGTGGGTGGGCAGGCCCACACACGATCTCCGTTACTGGTTTGACTGAACTTGTCTGAACCGGCTGAATACCACCTCTGATCCAGTCCCTCTCTCTGCCACTCCCCGGTTTGCAAAGCCCGAAGAGTTGGGGGAACTCTGTTCTAGGATACATGGCACATAACTTGCTAGAAAGAGATGTGAGTTGTGAGGAGGTGGGTGATCAGCCAATTCTGTTTTAAGTTATTACTGTAGTCAATTTGCTGTATTTGCAGACAGTACTTTCCAGAACTTACTCTGTTTTTATTTTGATCTGTGAATTTTATTTTCATTATCCATAAAGTACCGTTTTTCTTCGTATCATTTTCTTCTCATCATAATAAGGAGTAATTGTAGTCAGCAGCATCTACCGGTATAAGAAAATCTCTTTATAATTCTGAATTTGAAAATGAGTGAGAACCTTTCTCATACCCCAACTAAAACTCTCTCTTCACATCCGTCTTTATCCTTTTTCTCACACTCATCCTATTCTTATTGGGGTCATTAGGGTTATAAGTTTCCTTCCAAAAAGTCACATGCTATTGATCTTCTAGTAAGAAATGAAAGTGAAATATCTTAGCTAATGGCTTTTCAATTTGAGCTGCTTCTTTGTTTCCTGCTTGTTCAGAGACGGACAGCTAATACTGTAGCATAAGCAGTCAGAAGGCACTATAACTAGCTATTTCTTCTTTTTCCCCTTAACAGTTTCATTTTTCTGAAAATAAATGATGGAATAATAAAATAAAACTAGAGCTGGCAAGATGCAGACCTATTATACAATTTTAAGTTTGAGGCAAGGAAGATCTATAAGATGAATCGGGATGTTTTTGATTTTCATATTATTTTGTTAAATATTTTGTTAATTGCCTTACTGATTTTAAATAAACTTGAAAGGTACAAAAATGGTGTATTAATGTTAATACTTTTTAAAAAATATTTATATATTTTCATAAATGAAATGACAAATTCTTGGCATTCACTTTTGCCGGGGGACGAACAGACCTTGTAGTTTAGATGTTCTTTGCAAAAGACATTTAATAATATGATTTATGTAATCTGTAAGTCAACCACTTGACCTACTAAGGCATTTTCTATCTACAGAAATTACATCAATCACTTCTGAGGGAAATTGCAGGCAAAATCCATATTTTGGACAGTCCATCTTTATCAAAAGGTATTTAGCAAGCAAGCATGGTATCTCTCAAAGTTTAGATTTAGCATAAGTATAATATTAAGAATTGATCAAGCCAACCATCATTTAAAAAATTCAATGTTTTAGTTGCCTGAACTGATTTTATAATTTCACTAGTGCCTTACAATTTTATTGTTGGTATGATACTGTCAACATTCTCTTCCGAACCATCATATTCCCTCTATTCCAAAATATGCCATTTAAAGAGTTTTCAGGATAATTAATAAGAAAATATTGAATACCCTTTATGTTATATAATATATCATTGGATAGTTAAGTCACTTAATGCTACTTAATTGTAACCTGAATTAGCAAGCTTTTGACTCTATTTATACAACAGATTCTAATATAAAATTATTAACGATTACACAACTGAACACTTTTGCAGAGGTTTATATCGACCATATAAATTATGAATGAATGACCAACTCGGATTTCCCCAAACAGGCTCTCTAAGTATAGCACCAGCCAGGGAGTTCCCTTGTCAACAAATCCAAATACGTCTCTGTGTAAAGCCTAAAAGACCCTAAAGTAGAAAAGCAGACACAGACATGTTAGCTGAATAAAAGGAGCTCCTGTTTGCCAGCAACTCTGGATACAGATCTGATTCCTGTCAAAAGTTCTCAGATTAACAAATTCCATTCTAAAAGTAGAGCTAATTGGAATACAACCCTTTGCTTGTTTCTGACTATGTTTGCTCTAAAACGAACGGTGTTGGGGGGGGAAACCCCACTTCTTGGAACTTAATAATCCAGTTTCACAATTGATTTCACAAAGGAAGTTATTTTTTTTAAAAAAAAAATTCCAGCAACTCAGATCGGTGACCCTTTGGAGTTTGGCGTGCATTGTTAATATGTGGTTTAGAACATAGGACTGGAAGTCTTCTAGTCCAACCCACTGCTGAAGGCAGGAGACCTTATACTTTTCCTGGTCAAATGGTTATTTTTGAAAACCTCCTGTGATGGAGCACCCACAACTCCAGGAAGCGAGCTATTCCATTGATTAATTGTTCCTACTTTCAGGGAATTTCCCCTTAGTTTTAGGTTGGATGTATCTTGAACAAGCTTCCACCCATTGCTTCTTGCCCTGCCCTCTGGCACTTTGGATAAAAATGGATAAACAGATAAACAGATTAAAGGAGTTGGAAGGGACCTTATAGGTCATCTAGTCCAACCCCCCACCTAACCCTACACCATTTCTGACAAATGGCAGTCCAATCTCTTCTTGAAAGCCTCCAGTGATGAAGCTCCCACAACTTCCGAAGGCAACTTCTGTTCCATCGGTTGATCGTTCTCACTATCAGAAAGTTCCTCCTTATTTCCAGGTTGAATCTGTCCTTGATCAGTTTCCATCCATTATTCCTTGTCTGGCCCTCAGGTGCTTTGGAAAATTTATTTATTTATTTATTTATTTATTTATTTATTTATTTATTTATTTATTTATTTATTTATTTATTTATTTATTAGTTCGATTTATATCCCGCCCTTCTCTGGAGACTCAGGGCGGCTTACAGTGCATTAAACAATAGCCTTCATACTTTTGTATATACCTGCTTAGTAGGGCTTTGTGGCCCCCCCGAGCGGTGTTCTATTTTATACAAAGTCAGCTTATTGCCCCCACAAACCGGGTCCTCATTTTACCTACCTCGAAAGGGTGGAAGGCTGAGTCAACCTTGAGCCTGGTGAGAATTGAACTCGCAGTAATTGCAGGCAGCTGGCAGCTAAGTGCTACTTAAGTGCTACTTTAACAGCAGTTTAGTCTGCTGCGCCACCAAGGCTCCTTAAATAGCTTCCTCTCTGTGGTAGCCCCTCAAATATTGGAACATTGCTATCATGTCTCCCCTGGTCCTTCTCTTCACTAGTCTAGCCATACCCAGTTCCTGTAACAGTTCTTCATATGTTTTAGTCTCCAGTCCCCTAATCATCCTGGTTGCTCTTCTCTGCACTTTTTCTAGAGCCTCAACATCTTTTTTATTATGTGATGACCAAAACTGGATGCAGTACTCTAGGTATCAATCCCCTCTTCTCTGTGACAGCTTCTCAAGTAATGGAAGACAGATATCATATTGCCTCTAATCCAGGGGTGAAATCCAGCAGGTTCTGACAAGTTCTGGAGAACCAGTAGCGGAAATTTTGAGCAGTTCGGAGAACCGGCAAATACCACCTCTGTCTGGTCCCCGAGTGGGGTGGGAATGGGGATTTTGCAGTATCCTTCCCCTGCCACGCCCACCAAGCCACACCCACAGAACCAGTAGTAAAAAAAATTGGATTTCACTACTGCCTTAATCCTTCTTCTTGTTAGACTCAAAATACCTATTTTCCTCAACTGTCCATCATGCAATTTAGTCTCTAGACCTTTTATTATCTTTGTTGCTCTTCTCTGCACGCTTTCTAGGGTCTGCAAAGCCCGAAGAGTTGGGGGAACTCTGTTCTAGGATACATGGCACATAACTTGCTAGAAAGAGATGTGAGTAATCAAACAGGAGGTGGGTGATCAGCCAATTTTGTTTCAAGTTATTACTGTAGTCACTTTGTTGAATTTGCAGACAGTACTTTCCAGAACTTACTCTGTTTTTATTTTGATCTGTGAATTTTATTTTCATTATCCATAAAGTATCGTTTTTCTTCATATCATTTTCTTCTCATCATAATAAGGAGTAATTGTAGTCAGCAGCATCTACCGGTATAAGAAAATCTCTTTATAATTCTGAATTTGAAAATGAGTGAGAACCTTTCTCATATCCCAACTAAAACTCTCTCTTCACATCCGTCTTTATCCTTTTTCTCACACTCATCCTATTCTTATTGGGGTCATTAGGGTTATAAGTTTCCTTCCAAAAAGTCACATGCTATTGATCTTCTAGTAAGAAATGAAAGTGAAATATCTTAGCTAATGGCTTTTCAATTTGAGCTGCTTCTTTGTTTCCTGCTTGTTCAGAGACGGACAGCTAATACTGTAGCATAAGCAGTCAGAAGGCACTATAACTAGCTATTTCTTCTTTTTCCCCTTAACAGTTTCATTTTTCTGAAAATAAATGATGGAATAATAAAATAAAACTAGAGCTGGCAAGATGCAGACCTATTATACAATTTTAAGTTTGAGGCAAGGAAGATCTATAAGATGAATCGGGATGTTTTTGATTTTCATATTATTTTGTTAAATATTTTGTTAATTGCCTTACTGATTTTAAATAAACTTGAAAGGTACAAAAATGGTGTATTAATGTTAATACTTTTTAAAAAATATTTATATATTTTCATAAATGAAATGACAAATTCTTGGCATTCACTTTTGCCGGGGGACGAACAGACCTTGTAGTTTAGATGTTCTTTGCAAAAGACATTTAATAATATGATTTATGTAATCTGTAAGTCAACCACTTGACCTACTAAGGCATTTTCTATCTACAGAAATTACATCAATCACTTCTGAGGGAAATTGCAGGCAAAATCCATATTTTGGACAGTCCATCTTTATCAAAAGGTATTTAGCAAGCAAGCATGGTATCTCTCAAAGTTTAGATTTAGCATAAGTATAATATTAAGAATTGATCAAGCCAACCATCATTTAAAAAATTCAATGTTTTAGTTGCCTGAACTGATTTTATAATTTCACTGGTGCCTTACAATTTTATTGTTGGTATGATACTGTCAACATTCTCTTCCGAACCATCATATTCCCTCTATTCCAAAATATGCCATTTAAAGAGTTTTCAGGATAATTAATAAGAAAATATTGAATACCCTTTATGTTATATAATATATCATTGGATAGTTAAGTCACTTAATGCTACTTAATTGTAACCTGAATTAGCAAGCTTTTGACTCTATTTATACAACAGATTCTAATATAAAATTATTAACGATTACACAACTGAACACTTTTGCAGAGGTTTATATCAACCATATAAATTATGAATGAATGACCAACTCGGATTTCCCCAAACAGGCTCTCTAAGTGTAGCACCAGCCAGGGAGTTCCCTTGTCAACAAATCCAAATACGTCTCTGTGTAAAGCCTAAAAGACCCTAAAGTAGAAAAGCAGACACAGACATGTTAGCTGAATAAAAGGAGCTCCTGTTTGCCAGCAACTCTGGATTGCCTCTAATCCAGGGGTGAAATCAGCAGGTTCTGACAAATTCTGGAGAACCGGTAGCGGAAATTTTGAGCAGTTCGGAGAACCGGCAAATACCACCTCTGTCTGGTCCCCGAGTGTGGTGGGAATGGGGATTTTGCAGTATCCTTCCCCTGCCACGCCCACCAAGCCACACCCACAGAACCAGTAGTAAAAAAAATTGGATTTCACTACTGCCTTAATCCTTCTTCTTGTTAGACTCAAAATACCTATTTTCCTCAACTGTCCATCATGCAATTTAGTCTCTAGACCCTTTATTATCTTTGTTGCTCTTCTCTGCACGCTTTCTAGGGTCTCGACATCTTTCTTCCTCTCCCACCAACTCTACCCTCCCTCACTTAATATTAACTTCCACCTTCTTCCTTTTTGTACCGCCACAGCGTGTCTCTGAATGACTTTTCACATTTTTATCTTTCCAGGCTTCTGTAGGGAATCTTTCATTTGATCAAGCAGATAATCTTTTTCACCTAGAAAGATTGTATGGTGATTGTATGAACTGACTTCTTGGGAAAAAAAGAATTGTTCTCGGTTCACCTTGGGATCTTTTCCCCACTATTGAGTTTAGGTGACAAAGACTGGAAAGATTTTTTGCACTTTAAATGGCCTTGAAGGAAATTGGAATAAAAGGGAGGACTTTAAGATTAGCACAGCTATGGGGCACATTCTTAAGTTTTCGCGGGTGTGTATATGCAAAAAATTAAAATCTCGGGTGTTTTCCCACGTCATGTTAAATAAGATGGTTAAAATGTTTAAAATTCTGGTTAAAATCCTAGCTTAAAATCTTCCAAAAATCCTTACAGAGCACTCTGCAAGGTCCGTTAAAACCTTAGCTAAAATCCTACCAGTACCTTAAAAGTTTTTCTTTCTAGCTAAAATCCTACCAGTACCTTAAAAGTTTTTCTTTCTAGCTAAAATCCTACCAGTACCTTAAAAGTTTTTCTTTCTAGCTAGAAAGAAAAACTTTTAAGGTACTGGTAGGATTTTAGCTAAACTTTTAAAGGACCTTGCAGAGTGCTCTGTAAGGATTTTTGGAAGATTTTAAGCTAGGATTTTAACCAGAATTTTAAACATTTTAACCAACTTATTTAACATGACGCGGGAAAACACCCGAGATTTTAATTTTATATGTATGTATGTATGTATGTATGTATGTATGTATGTATATATATATATATATATATATATATATATATATATATATATATATATATATATATATTTCAGCCTGCGGTCTATTACAATGATGCCTCGTTGAAGCTTTTATTTTGAATTGCACTATAAGTTTATTTATCATCCCAGTTTTAATCATTCAGTTACTCAGCTGTGCTGTTTGGAGGCATTTATCCAAAAGTAAATTCAGCTGTTTAGAATGCGACTACTTCCATTATATAAATGTGTTTAAAACTGCAACCCAACCCCATCCCTTATATTGCCAAATCTCAAAATTAGTTTTCTGAAACAAAAGTCCTACATTCCTGATTTTTCTCCTCATATTATATTTATGTTTTCCCCACTTGTATTGTTTTTATAAATAATTCAAAGTGTTTAACATAAGTAATACTCCTTTCTCCTCCTATTTTTTCCCCCAACAACCACCAGATGGATAAAAAGGACAGATTACTTCATTCATTCATTCATTCATTCCATTCATTCATTCATCTATTCATTCATTAACAAACTTCTACTCTGCTGTGATCAAAATGACTCAGGGTCTGTATTGTATTGTATAGTGTATTGTAACTATGAAACATTCAAAACATTCATAGTTAGATATAAAGTAATCCCAAGAACAGTAACAGCATAAAAATTCTAGCACAAAACCATAAAAAAAGAAAAAAAAATAGATTTAGCATTATATAATTTTATTACCTTTTTTGCCATGATTGTTAAGTGAATCACTGCAATTGTTAATTTTTCCCCCATGCCAGCAACATTGAAATGCTTCCATGGTAGAAGGTTTTGCCAGTGATATCATCATTGCCTGGGAGATGCCAAGTTGGGGGCTGTTTCCTGTTCCTATGAAGTTGCCCACCAAAGTGATACTCATTAATCTATTTGCAGTCACCTGCTTTTGAACTGCTCGGTTGGCAAGAGTTGGAGGATGTGATGGTAGCTCACCCCATCTCGTGGCAGCAACAGGTCTCAAACACGGGCCTGCCAATCAGCAGCCCAGTGTTCTAACTTTGTGAGCCACCACTTGAATCCCATGCTTGTTAAACAAATCTGGTCCACGACATTGATTTTGTTTGTTGGAAGTCAGCTGGGAAGCTCATAAATGGCGATCACATGATCCCAAGATGCTGGAACTCTTACAAATACATGCCAGTTGTCAACTGCCCAATTTTGATCATATGACCATGGGGATGCTGTGATGGTTGTGAGTTTGAGAACCATTCATATAAGTCACTTTTTTCCAGCACTTTTGTAACTTTAAATGGTCACCGAACAAATGGTTGTAAGTTGAGGACTACCTGTAATGATTGAAGAAAGAGCCAAAGTAATTGGGGTAGACCACTCATTCATTAATCAGGTTAAGTGAATGGATCCAGTGAAGAATCACTGCGGCAATAATTTTGACGGCGAGTTTTTGAATGGGTTCCCAAAAACCATGGTTTCTAGTTCAGCTAAGATTAGCCACTAAAAAGGATATCCAGCTCTCTACTAAACAGAAAGAAATAATCATTTAGAGTAGAGATAGGCCATATAATAACCACCAAGAACATCAGATACATCCGAATATGCACCAAGGTCTCTGCTACCCTTGACTTTTCAAAAGAAGGAAGAAGGAGGGGGGGAGAAGGAGGAGGAGAAGGGGAAGAGGAGGAGGAGGAGGAGGAGGAGGAGGGTATTATCAAGCTACAAAGCAAACCACCAATGAGTTAAAGACTCTTTCTTTCTTTCTTTCTTTCTTTCTTTCTTTCTTTCTTTCTTTCTTTCTTTTTATTTATTTCTTTGCAAACAGAATATATAACAACATATAGATCGCGGTGAGAATCTTACACAATAAATTATCTTCAGTCCAAATATACAAATAGGAAGTAAAAGCTACGCTAACCTCATCCTCTTTTTATTCTATTATTTAGCCAAGTATACCATTGGTCCCAATATTGAAAATATGCGGATTCTTTTTGATCTCTCAAAATATTTGTTAGCCTATCGGCTTCTGCATATTCAATAATTTTCCCTAAGATCAAGTCTTCAGACGGTAGGTCTTTCCCCTTCCAATTTTGGGCGAGACAAGAGTCTTGCTGCAGTTGTAATATATACAATTAAACACCATTTACTTGTGCCTATCTTATTTGGCCTGATATTTAATAGATAATATTCCGGTTTCAGTTGTAATTTATATCCAGTGATTTCTAGCAGCCACCTCTGAATAAGTTTCCAGAATTCGATTACCCTGGGACAGGTCCACCATACGTGAAAATAGATACCTACCTCCCCACACTTCCAACAGTTTGGGGAGAGTCCAGGAAACATTTTGGATAATCGAGCAGTGGGGAGCTGCCACCTATACAGCATCTTATACAGATTTTCCTTATAAGTGGTTGCCATCAAAAATTTCAGTTGTCTGGTCCAAATTTCTTCCCATTTCGTCAACTCGATTGAGTGACCAATATTTCTCCCCCAGGCAATCATTGAGTCTTTGACAATCTCATCTCCTATCCAATAACTTATTAAGAGTTTATAGATCTTGGCTAACATTTTTTCCTCCTTTTCTAATATGTTAAAGTTAAAGTTAAATAAGTCAAATAAATAAGTTAAATAATAAAGTTAAATAAATAAGTTAAAGACTCTTAAAGATCTTAAAATGTAGTGTGAGCTCTAAGACAGCGTAATACAATTTAAATGCCAAGATTTTCCTGCCCGCTCCCCACAATTATTAGCTGTACAGTGTGGTCTTGCCCACTTTGTAACTGCCAGTCTCCATAAAATATAATGTGGAGTTCTTAGCCCCTAAGATTTGTTTCTACCCAATCTAGGGAGATGTACAGGCATATCCAGCCATGCTTTAAGAAGTTACTCAATTGCACCACAGATTAAAAGCATTGAAACTTTAACCAGTTACACCCCGCCCCCTCTCTCTCTAGGGAAGGGTTTCAGGAGGTGCCAGATCAAAGTCTCACATGTGTAATGTTGCAAAAACCTTTCCTGATTTTTAAAGGGGGGGGGAGAGCTGTTCCCTCTCGCAAGAGGTCACTGGTTATTGGCATTTTCCCAGCCCAGTAGCATCTTTTGCCTTTGTTGTTGAGTTTCAAGGAGAAAGGGGGAGGGGGGGATGCTGAAACCTGAGCTGCACAGCTGAATGGAGAAGAGGAAGACACCGACAAGATGAGGTGGTAATTTGACCTTCCGCCCATATTTGTTCATCTGAAGGACACTGCTTTGAACAAGACTTCAGCCTGAGAGTTTTCCAAAGTTCAAAGCAAACTGAAGGAAAGTTGATGTGTCACTCTGGGGGTGCCTTAATCTCCTCACAATGTCCTCTTTGATTCAAAGGTCTACTTGGGAGGCTGGTCCTCCTAGACCCTCTGGAATTTTATTTTATTTTATTTTATTTTATTTTATTATTTTATTTTATTTTATTTTATTTTTATTTTTTTTATCCTGCCTTTATAAGTAACTCAAGGCAGCAAACTAGTGGTGGGTTTCAAAATTTTTTACTATCTGTGGGTGTGGTTTGGTGGGTGTGGCAGGGCTTGGTGGGCGTGGCAGGGGAAGGATACTGTAAAATCTCCATTCCCTCCCCACTCCAGGGAAGGATACTGCAAAATCACCATTTTCTTCCAATCAGTTGGAACTTGGGAGGCAGAGAACAGATGGGGGCAGAGCCAGTCAGAATTTTTACTACCGGTTCTCCGAACTACTCAAAATTTCCGCTACCGGTTCTCCAGAACTGGTCAGAACCTGCTGAATACCACCTCTGCAGCAAATGTATACCTTCCTCCTCCTATTTTCCTCACAAGGACAACATCCCTTTAAAGTGAGTTAGGCTGAGAGAGGGTGGCCAGGCCAGAGTCACTCAAGATGGCTCTCATGCCTGAGGCAGGACTAGAACTCACCCTCTCCTGCTGATTGGACCAAAGTCACTCAGATGACTTTCATACCTAAAACAGAACTAGAACTCACAGTCTCCTGGTTTGTAGGCCAGCACCTTAACCACTGCACCAAACTGGCTGGTTTAGTTTAAACATGATTTAAATTCAATAAACCACATGGTGGTTTATTTCTGCTCTTTTTGTAAGTTCATAACTTGCTTATATATAGTTCAGCCTTTTATAGGATTACTCAGAAGTAAGACCCAGGACGCTGCAAGGCAGGGGTCCCCAACCCCTGGGCCACGGTCCACTACCAGGCCATGGCCTATTTGAAACTTGCACGAGTGGTGGGCCGGCATACATGCACACATGCACAACTCAACTCATGCAAGCAGCAGGCCAGCGCACAAGTGCATGCAGACTTAGCTCAATTAGCAGTCAAGCTGCGTGTGCCTGAATGTGTGAATGCCACTCGTGCGAGTTGAACTGCATACACGCATGTACGTGTGGGACTGCAACTTCCACAGCCCAGTTCCCCTTCCCCTGCCCCCCACAGTTGGAACACCAAGCTGCAAAAGTTGGAGACCACTGCTCTTAAGGCTAGAGCCCTACGAAAATGACTGGGCTTGTATCTCTACCAACCTGCCTTCCATTGAGGATCTGTATGCTGCACGAGTCAAAAGGAGGGCTGTGAAAATATTTACAGACCCCTCACATCCTGGACATAAACTGTTTCAACTCCTACCCTCAGAACGACGCTATAGGGCACTGCACACCAGAACAACTAGACACAAGAACAGTTTTTTCCCGAACGTCATCGCTCTGCTAAACAAATAATTCCCTCAACACTGTCAAACTATTCACTAAGTCTGCATTATTATTACTATTAATCTTCTCATTGTTCTCACCACCCATCTCCTTCCACTTATGACTGTATGACTGTAACTTTGTTGCTGGTATCCTTAAGATTTATATTGACTGTTTCCCTATGACTATCATTAAGTGTTGTACCTTATGATTCTTGACAAATGTATCTTTTCTTTTTATGTACACTGAGACCGTATGCACCAAAGAAAAATTTCTTGTGTGTCCAATCACACTTGGCCAATAAAGAATTCTATTCTATTCTATTCTATTCTATTCTATTCTATTCTATTCTATTCTATTCTATTCTATTCTATTCTATTCTAGAGTGTGTGTTATCTTATTGTCCTTAAGGAAAACAGTCTTGACATTCTGGCAAGGCAATCCTCTTTGGATCTCAGCTGTAAGCCACAGGGTAGGCATTGTTCGCTAAATATGAGACAGATGAAAGTCTTCACAAGTAAGCAACCTTATGGTGCAGTGTTCTTTTTCTCTTTCTTTCACTGTCTTTCTAGGCCCCTTGTCTCCTCTCAGCCATTGCCTGTTGATGGACATGCCCTGTCTCCCATTTGGTTCCCCAAACACTTCAATAATAGTTACAGAACATAGAATACAGAATTGGAAGGGACCTTGTAGGTCATCCAGTCCAACCCCCTGCTCAGGCAGGAGATCCTACACCATTTCTGACAAATGGCTGTCCAGTCTCTTCTTGAAAGCTTCCAGTGATGAAGCTCCTGCAACTTCTGAAGGCAGCTTCTGTTCCATTGGTTGATTGTTCTCACTGTCAGAACATTTCTCCTTATTTCCAGGTTGAGTTTCTCCTTGATCACTTTCCATCCATTGTTCCTTCTCTGGCCCTTGGGTGCTTTGGAAACTTGTCCTACTCTTCTCTGTGGCAGCCCCTCAAATATTGAAACACTGCTATCAAGTCATCCCTGGTCCTTCTCTTCACTAGACTAGCCATGCCCAGTTCAGTTCTTGATATGTTTTAGCCTTCAACCCCCTAATATTATTTTTTGCTCTTCTCTGCACTCTTTCTAGAGCAGTGTTGGTGAACCTTTTTTGCACTGAGTGCTGAAACGGGAGTGCGCTGGAAACGGGAAGAGCAGCTCCCTGGCGTGCATGCACAGGAGTGCCAGAAACTGGAATAGCAATTCCCCAGCGTGCATGTGCGTACCGGGAAGCTGAGCTTCCGGTTTCCAGCATGCGCATGCGCGCCGGTCACCTGGTCTTCCAGTTTCTGGCATGCATGTGCGCGCGAAGACCAGCTTCCCAGCGCATCTGTGTGCGCCAGAACCCGGAAGAGCAATGGGCGACAGCTGGCGTGCCCGGAGAGATGGCTCTGTGTGCCACTTCCGGCACGCATGCCATAGGTTCGCCATCACAGTTCTAGAGTCTCAACCTCTTTCTTTATAGTGTGGTGACCAAAACTGGATGCAGTAATCTAGGTGTGGTCTTACTAAGGCTTTATAGGGTGGTATTGGTACCTCATATGATCTTGATTAAATCTCTCTGTTAATGCAATTTAGGATTGCATTGGCTTTTTTGGCTGCCGCCACACACTGCTGGCTCATATTCAATTGATTGTCCACTATGACTCCAAGATCCCTTTCACAGTTAACTCTCACAGTTAACTAATAGCGGTTATCAAAATTTCCCAACTATTCTATCTGTATGCATTGCCAGTCTGCAAAACTAGCCCCTTTAGTAGTAGAATTTTAATTTTCCAACAGTCCAGAATTAAAGTACATATCCATGCTGTTGCAAGGAGTTTATTCTTTTTTTTTAAGAAAAGCTGGGAGCTGGGAGCAGAAGAGAAAGACATTCTAGCAAATCATCAGATGACTGAAGAAAAACCAAAATAATGTGGCAAATTTAGCAGAGGAATTAATCTAGCCTCGAAACTATGGCAGCCCTATTCAGAACCACAAATTCTAAAAATGGATCTGTGCATAAAAGATTATCTTATTACAGTAATTGGTACCCTTTGTAGAAAACGAATGGTTGTCAAGTAGAAATTTATAATTTTTCCCATGGCTAATCACTTTAAACAAGCCCTACACAGGAAGGAATAAAATGAAATCTCAAAATTATCTTTGTGTTTGATGTTGGTGTATTTCGAGAATAATTTTACATTCGATGAGCAGTTTTAAAACCTCAAATGACTGTGATGTATGGACCAAATCTCTGATTTCCATTCACACAAGCCTGACAAATAAATGGAATAAAAGCAACGAGTAGGCCACATCTGAAGTAGCTTCCGAAAACAGTGGTCTCAGTTTTCTAGAACGTAAATTTGCTTTAATGGTAGCAGCGTGACCCATAACCCATTTAAAGTAAGGGGTGTGCGTTGAAGGTTTTATAGCTCTGTTGATTTCAGCAAAAATGGGATTGAAATATTTCAGTTTAGCTTGGTTGCAGATTGAGTTGCCGAGACTATGACACCACATCCAAAATTGGGGGTTATCTCACTTAAATGGCTTAACAAAATGGTGATCAGCAATTCCAGTCCTTAAAACGTTCAATCTGAAACATTTAATGTGGGTACATCTGTGGCCTGTGGTCGTGGAAAATTATAACTTTCGCCTTTCAGTATAATATTTTAATTGAAAATGTTATTTTTCAAAAAGAGAGAGCGAGTAGAGGTTGGTTGTTCCTTTCCTGGTTAAAAGGTAATATATCTTATTTTTTTTCCCCTCCTCCTAACTTTTTTCAAGTTACAATCTGTTTCTTGAGTGCAGAATCTGGTGCAAATTGTATTCTGTTTCTCAGGCAAATTGAGGAAGGCAGGAAGTAAGAAGAATGGAGCCCCTGATTATTTTAAGATAGTAGCCAGGAATAGAAAAGTTCTATTGCCTGAGGCAAATTAAAATTAGGTACATATATCACTCTCACACCCTTCACGATATAGGATCCCACCCACTCCTCTGAGTTTCTCTACAAGCAGTTGTTCTGAAACGGTCTCCTGTTTATTATTGTGGGCTATTATAATCCTTTGACAGAGTGAAAGAATGAAGAGTAAAACTGAAAGAGCTATGGGAGCATCTACTCCAGACATGGGAAATTCCAATCCATGTGTAATTACTGTTTGCAGAAATTCCCTTTTCAAAATAGAAACGTAGGATTTTTATGCAGAAATGTCTGCTTTGCCTATGGAGATTCCCAATCACCCAGGTCATGTGAAAGTCCCAAAGGCGCTCTTCTTAAAAGGCATTGTCTTGGGTTTTTTTCTTCGAAAATGTTTCACTTCTCATCCAAGAAGCTTCTTCAGTTCTTCAGTTCCAGAAGTGAATGGAACTGGATGAGAAGTGAAATATTTTCAAAGGAGAAAAAAAAAAAAACCCGCAAAAAAGCCCAGTTTCCTTTTGAAAAAAGTACGTTTGGGACAAGCGGCTGCTTTATTTCTTCATATTTATATAGAGAGACAGCAGATATTTTATTGTGCAAAGCCCCTTTCGTACATTCTACTAAGGAAGCAAGAACTTCCTTCATTAGGTTATTATCTTCATTCCAGCTGCTGAAGTTTGTCACAGATAGCACCAATTGCATTAACAGATGGATAGAATCAAAGTCATGTGAAGTGTAAGTGTCACTTTTTAAAGCCTTAATAAGATCTCACTTGGAATATTGCATCTGGTTTTGGTCACCATATTATAAAAAAAAGATGTTAAGACTCTAGAAAGAGTGTAGAAAAGAGCAACAACAATGATTAAGGGCAGTAATGAAATCTAAATTTTTTTACTACTGGTTCTGTGGGCGTGGCTTGGTGGGTGTGGTGTGGCCTGGTGGGCATGGCAGGGAAGAATACTGCAAAATCTCCATTCCCTCCCCACTCCTGGGGGAAGGATATTACAAAATCTCCATTCCCACCCCACCCTGGGGCCAGCCAGAGGTGGTATTTGCTGGTTCTCCGAACTGCTCAAAATTTCTGTTACCAGTTCTCCAGAACCTGCTGGATTTCACCCCTGATTAAGGGGCTGGAGGCTAAAACATATGAAGAATGGTTACAGGTATTGGGCAGTGTTTCAGTATTTGAGGGACTGCCACAAAGAAGACAGGGTCAACCTATTTTCCAAAGTATCAGAAGACAAGACAAGAAACAATGGATGGAAACTAATCAAGAAGAGAAGCAACCTAGAACTAAGGAGAAATTTCTTAGGGAGAACAATTAACTAGTGGAACACTGGACCATATTTCACTGAAATGAAATATGGAAAGACCTGGCAGAAATAGCCAACACCCTAGAAGACAGGCTCAAGAAGATCCAGATGGATCTTGACAGACTCGAACCCTGGGCCCTCTCTAACAAAATGAAATTCAATGTAGAGAAAAGTAAAGTCTTACACTTAGGTAAGAAAAACCAAAAGTACACATACTGTATAAACTGGGGGAAACCAGGCTTAATAACAGTAACTCTGAGAGGGATCTTGGAATCTTAATGGACAACCAGTTAAATATGAGCCAGCAATGTGCAGCGGCAGCCAAAAAAGCCAATGCAATCCTAAATTGCATTAACAGAGAGATTTAATCACGTGAGGTACCAATACCACCCTATAAAGCCTTAGTAAGACCACACCTAGATTACTGCATCCAGTTTTGGTCACCACACTATAAAAAAAAAGATGCTGAGACTCTAGAAAAAATGCAGAGAAGAGCAAAAAAGATTATTAGGGGACTGGAGATTAAAACATATAAAGAAGACTTACAGGAACTGGGCATGGCTAGTCTAGTGAAGAGAAGAGAAGGACCAGGGGAGACATGATAGCAGTGTTTCAATTTTTGAGGGGCTGCCACAGAGAGGAAGGAAGGGGTCAAGCTATTTTCCAAGACACCTGAAAACCAGACAAGGAATAATGGATGGAAACTGATCAAGGAGAGATTCAACCTAGAAATAAGGAGAAATTTTCTGACAGTGAGAACAATCAGTCAATGGAACAGAGGTTGCCTTCGGAAGTTGTGGGAGCTTCATCACTTGAGACTTTCAAGAAGAGATTGGACTGCCATTTGTCAGAAATGGTGTAGGGTCTCCTGCTTGGGTGGGGGGTTGGACTAGATGACCTACAAGGTCCCTTCCAACTCTGTTAATCTGTAATCTGTAACAGCTTGCCTTCATAAATTGTGGCTGCTCCATCACTGGAGGCACCACTGGAGACAAGAGACTGGTCAGCCCCTTGTCTGGAATTGTATAGGATCTCCTGCAGTTCTGAAGTCACAAATGTGTTATCACTGCGCAAAAGAAGCATGAATTGGCAAATACAGTCCATCTCCCACATATCTTCCTGTTAGTTCCACCAAACTAGCTTGCATAATGCAAGGTTCATCTATGACAGTGAGATTTACACAATCTGACCTATTGTCCATAAATGGAGAGTAAGTTGTTTTATGAAAACTCAAGGAAGCTGGATGTTAAAGGAAGACCTCTATCATGATTAACAATTGGGTTTCCTAGCTTTCACTGTAGTCAAGTTTAATCTCATGGCTGTTAATGTGATTCATGGTAGAAATGCTAATTCATAGACTGTTCCAGGCAAGTAATAATTTACTAGCGATAACATGCTTGAATATTCTTTTGCCCTGAAATATGGGTCATTTCCCAAAAGTATGTATGCAATAAGCTAATGGTGACCTTCAGAATAAACTCTTGTCTGGAAAGTATACTCTTAAAGAAGAGAAATTGCTTGGTGATCAGTGATAAGTCCTTGAACTGGAGACAATGAAACATGAAAATCCTTGGATTTAGGATATAAATGGAGAAGAGGCGCTACAATTTTGTCCCATTATCTGCTTTTGAAAATAGATGATTCCAATGGGAAGACACAAGCACCTAGATGTGGATTCAAGTGACAAACATGTCTATCTTCTTGGTGGAAATCAGTCCAAATTACTTCCAAGTACGATGTCACGTAGAATCACCCTTCAGTGTCTGCTTTCTCCATCCCAGTCTCTCCCTTCTCTTCTTAGATGTTTCTACATAATGTAATGACTCTTACTAGAAAAGCGCAAAGGATGTTGCAGTTGGAACAATGCCCTATTCAGGGGCGGGTTTTAAAACCCATAGCTATCTGTTTGTGAGTGTGCACGAGCGATGCTTCTGCACATGTGCAGAAGCTTCCAGGTGAGTGGGTGGAGCCTCCCGCCGCCACCGCTATTGGCTCACCCAATCCGGTGCAAACTGATAGCAACCCACCACTAGGCCTATTGCTACTTTTCCTCTTTCCATGTTCTTCATCAGAAGAAATGCAGAGAAAAGAAGATGGACACGTTTGTTTCCCCTCTTAAATCCTTGTCTAGAAAAGCAGAGGTGGGCAGGGGAAAAGTTCTAAAGAATGGGTTATTTAAGCATATTTAAGGAAAGAGAGGGGATTATACTGTATCTTTGGATGTTCTTGACATCAAGCACAGCAAGTACCAGACTTGGGTAGAAATATTCCTCCTGATAACATAAATGTAATTCAATTCTATCTGTCCACTTCACAGCTTTAGGTGACATGTTCTGCTGACTGTTGTTTTTTGAGACATTCTCCAAAAGGGATTAGGAAGTAGAGTTTAAATCTTGACTCTGATCCAGCAGCATTTTGCCAAGTCCTCAAGTGAACATGCTTCTCCATCTCATTAAACTACCATGGTACCAACTTTGGTGGGAATACTAGGAATTAAATCTGGATCTTCTGCATAGAAAAATGTTAGGATTGGAGCCAAGGATCCCTACCATCTTTCCTAAAAGAAGGCTACTGGTTGGTTTTGTTTTTTTTTAAAGAAGATTTTTCTTGAGTTACTGCCAGATGTTGCAGAGCAGAGTTTGGCAACAGTGAAATCAAGGGACTGGTCAGTCCCCAAACTGCTTAGGTAAACAGACTGGTGAGTTATAAAGTTAATCATATAACAAATGAAGAAATGAGACCCGCAAATCATT
Source organism: Pituophis catenifer annectens (assembly GCF_029215685.1). NCBI lineage: Eukaryota > Metazoa > Chordata > Lepidosauria > Squamata > Colubridae > Pituophis > Pituophis catenifer. Next base: position 16,527,912 of record NW_027256883.1, on the reverse strand, counting down.
CCAAGATAAGATAAAACTATAGTTTTCCAAAAAGCAGAGTCATGTAAGAGCTCCAATCTTTGTAAGCTTTTGATGCTTTCATGGATTTTATAACAACTCAAAAGAGTTCCTGAAGTCTGTCAAGATTTAATCTTACAAAATTTCAGGTGAACTGGAGAGTAGACTTGACGTCTCTGTAGGAGTAAACGTTGATAGCATTTGGTATAATGAATCTTGATTGCGTAGCTTGGTCATAAAAGTGTTAAATGAGCGTTAAAAAGAAATCCCAAGTAAGCACGCCATGAATTCATAACTCTGTATATGCATTTTTTTGGTGCTTTGTTAACAAGTTAGGACAAGAAACAATATTTAATATTTAATTATCCTCTGCATCAGTTAAATTAAACTATGTTCAATCTAGGGCTTCTTAAAAAAAAAATAGAAAGCTGATAATGCCAGTAATAAGATTGACCTGTGCTAAGACATTTCTAGTAATATTTTTTTCTGATTACAGGAACTGAGATAACAGTCATTACAGAATTTAGTAGGCGTAATTGGGAAGGAAACTTTGGGAAAAGCAGGAGTCACTGGAAAGAAATGTGTTCTGTATAATTTATGATTAATTACTTTAATTAGGAGAAAGAAGATCCAAAGCAAGCTAAGACAAAGACCTCTTTTGGCCAGATAGTACATTTAGAAATTTGAAAATATCTGGTGGGTATATTCAGAAAATGGCTGCTACAGGAATCACAGAATAACAGAGCTGGAAGTGACCTTGCAAGTCTTCTAATCCAACCCCCTACTCAAGCAGAAGACCCTATGCCAGTGATGGCTAACCTTTTTGCTGTCGTGTACCAAAAGCGGGGGGAGCCCAGGGGGATCGTGTGTGTGCGTGCCCACACCCATAATTCAATGCGCCCCACCCTCCACACATGCACACGTGACACACACACACCATGCGACCCCCACTTTTGGCACGCGATGGCACGGTGGGCCCAGTAGGCCCATTTTTCGCCCTCCCCAGGCTCCCCAGGCTTTTTTGGAGCCTGGGGGAGGGCAAAAACAGCCTTCCCCACCTCCCCGGAGGCCCTCTGGAGGCCGGAAACGGCCCGTTTCCCAACTTCCAGTGGGCCAAGAAGGCCCCAAAATCAGGTGGCTGGTGTGCGCATGCGCGCTGCAGCTGAGCTAGGGCAACGCTCACGTGCCCACAGATATGGCTTCGTGTGCCACCTGTGGCACGTGTGCCATAGGTTTGCCATCATGGCCCTATGCTATTACAGACAAATGGTTGTCTCTTCTTCAAAATCTCCAGTGTTGGAGCACCCAAAACTGGGTGGGTGCTCCAAGGAGGTTAGTCTATTCACAAAATGGTACCTACAAGGACCATGACAAAGCAGGTTGAACATGAAACCTGGAGTCCTAAGAGAGAGATCTTGATCATAGACATAATATTCCATATCGAGGACTGTAGATTTGGGGAATTTAATAGGATGGCTTCAAGTAATAAACTTTTTCTGAAATCTGCTGCTGAAGTATGCATCTCGTTCTAACTAAGGGGTTGTCCTTTCATATTTAGTTTGTTAAAAGACTCCTTCTCTTTCAAAAAAAACCTTCACCCTAACCCTACGCCAACATCCTGAATTATTTCCTCACCAACAGACCTTTTTCACCAGGCCCGGATCCTCAAATAACTTGTATATAGGGATATAAATAATTCAGATTTTTACAAAAAGAATATTGGATCATTCCTGCTTGTAATCTCCATAGACATTCTTTTGTTAGAATAGAATAGAATAGAATAGAATAGAATAGAATAGAATAGAATAGAATAGAATAGAATAGAATAGAATAGAATAGAATAGAATAGAATAACAGAGTTGGAAGGGACCTTGGAGGTCTTCTAGTCCAACCCCCTGCTTAGGCAGGAAACCCTACCCCACTTCAGACAAATGGTTATCCAACATCATCTTAAAAATTTCCAGTGTTGGAGCATTCACAATTTCTGGAGGCAAGTTGTTCCACTGATTAATTGTTCTAACTGTCAGGAAATTTCTTCTTAGTTCTAAGTTGTTTCTCTCCTTGATTAGTTTCCACCCATTGCTTCTTGTCCTGCCCTCAGATGTTTTGGAGAATAGCTTGACTCCTTCTTCTTTGTGGCAGCCCCTGAGATATTGGAATACTGCTATCATGTCTCCCCTTGTCCTTCTCTTCATTAAACTAGACATATTCAGTTCCTGCAACTGTTCTTCCTATGTTTTAGCCTCCAGACCCCTAATCATCTTTGTTGCTCTTCTCTGCACTCTTTCTAGAGTTTTCTCTAACCCTTCTGTTATACAGTAGTTCTCAATTTACAACCATTTATTTAGAAGTTACACGGGCAAAGAGCCTTTTTTCTCTGTGATGTTAAATAACAAACAAACAAACAAACAAACAAATAAATAAATAAATAATAGAGAAAGTTTGGCATCTCACAATGAAATAACTCAATCTTTGTGATCCTGACTGGATGTTTCTGTTCAATAAGAGTGGACCAATAGGAGTGTAAATGGCGACCTCCACTTCCCACCACTGCAGCTCAATGATACTGGGGCAGTCTTCTATCGAGGCCCCAATGGACGTCATCCATTTGAGTGACCAGTTTCCATCCCAAAATGCACCACGGCTGCTTTCAAAGCAGATGACGTCATGACTTCTCTCAAGGAAGTGCTAACTAAGACCTCACTATCTGCCACTCACACCCAGTCATTTCCAGAGCAGCGTTCCTAATCTCTGTGAGAATTTCATGCAGAACTGCAGCCTTCCTATCTCCTAAGTCTTCATGTTTCAGTTGAAAGACAGGAAGGCAGATTCCTGAAGGGGTAAATCCCCATCACTGCTCAACCAGGCTTCAGTAATACAGGACTCCATCATTTTATCTCTATGGCAATCCTATAAGAATGATTGGGTTGAGAGTAAACTTGACTTCCCCAAAGTTATCTGATGAGAGTATCCTCGGTAAAGTTCAGCACTTTAACCCCTGGGCTACACTTAGCAGTTTTTATAGCTTTTCACTTCTTCATGATCTTGAGTTCTAAAAAGGGTCAGTAAAAAAGGCCAATATTATTGTTGTGCTTGAGATTAATTAAAATAAACAGTAGCTTGTGACCCAGAGTCACCGTTGGATTGGGTGAATTCATTAATTAATTGGTAGCTATTCTTCTAATCTTGTCTTGGATAAATTACAAACAGCCTTGATTCCAAGAGACTAGGATAACATCTAGAACCCAGCAAGGTTGAAAGATGCCACAGAAGAACCAAAATCAAGTCATTAAGTTTGTAATGAAAAATCCACTTAGAATTCAGAGGTGTCAAACTGGCGGCCCATGGGCCAGATGTGACATGGACAGGCCATGCCCCCTCCAGCTCCGCGAAGGGGAAAAATGTCACGATACATCACGTGATGGCAGCACGATGCCACGAGTTTGACACCCATGACTTAGATCTTCAAAACAAATAGTAATAACTTACAACAGAGGTCTTCAAACTTGGCAGCTTTAAGACTTGTGGACTTCAACTCCCAGAATTCTCCAGCCAGCTATGACCAACCAGAATTCTGGGAGCTGAAGTCCACAAGTCTTAAAGCTGCCAAGTTTGAAGTCCTCTGACTTACAAGAATCAATCAATCTAGAATTTAGAGGCCCGTGCAATGGAACCCTGAGTTATTTCAAAACCAGAGCAATCACCCAGTTTCTGAAACAAGGCCTTCAGAAGTTGTGGGTGCTCCATCAATGAAGGTTTTTAAGAAGAGATTGGACAACCATCTGTCTGAAATGGTATAGGGTGTCTTGCTTGAGGAGCGGATTGGACTAGAAGTCCTCCAAGATCCCTTCCAACTCTGTTAAATGTGTTAATTCGGTTAATAGTGACTAGAACAGCATTAAACAACAGAAAACCTTTTCTCAGGAAATTTCTCCCCAGATAACTGAACCAGGGGCCTCTTTTCACTTTATGAATTTACAAGGCAGCTTTTAACACCTTTGATGTATACCCCTCTGCTTCCTGTCAGACGTCCAATCATCTACAAACCATCCCCTCCATTGTATCTATGCAAATGACCCTTATTTAGTTAACATAAACTCACCTAAACCTATCCTTTGAACTGCTAACACCTGGGAGAAGAGATCCTTGCAGGGGCTTAAAGCTGAAGAATTAGGATCTGTTTGTCTGGAAGATACTCCATTATCTGCCTCTTAGCACACTCTCAACACAAAGTATTAACTTAAGCAACCCAAGAGGGGAAGTTTGCTTTGAAAGCAGCAGAAGTCAGACAAGAGAATAAACTTCAAATAGCAGTCTTTTGCTATTCCTTGTTACCCTTCTTTTAAAAATAAAATAAAATGCAACTGTTTGCCAGAGGAGGGGGGGATCCTTCACCCTACACTTGTCACCCCCTTAAAACAAATGACTTGAGGATGGAGTTTCCAGCTTTGACTGGAGCAGAGAAAGAGACTGTTTTGTGTTTGTGGATTCAAAGCAGGCCCTTAATGATACCTGAACGTAATTACTGTTTGTTTTTGCTGTGTGCTGTCTTCTTAAATAAAGGAGAGGAGATGAAAGCTGAGGATAAACAAACTTCACAGAGACCAAGGCAGCTTCAAAAGCCAAATTATGCCCACCCCAAAGTCCAAACATAGCTCATCTAGAAGCATGTCTTCTCACTGCAACCAGCCTAAGTAACTTCTTTGGTTCTCTCTTTTCCTTTCTTTTCTTTTCCCTTCAGTCTTTCAGTTCCGACTATCTGGCTCTTGGTCATATATTCATTGAAACGATGAAGTCATGTGCTGGAGGAGGAGTATGGTATGAATCCCTGTTGTTGTTCAGTCACTAAGTTGTGCTCGACTCTCTGCAACCTGATGGACCACAGCATGCCAAGGTCCTGTGTCCACTGTCACCTAAAGTTTGCCCAAATCCATGTCCATTGCGTCGATGACACCATCTAACCATTCCATCTTCTGCTGTCCCCTTCTCCCTTTGCCTTCAATCTTTCCCAACATCAGGGTCCTTTCCAAGGAGTCCCTTCTTCTCATTAGGTGACCAAAGCATTTGAGCTTCAGCTTCAGTATCTGTCCTTCCAAAGAATAGTCACGGTTGATTTCCTTTAAGATTGACTGATCTGATCTCCTTGCAGTCCAAGGGACTCTCAAGAATCTTCTCCAACCCCACAATTTGAAAGTGGAGAATCCCTATTTTCCCCCAAATATCTAGGAGAGGCTTGTGGGCATGCACGAAGCACACTGGTTGTTACACCAGTTGATTCCGACCACTGTTCTAGTCCCACCTTAGGCATGAAAGCCATCTGGGTGACTTTAGGCCAATCACCAGGAGACTGTGAGTTCTAGTCCTGCCTTAGGCATGAAATCCATCTGGGGTGTCTTTGGACCAATCACCAGGAAACTCTGAGTTCTAGTCCCATGTTAGGCATGAAAGATGGTTGGCTGACTTTGGGCCAATCAGCAGGAGACTGTGGGTTTTAGTCCCACCTTAGGCATTGTTGGAAGAAACATCCTTCTGGGTTCTGCTCCAAGTGGGGAAAACAGACACTGGAAACATGGAGACTGCTTGGAAAGATGGTTTAATGGTGGACAGGATCACATGGCTTGAGTTCCTGAACAGAAAAGGGCAGATACAGTAAATCCTCGGGTTTTTATGCTCTCTCTGGCTCTGCATTTCTTGGGGCCCCGAAAGAGTATCCTGATTGGTTGTCAGACTCCCAGGGGGTGGGGGCCTTGCTGGCTGATGGTCACATGTGCTTCCCAGGTCACATGTGGTGAGTTTCTGCTGCTATTGTGTAGAGGGTTAATCCCATCTTTGGTAATTCCTACTATGGCTCTGCCTGAAGGAGGCAGATCTTTGTTATGTAGAATAGACTGGCCCAGGCCTTAATGGCCCATTGACAAAGGGTGGGGGGGCAGGAAGGTGGGAGCTGCTTTGTCTGTAAAATATGCTTCTCATATTTCTCATCCAGGGAAATATAATATTCTGCCTTTTTCATATTTCCTAAAATATTTCACTCTTCCAGGAAAGGGGTGGGTGCTAACTTCCTACAATCCCTACTCTTTTTTTTTTCAAAACGTTGAGTTTTGAAACAAGTTCTTGGCAAAAGATTAAAATTGATCACATCAGGGAGGCTTAATGGGTGCTTTTAATTTTCTAATGCAAAGGGGAGGCATTGATAGAGGCAACAGAAAAGGATTCCTTCAGTGGCTTCCAAAAGCTTTCAACCATGAAGGTCTAGCAGCCAGGAAAAAATTTCTGGTAAGAATTTTACAGTATCCAATTTTCCATGCCAATTAATTTCAGACTTCAGATATTACTTTCTGTGAGCTTCCAGTCAGGTTTCAAGCAAACACATGTCCCAAAATTTTTCACAGCCATGATTTTCCTTTAAATTGCAGGCTGCCCATTTCCAAGGGTTGGTTACTGAACCTGCCCTAGCTCTTACTGTGGTGCATCCAGGATTTGTGAGTCCAAATTGAGGTTAGCCAGTGTACAATATCCATTCCTTTTTTTTTTTTTTTTTGGGTGTTACACATAATGAGCCCTGGGATTTCTACTCATGAGACCACCAGTGCAATATATCTTCCTTTACTGGGCAACTGGGCAGCATCATTTGTGAGTCACAGTCAGGGCTTGGGTTTTGGAGATCACTTTTCTGCTATCTCTTCAAGTGAGGGAATTGCCTGAGGGGTATTGCTTCCTTCCCCATGGAATTAGCAGGGAGATATGACTTCTTGGGCTTTTAGTGCTACAGAGCAAAAATCAATCTAGGAGAAGCTTTGTGTGGAGGTAAGTGAAGGAAATCGTTTCAATCTAATTCTGAATAGTGTGTCTCTCTGTGTGTGCATGTGTATGCAGCTACTTTTACAATACAGGCAATACAAACATTTTGGACATATTTCTCCTCTCCACCAGACAGAAATCTAGAGTGTACATAACTTGCTGTGGCAATCACTCTCAAATACAATTCTTACAATAAACTGATTACAATATAAATGAGACAAGAAAGAAAACCTTACAATGAATTTCCACCCTCCCCCCATAGTCTTTCCAGCTGTCTTCTGAGGATTGAAAAGAGTCTTTTGGTCTTTACTTGTACATCTCAGGGTCTCTTCTTTCATGTCTGCTGGGTAGCATGCTTGGTGGTAAGGCTGGTCAGTCAGGTTTGGGAAGATCTGCTCCACTCTGGTTGCTGTGCTGACTTTCAGTGGAGACTGGATTCAAACCCAATTTCTGGTTCAAACTGATGGAAGGTCTCCTTTGGAGGCAGCATCTGGATCCATGTGCTCTGCTTCCACAGGTTGCAGAGTCCTTTGTGCAGGGCTGAAAGACATTAGAACAGGGTCCCCTCCCCCTTTTTGTGGGTAATCTTCCCAGGAAAGGCACTGTAACAGGATTACAGATGGGGGGGGGGGTTAGATAGCTTGCAGAGTTTGAAAAGAAACAACACAACAGTATTGCAGTTACTAAACAGATGATACAGTTTCAACAAAATGGAGACACAACAGATAAGAAAAAACTGGATTCACATGCTTCAGGAAAGAGATGAACAGGTAAACCTATTTAAACACATACAGTAAATGCAAGACTGATTTTTTCCTTGTAAATGAATTTAAAACGTTTCCTCATAAACTTGAGTTGTTACTTTAAGATACAGAGAGGGAAAGAGAAAAAAAACCAGAAATAAAATGTCTCCTTACTCTGTCTTTGTTGGCCAGACAAACACAGGGCAAAGGCTCTTTCTTTCTTTTTTTCTCTCTCTCCCATTTTTCATTGTTTCAACCTTTTTTTTTTTTCTAACAATTTAAAATTCTTGTCTCTAGAGATCAGATACATTTTACAGTTACAATTACCTCGAGGGCGCACAAAGACTTAGACACACACACATAAAACAGGGAAGACAAAAAGAAGAAAACAGAACTCTGAGATTTACACACACACTGATCATTCCCACATAAATCTCAGTTAAATTAGGGAAGGCACAAATCTTAAACATACCACGTGGTTACATAGAAGACAGAGAAACAAACAAACAAACAAAACAAACAAAAACCCCAACATTCCTATTTATATATTTCCCTTTTCTTTTAAGTACCTTTATTTAGCCAAATTTGTCTTCCGGTGTTATCTCTTAGCAAAGCCCACTTTTGACACAATTTTTCCGCTCGTTTCCGATCCATGCCATTTAAAATGGCATCCGCCTGGCGTCCCAGGCCTCGAGCACTTTTTCCAATCGGGGTTCCTGCCACCCGCGAACTACCGCTACCCATGACCCTGTCTTTTCGCCTGAAGGATCACTTCAGCTTAGCCGGGTGGCCCGCCTCAAGTTTGCAGAGAAAAAGCTCTGGGAAGGACTTCGATTCCCTTACGAAGTACGGGCCCCTTCCGTAGGGAACTCGCCACAGTTTTCAGATCCAAAAAGGGGATCCGGGAGGACCTGCTGACCCCAGCAGTGAGTACTGGCCCCTCCTCACACTATCTCCGTGTCTGGGATGGACACACCGGGATTCCCTTTTACAGTTTTATTACCCCCCCTTCACACGCTTGGCTTTCGCTCGGCTTCCATTCCTTTTAAACACAAAGTTCCACATTTGGTGACCCCCCCTTGCTTTCTCTATCCTACCGGTCATGGCTCGGTGGAGCTAGCAGTAGGCAGAGGTGCGGCTAGAGGTCGCTCAAAGAGGTGAAATCAGACTGTTTTCCAGGTGGAATCCCACACACACACTTCCTCCTTCCCTTACAGAAGGTCCTGTGCTCTGGCAAAACCCCCATGCTCTCCAGACTGTTAGTCTTTCTGCGGCTAGGAAATGCACAGAGGAAGCAAGATCCAGCTGTACTTGGGAGAAGGGCCTTCACTCACACACATGCAGGCATACACAAATTTCCCATGCTTTTCCATACTTTAAAATTAAAATTTAGAGGTACTCACCTTCTTTCCAAGCAGCCTTTGAGCTCAAACTCAAAACCCCTTTAAAACCTAGTTCCAAATGGCCAAGGTCCAGGAAAACATACCCACAGACTCAATGGGTCTGCTGCTAGCAAGGGAGGCTTACCTGGGCCTGGTCCATTGGTTAGGTCAGCTTGGAGTCCCTTCGTGGTCGCCAATTGTTGGAAGAAACATCCTTCTGGGTTCTGCTCCAAGTGGGGAAAACAGACACTGGAAACATGGAGACTGCTTGGAAAGATGGTTTAATGGTGGACAGGATCACATGGCTTGAGTTCCTGAACAGAAAAGGGCAGATACAGTAAATCCTCGGGTTTTTATGCTCTCTCTGGCTCTGCATTTCTTGGGGCCCCGAAAGAGTATCCTGATTGGTTGTCAGACTCCCAGGGGGTGGGGGCCTTGCTGGCTGATGGTCACATGTGCTTCCCAGGTCACATGTGGTGAGTTTCTGCTGCTATTGTGTAGAGGGTTAATCCCATCTTTGGTAATTCCTACTATGGCTCTGCCTGAAGGAGGCAGATCTTTGTTATGTAGAATAGACTGGCCCAGGCCTTAATGGCCCATTGACAAAGGGTGGGGGGGCAGGAAGGTGGGAGCTGCTTTGTCTGTAAAATATGCTTCTCATATTTCTCATCCAGGGAAATATAATATTCTGCCTTTTTCATATTTCCTAAAATATTTCACTCTTCCAGGAAAGGGGTGGGTGCTAACTTCCTACAGCATGAAAGCTGGCTAGTGATTGAGTCAATCACTTTCTCTCAACTGAACAAATTTCACAGGGTTGTTGTTGTGGGGACAATAGGAGGATGAAGGAGTATTAGGTATTTTCACAACCTTGAGTTATTTATAAAACTAATAAAGGTGGGTTAAAAACAAACAAACTAACAGATAACATAAAGGTCACTTGTAACTCTCACCTCTACTATCCTTTCTTGCTCTAAGACTCTGCTCTCTAGCAAAGCACACGCAGTATCTCAAAAGCTGCAACTGGTTTTCTTCCCTTCCTTTATCACTCTTGGCATTGGGCCAGCTGAATGTAGACTAAACAGAGGATGCTAATTTCACATCTGCACAGATGCAAACACATATGTGCATGTGCATATACACATACCCCGTGGATTAGGAGTGAAATCTAGCAGGTTCTAACAGGTTCTGGAGAACCGGTAGCGGAAATTTTGAGTAGTTCAGAGAACCGGCAAATACCACCTTTGGCTGGCCCCAGAGTGGGGTGGGAATGTGGATTTTGCAGTATCCTTCCCCTGCCACACCCACCAAGCCACACCATGCCCAGCAAGCCACGCCCACATAACCGGTAGTAAAAAAAAATGGATTCCACCACTGCCGTAGATGGGTGCACACTAAGCTAAGTTTTAGGTTTTGCATATCACTGTTGGGCCAGGAGAATTGTCAGAATCAAAATAGAGATGGAAGGGACCTTGGAGGTCTTCTAGTCCAGCCCCTTGCTCAAGCAGGAGACCCTATACCATTTCAGACAAGTGACTATCCAGTCTCTTCTTTAAAAAACCCAGTGATGAAGCACCCACAACTTCTGAAGATAAGCTGTCCCACTCATTAATTGTCCTTACTGTTTGGAAGTTTCTCATTAATGACAGATTGCTTCTCTCCTTGGTTAATTTCCATCCATTGAGCCAAGGTGGCGCAGTGGTTAGAGTGCTGTACTACAGCTACTTCAGCTGACTGCTAGTTCAGCAGATCAGCGGATCAAATCTCACCGGCTCAAGGTTGACTCAGCCTTCCATCCTTCCGAGGTGGGTAAAATTAGGACCCAGATTGTTGGGGGCAATATGCTATTTAGTATACTGTCGATTGTTGTAAGCTGCCCAGAGTCCTTGGAGAGTGGGCAGCATAGAAATATGATTAATAATAATAATAATAATAATAATAATAATAATAATAATAATAATAATAATAATAATAATAATAATAATTTCTTGTCCTGTCCTCCGGTGCTTTGGAAAATAAACTGACTTCCTCTTCTTTGTGGCAGCCTTTCTTTGTGGAAGTCATGATGGTGCAGTCTTTAGAATGCAGTATTGCAGGCAAACTCTGCCTACTGCCAGGAGTTCGATCCTGACCGGCTCAGGGTTGACTCAACCTCCCATCTTTCCAAGGTGGGTGAAATGAGGACCCAGATTGTTGGGGGCAATATGCTGACTCTGTAAACCACTTAGAGAGTGCTGTCAAGCACTATGAAGCAGTAAATAAATCAATGTGCTACTACTATTGCTAGTGGCCTTCTTTTGTGGTTACAGACCTAGCTAATAGATGAGGACACACTCTTTGACAAGGTGACCGTCTAATGAAGGACCTAAAACAATGGAATTCTACCTTCCAAATGCTAGTTGATGGGTTTTCTCCACAGTCCACAATCTGGAAATCTCCGGATCTGGAAATCTTCGCATCCACAATCTGGACATCTCTATTTTTTGGAATTTTTGAGCTGCCAATTTTTCCTTCTTCTCTTTCTTCATCCAAATCTTTTTTTTGGGGGGTGGGGGTTGGAGGTTGGGGTAAGGGGAATGACTGTTGTTTCTGTTTCCTTTTTAACTGTGGTTTTATATTGCTTTTCATTTAGTGTTTTTTTAAAAAAACTGTACATTTTATAGTTTGTAAACTGCTTCAAGATGCTTTTAAATAGGAAATGACGTAAAATGTATATTTGATCGTAATCATAATAATATGAATTGGTTAAAACCAGCAGCGTAAGAGGGCTGGAGTCCAAACATTTTTAAAAGATTATGCTTTAAAAAAGAAGAAAAAGAACATCGTATGTGGGTCTTCGGAGCCATTAGAAAGCAGTTTTTCAAGAAGAAGGGCAATCTCGTAGTCTGATTTATTTATTTAGCAAATGAATATGCTGCCCACTTCCTTGATGGCTCTGATCCATACATTGCACTACGCCATAATTTGTTTAAGCAGCGTCTATTGAATCAACCAAAGGAATACCAATAAACCACACTGTAACTTACTGAAATGGGTAAAGCCCAACTTGAGCATCTTTGCATATGAATAATTAATTAATTTTCCAAAGATTTGCTGAATGGCAGGACTAGCTTTAAAGGGGTCTCAGACAAGGATGTACAATAGCTTTACAACCGGTTAAAAGGATGTATATCTCCTCATTCAAAAGCAATACCATTTGCTGATGACAAATGCTCTCCAGTACGACTTATGGCCTTCCCAGAGCCATCAGTTGACTAATGTGGGAAGAAAGATGTTAGGGATTAGTTAGTTTTCCATACTGAAGATTGAGCAATATTCTTTTTAGACATACGTGGCATAGTTGTGAGGGCTTAAATGGCCACTTCTAACTTCCTATCATGTGTGCACTGCAGCATTCATGTGTTTATTAGGCTTATAGACTAGACTAGACTAGACTAGACTAGACTAGACTGGAATAGAATAAAATAGAATGGAATGGAATAGAATAGAATAGAATAGAATAGAATAGAATAGAATAGAATAGAATAGAATAGAATAGAATAGAATAGAATAGAATAGAATAGAATAGACACAATTTTGGAAGAACCAAAATAACCCAACAGAGGAGGCTATTATAAAAATTTTTTTGGAATGTGCGGAAACAGATACGCTAACTAAAAAATTACAGGATAGAGAGCAAACACAAGTAGGTTTAGCTTGGGACAAATTTTATAAATGGTTAGAAAAGAGGAATCGATAACCCACATTAGTTGAGGATTGGTATCTGAAGAGAAATTTATACTATATAAGATAAGTGTGGTCGGACAGACCTAAGTGATGCACTAAGAGATATAAGATGTTCTCCCTTCTCCAGAATATAATTTAGAGTTATAGTACCGAATACTTGTTTACTATGGTACTATATGGAAGTACGTATATTTACTGTTGTATTGTTTTGTCTGTCATTTTATGTTGTTTGTTCTTTCTTTTTAAATGAAATGTAAATAAAGATTATTTTTTTAAAAAAAATATCATACTAGGAAACAAACAGAACAATATAAATCGTAAAAATACAAGCAACATGATTATAGTTGAGTGGGAGTAGATAAGTAATCATAAGATACAACACTTAGTGATAGACATAGGTTACTAATAAGCAATCAAATCATACTAGGAAGCAAACAGAACAATATAAATCATTAAGATACAAGCAACATGGTTATAGTCAAAAGTGAGAGGAGATAGGTAATAGGATGAGAAGAATAATAGTAATACAGTCTTAGTAAATAGTTTGACAGTGTTGTGGAAATTAGTTGTTTAGAAGAGTGATGGCATTTGGGGGGAAAAATCTGTCTTTATGTCTAGTTGTTCTGGTGTGCAGTGCCCTATAGTGTTGTTTTGAGGGTAGAAGTTGAAACAATTTATGGTGCAACAACACTTTTCTGATTTTGCTGTATGAATAGGGTTAACATGGTTAGCCTTCTATCACAGAATCATTTTTGCTGTCACCCAACCCTTCTTCCAAGTATTATTTATTTATTTATATTATGCCTTTATTATTTCTACAAATAACTCAAGGCAGTGAATTTATCCAGCATACATATCTAACACACCTTCCCCCCTACAACAGCAACGCTGTGAGGTGGGTTGGGATGAGAGAGAGAGAGAGAGAGAGAGAGAGAGGGAGGGAGGGAGAGAGAGTGGCTGGCTCAAGGTCTCCCAGTTGGCTTTCATAGCTAAGGTGGGATTAGAACTCACAGTCTCCTGGTTTCTAAACTGGGAGGTTAACCACTAGATCAAACTGGTTCATGCCATCCAATCAATCTGACTTTAGGTTTAGCATATTCTGTGAACCAAGCCAGTGCTCTTAATTAGTACATAACAGCTTGGCAGGCAAGTAATTATATTAATTCCAATCTCTGGATGGAGAATGAAATTCTAATAGAAGAGAATATATGTAGCTCAGAGTTGAATTATGGAGTCCTTGCTGCTTCAGGACATTTCATTACCTGACTAAGGAGCCTCATCAGTGCAAGTGCGTGTTTATATACAGTAGTTTGCCCTGTCACTGTTTGATAGGTGGCTGTTTTTTTTTTCTTTGGTTGTTGTTGTTGTTAGTTGCGAAGTCATGTCTGACCCATCGCGACCCCATGGACAACATTCTTCCAGGCCTTCCTGTCCTCTACCGTCCTCTGGAGTCCATTTAAGCTCACACCTACTGCTTCAGTGACTCCATCCAGCCACCTCGTTCTCTGTCATCCCATTCTTCTTTTGCCCTCAATAGTTCCCAACATTAGGCTCTTCTCCAGTGAGTCCTTCCTTCTCATTAGGTGGCCAAAGTATTTGAGTTTCATCTTCAGGATCTGGCCTTCTAAAAAGCAGTCAGGGTTGATCTCTTCTAGGACTGACCGGTTTGATCGCCTTGCAGTCCAAGGGACTCGCAGGAGTCTTCTCCAGCACCAGAGTTCAAAGGCCTTAATTCTTTGGCACTCAGCCTTTCTTATGGCCCAACTTTCACAGCCATACATTGCAACTGGGAAAACCATAGCCTTGACTATACGTACTTTTGTTGGCAGGGTGATGTCTCTGCTTTTTAGTATGCTGTCTAGCTTTGCCATAGCTTTCCTCCCCAGGAGCAAGTGTCTTTTAATTTCTTGGCTGCAGTCCCCATCTGCGGTGATCTTGGAGCCCAGGAAAATAAAATCTGTCACTACCTCCATTTCTTCCCCATCTATTTGCCAGGAATTGAAAGGGCCGGATGCCATGATCTTAGTTTTCTTAATGTAGAGTTTCAACTTTTGCACTCTCCTCCTTCACCCACATCAAGAGGCTCTTTAATTCCACTTCGATTTCTGCCATTAGAATGGTATCATCTCTTTGGTAGACTGCTTTTATATATTAATTGTTTTGAAGTCTTGCTGTACACCACTCAGAATCACCTCTTTGTGTGATTGGCAGCCATATAAATTTGATGAATACAAATTTAAAGCACCCGGTTTACCCTTGTGTGATACCAAACCTTGGCCAGATCCAGCAGAGTTCTTACATTCTGACTTTCCCTCCTTTCGTTCTCGAAAAAAAAGAACAGATATTTTGAAACGGATCCTGCATTTACATCAGAATTACCGCTCTTTAAACATCATAGTGGCAGGGGGAGAGGGATCAAATATAGGAATAAAAGCAGTACATCTCCACTAGAGCCTTGATAGTACAGTGGTCTAAGCACTCTGTTATTAACACAGCTGCCTGCAATTACTGCTGGTTCGAATCTCTCCAAGGCTCAAGGTTGACTCAGCCTTCCATCCTTTCTAAGGTAGGTGAAATGAGGACCCAGTTTGTGGGGGCAATAAGCTGACTTTGTATAAATATACAAAAGTATGAAGGCTATTGCTTAACGCATTGTAAGCCGCCCTGAATCTCCGGAGAAGGGCGGCATATAAATCAAATTAAAAAAAAAACACTTTATAATTGAAGCACTATTCTGTGAAGTATACCAGTGGTGGGTTTCAAAAATTTTTACTACTGGTTCTGTGGGTGTGGCTTAGTGGGTGTAGCATGGCTTGGTGGATGTGGCTTGGTGGGCGTGGCAGGGGAAGGATACTGTATAATTTGCATTCTCTCCCCACTCTAGGGGAAGGTTACTGCAAAATCCCCATTTCCTCCCGATCAGCTGGGACTCGGGAGGCAGAGAATAGATGGGGGCAGGGCCAGTCAGAATTTTTACTACCGGTTCTCCAAACTACTCAAAATTTCCGCTATCGGTTCTCCCGAACTGGTCAGAACCTGCTGAAACCCACCCCTGAAGTAAACCCATGTGGAATAACTCAACCCAGAAAGTGAAGGGAGCAAAGGAAAGAAAACAAGAATGAACATATTCGATAGGCTTCAAAGGGTCTTGGGAGTTTAATGCAGCCGACTTTGATTGGCTGCGCTCAAGACAGGTTTTGGCACCAGCAAGAATGAAAGGGAAAGTAGCCAATTCCAAGCCCTGTGAGGACTTTTAGAAGAGCAACAGCAGCCACAGCCTGTGTTTTTAAAGATACAAAATTCACCTCCCAGAAAATGTTCACAGATGGAGTCTTTGTAGTGTTACCAGTCAAAATGCATTTGGCAGCTATTCCATCTCTTCCTCGTTGGCGAATTTTCTCTGGAAACACAAATAATGTAGGAAAGGTTACATGTGGAAGATGATATCAGTTAAATGCCTGGTAATATTTTATGAATCGGTCAAGGCATGGGCTCCATCACATCTAGTTTGGAAGCATCCCAAATCTGAAACTGGCAAGCTGGAAAGAATGACCTGGGAGAAGAAATGTAGAAATGTGGATTGTTGACAATTGTTTCATTTTTTTCCCCCTCCCACTCCATCTTCAAAAAGGTTTGGGAAATTTTTATTGCGTGCATTATTGAATACTATCTGCAAGATAGCGGTTAGATTTGTAGAATATAGAATGGACTACTTCTGCAGAATTATCTAGGAAGGATAAGATATTAAACGGCTTTCAGCCTTGATGTAGACATGGTTTCAGATTCTAAGTGTCCAGTGCAAGGAAAATCGGAAGATCCAGGCAGTTCAAATGGGCATAAAGATTTATTGCAAGTTTAAGCAATAAATGAACTATTAAGGATGCAAGAAATTGGCGGTAGATAAGAATCAATGGAATTCAAGTTGGTATAGACTTATTGGTATAGACTTGAGATCTCTTGTGGGCACAAAGGGATTCATGACTAATGATGCATTTGATCCAGGGGTGGGTTCTAAATTTTTTTACTACCGGTTCTGTGGGCATGGCTTATTTTGTGGGCGTGGCTTGATGGTTATGTGACAATTATTTAGGATTTAGCAGAGGTACTGGTCTACCAGGCTTTTAACTGCTTGCAGAGCTGTACAGATCTACCCATTTATTTTTGCAGGCACTGGTCTACCCATTTATCTTTGCAGGCACTGATCTACTCATGTATTTTTGCAGGCACTGGTCTACCCATTTATTTTTGCAGGCACCGGTCTACTCATTTGTTTTCTTTTAACACTGATCAGCTGTAGGGTGGCCCTTTGAAGTCATATCGTCACCGCTACCAGCTCGGTGGAACCGGGAGGAACCCACCACTGATTTGATCCCTCCCTCGGGTTCAGCCTGGTCGTCTCTTACACTAAGCTTAGTTGAAACAGAAGTTAGATATTCTGTACTACAATTCCCATCTTTACTCAGCATATAGGTTGTCCTCAATTTATGGCCCCAGTTAGGACCAGAACTCCAATCAAAAGCAACATGCTCATTAAGTGAGTTGTACCTGATTTTACAACCTTTTTTTTGCCATAGTTGTTAAGCAAATTACCATGGTTGTTAGGTGAATCTCATGGTCGTTAAATGAATCCAGTTTCCCCCTTAGATTTGCCTAAGAGAAGTCCTTTGGGAAGGTTGTAATACATGCTGGTTGCCAAATACACAAATTTCCATCATAAGACCATGGGGCTGCTATGACAGTCAAAAGATAAAGAGAATATTAAGAAGATCCATGTTTCACAGTCTTCAAACCAGTGGTGAAATCCAATTTTTTTACTACTGGTTCTGTGGGCGTGGCTTGATGGGCATGGTGTGGCTTGGTGGGCGTGGCAGGGGAAGGATACTGCAAAATCTCCATTCCCAACCCACTCTGGGGCCAGCCAGAGATGGTATTTGCTGGTTCCCCGAACTACTCAAAATTTCCGCTACCGGTTCTCCAGAACCTGCTGGATTTCATCCCTGCCTCAAACACCTCAAAGTCTGTAGAGAATATGGAGCAGGTATATTCTCTGGAGCTCCAGAGAATAGAACAAATTTATTCTTAGAAACCATAAAAGCCATTTCCCTTAAACTTGAAAAACAAATCTAATATTAAGAACTATTTTGATAAAGACCTGGCTACTTTCGGTAGTGATGACCTCTCCGTGAATCAGAAATTGAAGAGCTACCCACCACAAAAGCTGAAGATGGATTGTGGACTTGCGGCCACAATTGAGCCCAAATGTCCTTTGCTAAGCACTCAACTAGTTGAGTGATTTCCCCCCTCCCATTTTATTCGTCACAATTGTTATGTCAATCACTGCAGTTGTTAAGTTAGTAACACAGCTGCTAAGTAATTCTGGCCTCCCCATTGACTTGACATCAGAAGCTTGCAAAAGGTGATCACATGATCCCAGGATACCGCAACCATCATAAATACATGCCAGTTGTCAACCATCCAAATGTTGATCCTATGAGCATGGGGATGCTACAACGGTCGCAGTCCTAAGTGACTCTTTTCAGTGTCATTGTAACTTCAGTCACTAAAGACTGAAAAAGTTACACATTGTTGTAAGTTGAGGACTAGCTATAGCCATGATGGCGAACCTATGGCATGTGTGCCAGAGGTGGCACACAGCGCCCTCTCTGTGGGCATGTGAGCTGTCGCCCCAGTTCAGCTCCGCTGTGCATGCGCAGGCACCTCTCACTGGCCAGTTGGTCTTTGGGTCTCTGCCACGCATGCGCGTGGGGTGGGGGGCACGTGCGGGGGCCCACATGTTCATTTGCGGGCAGCATGCACACATTGCATTTTGGGGGCTCCAGTGCACATGTGTGCATTTGCACACATGCGCACACACTTTGGGCACTCAGTCCGGAAAAGGTTAGCCATCCCTGAGCTATAGCCATCTGTTCAGAGGATTATAATTGCGTCCTGTTTTAGATCCGGCATTGAACAGGGCTGGTCTAGATAAACTCTTTTACCTAACTCTGTGACACAATGACTATGAAAGGAAAGGTAGAAATTGCAAATCAAAGAGCCTTGGTGGCGCAGCAGACTAAAGTGCTGTTAAGTAACACCAGCTGCCTGCAATTACTGCAAGTTCAAATCTCACCAGGCTCAAGGTTGACTCAGCCTTCCATCCTTTCGAGGTAGGTAAAATGAGGACCTGGTTTGGTGGGGCAATAAGCTGACTTTGTATAAAAAAGAACACCACTTAGGGGGGCCCCGAAAACCCTACTAAGCAGGTATATACAAAAGTATGAAGGCTATTGCTTAACGCATTGTAAGCTGCCCTGAGTCTCCGGAGAAGGGCGGCATATAAATCGAACCAATAAATAAATAAATAAATAAACTTCTAAAGCCAGTTCCTGCTCTATGATTTTACTCTTCTCTAAGCACAAAATTGCCAAATAATATAGATCACGCTTCTAGTCATGAATAATATCCTTCCCCAGCTGTGTTAATACAGAGGCATATTTTTCAGGTTGACTTCCAGGCAGATGAGCCCCGGTGCCTCTTTATTTTAAAAACCTGGCACAGAATCAAAGTTTAAAAGGCAAAGTTCATCATCAGCCACCTGGCTCAGTATGCTGATATGGTTAATTTGCACCCCATTTTTAAAAAAACCCCGTTTATCCTTTTTATGTCCCCGCACATGGGAATAATGCGGAATGTATAGAGTCCTGCCTAATGCTGCTTATAACGTCTAGCTTTCATCATCCTAACTCCCCCTCCAGATGTTACTGGGATGGTGGCTCCCGTTGATTTATTTGCTATGCTCATCAAAAGACAATGAACACTTTGCAGGAAAGGGAGAATGCTTTTGCAGCTAAAAACTCACATTCAGTGATATCCTGGTTTGTTGTAGAGGGGATTTGGTCTGGAAAAGGTGCTTTGCAATTGGAATGGTAAGTAGTATGGGGTGTCCTGCATGTGGACCTCTAAGGTTCCTTCTAACTCTGTTCTCCCAAAGGTGCTTTTTTTTCAAAAAGGCAACTGGACTTTGTTTTTTTTTGGGGGGGGGGGGGCGGGCACCAGCTTGGTGAATTCCAGACTAATCTATGTAGTAATAGAAAAATAAAAGGACTTCTTCCTTCAAGGAGCCTGGATAGCTCTGCAGACAAGGCACTGTAATTTAACACCAGCTGTCTGCAATTAAAGTAAGTTCGAATCTTGCCAGGCTCAAGGTTGACTCAGCCTTCCATCCTTTCTAAAGTAGGTAAATTGAGGACCCAGTTTGTGGGGGCAATAAGCTGACTTTGTATAAAAATATACAAAAGTATGAAGGCTATTGCTTAACGAACTGTAAGCCGCCCTGAGTCTCCGGAGAAGGGCGGCATATAAATCAAAATAAAATAAATAAAATAAAAATAAATAAATAAATGGATTTTTATTTCTTTTTATTTTATTCATATCCTTACGATTTATATTGATATTGATTGTTTCCTAGTATGATTTGATTGCTTAGTTGTATCCTATGACCAGGGGTGAAATCCAGCAGGTTCTGACAGGTTCTGGAGAACCTGGTAGTGGAAATTTTGAGTAGTTCAGAGAACTGGTAAATATCACCTCTGGCTGGCCCCAGAGGTGGGAATGGGGATTTTGCAGTATCCTTCCCCTGTCACGCCCATCAAACCATGCCCACCAAGCCACACCATGCCCACCAGTAGTAAAAAAAATTGGATTTCACCACTGCCTATGACTACCATTAAGTGTTGTACCTTATGATTCTTGATGAATGTATCTTGTTTTTTTATGTACATTGAGAGCGTATGCACCAAAGACAAATTTTTTGTGTGTCCAATCACACTTGGCCAATAATGAATTCTATTCTATTCTATTCTATTCTATTCTATTCTATTCTATTCTATTCTATTCTATTCTATTCTATTCTATTCTATTCTACTCTACTCTACTCTACTCTACTCTACTCTACTCTACTCTACTCTACTCTACTCTACTCTACTCTACTCTACTCTATTCTACTCTACTCTACTCTACTCTACTCTACTCTACTCTACTCTACTCTACTCTACTCTATATTATGGGAGTCAGTCAACACTTCACTAAATCTCTGTCCTTAAAGTAACTGAATGAGGTTCTTTATATTTATTTTAGAAAAGAAAATTATCCTGTCTTTTAAAAATGGTTCATGATTAGAAAATGAATTACTAAGAATCACAGACTAACCCGATGATACTTGAAGGAAAATTTTCCAATTAAAAATTAGAGCACTTAATAGAGTCCCCAACCAATAGATACCAATAACAATTATATTGACAAACAAAAATAAATGAATGGGGGTGGGATGACCCAGTTCTGTTGAGATCAGTTGGTTAGCTCAGGGGTCACCCAAATTGTAAACAAAAAGAGGAAAAATGCTGGCTGGGGAATTCTGGGAGTTGAAGTCTCCAAATTTTAAAGTTGCCAAGTTTGGAGAGCTCTGGGCTAGCTGATACGTTTTACAAGAGTATACCAATTCAAAGATGCATCTTCACTGTAGTATTTTTTCTCTTATTGTTTTACACATCCTCCTTGTCACACCTCTTAAAAATAAAACAAACGGAATGTGTTTGGTAACGCAAGTATTTTATAGCAAGTTGTAAAACTGAGAAACTCTATACTAAAACCGATCATATAGCCTTGCATACAGTGATGTCATTCGGAGTATGTTGCTTTCTCCACCCTTCTCCACCCTTGGATACCCCAGTAGTCCAGACCTCTGCAGGATGCTCAAGGATGAATTTAAAAATATGGGAGTGACGGCAGTTAATTAATTAACTGGTTAATTGTCCTCACTGTTAGGAAATTTCTTCTTAATTCCAGGTTGCTTCTCTCTTTGATTACTTTCCAACTATTGTTTCTTGTCCTGCCTTCTGGTGCTTATTAAATTAACAAATTAAATTTATTTAAATTAAAAGAACTGTATTAAAAGCTTGAATCTTTATATTTAGAAGGTGTTAAAGGAGGTTCATCAAAAAAGTAAGGTTCAATGGCAGAAGGCAGTGTTTCAGAGACCTGGTTCCCAAAGCATTTAAATTTTAAAGGCATTTTTAATTGAAGTTAAAATTGATTCATACAGGATCCAATTTGGGTTGGTTACTGGGACCAGGGGTTTAGTCTTCCGAGCTTTCAGACTCGTGCTGGAGCCCATCCTCAGGGAACTTCTCTCTAGCAGAGTGTGTGCTTTGGACTATTCTGTTGTTGTGTCTATATGGTGCTTGTTGTGTGTGGCTTTTGAGTTGTTGATTGGGATGTTGATGGCTGGCTATTAAGCCATCCAGCACAAGTCCGAAAGCTCAGAAGACTAACCTCTGGTCATATGACCGACCTAGATTGGACCCTGCAACATTATTCTGGGGCACATTTATTCACTTTCATTCATAAAATGGATTAGTGGCCAATTTTGGTAGATTGATACTCATTAAAATTTCATTTTTATGGCTAATGATCTAAAGAGTTGTATGTTGCCAAGAATCACAAGGAATATTTTTTTAAAATATTATTATTTTCACATTTCACATCCTGGAAGGTTAGCTATGGCCTAAATACACTGCACAAGTTGACACTATAATCCCAGATAATAACTGATGCTTTTAAGGTCTGGGAGAATTATGCTTTAGCGAAATATATAATTGTTCTGTTATTGTATTAAATTTCAAATCCAGACTGTATCTTGGGGTAAATGCATGAAGTGTTTATTCCAACGACATGCTGTTTCCATGAGAATTAGAAGTCTGGACAACATCACTATCACAGTTACATTGATATCCGGCTGACAGATTGCAACGCAATACAAAGATGATTACCTTAAACAGCTGTCATGGTGAACAAATGATGGTGCTTTGAGAACAAGTTCCATTTACATGTTCAAATAAAGGTTTATGGATTGGATCCAAATTTGCTATGCTTAGAGTAGCCACTGAGATCAACGAGACTTAACCAAATCATGACTAACTGAAGGCCTATTGATCCCAGTAAGGCTACGCTGAACTTTTGTTTAGAATAAAATAGTTTGGGCAGGCTATTGTAGTAAGTTGACACAAGCCATGAGGGCTTTAGAATTTGCTTAACTAGCAAGGGTTAATCTTAAAGAGACACCCTATCATGACTGAAGAACAGAAATAGGCACCTTGGTGTCTGCAGATGTGGCACTTAGTGCTACTGACCCTGCCCATAAAAGCCATCCTACTCTTCTTCAGAAGTGTTAGATTACAGTTCCCATCAACCTAAATCAATGTTTCTCAACCTCAGCAACTTTAAGATGTGTGGACTTCAACTCCCAGAATTCCCTTGCCAGCATGATGGCACAGGAATTCTGGGAGTTGCAGTCCAAACACCTTAAAATTGCCAAGATTGTGAAACATTGATTTAGAGACTTAGTCCTTATTCCTCCTCTCTATATGAACCAATCACTCCAGAGTCCTTCTTACACAGTGGTCTCTCACACGCTGGCTGGGGAATTCTGGGAGTTGAAGTCCACACATCTTAAAAGTCGTTGACGCTGACAAACCCTGGCTTAAGTAGCATTGCCTCAGAAAAAGGTACATTGATATCTCTGCTTGAACTCCTTAAAGCAAAAATCCCATCAATTTGCCCCCTTATTTTATTGAAAACAGTGCTTATTTTAATTCAGCTCCCACACCAAACTTCTTTCCTTGCATTGCAGGGAAGATTCTGTCAATCCAAGGGACTTAATCAAGCTGTCTATTAGACACTACAAACTGGAGGTCTATAGTCTTCCAGAGTACATTATCTAAGATCCATTGTTTGAATTGTCCATCACTCAGGCATGATATGGGGCTAAAATTCCATTTCAAACTCCTCAGGAGAAAAAGATGCAGAACCCGAAACCTGACTTCCTCGCTCTTACTATGCCGTGCACTTTTTGAGCAGCCATATTTGCACTGTGTAGTAAGGGGTCTTGCCAAGACCTGTTCCTCCTTACAAGAGTCATCATTAAGCAGGTAACAACTTGTAGACATAATTCACTGGCTGGAGCAACAAGGAAGCTCACATTATTCAACCCTCATATCGGTGGAAAAAGGATAAATCAAGTATACTACAGAGCTGGGTTAATGAACAAAGCAATCCAGACTTTAAAAAAAAAAAACAGAAAAGAGGCTCAAGTAGTAGGGATCATAGGTGGTATTCAGCAGATTCTGACCAGCTCTGGAGAACTGGTAGCAGAAATTTTGAGTAATTCGGAGAACCGGTAAATACCACCTTTGACTGTTTGTTTGTTTGTTTGTTTGTTTGTTTGTTTGTTTGTTTGTTTTATTAGATTTATATACCGCCCTACTCCCAAAGGACTCAGGGCGGTGAACAGGCACAAAATAAAATACATAGATACAAAAGTTAAGAACATAATTAAAACCAGATTAAATAATTTAGCCCGAGACAATTAAAAATCCCAATAATTTAAAACAGATTAAAATTTCGATTTAAAAGAATTTTAAAACAGGGGAGAAAATTAGGCCAGGCCGGCTTGTTGGAATAGGAGAGTCTTAAGAGCACGGCGGAAAGTGCGTAGATCCGGGATCCTCTGTATCTCTGGGGGGAGCTTGTTCCAGAGAGTGGGTGCCCCCACAGAGAAGGCCCTCCCCCTGGGGGCCGCCAGTTGACATTGTTTAGCTGACAGCACCCGGAGGAGCCCCTCTCTATGAGAGCGTACCGGCCGGTAGGAGGCTGCTTGTGGTAGTAGGCCCTGCCCCCATCTATTCTCTGCCTCCCAAGTCCCAGCTGATCGGGAAGAAATAGGGATTTTGCAGTATCCTTCCCCTGGAGTGGGGAGGGAATGGCGATTTTACAATATCCTTCCCCTGCCATGCCCACCAAACCATGCCCACCAAGCCACACCCACAGAACCGGTAGTAAAAAAATTTGAATACCATCACTGCCTGAAACTATACTAAATTATTCTTTTTCTCCTTTGCATTGTTGAAAACATTGGTTCCCATAGATGATAAGCTCATTTAGGGATGAAAACGGATTGGGCAGTGGCCGTCTGGTCTTTCTTCTCTAGGCTATAAGCAACTGTCTTGGGACATCTAAAACGGCCTTTGTCAGTCCATTTGGTTCCTCTAATATAGGGCTGTCAAACTCAAGGCCCGCAGGCCGGATCCAGCCCGTGAGGTGCTTAAACCTGGCCGCGGGGCTGCCCTGAAAACAGTGAAGGATCGGTCCATGGTGGCTCTCCCAGCAAAAATTGAGCTTGGGAGGGCCATGTGTGTCCCTCCCAGGCTCCGTTTTCTGTCACAACGGCCAGTGAAAACGGAGTTTTGGGGGGGTTGCGTGTAGCCTGCCAGGGCTCCGTTTTCACTGGCAGAGGGCTGCAGGCAGCTGTCATGGCCAAAAATGGAGCCCGGGTGTAAGGAGTGGGTTCTAAAATTTTTTACTACCGGTTCTGTGGGCATGGCTTATTTTGTGGGCGTGGCTTGATGGTCATGTGACAATTCTTTAGGATTTAGCAGAGGTACTGGTCTACCAGGCTTTTAACTGCTTGCAGAGCTGTACCGGTCTACCCATTTATTTTTGGAGGCACTGGTCTACAACCACACTGCCTTTTAACACTGATCAGCTGTAGGGCGGCCCTTTGAAGCCCCGCGGCAACAGTTTAAACAGTCTTTTTTCCTTCTAGCCATCAGCTGGGAGGCAGTGAATAGATTGGGGGCGGGGCCAAATAAAAGGTAAGAATAACGCGAGTGGGGTGGGAGGGCCCAGCTCCCGAACAAAGAGAACCGGTTTGGTGACATCATATCGTCAGCGCTACCGGCTCGGCCGAACTGGGCTGAATCGGGAGGAACCCACCACTGACACCGACCCCCCGAGGTCAAACACAACCCTGTTGTGGCCTTCAATGAAATCAAGTTTGACACCCCTGCTCTAATAGAAATAAAAGGAGTGAACCCGAAGTCCAGGAATCCCTCATTCTGTGCAAAATGAAGGCTACACCAAGCTAATGTCCAGAGTCTAAAAAGCTGCTAAGGTCAGGCAAAGCAATAGACCAGACATGCAATGATTCCACTTAAATTCAATAAAATTGCATTGAGTTAAAGATGTTCAACAGCACTTCCCCATTTATTAACTGTTCTCTATTATTTCAAAAGGATAATTTGCTTGGTTTGGAAGCCCTGCAGCCTGAGGTCCACTGTTTCTGACTGACTGCCCATTTTAACCACCCCGTTGTACAAGGGAGTCAAAGTGACGGCTTATTCAATAGCAGACATCGTTTTTTGGCCGACATACCCGAAGCGTGTGCCGAATAGATTCGTGGAACTCGGCTTTGAAATTTCCAGAAGAAGGAACAGTTGAGGAATCTGCGTAAAAAGAAAATTCTGAATTGTTCTGAATACAGATAGTCCACAACTTACAACAGTGACTTAAGTGACCGTTCAAAGTTAGAACGGCCCTGGAAAAAAGTGATTTATGACCATATTTTACACTTATGACTGTTGCGGCATCCCCCATAGTCCCATGATCAAAATTCAGATGCTTGGCAACAGACTCATATTGATGACGGTTGCACACGGGGTCATGTGATTCCCTTTTGCAACCTTCTGCAAGCAAAGTCAGTGAGGAAACCAGGTTCCCTTAACTATCATGTTACTACCCTGTTTTCCCCCCAAATAAGACATCCCCTGATAATAAACCCAATCGGGCTTTTGAACGCATGACAATAAGGCCAAGCGCTTATTTCAGAGTTCAAAAAAATATAAGGCCGGGTCTTATTTTCGGGGAATCACGGTATTGAACAACTGCAGAGATTCACTTACCGAATGTGGCAAGGGAAGTCGTAAAGAGCCTTGGTGACGCAGCAGACTAAAGCACTGTTAAGTAACTCCAGCTGTCTGCAATTATTGCAAGTTCAAATCTCACCAGGCTCAAGGTTGACTCAGCCTTCCATCCTTTCGAGGTAGGTAAAATGAGGACCCGGTTTGTGGGGGAAATAAGCTGACTTTGTATAAAAAAGAACACCGCTTAGGGGGGCCAAAAGCCCTACTAAGCAGGTATATACAAAAGTATGAAGGCTATTGCTTAACACATTGGAAGCCGTCCTGAGTCTCCAGAAAAGGGTGGCATATAAATCGAACCAATAAAAATAAATAAACGGGGCAAAACTCACATAACAACTGTCTCGCTTAGCAATGTAAATTTTGGGCTCAGTTGTAATCATAAGTTGAGGACTTCCTGTATAATTGCATATGGAGTAGTCAGCAAAATCAGAGAGAGATGTCAAAAGCAGCAAGATAATGGCTGAGTAGGTACAATTGTAGCCCCATTTCTTTTTAAGATATGAAAATGAATAATAATAATAAGAATCAGAATAGACCTGGAAGGGACCTTGGAGGTTTTCTAGTCCAACCCTCTGCTCAAGCAGGAGATCCTATACCATTTCAGACAAGTGACTATCCAGTCTCTTCTTAAAAATCTCCAGTGATGAAGCACCTGAGGAAAAGGACAAGAAGCAATGGGTGGAAACTAATTAAGGAGAGAAGCAACTTAGAAGTAGGGAGAAATCTCCTGACAGTTAGAACAATTAATCAGTGGAACAAGTTGCCTCCAGAAGTTGTGGGTGCTCCAACACTGGAAGTTTTTTAAGAAGAGATTGGACAACCATTTGTCTGAAATGGTATAGAGTTTCCTGCCTAAGCAGGGGGTTGGACTAGAAGACCTCCAAGGTCCCTTCCAACTCTGTTATTATATTCACCCGCAACTTCTGAAGGCAAGCTGTTCCATTGGTTAATTGTTCTGTTAGAAGTTTTTCCTTAATTCCAGGTTGCTTCTCTCCTTGATTATTTTCCACCCATTGTTTCTTGTCCTGCCCTCTGGGGATGCATGCACCCACATGCCAAAGGGCAGAGACATGTACCAAAGGTCATCACAATGCCATGCCTTTCATTTTGCAAACCCCCCTATAAATGCCCCAGTCATCATCAACAATTTCTATTAAACATACACATTTACACCTTCACACCTATACAGTGAGAGCTGCCTTTTGGCAATAATTTATTCCTGGCTCTCGTCTACTGGGGGAAAAAAATTCAAAGGAAATCATAGACTTGGGGAGTATCCTTAAAATGAAGCATTCATCTAAACGCCTGTCTGAGTTTCTTGGATCTGTTCAACACAAAGCAGCTGGCCTCTAATGGCATTTTAATGTTGTTATAATACCGAGCATCTTTTAGGTGTGTCTAGTAGTAATATTTAATCATGTTTTTGGCAGGCGGAACATTACCATAACTGACCGGTTCCTTTAAAAATGAAATTGTATTTGAATCCAAGGACACTTTCAAAGTCTTTATTATCAAAGCTCCTAGGAGGCCTTCAACAAAGAGGAAAAGAGGAAAAGACAGTGGTGAGACTCGAAGGTGCTTTTTTTCTTCTTCAAAAGGCAACTGGATTTTTTTTTCCTTGAGGAAGAAGAAGAAGATGTTTTGCTTCTCATCCAAGAAGCTTCATCATTTCTGATAGCAGAAGGGATCCTGATGAAGCTTCATGGATGAGAAGCGAAATGTTTTCTTCTTCTTCCTCAAAAGAAGGACTAGGGGAGACATGATAGCAGTGTTCCAATATCTCAGGGGCTGCCACAAAGAAGAGGGGGTCAAGCTATTCTCCAAAGCACCTGAGGGTAGGACAAGAAGCAATGGGTGGAAACTAATCAAGGAGAGAAGCAACCTAGAACTAAGGAGAAATTTCCTGTTAGTTAGAACAATTAATCAGTGGGACTTCCGGTTTGCGAGCCTCGGCGACGGCGGTGTTTCTTTAAAGACCGCCAGCCCCGCCGCCTGTAGAGCCGCCCCGCGATCGAGGAGCGGCTCGAAAACTCCAAAATCTTGAAGATTGAAGGAGAAGAGATAGCAGGGTACAGGTTGAGCCCCTGTAACCCCCCAGGGAACGGTGTCTGGGGAGGAAACAGGCGTGGCTCCCTTCCAACCTGCTGAAACTCCGGGCGGCGTGGGACGTTTCTGCTAATTAGCAGAACAAGCCGGCAGCAGCAAACTCTTAAAGCGAAAGGAACTAATTTTAACAAACAACGGAAATATCAACTTGAATCCAGAAACTTGAAAACTGCAAGTATCAGTGCTTTGTTGACTTTCTAATTTAAAAGAGAAAGTGAGTGAGTGAAAGTGATTTGAAAAAAAATGGCGCCTAGCATTTGAGTTAACGAGCTAATGAAAGTGGATTTGTGAAGCCTTCCTGCTTTGTTACAAAGTTATAAAGCTGCTACAAAGTTGCTCTATCTAAAGAAAAAATTTCTTTTTCTAAAATTTGACTTTGTTTTACTTCAGCTTCACTTGATTAAATCTGGGGGACTTTTTTAGAAGCTTTTGTGGAAGAGGGAAAGGAAAAAGAACTTCCCTCTTTAGAAAAATTAGCTTACGTGGCACAATGGCTTCAAAGAAGCAGGAAGGGAAGGCATCAGGGGGGGGATCCCCCACACATAAACATCAAACGCAACTTCCCCCTGCTCAACAGTTACAAACTCAGAAAAAAGAACTTGATGTGGGAGATTTAAAAGACTTTATTTCTAAAACTTTGGATGAAAAATTTCAAGAATCTCAACAGGAAATAGATCATAAACTTCAAAAATCACATGAGGAATTTCTGCAGGAAATTAATGAAGTTAAAGATATGGTGAAGCAGAATCAAAATATGGTGACCAAAAAAATATCAGAAGTGGCGTCTGGCCTGGCAAATTTTATTGGGAAAGTTGATTTTAAAGTTGAAGAACTCAAATTAGAAGTTAATGTTAGGATGAAAGATAATGACTATAAAATTGAAGAAGCTGATAATAAAATGCGGAGAATTGAAGATGAGATTGTCATGATACAATTCCGGGCGATGGAATTTGCCATACGGCTTCGGGGAATCCGAGAGGAGGAGAGACAGGACTTGAGACAAGTTTGCTCTGAAGCCCTGGCTAAGATCTTACAAGTTAACCCTGATCTGGTATTTCACAAAATAGATAAAATTTACAGAGTGAACTCTTGGGTGGCCAGACAAAGACAACTGCCTAGAGATGTGGTCATATATTTTACTGAGAGAGAAATTAGAAATGAAATCCTCCAAAAATCTTTTCACACCTCTGTACAAGTGGGGGGCTCACGACTTGTAATTTTTAAAGAATTACCTCCTAAAATGCTGAAAGCTAGAAAAGAATTTGGTTTTCTTGTTAAGGAATTGAAAGACTTACAGATACCCTTCCGGTGGGATGCGCCAGCTGGGATAATTTTTAGATATAAGGGAGAAGGATATCGATTGAATACTGTGGAGAAGGCACAACATTTTTATAGTACTATTCTTAAGGAAAGAACACCATCTCCACGTACATCTACAGTTTTGGAGATTAAGGAGAGTGAAGAGAGGCAATTGGAAGAACAGCCTAAGCAGGAATTAGAAAATGTGCAAGGTGCAGAAGGAGGTTTTCTGAGTGAGCCCTTGCTGGATTCTTCTCCAATTTTGGATTTGATTCAGTTGACTGAAGTTAAAGATCAACGTATAACTAGAGCTCAATCCAAGTTACTTAAACAAAAGCAACAACAACAACAGGAAAGACAAGACAAGAAGGCAGCAAAGAGTACCCCACAAGAGAGTGGAGCTATGGGAGGAGCAAGATCGAAGCTCTTGGATGAACTTCAAATATTTTGCTCTGCGCTCCAGAAACAGGCCGATGACCCTTAAGTGTTTATCTTGGAATGTTAATGGGTTGAATTCAGCACAGA
The DNA here is from genome assembly GCF_029215685.1 of Pituophis catenifer annectens. Classification (NCBI taxonomy): domain Eukaryota; kingdom Metazoa; phylum Chordata; class Lepidosauria; order Squamata; family Colubridae; genus Pituophis; species Pituophis catenifer. Next base: position 16,497,519 of record NW_027256883.1, on the reverse strand, counting down.
AAAGGAAGAAACTATTTACATATTTGAAACAATTTAATAATGATATAATATGTTTACAAGAAACGCATATTACAACTCAAGATCAGAAATATCTGATAAATTCAAAATTAGGAGTACATTATATATCTTCAACTTCGCAGAAAAAGAATGGTGTGGTTATCTATGTAAATAAAAAATTAACAGCAAAAGTTATAGAAGTAGATCAAGATGGTAGGTTTGTAGCAATTGAATTGCTTACAGCAAATGGTCAAATTCTTTTGATTGGAATTTATGCTCCCAACCAACAACAGGATTGTTTTTACAAGATGTTACATACTAAAATAGTGCAATGGGACTATAGATCTATTTTATTTATGGGAGATTGGAATGGAGTAATTGATTCTAAATTAGACAAAAAGAGTTTGGCAAAGTCTAGAATTAGACTACCGCAGACTTTTTTTGATTTGAAAGAAGATATGGAACTAAAAGATGTTTGGAGAATACATAATCCAAATGAATTGGATTACACTTTCTTTTCCGATAGACATAGATCCTTTTCTAGGATTGATTTTATCCTGTTGTCAAATGATCTACTTATTAAGACAAAAAGAACAAAGATTTTTCCAAGAACTTTGACTGACCATAGCCCTGTATGGATAGAAATTGAGATGGATAAGGTTGAGAGACGTTCTTGGAGATTAAATGAGAATTTGTTTAGATATGAAAAAAATACAATAGAATTTAAAAAGCATTTGAAAGAATTTTTTGAGATAAATTTGAATAAAGGTACCCCAATTGAAATTGTTTGGGACGCTAGTAAAGCTTATATGAGAGGGGTACTTATCTACATGAATTCTAAACATAGACTGTTCCGACAAAAGAAAAGATCTGAGTTGGAAATGGAAATAAAGAATAAGGAACAATTACTTATTAAAAACCCAACAGATGAAAGAATACGAAGTGCTATAAAACTTTTGAAAGACCAATTTCAAATGCTTATGGCGGAACAAGTTGCAACAAGTTTACAATACGCGAAGCATAATACATTTTGCAATGCCAATAAACCGGGCAGATGGTTGGCTTACACACTGAGGAAAAAACAAAGTATACGGACTATTGATAGTATTAACATTGGAGGGAAAGAAATTTTTCAACAAAAATTAATTAAAGAAGCTTTTGTGGATTATTATACTAAATTATATGCCAAAGAAGAGGTGCAGAATGGACTTATAGAAAAATATTTAAAGGATAAGAGAGTTACAAAAATTACTGATCAACAAAAGGAAAGAATGAATTATCCTATAACAGAGGAGGAGATAATAGCAGCAATTAAGCAGCTAAAAACAGCCAAAGCTCCTGGCACGGATGGTTTGACTGCAGTGTATTACAAAACTTTACAAGCTGAAATGGTGGAACAACTTAGAGATTTATTTTGCAATATTCAACAAGGGGGTAAAATACCCCCATCTTGGACAACTGCTTATATATCTCTGATACCAAAGGAACAAGTTGGTCCTAAAAAACCAGAGAACTACAGACCAATATCTCTTTTGAACACAGACTATAAAATTTATGCGAAGGTATTAGCCAACAGGTTGATGCCAGTAATCCAAAAAGTAATTCATGAGGACCAAGCGGGATTTATTGAGGGCAGATATATGAAGGATAATGTAAGGCAAGTAATAGACTTATTGGAATATCTTGATAAGAATAAACAGATTTCTGCAGTGCTGGTTTTTTTGGATGCGGAGAAAGCCTTTGATAGAGTGGATTGGAACTTTCTACTAAAGACTTTAAAAAAGATGGGCTTTGGGGACCAATTTATACAGTCGATTTCAGCAATTTATCAAGAGCAAAAAGCACAGATTATTATTAATGGAAGTTTGACGACAGAGTTTAAAATTGAAAAAGGAACAAGACAGGGATGTCCGTTGTCCCCACTTTTATTTATATTAACATTGGAAGTCTTGCTAAATACAATACGGGACTCAAAAATTTTGAAAGGTATAGTGATAAGGCAAGAGGATTATAGAATAAAGGCATTTGCAGATGATCTGGTTGTTACCCTATCACAACCAATGGAATCAATAATCCTGATGAACGACATTATACAAGACTATGGTAGAGTTTCAGGTTTTAAACTGAACTCAAAAAAGACTAAAATGATAGTTAAGAATATGACACAAGATCGTAAACACGAGCTTGAAAGGAGGGCAGGTTTTGAAATTGTACCTAAGGTAAAATATCTTGGAATTCAGGTTGCAGAATCAAATATGAAATTGTTTCAAAATAATTATGAGGTGTTGTGGCGAGAGGTTCAGAAAGACATGGAGACTTGGAAAAAGCTGCAACTGTCTTTACTTGGAAGAATAGCAGCAGTTAAGATGAATATTTTGCCAAGATTTCTGTTTTTGTTCCAAATGATTCCGGTGCTTAAAAGTGATAAACAACTGAAAGTCTGGCAGTCTGGTGTGAATAAGTTTGTCTGGAACGAGAAAAAGCCGAGAGTGAAATTGAAAATTATGCAAGATGTTCCAGAAAGAGGAGGCCTTAAACTCCCAAACCTACAGTTATATTATGATGCAGCAGCTTTAACTTTAACAAGTGACTGGTTTGGAAATAAAAAGGCTGGAATATTGAATGCAGAAAGTTTTGATCTTGAATTTGGATGGCATGCTTACTTATTTTATGAAAATAAAGTGGATAAAGTATTTAAAAGTCATATACTTAGAGACTCCCTGATGAAAGTTTGGAAGAAGCACCGACTCAAATGGGATTATAAAATACCGCTATGGCTGGATCTTGGTCATACCTTGTGGAATACAAATATAATGTCACTCGGGGGGTTTTTATATAAAGAGGTTCTTTTTACAGATGCGGGCAGATGGCAGCTGAAGACATTGCAGACACTGTTGGACGAAGGGATTAATTTAACCTGGTTACAATATAATCAATTACAAATGAGATGGAAAGAGGACCAAAAAACTGGTATTATGTTGCATGAGGAAGAATTGGTTAGACATATAAGAGAGAAAGGTCCAATGCATATTAAAAGGCTTTATAATGTTTTGTTAGAAAGAGATTCAGAAACGGAATTAGTTAAAGATTGTATGATTAAGTGGGCACAGAATTTTGAAGAACCAGTGATGCTGGAAACTTGGGAAAAAATTTGGGTTCAGAATGTTAAATTTACACAGTCGCAAAACCTGAGAGAAAATTTTTATAAAATGTTTTATAGATGGCATTTAGATCCTAAAAAGTTGTCATGTATGTACCCTAATGTTCAGCCAAAATGTTGGAGATGCGAATGTTTGGATGCTACGTATTATCATGTATGGTGGACCTGTAGGAAAGTTAAGGCTTTTTGGATAAAAATTTGGTGGGTCATGCAGAATGTTTTGAAGAAAAAAATTCAATTTTCTCCACAATTGTTTTTATTGGGTATAGTTAAGGGTTTTACACGGGGTGAAATAAAACTAATATTGTATATGATAACAGCAGCAAGATTGTTGATAGGTAAATACTGGAAGAATGAAGCTTTGCCTACTATCGAGGAATGGACTTTGAAGATGGCCAGTTTTGCAGAGATGGCGAAGATTTCAGCGTATTTAAAAGATTGTTCACAAGAGACTTATGAATGGGAATGGAAAAGGTGGATAGAATATGTTCAGAACAAATACCAAACTAGAAAGTATCAAATAGCTTTTATTTGAAAATAATGTATTAGAAATATTTTAATGTAAAGAGACAAAGAGGAAAAATTATATAGGGGGAGGGATGGGTTCAGGTTTATTTGTTAGTGTTATTAGTTATGAGTATGTAATAGGGAAGTCTGGGGGGGAGGGTTAGGGAGGGTTAGGGAGGATGGGAAGTTTGGGGAGGGTGGTGGGGGGGGTGAAAAAAGGGGTGAAAATGTAATTGTAAAACTTTTGCAATAAAAAAAAAAAAGAACAATTAATCAGTGGAACAACTTGCCTCCAGAAGCTGTAAATGCTCCAACGGTGGAAGTTTTTAAGAAGATGTTGGATAACCATTTGTCTGAAGTGGTTTCCTGCCTAAGCAGGGGGTTGGACTAGAAGACCTCCAAGGTCCCTTCCAACTCTGTTATTCTATTCTATTCTTCTTCCTCAGAGGTGTAGGAACTTAGCACTCACCCTTCTCCTTGGAAAATGAGATGTTTTAGGAAATATTAAAAGGGCAGAATATTTCCACTAAAAGGGTGGCAGAAACTCAGCCCCACCCCCACCATTGTCAATGGGCAATTAAGGCCTGGGCCAGTCTATTCTACATAACAAAGACCTACCTCCTTCTAGCAGAGCCATAATAGGAATCCCAAAGCCCTTTCATTACATCATCACCCAGCAAGAGTCAACCAAGCTTGGAACTCAGGACAGCCTACAGAGTTGCCCCTGCATGGCCCCATGGGAGTCTGACAACCAATCAGAATACAAACTCAAATTCAAAAGCCCAGAGAGGGCATAAAACCCAGGCACTCTCAGCATCTCTTCCCTTTTCCCCCCCAGGACCTCAAACCATGTGATCCTGTCCACCATTAAAAAAAACACATCTTTCCAAGCAGTCTCCATGTTTCCAGTGTCTTTCTTCCCCACTTGGAACTGAACCCAAAGGGACATTTCTTCCAACAAAGAGGGGGTGGGGGTGGAACAGTCCAGTTGCCTTTTGAAGAAAAAAGCACCTTTGAGACAACTATGACCTGGATGACTGAGAATCTCTAGAAACAGAGATAGTGGGGGAGACAGAGAAAAGGCTCTTTTTTCACATTTCTGGCCGTTCATTTCAAACTCTGACATTGTGCAATTTTGGCAACTGCTTGATAAGAGTTTGAAGCTGTGGAAAAAAAAAATTATAAACAATCTGGAATAAGTAAACTACTGTCCTCCTTCCAAATTCCACCAAAAGACGTACAGAGAATGAGATTTTCCAGAATATTTTCCTCCTCAAGTGTATGTATATATATGTGCGTGTGTGTACACACACACACAACATATTGAGGTAGACCAGGTGCTTCAACAGAAAAAAACACTTAATCTCTCCCCTGGCTCAGCTAATAAAGGGAGGAGAACTTGTGGCTCAGAGGTTAATACAACTGCCTAATATGCAGACAGCCCAAGTTAGAATCTGAGTAAGGGTATGGCTAGCTGATGAGAGCTAAATAGCTTGAAATAGATCTATACTAGTCTCCCTTTATTTCTTTATCAGCAAATATAAATTTGATACATATATACCATGTTTCCCCAAAAATAAGACCCTATCTTATATTTTTTTGAACCCCAAAATAAGCGCTTGGCCTTATTTTCGGGGAGGTCTTATTATTTTGGGGTGCATGGAGCAAGATGGGCTCCTCTTGCCATCTTACCTGATTTCCAGTTCTGCATTTAAATATTTTCGGGGAGAGCTTATTTTCGGGGGAATGCTTATTTTACTGCATGCGCTCAAAAGCCCGATTAGGCTTATTATCAGAGGATGTCTTATTTTCAGGGAAACAGGGTATATACATACATACATACATACATACATACATACATACATACATATATACATACATACACCTTTGCCGTCAAGACAGCTAATTTCAAGAAGTAATTTATTACATGTTTAACTCATCCACCTTCTAAAAACCTAGGCTGAGATGCATGGTTTCCTTCTTTGACTCAGGTGGAACTGAAAAACAGCCATAGATCTCAATCCAAGTTATATACAGATAGTCCTTGCTTAACAACCAGTCCCTGAGCAACTGTTTGAAGTTACGACAGATCTTCCCAGAGCTACTTGTGAACCATTTTCAAAGTTCTGATGGCATCACCCTCCCCTGCAGTCACATGATTGTATTTTGGACATTTCTCAACCAGGTCATATTATGATTGTTTTTCATACTTACAACCGGGGTGAAATGCTCCCGGTTTGGACTGGATCGCCTGATCCAGTAGCGATGGTGGTGGGTGGTTCGGAGAACCGGTAGCAAAAATCCCTGTGCCCCCCCCCACCATGCCCAGCTGAGCCGCGCGATCATCAGAGGCTGTTTTTTTTACTTTTAAAAGCATTTTTTCTACAACCTCTTCAGCTGAAAAAATGCTTTAAAAAGTTTTTTAAAAAAGCCTCTGATGATCGCACGGCTCAGCTGGGATCTTCAGAGGCTTTTCAAAGCATTTTTTTCTGCAACCTCTTCAGCTGACTTGCCTGATCGTCAGAAGCTTCTAAAAGCATTTTTTTCTGCAGCTGAAGAGGCTGTAGGAAAAAAAATGCCTTTAAAAGCCTTTGGCGATCCCAGCTGAGTTGCCTGATCATCAGAGGCTTCTAAAAGCATTTTTTTCTGCAACCTCTTAAGGTTGTAGAAAAAATGCTTTTAAAAGTAAAAAAAAAAAAAAAGTTGGCCATGCCCATCCAGTCACATTACCCCCCCCCAAGCCACACCCACAGAACCGGTAGTAACAAATTTTAGATTTCACCCCTGCTTACAACTATTGCAGCATCCCCATGGTCACCTGGTCAAAATTTGGACACTTAGCAACTGGAATTTATTATGACTGTTGGTGTGTGTGTGTGTGTGTGTGTGTGTGTGTAATGTGATTACACACCTTTTGTGTGTAACCTTTTGTGACTTTCCTGCAAGCAAAGACAATGGAGAAACCAGATTCACTTAACAACCATGTTACTAATTTACCATGTTACTAATCCTAACCCTAACCTTAATCCTAATTTAACAACTGCAGTGTTTCACTTAACAACTGTAGCAAGAAAGGTCATAAAAGGGAGCAAAACTCGATAAACAACTGTCTTGCTTAGCAATGGAAATGTGGGGCTCAATTGTGGTTCTATGTCAAGGACTACCTGTCATGGAACTTCCCCTTTTATCAAAAAGGAGAGGCGATGATTTATGACTTGCTACAAAGGCTTTTGAGACAAAAAGGATTGTTAAAGATGTCTACAATATGAAACCGGACAGATCACTATAGGGTACTCTCTAGGAACTCTTAAAGAGCCAGATTGCAAAATTAAGGCTTGCCTTGAAACAGTTCCACTAATACAGGTTCCTTCCCAGCCTTGTCAAAGATCAAGCAGATTGCCCTAGTCTCTCATTTCTCTTGAAATGTGTTTCCAATTTAGGTTTGCTTTTCTCTCTCTTCCATTCGGCCACCTCAAATCCAGCCACTAATATTCAAAGGAAGCCAAATAGGATTCTAACAAAATATCCCTCCCTGGTTTATGGGTAATGAAAGGCAGACTAAACGCTGTCAGATGCAGCCAAGCAGTCTCGTTTTCCCCAAACTCCTTGAGTGCAAGCAAAGAGATCAAATCCAAGGGCCAAAGCAAAATCGTGGGTATAGCTGGGCAGGAACCATTGCCAAAAAAACCAAATGTTAAGTTCTCCACCATAGAATTCAGTGGGCATTGGAGGCCATGATGATGTAATAAACACAGAGAGAATTAAGAATTAAGAGCTGCAGTGCAAGAGTCATAATTTATAAGGCCTTGGGCAGTCCATACTTGGAATACTGCATCCAGTTTTGGTCACCACATTACGAAAAAGATATTGAGACTTGGAAAGAATGCAGAGTAGAGCAACAATGATGATTAGGGGACTGGAGGCTAAAATGTATGAAGAACAGTTGCAGGAATTGGGTAAGTCTAGTTTTATGAAGAATAGGACTAGACGTGGCATGATGGCAGGATTCCAAAATTTGAGGGGCTGTCACAAAGAAGAGGGGGTCAATCTATTCTCCAAAGCACCAAAAGGCAAGACAAGAAGCAATGGATAAAAACTAATCAAGGAGAGAAGCAATCTAGAACTAATGAGAAATTTCCTAATAGTGAAAAGAATTAACCAGTGGAACAGCTTGCCTTCAGAAGTTGTGGTTGCTCTATCACTAAAGGTTTTTAAGAAGAGATTGGACAGCCATTTGTCTGAAATAATATAGGGTCTCCTGCTTGAGCAGGGAATTGGATTAGAAGACCTCCAAGGTCCCTTCCAACTTTGAGAAGAAGCAGCTGAGATATTTAGCATGTGTTAAATCAGGGATCAACAATGCAGAAGCTGCAGGGCCCAGGATCTTAGAAGAGTATTCAAGGAACTTCATATCCTACCATATTTTACCCAGCGCAATTATTTATATTTTTTTGATCACATAGTCAGACAGATGTTCACACTGGAGTTGACATTTTATCCACCTATTGAGTCCTTCCCAAGGACCTGGGATAGGCAAATGCGGATGTTTTATGGTGTTAGAGCAGGAGTGTCAAACTCGTGTCATCACGGCAGCATCATGTGACGTATAAGGACTTTTTCCCCCTTCACTAAACCAGGTGTGGGCGTGGCCAGTGTGTGACACATTTGGGCCACGGACCACGAGTTTAACAACCCTGTGTTAGAAGTATTGTCACAGGATGTAAGCTGTTCCAAGTAAAGCTGCCTTTTGCAATTGACTGATGGTGAATTTGTCTCTGGTGCATAAGCTCTCAGTGTACATACAAGCAACAAGTGACCAATCACAATTATAATGATAAAATGCATTCATCGTAAAATCATAAAATACAACACTCAGTGATAGACATAGGATACTAAGTAAGCAATCAACATAAATCCTACTAGGATATTAAATAAAACAATTAAAATAAATCATAAGATACAAGCAACAAAGTTATAGTCATAAGAAGATAAAGAAATAGGTAATAGAAAAGATGAGAAGGATAATAGCAATATAGCCATACTAGGTAGGTTGACACTCTTGTGGAAATTAGTTGTTTAGCAGAGTGATGGCATAGGGTAAGGTGACCAGACGTCCCGCTTTTGGCGGGACAGTCCCGCTTTTGAGCAATTTGTCCCACGTCCCGCGGCGTTTCAAAAAAGTCCCGATTTTTCTTGAGCCCCAGCTGATGGCTAGAAGAAAAAAAAACTGTTTAAACTCTTGCCCGGGGCTTCAAAGGGCCGCCCTACAGGCAATCAGTGTAAAGCAGTTTTTTTCCCCCCTAGCTAAGCTTCAGAAACGAAAACGAAACCAGAGTCTTTGGTGCAGCGTGACAAAATGAGGCAGAGAGAGATTTATTTTTATTTTTATTTTTCCTCCCCAAAAAAGGTAGGTGAAAAACTGCAATCAATGGGAAATTTAGGAGGAGAGTTCAAGATTTTAAAACACAAAGGAAAAAAAGCTGTATTTAACTAGGGAATTGTAATAATTGAGATACTATTAATTGTATATTGTGTTGAAAGCAGAAATGGTTAAGTTGTGGTTCGGAGGAATATATGGGAGAAATTATTTGGTTTATTATTATTGGTAAATATAATTAATTGATTTGTAAGAAATTGGATTGCATGGAAATAATTGGAATATTCATGTTCATATTGATTAATATACAAAAAAGATAGTTTTATAACTAATTGATTTATATTAAAATGTTGAATTTGTATTAAACAACTGTATTACATAATTACATAATTAAACCATGTGAGGATGGATATAAAAATAGATGACAATGGGAAGGGGTATAATATAGAATAGAAGGGAAAAATTGAATTTGATTAAGATTAGAGATGAGGATGAAGGGTAATATTGGTTTTTTTAAAAAATAGATGAGGAATAAATATGGCAAAAAGGAAATATAGAAATTGTAAATTTAATTGAAATGACTAAACGCTATTTAAATTTGTGAACCAGCCAAATATTCTGTTCAAAGAAAATACATTGTATGTTTGTATGTGTGTTTCTAATTATTGCTATTTATTCATATTTGTTCTCTTTTATTCTTTAAAGTTTAACAATTCATTCTTTATCTTAATATCTTTATATTTGCTTGGGGTTGGCTTTCTTCCCTTTCATCTTTTTTATTGTACAGCAATCTTTCTCCTCAAACCTACCACCTCTCTCTTTTCTTTCCTTCTTGCTTTCTCTTCCCCCCACCCTCTTTTTCTCCTCCCTACTTCCTCTTTCTTTCTCCTTCTCCTCCTCTCTTCCTCCCTCTCTTACCCTCACTCCTACTCTAATTTCCATTCCTTCATCCCTCTCTATTGCTGTAATCCTTTAATGCATATGGACTACTCAGAGGGCTGAAAAAGTTATTTTTGACTGGTCCTCACACTTTTGACCAGTCCTCGAACTTATGACTTTCCTCACATTTTACATTTTTGCCCTATCTTGTCATCATGGTGAAGAGAAGCAGTTGTGAAATGAGTGACATGGTTGTTAAGAATGCTGCATGGGCATAAATGTGAGGATGGTCATAAGTGTGAGGACCAGTCAAAAGTGCGAGGACCTGTCAGAAATGACTTTTTTCAGCCCTCTGGTTAGTCCTTTTGTGCATATGGACTACTCAGAGGGGTGAAAAAGTTATTTTTGACTGGTCCTCACACTTTTGACCAGTCCTCGAACTTACGACTGTCCTCACATTTTACATTTTTGCCCTAGCTTGTCACCTTGTTGAAGAGAAGCAGTTGTGAAATGAGTGACATGGTTGTTAAGAATGCTGCACGGGCATAAATGTGAGGATGGTCATAAGTGTGAGGACCAGTCAAAAGTGTGAGGACCTGTCAGAAATGACTTTTCAGCCCTCTAAGTAGTCCCTATACACATAGCCATGGCCACCCGGTCACATGACCAGGTAGCCACGCCCACCCAGTCACATGGCCTCCAAGCCATGCCCACACAATAAGCCACGCCCACAATGGTGTCCTTCTTACCAATGTTAAAATCTGTTCACCTTACCCTATAGACATAGCCATGGCCACCCGGTCACATGACCAGCTAGCCACGCCCACCCAGTCACATGACCAGCTAGCCACGCCCACAAAATAAGCCACGCCCACAATGTCCCTCTTTACCAATGTTAAAATCTGGTCACCTTAGCATAGGGGAAAAACTGTCCTTGTGTCTTGTTGTTTTGGTGTGCAATGCCCTATAGCTGTGATGGCGAACCTAGCCATATCAGTAGGCATACCAGCTCAGCTCTGGCGCTCATGTACGTGCCGGACAGCTGATTTTTGGGCCTTCTGGGCCCACCAGAAGTAGGGAAACAGGCTGTTTCCTGCCTCTGGAGGGCTTGGGGAGGGTGGGAAAGGCCCATTTTCTTTCTCATTTGGCTCCAGATCCTTTCTATGCATCTGGGGAGGGTGAAAACAGCCTTCCCCACCCTCGGAGGCCCTCTAGGAATCTCTGGAGGCTGGGGACAGCAAAACATCACTTCCTGTCCCACCGGGAGTTGGGAAATAGGCCGTTTCAGGCCTCTGGAGGGCTTCCAAGGGAGTGGGGAAGGCTGTTTTCGCCCTCCCCAGATGCATAGAGAGGATCTGGAGCCAGGTGAGAAAGAAAAACGAGCCTACCTGACCATCACGTGCCAGGAGCGGGGGGGGGGGGTTTGCACACGCATGTGCAGGGTGGTGTGCATAGAATTATGGGTGTGGGCACGTGCGCACATGAACCTCCCTCACCCCCCCATCCTGGCACACGATGGCAAAAAGGTTAGCCATCACTGCCCTATAGCATCTCCTTGAGGGAAGAAGTTGAAACAGTTTATGTCCAGGATGTGATGGGTCTGTAGATAATTTCACAGCCCTCTTTCTGGTTTGTGCAGTATGTAGATCCTTCATGGAAGGCAGGCTGGTAGCAATTGTTTTTTCTGCAGTTCTATAATAATTGTTAATAATTGATCATAAATTGAGGACTACCTTTAAAGACTGTTTCTCCATCCAGCTAATAGTGGGCCTCTTCAAGCCAGGTTGTTCATAATTCTTTTAGAAGTCAGGACCAAACTGGGGAACTTCTGCATATCAAACAAGAACTGGTCTCTTATAGTACATCTCATTTGTTTCAGGAAATTGCATAGAAATAGCTATAGCATGTAAAATAATAAATCGTGCATGGTGATCCAAATGTATTAAAACTACAGCATTTTTATTTTTGTACTTGCCCCCTAAACCTACAACTTAGTATATGCCTATTTTATGCAGAACCGAGATTCATTTTTGTTAAAAAAAAATTTAAAAAAATGCTTTACTAATTACCTTGTATGGATCATGTCCTCAACCTCAAGTTCATTCAGTTCCTTACTTTCAAAAGACATTGAGAGAAAAGAAAATTGAAAAAGAATAAAAAGGAGGGAAACACGCTTCCTTTGGGGAATTACATTAATTGTTTCCCTTCCTTCATGTCAAGAGTCAGTGGAATAAACACAATTTATTGCAAGATTTGTAAACTGAATTTCTAGGAACCGAATTTTGTGGGTGAGTTGCGCACCAGAAAATGAGAGAGTTTTAGGCCATTATAAAATAATCTAGTGCTCTCCAGATGTGCTGGACTACAGCTGTCCAAAGTATTTGGAAGACACCAGTTGGAGTAGCTGTTATAAATATGACACATATATTCTGGAATTTGCTTCCATGGACCATGCCTTTTTTTGTCCAATGCAATAACTATGCTTGCTGGTCATTTTGGAAGCTCTAATGCAGAGGTAACCAATCTTGGCCAGCTTTAAGAGTTGTGGACTTCAACTCTCAGAATTCCTCAGCCAGCCATGGGGATTTCTGGAAGTTGAAGTCCAATTGCCAAGGTTAGACATAGCTGCTTTAATGCTAACATGTCCAGAAAACTCCTGACTGGAGATCTAGCCCATCCCTGCTTTTTCTCACAGTAATACCACATACCAGTGCTTCAGGGGTGGGCTTCAAAAATTTTAGCAAGGGGTTCTCTGCCTGGTTCCCTGGGTGGGTGTGGCCATGGTGGGCATGGCCTAGTTAGCCTCCTGCACCATGGCAGTGTGTGTGTGTGCGGTTTTGCCCTCGCCAGGCTCCGGAGGCTTTCCTCAAGCCTCCGGTAGGGCAAAAACGGCCTCCCCAGGCTCCAGAAGTCCAAACTTCCTGTAGGCCTGTTTTTTGCCCTCCCCGAGCTTCCACGTGCCCCCTGCACTTACCTACATCCAAAATGGGCTGCGTGGGGACTCCTGGGAGAGGTGGGGTAGGCGGGGCCAGCCAGGAGTGGGATTTAGGGGTTCTCCAAACTGCACAGAATCTTAGCTAGAGGTTCTCCCAAACTCCTGCGAACCCCCAGCAGCCCCCCCTGCAGTGCTTACTTTTCCCACATTTCTATAGGCACAGTGACAATACAACTCAGCAAGGTCTGATGCACCAACCATTGTCCCTGATTACTGCACCAAGTAGGACAGAGGTGCCTTCAAACTGTTGCTTTCTCTTGTGATTTAAAAAAATAATTTGCCTCACCCTCACCCCACACAGCCTACACAGACCCCCAAAAGTCTTGGCTATGTCCTCAGAGACCTCCAAAACTGGAAAACTTTGAATTACAAGAGGGAACACTTAAATACATGACTGGGGAATGATCATATTATCATAAAGCTTAATTAAGAAAGCTTAAACACATGACTGGGGAATAATCATATAATCATACACCTAACTAGGTGGCTCAGTGGCTAAGACGCAGAGCTTGTTGATCAGAAAGGTCGGCAGTTCGGCGGTTTGAATCCCTAGTATAGGTCTCCTGTGTGAGCAGGGGGTTGGACTAGATGACCTCCAAGGTCCCTTCCAACTCTGTTACTGTTACTACCATTACAATATCAAAGGTAGTTGTCGACTACCACAGTTGAGCCCAAAATTCTAGCTGCTAAGCAGGATAGTCGTTAAGCAAGGTTTGCCCTATTTTACAACCTTTCTTGCCACAGTTTTTAAGTGAATCACTGCAGTTATTAAGTTAGTAACACAATTGTTACATGAATCTGGCTTCCCCATTGACCTTGCTTGTCAGAAGGTCACAAAAGATGACCACATTGCAACCGTCATAAGCATGAGCCAGTTGCCAAATGTCCAAATTTTGGCCATGTGGCTGCTGCAACAGTCCTAAGTGTGAAAAACAGTAATAAGTTATGTTATCCGGTGCCGTTGTAACTTTGAAAGGTCACCAAACAAATAGTTGTAATTCGAGGACTACCTGAACTGACTTTTGCAAATAAAAGTGAAATTTACTTCTTGTTTTAGTCTCCCTTTTTTGGAGTATGGCTTCCATTCTATCACCACCTCTCGGGACGAATACAAATTTAGTTCCAGAAAAATATATCTATCTATCTCCTTTTGTTTTCCAGATGTTGCAACCTTTGGAAGCCTTGGTGAGGTGCTGCTGTTAATACATTTACTCATCGATCAGCTCAGCAAAGCTACCATCTCCCATTAAATGTATCTCCCATTGAGTCAGTCATCTGCACTTCTATAACTATCTGGTTTGGTTCTGCAACCCAACAAGACAGACACAGACTTCAGAGGATAATTAGAACTGCAAAAAAACAAATAAACCAGTTACTACCAACCTGCCTTCCATTGAGGACCTGTATACTGCATGAGTCAAAAAGAGGGCTGTAAAAATATCTACAGACCCCTCACATTCTGGACATAAATTGTTTCAACTTCTACCCTCAAAACAATGCTATAGAGCACTACACACCAGAACAACTAGACACAAGAACAGTTTTTTCCGAACGCCATCATTCTGCTAAACAAATAATTCCCTCAACACTGTCAAACTATTCACTAAGTCTGCATTACTATTACTATTAATCTTCTCATCGTTCTTATCAGCCATCTCCTCCCACTTATGACTGTATGATTGTAACTTGTTGCTTGTATCCTTACAATTTATATTGCCTGTTTCCTAGTATGATTTGATTGCTTATTTGTACCCTATGACTATCACTAAGTGTTGTACCTTATGATTCTTGACAAATGTATCTTTTCTTTTTATGTACACTGAGAGCATATGCACCAAAGACAAATTCCTTGTGTGTCCAATCACACTTAGCCAATAAAGAATTCTATTCTACTCTATTCTAAAATGGGCACTGAGTCTTTAACAGAATGCATGTTTATTGCAACAGCCAGCTGAAAACCCATAACGTTGCTTTTCTTGGCTTGCAGTCAGACATCAACTCCGATCCCATGGCAGTTCCACAACACTGCATGGCGGTCCCTACTCATCCACCTGTGTTTATATTATGGTTTCTTTTGTTCCCAGGTGTGGCTTTCAAAGGGAGCTCATTAGAGAGACACAAGCCATCGCACAAGAGAGGAACTGTTATTCTTCCCACTGTTCTTACTTTTCCTTCTCAAGTTTCTCCTTCCCTTCGCCTGATCATGGAAGCATATTAAATACTTACCGGCCAATATTTGATACCCAGACCAAGGTTAATCTGTCGTGAATGATTAATGTAAGAGATGAACAATACCTGATGCTTTTGCCTGTTAAAAAAGAACTTTGAGTGGACTAAACCAGTAAGTGCTTAATTATCTTCTTCAGCTTGTCTCTCCCTTAATGAGGTGTCAGACCTGATTAAGTCTGGATATCTTTCATTTCTCCAAAGAGAGACAAAGGCAAGAGATAATTGCAACCCTGCAGAAACGGCAAAAAATGAAATGCATTTCTTTTCATAAATGGCATAATTTTAATCACGCAGGGCAAGGGGTTCTGGTTTGATTTTTCTGTCTTTAAAACCTCCCTTTCAGATAAATTGTGGCTCAGAGGCATATCAGATGGTTGTCTTTTTTTGACCACCCAGAATGATCCAGACAGCTTGCCCGGGATTTAGAAGAAAAGGCAGATGAGATTTCCCCTCCAAATCTGAATTCTTTATCTAGAGAGCAACTGGTGATGGGGTGGGGTGGGGGAATATACCCAGGAGGGCTCTGACAGGCAAATCATCCCATTATATATTTTTTCTCTCCAATTGTTCCATATCTAGATTTTTCATCCAAGAATTATTAGCTTAAAAGTGTCAGTTTTAAAATAACATGGTATAGGAAGTTAGCACCTACCCCTCTCCTAGAAAAATGAAATATTTTAGGAAATATTAAAAGGGCAGAATACAGTGGTGAAATGTAAAATTTGATCTGTGGGCTTGGTGGGTGGGCGTGGCCAACTTTTTTTTTTTACTTTTACTTTTAAAAGAATTTTTTCTATAACCTCTTCAGCCAAGAGGTTGCAGGAAAAAATGCTTTTAAAAGCCTCTGACGATCCCAGCTGAGCTGCGCGATCATCAGAGGCTTTTTTTTTACTTTTAAAAGCATTTTTGCTGCCAAAGAGGTTATAGAAAAAATGCTTTTAAAAGTTAAAAAAAAAAAAGCCTCTGATGATTGCGCGGCTCAGCTGGGCATGGGGGGCAGGGATTTTTGCTACTGGTTCTCCTAACCACCTGCTGCCATCACTACCGGATTGGGCGATCCGGTCCAAACCGGGAGCATTTCACCCCTGGCAGAATATTTCCCCAAAAAGGGAGGCAGAAACTCAGCACACACACTCCTTGTCAATGGACCATTAAGGCCTGAGCCACTCCATTCTACATAACAACAATAGGATTAGCCCTCTACCCAGCTAGCAACAGAATTCACCACATGGCACCTGGGGAGATTGCATCACCCAGCAAGGCTCAACCAAGCCTGGGACTCAGGACAGCCTACAGAGTTGCCCCTGCATGGCCTCGTGGGAGATTGACAACCAATACAAAATACAAGCTCAAATTCAAAAGCCCAGAGAGGGCATAACACTGAGGCACTCTCCGCATCTCGGTCCTTTTTCTTCTTCACCCAACATCATCAAGACATGTGGTCCTGCCCACCATTAAAACCATCTTTCCAAACAGCCACCATGTTTCCAGTGTCTTTTTCCTCACTTGGAACTGAACCCAGATGGACATTTCTTCCAACAATGGGATGGATGACACTGTTTGAGGGAGTAAGCTAGAAAGTAAATTTAATAATTAAAAAAAAGATATCTGAACTGCTGAGCATGAATATAATCCATAGGGGTATACCAGAGGTGGATTTCAGCAGGTTCTGGAGGACCGCTAATTTAATTTAATTTAATTTATCGTATTTCTGTGCTGCCCAACTCCCAAGGGACTCTGGTAGTGGAAATTTTGAGTAGTTCAGAGAACCTTTGGTAAAAATTCTGACTGGCCCCACCCACATCTATTCTCTGCCTCCCAAGTCCCAACTGATTGGGAGGAAATGGGGATTTTGCAGTATCCTTCCGCTGGATTGGGGATGGTATGGATATTTTACATTATTCTTCCCCTGGAGTGGGGTGGGAATGGAGATTTTACAGTATCCTTCCCCAGCCACGCCCACCATGCCATGCCTCGCCCACTAAGCCACACCCACAGAATTGGTAGTAAACAATTTTGAAACCCACCACTGGAGTATACACACTAAAACAAAATAAAATTTACTGGTATATTTACTTACAGGGCTCATAGGCCACTCCAGTCAACTGAGTAGAAGACCCCATTCTATTTTCAGTACAATAAATCCATAAAAAGTTAACACCAAGCTCATTTGTACTTTATAAAACAACCCTATAGAACAAGAATCAAAGAATCCAGAAAATAAAGCAATTCTTATTCCAGGGGGATAAGTCATAGCAGCCCTGTCTCTAAGGCCTGATAAAGTGTACCCTTCACAGATTACCTGAAGGAAAAGAGCTCTTCAAATATTGAGGAAAAACAAGGCCGGAGAAAGAGATTGAGAAAACATCTTTCTGGGGACACATCAAAGGGACACATCAAAAACTAATCCTGCTAGGTTTTACATCATAAGCAGAACTTTTATCAGGTTAGATAGTCCTATGGATCTCGGTAGTCCTCAACCTACGACCACAATTGAGCCCAACATTTTTGTTCCTAAGCGAGACATCCGTTAAGCTCCATTTTGCAACCTTTCTTGCCATAGTTATTAAGTGAATCACTGCAGTTCTTAAGTGAGTAATGGTTGTTAAGTGAATCTGGCTTTCCCATTGACTTTGTTTGTCGGAAGGTGGCAAAATGTGTTCACAGAGACACTGCAGCCATCATAAATACACGCCAGTTGCCAAGTATCTGAATTTTGACCATGGGGATCCTGAAATGGTTGTAAGTCGGTCATAAGTCATTTTTTTCCTGTGCTGTAGTAACTTTAAACAGTCACTAAATGAATTGTTGTAAGTCAAGGACTACCTGTATTTAGATCTTGAAATGTGAACTGCTTTAAAGCAACCAAAATTAATTGCCCTCAGCCAACATCCTAAATTATACCTGAAAGCTGGAATATATAAAAAGAATAGCATTGGTCCAGTTACAGAATTCAGGGTTTCTTTATTCAGAATATTATGCACACTTTGGGGTTTGAACATCTTGGGAAGGGGTGTTATCCTTATATTAGAAGGGGACAGAATAAAGCAGTAGATGAGGCCATCACAAAAATGAGCTTTGATTATGGTTGATTTGCATTTAAACTGAATTCAAATCAGGGGTGAAATCCAGCTGGTTCTGACAGGTTCTGGAGAACCGGTAGCGGAAATTTTGAGTAGTTCGGAGAACCGGTAGTGGAAATTTTGAGTAGTTCGGAGAACCGGTAGTAGAAATTTTGAGTAGTTCAGAGAACCGGCAAATACCAGCTCTGGCTGGCCACAGAGTGGGGTGGGAATGGAGAGTTTGCAATAGCCTTCCCCTGCCACACCACCAAGTCACACCACACCTACAAAGCCACGCCCACAGAACCGATAGTAAAAAAATTTGGATTTTACCCCTGATTCAAATGAATTGAATACCATGAATTTGATGACGCCACAGACATTTCATGCTTTTCTCTTTTTCTTCAATTAAAGTCTAGAGTTTGGTGGCGCAGTGATTAGAATGCAGTATTGCAGGGTAATTCTGCCGAGTGCCAGCAATTCGATTCTGAACGGCTCAAGGTTAACTCAGCCTCCCATCCTTCTGAGGTCAGTAAAATGAGGACCCAGATTGTTGAAAGCAATATGCTGACTCTAAACCACTTAGAGAGGTCTGTAAAGCACTATGAAGAGGTATATAAGTCTAAGTGCTATTGCTATTGGTGGAAAATGTCATAACCTCTAAACTACCTTGGCTGTCATTGGAAGAGGCTCCAAAGATCAAATTGATGGCCACGACTGTGGAACCGGGGCCTTGCTTTTTTGAAGATCAAATGATACCATCTTGACATGTTTGGTTCCCCTTGAAGTTACCTCCAAGGACAAAATTTTGGGCAAGGGCTCGGGTTGAATTTAGTTCCAACCACTTAATTCAAAGAAATTCCTCTGTGGATAACAACATTCTGAATTTTCAATTATGAGTAAACTGGGAGTGTGTTGTGTCAGTGAGGCTATATAAGAGTCAGCTGCAGTAGATGACCTTTGCAAGAATGTTCTGTCCTTCTGCTTTTCCCACCTGGCTGAAAAGCCTTATTATTGCACTGAAGAAACTTTCTGTCAGTGCTGGAAGGATGTTTAATTAAAAAAAAAAACCTGATTTAGCTTCTCTATGTTTCCTTGGGAAGTTTTGATGGCAACTTCTTTTAAACAACAGCTGCCTTCAGAAGAAGTCCTCCAAGGTTAAAGGCAGAGGGTGTCAAGAGAAATAGAAGTTGATGGGCCAATTGTAGATGAAGAGTTTAAATCAATCTTGGGCATGGAAAGCCCTTCATTATTTCAAATCTTTATTGTCAGTGCACAACATATGTACAATGAGATTGGTTGAGCTCCCTCAGTGCACACCCCCTCCCAACACAATACAACTCACAGTGAAGACAGAAAATCCCTAACCCAATAAATCATATTAACAACCCCCAGTCCTATTGCACCAGTGTGAACATGTTACATGTTGCGCTGGCCCTGTAAGTCCATCTTACTATGTAGTTATGATGTTATTTTGCATTCAGGAGTCTGACAGCCCATGGATAAAAACTGTTCTTCAGCCTGTTTGTGTGGCTGGCTATGCTTCTATATCTCCTTCCCGATGGTAAGAGGATGAAGAAGTGGTGACCAGGGTATGAGTCATCCAGTGGTGGGTTCCTCCCGGTTCTGCCGAGCCGGTAGCGGTGATGATATGATGTCACTGAACTGGTTCTGGCCCCCCGGCGCCCCCCCACATTATTCTTACCTTTTACCACCCCCAATCTCTTGCTGCCTCCTGAGTCCCAGCTGATTGGCTAGAAGGAAAAAAACTGTTTAAACTCTTGCCGCAAGGCTTCAAAGGGCCGCCCTACAGCTGATCAGTGTTAAAAGGCAGTGTGGTGGTAGACCGGTGCCTCCAAAAACAAATGAGTAGACTGGTATCTGCAAAAATAAATGGGTAGACCAGTGCCTCTAAAAACAAATGAGTAGACCGGTGCCTACAAAAATAAATGGGTAGACCAGTGCCTCCAAAAACAAATGAGTAGACCGGTGCCTGCAAAAACAAATGGGTAGACCGGTGCCTCCAAAAACAAATGAGTAGACCGGTACAGCTCTGCAAGCAATTAAAAGCCTGGTAGACCAGTACCTCTGCTAAATCCTAAAGAATTGTCACATGACCATCAAGCCACGCCCACAAAATAAGCCACGCCCACAGAACCGGTAGTAAAAAAATTTAGAACCCACCCCTGGAGTCATCTCTGAGGATTTTCCACACTCTCCTAAGGCAGCGAGCCCTAGAGATCTCATCTAGTGGTATCAGGGGACAGCTCACAATGTTTTGTGCTGTGCTCACCACCCTCTGTAATGTTTTTCTATCTGTCGCTGTCAGACTAGCATGCCATACCATGATGCTATAAGTGAGGACGCTTTCTATTGTGGACCGGTAAAAGGAGGTCATCAGTTGTTGTTCCACCCTGTTTTTATGCAAGACCCTAAGGAAATGGAGTCTCTGTTGGGCCTTCCTGGCCACCTGGATCGTGTTGTTTTTCCAGGTGAGGTCTTCGCTGAGATGGACTCCCCGGAATTTAAAAGTGAGTTAATAACTTGGACTTCAAAGGAAAGGAAAAAGGCTTTCCTTGCTCAGCTTTCTGGTTCAGGAGGCTTTATAAGGGGAATAAAAAAAAAAAAAAATCAAGATGACAACTGTGTTTGCGTCTTCAAAACCCTGCCCCCTTCTAACATGTGGATTACCTACTGATTGTGTTTAAAACCCATTACATGTGCAACTTAAAAGCAATCCTTCTGATCTAGGGTGGCCCTTAGGTAATAGAAGGGAGACAAAACCCGGTAAACAAAGACAATTGTGACAGATCAAAGACTGTGTGAGCCTTGACCAGTGATGCAATGAAAAGGGGGATACCTTGATGCTCTCACCCACCGTTGTGTGTGAAGAAAGCTTTGAAGAGCAAAAGATGAATCAAGATGAATCGCTCAAACAGGTAAGAACAGTCCCTTAACTGTCCAAGTCTACGCACATGGCCCTTCATATGGAAGGCATTTGGCACTATGGGACTCTTACATCCAGATGTGCTTGCAGGTTCCTCTCTTGGTGCCCACAGATTTTTGGCTTCCCCTGATTTCATGGATTACAAAATATTTAATATTTTTAATATTTAAAAATTGCTTTTAAAAGAATAATAGGAAAAAGATAAAAGTAAAAGGAACGAAACACAAAAGTACATACATTATAAAAATATGTAGTAAGTGTGTAGAGATTCTCAGTCATCTAGGTCATGGTTGTCCCAAAGGACTTTGTTTTTAAGTGTTTACTGTCAGCACTAGAGTAAATTTACTTACAGTAAATAAGTAAAAAGAAATTCAGTAGAAAAAATAAAATAAAATATAATATGTTAGAACAATAAATAGTTCTACACATAATTAATACAAGTGTTTTTCAAATGTGTGTGCCTTTGGATAGATTAGATAGATCAGACAGACAGACAGACAGATGGACCAGAATTGGAAGAGACCTTGGAGCAGTGGTGAAATCCAATTTTTTTTACTACCGATTCTGTGGGTGTGGCTTGGTGGGTGTGGTGTGGCTTAGTGGGTGTGGCTTGGTAGGCATGGCAGGGGAAGGATATGCAAAATTTCCATTTCCACCCCACTCCAGGGAAAGGATATTGTAAAATCCCCATTCCCACCCCACTCTGGGGCCAGCCAAAGGTGGTATTTGCCGGTTCTCCAAACTACTCAAAATTTCCGGTTCTTCAGAACCTGTCAGAACCTGCTGGATTTCACCCTGCCTTGGAGGTGTTATAGTCCAACCCCAGGAAACCATATACCATTTCAGACTAATGGTTGTCCATCGCGGACAGGTAGATAATACACTTACATAAGTGTCATGTTTTTTTTAACCGACTGTACTTTGTATAAATGAGTTCCACATTTCCTTATACTTATCCAGACAAAGTGTACGTCTATAGGCAATTTGCTCATAGGCAGCAAGTGTCATCAGGTCTTCAATCTATTGAGTAAGTGGACCATGCAATTATCCTTAAAATGTTGCAATATCTGTTTTTCTAAAGACTTCATGCACCTTTGAAATAATACTTCGGCTACAGCCCAGAATCTAAGAACTGGTTCACATTGCTGGCTCATATTTAGCTTGTCATCAATGATCATACCCAGTAGTCATTGACACTATTTATTTAGCCCTGGTAATTGGTCAGATTAAAAGTAAAATTTAAAAGACCTGATGTTTTCTTGCTCATCATTTTTCATATAATGAAGAATGAAACAAATTTGAATTGAATTCTATATTGCACCAGTCATTTACGATTGCCTATTGATAAAGAGTTAACACACTCTTTTCTCTAGAATGAGTATAAGTTTGTATTTAATCTAACATTTTTCTTTGTAATGAAGTGGGGTTTTTTCTTTCAACCATGCATATGGAAAGGATTACCCAGAATAAAATACCATGATTGATTGGATAGGGAGCCCATGATTGAAATCTTTCTAATTTAGAATTTAAATGTTGACATACTCCTAAATCCTTATAGTAATCTTACAGCTTTTCTTGATCTCTTTAACAACCCTAATGTTCACATCTATTGAATTTCTCTGGAGAAAGACCTTGTCCTGTTTCACCATATTGATCATAAATGGATCAATTGATTGAAGCATTTATGATCAATCAGTGTCTACAAGTTCTTGATGATTTTATTGCCACTCTTTTAATACCCTTCAGATATGGTATCTTCCTCAGAATGACACACTTAGAATTGTGTGACAAATAGCAGGGGGTTGCTACTGAAACAGAATGTACATTGTACCAATGATTGCATCTCAAAAGAACCCTCTGTTAAAGTACTGAAGTTTGCAGATGATACAACAGTGATTGATCTCATTCGAGACAACAATGAATCTGCATACAGACGGGAGGTTGAACAACTAGCCTTGTGGAGCAACCAGAACAATCTTGAACTAAATACACTCAAAACTGTAGAAATGGTGGTAAATTTTAGGAGAAACCCTCCTACTCTATCACTTCTTACAATATTAAACAACACAGTATTAACAGTTGAGTCCTTCAAGTTTCTAGGTTCTATCATATCTCAAGACTTAAAATGGACACCTAACATCAAAAACATTATCAAAAAAGCACAACAGAGAATGTTCTTTCTGCATCAATTCAGAAAGCTCAAACTGTTCAAAGAGCTGCTGATTCAGTTCTACAGAGGAATTGAGTCTGTCATCTGCAACTCTATAACCGTCTGGTTTGGCTCTGCAACCCAACAAGACAGACACAGACTTCAGAGGATAATTAGAACTGCAGAAAAAATAATTGCTACCAACCTGCCTTCCATTGAGGACCTGTATACTGCACGAGTCAAAAAGAGGGCTGTGAAAATATCTACAGACCCCTCATATCCTGGACATAAACTGTTTCAACTTCTACCCTCAAAATGACGCTATAGGGCGAATATATGTTATTTTTTCTTTATGTGCACTGAGAGCATATGCACCAAAGACAAATTCCTTGTGTGTCCAATCACACTTGGCCAATAAAGAATTCTATTCTATTCTATTTGAGTTTCTTTTCTCTGGACCCTATTTCCATAGTCACTGTTCAAAAGGAGGTTTTAGGCAAGGAGTGAGGGCAGCTGTGGACATTGGAAAGAGGAAAATGTAATGATGTGGCAAGTCCATCAAAATTATAGTAGAGTATAGGTAGTGAAATGCTCAAATGTTCAATTAAAAACATTAAGAAAAGTTCCTGTGGGAACGAATCAAAGATCAATCTATTCTAGCTTTCTTTTCTTGCTATTATGTTCATGCGAGCCCACACACTGATTGAGAACTATTTGCCCTTCCTTTGTCATGATCACTCAACAACAAGCCAACTCTCATTTGTCCTTTTTAAATTTGTTTATAATATAAAATACAAAAAAATACAAAAACCAATAATAGGAAAAATTGGGGACGGAAAAGGAAAAGTGCAGAAAAGAAGGGAAAAGGAAAGAAAGGGCATTGACTTATTTATTTTATTTATTTATTATTTAAATTTTTATACCACCCTTCTCCCGAGGGACTCAGGGTGGTACACAGCCAACAATAAAACACACATATACATAAAATTTAAAAACAATTTAAAATATATTAAATAAATTTGGCCCCAAAAAAACTAAAACAACCATTTAAAATTCATGTTTAGGCCAGCCCAGCTTGTTGGAACAATAACTCTTGAGGGCACGGCGAAAGGCGCGTAGGTCAGACTCCCTTTGGTGCAATATAAGATAGTAACAACCAATCTTAACTTTTTACTTTTACATAGTAGTACAAACTTGCCATTTTTATATTAAAATTTTTATCTAATAGGTAAAACCCAAAATCAAAGTTTCATTTTTTGTCCATCTCAAGCACAAAGTCCAGAAGCGGTTTCCAAGTAGAAACAAAAGTACTTATGTGGGTTTTTTCCCCTTCTTTTATCAAAGCAGTCAATTTAACCATCTTTGCTGACACCATCAATCTTTGCAGCCATTCTTCCATTGTGGGGATCGAAATCTTTTTTGTGGTGCTATTATGTTCATGAGAGCTGATGGGGGAACAAGTGCCCTTCCTTTCTCATGATCACTCAACAACAAGCCAATTCTCATTTGTTACAAGAGACTCTGAGGCAGACTCTTGAATGAATGGTCCATGTTATGTTTTGCTGTAGGACTTAACAAAACAGTTCAAGGATGCTTAGTGGAATGAGAAGACATCACCCAAACTACTGAAAGACATATAAATGACCCAATGGTGGGTTTCAAATTTTTTTACTACCGGTTCTGTGGGTGTGGCTTGGTGGGCATGGCATGGCATGGCTTGGCGGGCGTGCCTTGGTGGACATGGCAGGGGAAGGATACTGCAAAATCTCTATTCCTCCCCACTCCAGGGGAAGGTTACTGCAAAGTCCCCATTTCCTCCCAATTAGCTGGGACTTGGGAGGCAGAGAATAGATGGGGGCAGGACCACTCAGAGGTGATATTTACCGGTTCTCCGAACTACTCAAAATTTCCCCTACTGGTTCTCCAGAACTGGTCAGAACCTGCTGAAACCCACCTCTGAAATGACCCCACAAAAAAGACTTTGAACCATTGATGCCACTATTTAAGGTATTTGGACATCCAATACTTCGGTAGCTCTTTTAATCATCAGAAATTTTAAACACTTTGCACATAGTATGTTTCTCTGAAACAACAAATCACTTGGCTTAATTTTTGCTATCTATTGGAGACATAGGAAGCCAAAGGGGTCTGTAGACCCAACAAAACTGAGGAATCCAGGAAAACCTTCTGTGAATTAGCCAGTGGTGGGATTCGACCAGTTCTGTCCGGATCGTGCAAACTGGTAATGGTGACTGTGGGAGGCTCCGCCCACCCGCCCGGATGTAATGTGCAACTACTGTGCATGTGCAGTGGTGGCGTGTGCACTCACATTTGTGAACCGGTAGGGAAGGTAAGTGAATCCAACCTCTGGAATTAGCCCAAAGGTGCTTTTTCAAAAGGCAACTGGACTTGTTTTTTCCTTGAAGACGTTTCGCTTCTCATCCAAGAAGTTTCTTCAGTTCAGAACTGAAGAAGAACTGGGCTAATTCAAGGAAAAATAAGTCCAGTTGCCTTTTGAAAAAGCACCTTTGGGACAACCATGACCTGGGTGACTGAGATGCTCCATAGACATTTAGCTTCCGTGAGTTAGTTTTCCCTGGAAAGCAACTTAGTAAATAATCTTGGAGCATAAGGGAAATTCTGGTGGCTGAAATATTGATTTGTCATAGGAACATTGGCCAGGTATGTACATCCTCCTTCAAATCCAAAATGGTTTCCCTAGCAACCCAAACTGTTGTTAATAAAACAATGAAATATACAGCAGAGTTTTCTCAGTTCTTGGACACCTGATTATATACATCATCTGCCAACGGGTAGGTTTTCAATGAAATCCAAAGGAAAAACATGGGCAGGTGAATATGCTTTCAGAAGACTATTGATGGATTGGCCCAGACTGAGAACTTGAATTCATCCACTCCTATTCCCTGAAGGCTAGTTTCTGATTTTATTTGATTCTCTTAATGTACACTGAGAGCATATGCACCAAAGACAAATTCCTTGTGTGTCCAATCACACTTGGCCAATAAAGAATTCTATCTATCTAGACACTAAAGGGAGCATAATATGTCTGGTGATTATCTCCTTTGTTCTTTTTCCTGTCCAGTGGAATGAATCGAGCATATTTCATTCTATGCAGATTTTTCCCTCTTTATTATGGCCTCATAATTCCTGTATGATTGCATCATGCTTAAACAGGTCTGTCAGAGACCTGCAGTTGCAGTTGTATAACTTCTATGGATGACTTA
Source organism: Pituophis catenifer annectens (assembly GCF_029215685.1). Lineage (NCBI taxonomy): Eukaryota > Metazoa > Chordata > Lepidosauria > Squamata > Colubridae > Pituophis > Pituophis catenifer. The sequence goes on along the minus strand of NW_027256883.1, from coordinate 16,470,972 downwards.
CCTTGAAGCCAGCTCATTCTATTCATTTGTTGTTTTTTTTCAAGAAGCTAGAAAATGGGTTAATTCAGTAGTCAAGACCGAGGTGTGAATGCAATCTTATAGAAGTCTGCCATGGTGGGCAAACAGCAATCTGTGTTGGAACACAAAATGTATTATTTATATACTTATGTTTGATGCAAGCAAGGCTTTGTATCATTACTGTATGTCAAAAAAAAAATTTTTTTTTTCAAATCCTTTTTTACCAGATATCTGTAATTCATGAATACAGATATCATACAGAGCTGCAGTGGCACAATGGTTAGAGTGCAGTACTGCAGGCTACTTGTGCTGCCAGCAGTTTGGCAGATCGAATCTCACCAGGGTCAAGGTTGACTCAGCCTTCCATCCTTCCGAAGTCGGTAAAATGAGGACCCAGATTATTGGGGGCGATATGCTGACTCTTTAAACTGCTTAGAGAGGTCTGTAAAGCACTATGAAGTGGTATATAAGTCTAAGTGCTATTGCTATTGCTATAGCTTTTGCGGGAGATCATCCATCCATCCATCCATCCATCCATCCATCCATCCATCCATCCTTCTTTTCTCTCTCCCTTATGTTTTAAATGTTCTTCTAATGCAGTTTCTAGTGCTGGATAAGGAGCTTCGACTTAGAATAACATAGTTGTCACTTTAAATGTACCCTGATTGCCATACATTAAAATGAAATTTCGTTTCATACAGCTCTCAAAGAGTCACCACCTCCAATATTCACTACATAAACATGACAGACAAACAAAACAAAAAATAAAATAAAATAAAATAAATAATAAAATAAAATAAAAATAAAATAAAATAAAATAAAATAAAATAAAATAAAAATAAAATAAAATAAAATAATAAAATAAAAAATAAAATAAAATAAAATAAAATAAAATAAAATAATGAAATGAAATGAAATGAAATGAAATGAAATGAAATGAAATGCCTATACCCACATATATTATATGACACAGAGAAACAACACAGTCTAGCTGGCTGGGGAATTCTGGGAGTTGAAGTCCACACGTCCTAAAGTTCCTCAGGTTGAGAAACACCCCATTAAGGAAATCACGAGGCCTTCAGTAGAGTTGAATTGGAGACTACTAAAAGTAACCATTGCAAAGTTAGGCTTATAATTTATTACAGCTAAAGTGTTTGTGGAAATGAAATCAGTTCCCAATGTTAGCGCTCTCTCAGTGCTAATGAGAGGGCCAAGCCATCTTGATCGTTTTCACATGGCCTTGACTGCTAAGGATCCCCTCCACTTTTTTTTTTGTTGTTGCTGTGACCACAGATTTATATCCATTTCCTTTCCTGTCTGGTTCTTGCAGAAAGAAAAGGCTGAGGGGAGAGGATTGGCCTTGAAAAAAATGAAACCAAGCTGGGGTGAACAGCACAGAAAACTATACCAGAAGAGCTTTCAGGCCTATACTGTATAAACTTCTTTTTTTGACATACAGATTGTGTGTATTGCAAACCCAGGGCCCTCTCTCAGATTAAAAATCTTTTCTCATTGAAATAAATACAGAGAGTCCTCAACTTACAGCAATTCATTTAGTGACCATTTGACGTTACAGCGGCACTGACAAAAATGACTTATATGACCGTTTTTCACGCTTATGACCGCCGCAGCATCCCCATGGTCATGTGATCAAAATTCAGATGCTTGGAAACTGACTCATATTTGTGACGGTTGCAATGTCCTGGGGTCATGTTGCGATCCTCTTTTTGCGACTTTCCGACAAGCAAAGTCAACGGGGAAAGCAGATTCACTCAACAACCCATGTTGCTAACATAATCACCGCAGCGATTCCCTTAACAATTTGGTGCTAGTTAGAAAGTTTGTAAAATGGGGCAAAATTAATCACTTAATAACAGAAATGTTGGGCTCAAATGTTGTTGTAGGTCGAGGGCCAACTGTAAATTAAATCTAAAGCAGGGGTGAAATTCACTTATCTTCCTTCCTAGTTCGCAAATGTGCATGTGCTGCGCAAAGTCTTCTGCGCATGCACAGAGGCTGAAAATCATTACAAAAAAGGGATGTCATTATGTCTGTGAGGGTAGGTGGGGCTTTGTGCAGTCAGCCCTACCGTATCACGCGATCCGGTAGGAACCGGCTGAATTTCACCCCTGATCCAAAGCTATGAAAATAAACTTAGGGAGGCTGACTTGCTCATCCATCACTTTTCTTTCATTTCATCAGCCCAGTCTTTCAGTTCTCTGAATGATTCTTAAAACCTTGCTACATGTTTCAGAGGCTCTAATTAGGAGAAGAGATTGTGCTACACAATGGGATATTGTTAAGCTTTGCTTAACCGTATCTAGGTCTGCTGAGGAGACCAATTATTCATCCACTTTTCCTATCTCCTTCTCTTGGATTTGATACAGCCCCCAGAAAAGTATCTCCAGACCGTCTGAAAATGCCTTATCTGAAATGAAAAGGCTTTCCCTTGATTTGACTTAGTCTCCCCTCCCCAGCATCACACATACTGCCAGGGCTACTAATACATAAGCGATCCTATTCTGTGGGGTCCTTGGTGCTCTCTGAGCTTGGTGCAGGGGTGAAATCCAGCAGGTTCTGACAGGTTCTGGAGAACCGGTAGCGGAAATTTTGAATAGTTTGGAGAACTGGCAAATACCATCTCTGGCTGGTCCTAGAGTGGGGTGGGGATGGGGATTTTGCAGTATCCTTCCCTGGAGTGGGGTGTGAATGGGGATTTTTTTTTTTTAATTTGATTTATATGCCGCCCTTCTCCGGAGACTCAGGGCGGCTTACAATGCGTTAAGCAATAGTCTTCATCCTTTTGTATATTTATACAAAGTCAGCTTATTGCCCCCACAAACTGGGTCCTCATTTCACCTACCTTAGAAAGGATGGAAGGCTGAGTCAACCTTGAGCCTTGGAGAGATTCGAACCAGCAGTAAATTGCAGGCAGCTGTGTTAATAACAGGGTGCTTAGACCACTGTACCATCAAGGCTCTTTTTGCAGTATCCTTCCCCTGCCACGCCCACCAAGCCACACCACACCCACCAAGCCACGCCCACAGAACCGGTAGTAAAAAAAAATTGAATTTCACCACTAGCTTGGCGGTTTTGTGCCTAATTACATTACCTAGTTGGATAATGAAATGTTTGCAAAAAACCTACTAAGCTCAGAGAGCACCAAGAACCCCACAGTTCCACCCTGAACTACAAATATTCTCTTCTATTGTTATCCCATTCTGTTGGTCAATGAGAGCAGAGCAGAGCAGAGCAGAGCAGAGCAGAGCAGAGTACAGTACAGTACAGTACAGTTGAACAGAGTAGAGTTGTAGGTGCTTCATCACTGGAGGCTTTTAAAGAAAAAACTGGACAGTCACTTGTCTGAAATGATATAGGATCTCCTGCTTGAGCAGGGAGTTGGACTAGAAGACCTTCAAGGTCCCTTCCAGCTCTATTCTGATTGATTGCTATCAGGTACCAATGAGGGGAGTGTATCAGGTTCAGATATCTGAACAGGGTCTACAACAACTCATCACAATCACCTTGCCATGATTGACTCCATTTTGCGATTTACTGTATTTTTCGGAGTATAAGACGCACCTTTCCCCCCCCCCAAAAAAGAGGGTGAAAATCTGGGTGCGTCTTATACTCTAAATGTAGCCCCACCCAGCTTCTCAAATGGAGGTTTTTAGAGGCTGAAAAAAGCATCAGAAACGAAGCTTCAGAAAGGAAGCCCCCAAACAGAGCTTCAGAGACTTTTTTCCTAAAGCTCTGTTTCGGAGGCTTTCAGAGGCAGGAAAAAAAGTTTTTTCTGAAACGGAGTTTCAGAAGTTTCAGAGGCAGAATTTTTTTTTTTAAAAAAAAGCAAGGGACAGAGCTCACAACCAAGGAACCTGTTGCTAAAATTCACCTCTGGGAACAGCTGATTGGGGGTATTCCGGGAGGCCGATCTACCTGCCAATCAACTTTTTTCTTATTTTCCTCCCCAAAAACTAAGGTGCGTCTTATACTCCAAAAAAATACAGTCTGGTTTTTTTTTTTGCATCATTTCTTTTCCCATCCGTTTGAATGCTTGCTGTGAAAAGTCAGATTCTCATCTGTTTTAGGGCTGATCTGCATAACCAGGTTGCCGCAGAAGTATAGGCCATTCACACTTACTCATAGGCAGGAATGCATGCCAACTTCTATGTCAGTGTTTCTCCATCTTAGCAACTTTAAGACGGGTGGACTTCAACTCCCAGGATTCCCCAGCCAGCCATGGGAGTTGAAGTCTGCCCAGTGGTGAAATTCAAATTTTTTCTACCGGTCCTGTGGACGTGGCTTGTTGGGTGTAGTGTGGCTTGGTGGGCATGGCAAGGGAAGGATACTGCAAAATCTCCATTCTCACCCCACTCCAGGGAAAGGATACTGCAAAATCCCCATTCCCTCCCCACTATGGGACCAGCCAGAGGTGGTATTTGCCGGTTTTCCGAACTACTCAAAATTTCCGCTACCGGTTCTCCAGAACCTGTCAGAACCTGCTGGATTTCAGCCCTGAGTCTACCCATCTTAAAGTTATCAAGGTTGAGAAACACTGCTCTTTGTCGTCCATGCCCATTGGGAAGTAAATGTACCCCTGTCTTTTCTTGCTACACCTCAAAAACAATGTTTTTCAAATTAGGCCAGCTCAAACAGTGCTGTATAGTTAGCCTGCTTCACTTAACTCCCTCCTCACTCTAATAAGTTACCTATCACTTTTTACAGGTACAGTGTCGGGCGCAAGAAACCCAGAATAGAGAAAAGTACTAAGAGTCTTTTCAGCTACCTATATGCATTGTGTCTACTAAAATTCAAGCCAAATTGGCATTAGATCAGGGTCAACAGAATTCCCAAGGGGCTGGACGTGGATCTCTTGTGACTGTGTAAGGATTGCAAACTGATGACACATTTAACCCTGCCCTTGGGCTCAGCCTGCTCATTTCCTACATCCCCCAATAGATTTGGAAAAATCTTAGCTTTTTCTACAGGCTTACTAGTGGAGAGTGAAAGGCTCACCTTTTTTGTTTTGTTTTAACAAGTTTGCTGATGAAAATGAAATAGTGGATCTCCGTCCCTCCCTTCCATCCATCCATCCATCCTTCCATCCATCCATCCATCCATCCATCCATCCATCCATCCATCCACCGTGGTGGCCCAATGGTTACAATGCAGTACTGCAGGCTACTTCTGCTGACTGCTGGCTGCCTGCAATTTGGCAGTTCAAATCTCACCAGGCTCAAGATTGACTCATCCTTCCATCCTTCCGAGCAGAGGTGGTATTCAGCAGGTTCTGATCAGTTCTGGAGAACTGGTAGCGGAAATTTTGAGTAGTTCGGAGAATCGGTAAATGCCACCTCTGACTGGCCCTGCCCCCATCTATTCTCTGCCTCCCGAGTCCCAGCTGATCGGGAGGAAATGGGGATTTTGCAGTAACCTTCCCCTGGAGTGGGGAGGGAATGGAGATTTTACAGTATCCTTCCCCTGCCACACCCACCAAGCCACGCCCACCAAGCCATGCCATGTCGTGCCACGCCCACCAAGCCACGCCCACAGAACCGGTAGTAAAAAAATTTGAATCCCACCACTGTTTCCGAGGTTAGTAAAATGAGGACCTAGATTGTTGGGGGAAATAGGCTGACTCTGTAAACCGCTTAGAGAGGGCTGTAAAAGCACTGTGAAGCAGTATATAAGTCTAAGTGCTACTGCTATTGCTGTCCAAGGGAAAATTAGAACTCACTGTCTCCCAGTTTCTAGTCTGGCACCTTCGCTACTACATCAAACTGGGTTGCCCCGTCTCTCTTTCCCTTAGCATTGAAAGAAACACTATTGCCTTCTCAGGTCGCCATCTCTCCTTAAGGGCACAAGAGCTGAGGTTTTCAAAAAGTTAGCAGCTGTTACTTCGCTCATTTCTATTCTGCAAATTGGACAGGTGCAGAGAAGTAATACGGAAAGACGGGTGTCAAAAGCCACTGTTCAAAAGCTACTGTTTGCCTTCACAGGAGCTAGATTATGTGGGATCTGCATTCATCCTTGACAGCTTCCCCCTCCTCCCATCTGCCCATCCCCCCCCCCAAATAAAGGCAGGAATATATTTAGAAAATGAGGTATGATTTTATGCCATCGATGCAGCCATTAAAATATTTAATCCTTAAACATTAAGAATTTTTAACAGCTGCTCAACAGCGGCCCATAAAACATAAAGAAATAATCTCTTCAAAGCCTACTTTTGTTTTTCTTGATCATCATCCGAATTTGGGATTTTAACTTCTGCTGGTTATATAAAAAAAAAAATCTATTACAAAGAGAATATAGAAGACTGAAGATATTATGTTTTCTGTTGTGTTGCAATCATGGAGAACTATTAACAAAGCAAACTCAGGACAACACCCTTGATTGATTACCCATAATAGACACGTTCCTAGGGGTGTTAAAGTAATCCAGGAAGGCTAAATGTCAGAGAGGATGGAATAATCACCTGACTCCTCCCTTTCACTGGGGAGGGGGGGATGTTTCCCCATGAAAAGAATAATAAATTGCATGTTGACACAAAAGAGATCCAGAGCAGGAGAGTTCAGGGTTCCTGTGAGAAAACTTGAAGCCTGCGTTTTACAGGCATTTACTGCACTTTATTGCATTGCCAAAACAACAGAGATGGGTTTTTTTTCTCCCTCGTACCATCACTCGGCTGAACACCTAATTCCCACAATAGAATAACAGAGTCGGAAGGGACCTTGGAGGTCTTCTAGTCCAACCCCCTGCTTAGGCAGGAAAGCCTACACCACTTCAGGCAAATGGTTATCCAACATCTTCTTAAAAACTTCCAGTGTTGGAGCATTCACAACTTCTGCAGGCAAGTTGTTCCACTTATTAATTGTTCTAACTGTCAGGAAATTTCTCCTTAGTTCTAAATTGCTTCTCTCCTTGATTAGTTTCCACCCATTGCTTCTTGTCCTGACTTCAGGTGCTTTGGAGAATAGCTTGATTCCCTCTTCTTCTTTCAGCCCCTGAGATATTGGAACACTGCTATCATGTCTCCCCTAGTCCTTTTTTTCATTAAACTAGACATACCCAGTTCCTGCAACCCACAAGTATTGTCTTATGTCTAATTACAGGTAGTCCTCAACTTACGAGCACAATTGAGCCCAAAATTTCTGTGGTTCTGGTGAGACATTTGTAAAGTGAGTTTTACTCCATTTTATGACCTTTCTTGCCACAGTGGCAAGAAGTGAATCACTGCAGTTGTTAAGTTAGTAATGTGATTGTTAAAGGAATCTGGTTTCCCCATTGACTTGGCTTGTCAGAAGGTCGCAAAAGGTGATCACGTGACCCTGTGACGGTGAATTTTGATCATGTGACCATGGGGATGCCGCAATGCAGTGGTGAAATGTAAAATTTGTTACTATCAGTTCTGTGGGCGTGGCTTGATGGTGGGGTAATGTGACTGGGTGGGGGCAATTTTTTTTTTTTTACTTTTAAAAGCATTTTTTCTACAACCTCTTCGGCTGAAGAGGTGATCAGGCCTGATGATCAGGCAACTCAGCTGGGATCGTCAGCTTTTTTTTTTTTTACCTTTTAAAAGCATTTTTTCGGCCAAAGAGGTTGTAGAAAAAATGTTTTTAAAAGTAAAAAAAAAAAGCCTCTGATTATAGCACGGCTCAGCTGGGCATGGGGGGGAGGGATTTTTGCTACCGATTCTTCGAACCACCCGCCGCCATTTACTACCGGATTGGGAGATACAGTCTGAACCGGGAGCATTTCACCCCTGCTGCAATGGTCCTAAGTGTGAAAAACAGTCATTTTTTTCATTTCTGTTATAACTTCTAATAATCACTAAATAAACTGTTGTAAGCCAAGGACTACCTTTATACTTATCCATGTGGTAAATCTATATTATTATTATCCTTCTCATCTTCTCTGCTACCTACAGTAATTGGTATCATTATTGTGAGTATTATTAGTCTGTTGTTTTGCTTGTACATTGAGAGCGTGAGCAAGGGGTTGGACTAGCTGATCTCCAAAGTCCCTTCCAACTCTGTTGCTGTTACTGCTTGTGCACTGGAGACAAATTCCTTGTGTGTCTAATCACACTTGATCAAAAAAAACCCTACAAACATTCTATTACATACATATTTTAGATCCTGGAGGAAAGACAGAATCCAAATCAACAAGCAAATAAAATACCTGAATCTGTAAAGATCTTTAGGACGCTATCTGCCCTTAAGGGACCTGGTGATTTCTCTAAAGAAAGTACAATTGCTTCTACAATCTGGTACCTTTCAGATGGTTTAGGATTACAACTCCCAGAATTCCCAGCCAGGACTGTCCAGCAGCAATTATTCAGGACACTAAATTGGTGAAGGTTGTTTTATGGAGGAGAAGGGGATTTGCAGGGGTAAAAAAATATCAAGATGGTGATCATAACTATATCATTGATGACATGGCTGTAGCCACTATCTTGTGGGTTTGGGGTTTTTTTTGACACACTGTAGATACCATTACTACTCCATGTACATTGTTGAATTACTTTCTGGGAGCTGGAATGATCAAACAGTTTCCATTCTACACATATAAATATGTTAAATATAACATATCTAGGTTGACTTCCTTCCTTCCTTCCTTCCTTCCTTCCTTCCTTCCTTCCTTCCTTCCTTCCTTCCTTCCTTCCTTCCTTCCTCGTCTCCTCATCTCTCCTCTCCTCTCTTCCCCTTCCCCTTCCCCTTGCCTCCTTCCTTCCTTCCTTCCTTCCTTCCTTCCTTCCTTCCTTCCTTCCTTCCTTCCTTCCTTCCTTCCTTCCTTTGGTGGCTGTTTCCTTGTAAGAAAGAGAAGATTTTGATGGGGTTCCTTGCATTGGCTCCCGGTGGTCTTCCGGGTGCGCTTTAAGGTGTTGGTTCTCATCTTTAAAGCGCTCCATGGCTTAGGGCCAGGGTATTTGCGAGACCGCCTGCTGCTACCGATAACCTCCCACCGGCCAATACGCTCTCACAGAGAGGGCCTCCTCGGGGTGCCGTCGGTCAGGCAATGTCGGCTGGCGGCCCCCAGGGGGCGAGCCTTCTCTGTGGGGGCACCCGCCCTGTGGAATGAGCTGCCTCCTGGAATACGATTGATCCCGGACCTCCGGACCTTCCGTAAAGCCCTGAAGATGTTTTTATTTCATCAAGCCGGCCTAGCCTAAATGGTTTTTAATTAGGATTTTAAATTTTATGGATTTGGGGTTTTAAATTGGGTAGCCAGTGATTTAATTCTTTTAATTATCTTAACTTTTGCATTTGTATGTTTTTTAATTTTGGCTGTTCACCACCCTGAGTCCCTTCTGGGAGAAGGGCGGTATACAAATTAAATTAAAAGAAAAGAAAAAAAGAAAAGGAAACATGTAGAAGATAGTATTACACATCCTATTTTAACGGCTCAGCATAATGTTGCTGTACTTAAGAAGGAGAGAAAAACCATAAATACTTTAATAAGTATTAAAGACTGCTGATGTGGCCAGCACTACAGTACAAAATGGAAAAGCTGTTCTTTCTTCCCGAGACGACTTAAAGGGTTAGCAGCAAACTTTCAGGGCAACAGATTTGCTCCGATTTTATTACTCCAGCTGAGATCATTCTCAGGCCGTCCTTCTCCTGCCAAACTTCTTATCATGGAAAACATCAGCTCCTTTATCTCCTATGTTACAAGCATGTATTTGGGGCCTGGCTGAAAGGGGCCATCTGCACCGAGGAAGCCCAAATTACGGAGCAGATGTGCATCTGATGGGTAATGGAGCCCCCAGCTTTAACTAATAATAGATCAAAGGACAGAAAGGGAAAAGCAACATTCAGGCTGTGGGTTTCATGCATTTACTGCACAAAGAGCTAACTAATCTATATCTAGGGACCAGTTCACTTGGAAAGCATACAGACAAAATTAGAAAAAGAGAGCAATTGCATTTATGGCTCGGAAATCTCTTCTGTACTATGTATGACTATAAAACCCCAGTAGTTGTTTAGTATATAATCTTTGCCTCACCCAGCAAGCTCTCTGATTTTCTTCACATTGTTTCAGGGAAGAGGCTGTCCCACCATATTTTCGGAGGATGCCTTCTCGATGGGTGCACAGCTGCAGAAATCTACCATACATATTTTACACACATATCCAGTGGTGGGATTCAGCCAGTTTGCAGCACTTCGGGAAAACCGGTTGTTAACTTTCTGAGTAGTTTGGCAAATTGGTTGTTGGAAGAAATCATTAGGGCAGAGAACTGATTGTTAAATTACTTGAATTCCACCACTGCACATATCCTCTCAATATGCCCAAAATACCACCCCTCTTTTTCCAGACTTCCAAGATAACTTTTTTCCGGATCACAATTGAAAAAGTAGGTTGTAAGAGTGAACAATAGTGGGGGATCTGCAGTGGCCGAAACTTAGAAGTCAGATTGCAAAATACCTTTTCAGGTATTCTAACTTTGAACGATTACTAAGTGATCAGTCGTAAGTCACTCTCTCTCTGTATGTGTGTGTATTTAAATATATATTATAGATCAATAGATAGATAGATAGATAGATAGATAGATAGATAGATAGATAGATAGATTATATATGTGTGTATGTATGTATGTATATTACAAACTATTCTAAAAATATGAGTTCCAGGTATATTTGTAAAGGAAGAAGCAGACACAGCTAATTACAAGTGGGAGATGGCTGGGAGGGCCTATTACGCATGCAATGGCCATGTCAGATGTAAATGCCTTATTCTATAATGTGTAAATAATATATGAACGGGGTATCAGGGGTTAACTTATTCTTCACTTCTTAATGTATTCATAATTCACCACTCCCATATCTAGCTCCACCCATTGTATATATAAGGAGCTGTTTGCCCCCACTTACTTGCTTCTATCTGTGAATATTCAGTGAATATAGAATGCCTAATGTAAATAAAAGGAGATATATTTAAACCTTTAACTCTTACTAAATTTATTGAGTCTGATCCTGAAAATATTGCAACAAGCTGGTAGCAGAGGATGGTTAATTGACTCAATAAAAACTTAAAAATGTCTAAGAAAGATAGGCCCAACACCAGGGCATACAGCAAAGAAATGGAAACAGAACAAGAAATAATCAACGAATCCACAAACGCGATTTCGAGAGAATCCGAAGAATACACCACTGAAGACGAAGAAATAATAGATGAAAATGATGACCAGGAGGAAATCGAAATAGAGAATAACGAACTCAGGTCAGAGATATTAAAACTATTGAAGAGCCAGAAGAACGATGAAAGCCTCATCGCGAACCTCCAAGATATGCTGAAGAACAGCGGAGCAGCGAGAGAGAAGCACATCACTAATGAAAAATCAAAAGACCCAAAAATAGTGAGTGATATGACTACAGAAAAAATTATTGTGAAGAAGAAAACCGGTGATCCCGCGCGAAATTTTGAATGGCAGCCATCTTGGTTTCAACAGACCTCCAGGGTGAGCGAAGCAGAGCCAATCAGAAAGCTCAATTCAAAATTTCTGGCGCGAAAAACATTATCAGACAACGAAAATGAAAAAGAAGATTCAAACACCTCAGAAGAATCAGAATCAGAAAGTGAAGGTGATTCAACAAACAATCAAATAAAATCAGCAATGAAAACGCTTTTTGCTGCTTTTGGACCAAAACTAAAAATTACAAAAAAGCTAACGAAGAAGCGAGCGAGCAAGCCAATGCCTCAAGACCTGCCCGCTCCCATTCTGACTACGAGAGCGCCGACGCCCGAACCCAGAGAGCCCTGCCGATACCGCCCCACGCCACAGACCGAAGCAAGCACCAACGCCTTCAAAGGAAGAAGAAGAGCAGCCGCCATCGTCAAGACTCCCAAAATCGAGCCAGAGACCGATTCGTCTGAAGAGGAGCAGAACGAGCGAGCCGCAACGAGGAGAACCTCTCACGACGACTCCATGGAAGAAATGAACAACGCGCATGCGCAAGACTACACAGACGGTCCGGGAAGACATGAACTGGCGAGGAGACCGTGCAGGCTCGTTGCGAGCATCCCCACGCCGTTTTGTAACTTTCTGCATTTGCGAGACCACGGACTACCTCAGGTTGTAAGTAATGGACCTAATAATGTCGGAAATTTACCCAGTGACTTCCCAAAGCTAAGGATAGATGGCATTAATTTGCAAGAATGGTATCAGCAGCTCCAGGTTGTCTTTATGAAGGAAAACTTACTGTTTTTTATCACTAGTCCCCCAAAAAGACCTTGGACTCTAAAAATAGACTGTTTACACCATAGAGCATTTTTCTTATTAATATCTAGTGTGTCTCCTGCAATGTATCATAGCATTAAGCAAAATCTGACTGTCTCAGAAATTATTCAATGCATGTTCAATTTGTTTCACAGTGACAGTGTAGCTACCACCACAAGGATGTCTAAAGATTTCTTTTCATCTAGGATAAAACCAGGGGTTTCCATAAGTGAGCATTTAATATCTTTAAACAAAATAAGAGCTGAGCTGCATTTAAGGGGGGAGGTGATTTCAGATCAAACAATGAAAAGTGTTATTATCAACTCACTTGATCCATCATGGGACAATTATATGTCACATTTAGACACAATCAATCTAGGATACTTATCCATAGAAAGTCTATCCAATAAATTAATAGCAGAAGACAATTCAAGAAGGAATCGTTCTAACAATCACATAGAACACAAACCATATAGGAAAGTAGCTTTCCAAGAAAAATATAATGAAACATTTAAATGTCACAACTGTGGATCCAGGGAACACAATAGAAGAGATTGCCCCAAAATTTCAAAAGAAAGACATAGGTCAGAATATAGAAACAAATACAATTATAGACAGTCTTCCATGGATAGACATAGATACAGAAGCCCACCAAATTACAAAGACAATAGAGGGGGCAGAGATAATTCAAAGGATAGAAAATCTGGTTCACTGAATGGATTAAATAAACAAAACAATACTAAAATACAGCAAAATGAGAACAATAATTGGCTTATTGATTCTGGAGCAACTAATCACACCACTAATAACAAAGATATATTGTCTTCATTTGTAGAAGATAAATTTGTAATAAAGGTAGCTAACCAAGAAAAGGTTCAAGTGTTAGGCAGAGGGAATGTAACACTGCCAGGTCTAGGAAAAATAGAGGGGGTATTGCTGATACCTGAAATACCTCATAACATACTAAGTGCCATAAAACTAAGCAGGGATTCTGATATTAACATTGTTTTTTCTAAAGGAAAGGCGACTTTAGAGAAAAATAAAATAGATATAGGCACTGTAATAATTAAAGGAGGCCTACCTTATCTAATAACAAAGGAAAAATGGTTGCACAACATTGATTCAAATATGGAAGATTGTATTGAAGTAGATGATGGAAACATTAGCAACAGTGACAATGATGAATGTAAAATATCTCATGATCACAAAGATGTACACAATGAAAAAAAACCAAAAATAGGTAAGCCAATTCATGATGAGTGTGCTCACATCTTACATAGGAAGTTAGGACATGCCAGTTTTCCTGTAGTACAAAAAATGACTGAACACGCAGAAGGTGTCAAAATAAAAAATTGTGAAAACTATTTGGAATGCTCAGTATGTAAATCTACAAAACTAAAGACTAGCCCCAGGCCAAGAAAATCCACCAGATCAACCAACCAAATTTTTGATTTAGTACACATGGACTTAGTTGGTCCACTAACTCCATCAATCACTTATAGAAAACGTTACTTCTTGACCATAGTAGACGATTATAGCCGTTATGGATTTGTCTATACATTAAAACACAAAGACGAAACCTTTCAAAAATTTAAAGAATTTTATAAACGCATAGAAACACAACACAATATCAAAATAAAACAAATTATGACAGATAGGGGATGTGAATTCATGTCTAAAGAATTCTCCCAATGGTTAAAGGACAAAGGAATGTTACATTACACGTCTAGTCCATTTTCTGCGTTCCAGAACAGGATTGCAGAGAGGAAGAACTCAACATTACAAACCATGATTAGATGCACATTGGAAGATGCTGGCTTAAGCAAACAATTCTGGTCAGAAGCCTTACATTATTCCAATTACACACAGAATAGAACCTGGTCCAGCATTGTAAATAAAACACCATATGAAGTAATGTATAATAGGAAACCAAAATTGGCACACATGCACATATTTGGAGTCACTGCAGACGTACACATACCTAAGCAACTGAGAAGAAAGGGAGAAAACGTGTCCAGAAGACTCAGATTTATGGGATATGAGACAGGCACTAAAGGGTACAGATTCATTGATAGTAATAACAAATTTATAGTCTCCAGAACGGCTGTGTTTCATGAACAGGCCAACTGGTCTAAAATACATCTTAATGAAATATTTCCAAGTAACAACAAAGATACAAAATCTCAAGAGAAAGGGACTATAGAAAAGCAAAATATCAACAAATATAAAAACAAAACCAAAACATGGACAAATAGCCAACACAAAATAAAGACAGACACACTAACAAAAAAGGAAGCAAGATATTTGCATGATAACAATAGTAAACCTGAAAAAACAATTAGAAACACCAGAAATCAGATGCCAAATAAATACAAGGACTATATAATGCATATGGATGGTGAGTCAACAACACCTAATACATATGAGGAAGTGTTAAAACTCCCTCATAAAGAAAAAGAAAAATGGGAATTAGCAATGAAAAAAGAGATGGAAAGCTTACAAGGATTAAATGTATTTACACCTGCAATCGCACCAAAGGATAAAACAATTATTGGTACCAGGTGGATATATAAAATTAAGAACTTAGAGGGAGGCAATACCCTATACAAAGCTAGACTAGTTGCACAAGGTTATGCACAGAAATATCCGGAGGACTACACTGACACGTATTCCCCCACAGTAAGAACCGAGAGTGTCAAAACAGCTCTAGTGGTAGCATCAGCACTTAATCTCGATGTATTCCAATATGACATACAGACTGCGTATCTACACGCAAAACTAGATTAGGAAATATATGTAAGAGCACCTCACAGTCAATACACAAACAAGAATGAGACTTGGTTGTTAAACAAGAGTTTATACGGGTTAAAACAATCTGGTAAACGATGGTATGATTGTTTAGTAAAAGTACTTAAAACCATGGACTTCAATGCCACCACTGCTGATAACTGTTTTTTCGTTAAAAAGGGTGATGATTACATAGAATTTGTATTGATCTATGTGGATGACATTTTATACATAGGAAAACATAAAGAGAGAAGAGAAACTTTTGTAACTAAGCTAAATGAACATTTCTCATTGAAATCTTTAGGCAAAGTAAACAAATATCTTGGTGTTCAAATTAATAAGACTAAAAGAGGATTCAAACTTACTCAGAGAGATAAGATCATAGAGCTCTTAAACAAATGCAATCTAAGTAATGCCAAACCTTGTGATACTCCTATGCAGACTGACTTTCTAAGAAATACTGATGAATCATCCCCTGAATTCAAAGATAACACATTTTATAGATCAGTCATAGGTTCACTTCTTTATATATCTAATTGGACAAGACCAGATATCGCTTTACCCCTCAATTTATTATCCAGACATGTCAGCAAGCCAACAATGTACCACTGGGAAGCTGTTAAAAGAATATTAAGATATCTGAAAAGTACACTAGACTTTTGTTTAATGTTGGAACCTAACGATAATAAAGAACCAAAGCTTACATGTTATGCAGATGCGGACTGGGCTGGAGACACCTCATGTAGAAAAAGTACATCTGGTTATATATTCCTCTTAAATGACTGTCCAGTTTACTGGTACACTGGTAAACAAGAATTAGTGGCCACTTCAACGACAGAAGCAGAATATGTTTGTTTATCTAAAGCTGCAAATAACCTTGTATGGTTTGATTTCAGATGTTTGGAAAAAACCTGCTTTGCCTTTTGTTATGCATGAAGATAATAAAGCAGCTATTGAAATATCCAGATCTGACGCCATTGGACAAAGGTCCAGACACATAGATATAAAATTTAAACATGTGAGACAATTATCTCAGGATGGATTTATTAAAGCAGTGCATTGTGAAACTTCAGAACAATTAGCTGACATATTGACAAAACCTTTACCTGCTAAGCAGCATAAATACTTAACTTCTAAGTTGTATGTTTTGTACTGTCCTGAATCTGAATGTAATTGGTGTTGCATAACGAATCGGCATTTAGAGGGGGATTTGTCAGATGTAAATGCCTTATTCTATAATGTGTAAATAATATATGAACGGGGTATCAGGGGTTAACTTATTCTTCACTTCTTAATGTATTCATAATTCACCACTCCCATATCTAGCTCCACCCATTGTATATATAAGGAGCTGTTTGCCCCCACTTACTTGCTTCTATCTGTGAATATTCAGTGAATATAGAATGCCTAATGTAAATAAAAGGAGATATATTTAAACCTTTAACTCTTACTAAATTTATTGAGTCTGATCCTGAAAATATTGCAACAGGCCAAATTGATTAGTGCCATATAAAGGCAGAGATCTCTGTAATGGTAGTTTAATACTCTGACGATGTCAGCAGATGGCTGACGAAAGCTTAGTAGAATAAGATTTTAATTATTTTAGTTCCAGAGTTCGCAGAATGTCTGCTTCTTCCTTTTCACACACACACACACACACACACACACACACACACACACAATCTATATAATCTATATATAATCTATATACATATTCATCTATCTATCTATCTATCTATCTATCTATCTATCTATCTATCTATCTATCTATCATCATCATCATCATCATCATCTGTCTCTCTATCTATCTATCTACCTACCTACCTACCTACCTACCTACCATCTACCTCACTCTCTCAGCCCTCACATCCTGGACATAAGTTGTTTCAACTTCTACCCTCAAAACGACGCTATAGGGCTCTGCACACCAGAACAAGACACAAGGACAGTTTTTTTCCCAAATGCCATCACTCTTCTAAACAACTAATTCCCACAACACTGTCAAATTAACTAAGACTGTATTACTATTCTTCTTGTCTAGTATGTTGATTGCTTATTAGTATCCTATGACTATCACTAAGTGTTGTATCTTATGATTCTTGATGAATATATTTTATTTTTTTCTTTACGTACACTGAGAGCATATGCACCAAAGACAAATTCCTTGTGTGTCCAATCACACTTGGCCAATAAAGAATTCTGTTCTGTTCTGTTCTGTTCTGTTCTGTTCTGTTCTGTTCTGTTCTGTTCTGTTCTGTTCTAATGTGTCTTCTTGACACATCAAATGAGCCAAGCATTCAAACATCTTATGTTCCACCTTGATTGTAAACATAAAGGTCTTCCTTGCTCCCAAATTGCTACCACACCCCTTGCCTGCTCTTTGCAAGCTTTTACTCTCCCTGCGCAGGGAGATGGCCAAGCCCCAGTTTACTTTAATTTATTTTAATTAATTTATTTTTAACTTGTGTCACCTTTCTTCGGCAAACACATCTGCTTCCACTTGTGCTGCGGTTCATTGCTTTTGTTTTCCTGGATTATTAAAAGGGGTGGGGGCTTTTCTTTGTGAGCATTCATAAAAAGCATTATATTTCTTCCTGACCTTGGTCAAGACGTTATTCCTCAAATAAATCCTTTGATTAAATCTATTTGAAATGTTAGAGCCCACACCTCTTCATCATGTTATTGTTACATATTTGAATCAAGAGAAGGAGAATCTTCTCTTCTTGTAAAAAAAAAAAGCAGCAAAAGTAGATGACAATATCTATAATTATATTTAAGAGGCATATAATGATGCCATTGCTACTGAGTCAACATGCACTCCTCTCTCCTAATCTAGTGAAATTAATCTTATAAAACAATTACTACCAATTTGTCTTCCATTGAGGACCTGTATACTGCACAAGTCAAAAAGAGGGCTGTGAAAATATTTACAGACCCCTCACATCCTGGACATAAACAGTTTCAACTCTTACCCTCAAAATGACGCTATAGAGCACTGCACACCAGAACAACTAGGCACAAGAACAGTTTTTCTCGAATGCCATCACTCTGCTAAACAAATAATTCCCTCAACACTGTCAAACTAGTTATTAAGTCTGCATTAATCTTCTCCTCGTTCCTATAACCCATTTCCTCCCTCTTATGACTGTATGACTGTAACCTTGTTGCTAGTATCCTTAAGATTTATATTGACTGTTTCCCTATGACTATCATTAAGTGTTGTACCTTATGATTCTTGACGAACGTACTCTGAGAGTATATACACCAAGACAAATTTCTTGTGTGTCCAATCACACTTGGCCTATAAAGAATTCTATTCTATTCTATTCTATACACGAGGCTGGCTCCAGAAGATTGTTAACGCTTCTTTGAGTGAGGGGGTCCTGCCAGCCGCTTTGAAAGAAGCGGTTGTGAGGCCCCTCCTCAAGAAGCCCTCTCTGGATCCGGCTGTTTTGGCTAACTATCGTCCAGTCTCCAACCTTCGCTTCGTTGCGAAGGTTGTTGAGAGTGTGGTGGCGCAACAGCTTCCCCGGTACCTGGATGAAGCTGTCTATCTAGACCCGCTCCAGTCCGGCTTCCGGCCTGGGCACAGCACGGAAACGGCATTGGTCGCATTGGTGGATGATCTCTGGAGGGCCCGGGATAGGGGTTGCTCCTCTATCCTGGTCCTGTTAGACCTCTCAGCGGCTTTTGATACCATCGACCATGGTATCATGTTGCACCGGTTGGCGGGGTTGGGGGTGGGAGGCACCGTTCTGCAGTGGTTCTCCTCCTATCTCTCTGACCGGTCGCAATCTGTGTTGACAGGGGGGCAGCGGTCGACCCCGAGGCACCTTGCTTGTGGGGTGCCACAAGGGTCGGTCCTCTCGCCCCTTCTGTTCAACATTTATGTAAAGCCGCTGGGTGAGATCATCCGTGGCTTCGGGGTGGAGTTCCATCAGTACGCTGATGACACCCAGCTGTACATCTCCACCCCAGGCCACCCCAATGATGCCCTTGAAGTGATGTCCCAGTGCCTGGAGGCCGTGCGGGCCTGGATGGGGAGAAACAGGCTCCGACTCAACCCCTCCAAGACCGAGTGGCTGTGGCTTCCGGCGTCCCGATATAGCCAGCTGATGCCATCGCTGGCTATTGGGGGTGAATCACTCGCCCCCACGGAGAGGGCTCGTAACTTGGGCGTCCTCCTGGACGCACGGCTGTCTTTAGAAGATCATTTGGCGGCCCTGGCCAGGGGGGCTTTCTATCAGGTTCGCCTGATACGCCAGTTGCACCCCTTTCTAGATCGGGACTCCTTACGCACAGTCACTCAGGCACTCGTCACTTCCCGCCTGGACTACTGCAACGCTCTCTACATGGGGCTCCCCCTGGGGGTGCACCCGGAGGCTCCAGCTGGTCCAGAACGCGGCCGCGCGGGGGATTATGGGGGCGACGAGGCGCTCCCATGTGACACCTCTCCTGCGCGAGCTGCACTGGCTCCCGGTGGTCTTCCGGGTGCGCTTCAAGGTGTTGGTGACCACCTTTAAAGCGCTCCATGGCTTAGGGCCGGGGTACTTACGAGACCGCCTTCTGTCACCAATAGCCTCCCACCGGCCAGTACGCTCACACAGAGTAGGCCTCCTCAGGGTGCCGTCCGCCAGACAATGTTGGCTGGTGACCCCCAGGGGGAGAGCCTTCTCTGTGGTGGCGCCCACCCTCTGGAACAACCTCCTCCCAGAGTTACGTACAATAACAGACCTCCGGATTTTTCGTCGGGCCCTGAAAACCCATTTATTTCAACTAGCTGGGCTGGCTTGAGTCAAATTTTAAATTGATTTTAAATTGGAACAGTTTTAATTATGGCCAAGATATTTAATTATTTTAATCAGTTTTTTAGATTTTGTATGTTTTGTATGTATGTCTTGTTTTTACTTTGGCTGTTCACCGCCCTGAGTCCTATATTGGAGAAGGGCGGTATAGAAATTTAAACAAATAAATAAATATTCTATTCTATTCTATTCTATTCTATTCTATTCTATTCTATTCTATTCTATTCTATTCTATTCTATTCTATTCTATTCTATCCTATCCTATCCTATCCTATCCTATCCTATCCTATCCTATCCTATCCTATTATAGAATTGGCAGTCAGGAGTGGTTATTTTCTCTTGAAAAGCAAGGATTAATGCAGTACTATGGATTTTCAGCTTTTGACTGGCTATTCAAACTTTAAATATTTTCCCCAAAGTTGGTGTTCACCAAAATTGCAAACAAAGGGCCACATGAAATTCTCTAGCCTGATGTTCCACAGAGACTGCCTTTCCATTTTCTTGACTTGATTTGGTCTGTAGAAATTTCAAAGGTGCAGCTGGTGATGAAACAGCAGGGAAATTTGAGACCTTCTGGGGTTGAACAGATTTTAAGACCTAACCTAAGATGTGTATTTTGGATCTTTTTTTTTTAATACACCTTAAAATGCCAAAGATAGCTCTGCCCAAATTCAGAAGTTTTGCTAACCAGTTTTGATGGTGCAAAGTGGGTGCAGGACCATAAATTGGAGCTGAGGGTGCATGCAATTTGGCATAGTTTGCCTACCTTTCACTACATGGAAAAAGAGTGAGCAGGGAAGACATAGATTCTAAAATTTCTGGAAGTTGTTGTGGTTCTCCTCTAGGGCTGAAGAGGGGGCAGGAGTTTCATGCTCACTGCAGCATTATCTCCTTCTTTGTAGAACATACACCAGGGGTGGGCTTCAAAAATTTTAGCATGGGGTTCTCTGCCCGGTTACATGGCCATGGTGGGTGTGGCCTAGTCGGCCTCCTGCACCACGGTGAGGTAGATGTTTTTGCCCTTCCTGGGCTCTGGAGGCTTTTCTCGAGCATCTGGAAGGGAGAAAACGGCCTCCCCAGACTCCGGAGGCCAGAAATGGGCCCATTTCTGGCCTTCCCAAACTTCCAGTAAACCTGTTTTTCGCCCTCCCCAAGCCTCCGCGCCAGTGGTGGGTTTCAATTTTTTTTACTACCAGTTTTGTGGGCGTGGTTTTGTGGGCGTGGCATGGCTTTGTGGGTGTGGCTTGGTGGGCGTGACAGGATAAAATCTCCATTCTCACCCTACTCCAGGGAGAACAACACTGTAAAATCTCCATTCCCTCCCCAATCCAGGGGGAAGGATACTGTAAAATCTCCATTCCCACCCCACTCCAGGGGAAGGTTACTGCAAAATCCCCATTTCCTCCCGATCAGCTGGGACTCGGGAGGCAGAGAATAGATGGAGGTGGGGCCAGTCAGAATATTTACTACTGGTTCTCTGAACTACTCAAAATTTTCACTACCGGTTCTCCAGAATTGCTGAAACCCACCTCTGCTCCGCGCACGCCCTGCATTTGCCTGAATCCAAAATGGGCCACTTGGGGACTCCTGGGAGGGGTGGGGCAGGGTAGGCGGGGCCAGCCAGGAGTGGGATTTGGAGGTTCTCTGAACTACACAGAATCTTAGCTAGAGGTTCTCCCAAACCCCTGCGAACCCCCAGCAGCCCACTCCTGCAGTGCTTACTTTTCCCACATTTCTATAGGCACACAGTGACAATACAACTGAGTCAAAGAAAAGTGGGGGAAAGGAGACCATTGATCAAATGCTCCAGCCAAAGGATCCTAATCCTAGCATTAGACAGAATGAGATAATCATCTTAGATGTTAGATGCTAGGTTAGGAAAAGAGAACAGTTATAACATGAAATGTGGTCTTCCCTTAAATCTTCTAAACTAGCTCGCTGACTTCAGATGCACATCAGTGGAATCCAATAAAAATTCAACTGACATTTCTGAGTTGGCTTTTGTGTGCCGGCAGGAAGGGGTGACTTCTTGCCCTTTGCCACAGGTGGCTAAACATCTGGAGATGGCTCTGATTATGAAGGATGGGCTGTCCTAGCTTCATCCTGTTTTTCTGGGTCTGGGTTCTTGATTCCTTGCCACTCTAGTAGCATGAGCAATATGGCTGTACTTGCAAACGAGGGCATTTGAGAGGGAAGCAGTCAGTTCAACAAAAAATACGATGATCGGTTGCAGAAATTGAGTATGCCTAGTCTAGTGAAGAGAAGGATCTGGGTGACAATAGCATGTTCCAATATTTGAAGGGCTGTCACGAAGAAGAGGGGGTCAATCTATTTTCCAAGCCATCTGAAGGCAAGAAAAGAAAGAATGGATGGAAACTAATCAAGGAGAGAAGCAACCTAGAACGAAGGAGAAATTTCCTGACGATGAGAACAATCAACCAGTGGAATAGCTTGCCTTCAGAAGGTGTGGGTGCTCCAATACTGGAGGTTTTTAAGGAGAGATTGGACAGTCATTTGTCTGACATGGGTTTCCTGCTGAAGCAGGGGGTTGGACTAGAAGACCTCCAAGGTCTCTTCCAAATCTGATATTCTATATTCTAAAACGAGGGTGTCAAACTCAAGGCCTGCGGTCCAGATCCGGCCCATGAGGTGCTGAGATCTGGCCCATGCGGCCACCCTAGAAACAGTGAAGGCCCATCCCATAGTGCCTCTGCCAGCAAAAACTGAGCTCAGGAGGGCTGTGTGCAGCCTCCCGAGCTCCATTTTCGCTGGCAGAGGGTTGCAGCAGGGGTGAAATCCAGCAGGTTCTGACAGGTTCTGGAGAACTGGTAGCGGAAATTTTGAGCAGTTCAGAGAACTGGTAGCGGAAATTTGGAGTAGTTCGGAGAGCCTGCAAATGCCACCTCTGGCTGGCCCTAGAGTGGGGTGGGAATGGAGATTTTGCAATATCCTTCCCCTGCCACACCCACCAAGCCACACCCACAGAACCAGTAGTAAAAACATTTGAATTTCACCACATTTGGGATGCAGGATGCTGTTGCAGCCGAAAACGGAGCTCACAAGTGCTGCGGGTTGTCCTCTCAAGCTCTGTTTCCACTGGCAGAGGGTTGCAGGAGGCTATTGCGGCCAAAAACAGAGCTCGGGAGCCCGTTTTCACTGGCAAAGCATGCGGGTCGCCACCAGTGGTGGGTTGCTACCGGTTCGGTTCGGATCTTGCGAACCTGTAGTAATGGCAGAGGGAGGCTCCGCCCACCCACCCGGATATCATCACGGACGCTCTGCGCACGCGTGCACTCCCATTGCGAAACGGTAGCAAAGGTAAATGGAACCCACCCCTGGTTGCCATGATACAAGTGACGTCAAGCTGGCCATCCCAGCCCAGCGACCGGGCTCGGGCTCCACGAGGTCAAACACAACCTTGATCTGGCCCTCAATGAAATCGAGTTTGACACCCCTGTTCGAAAACATTAGGGAACATGTATAGAAAGCTCTATAAACCAGCCTCCTTTTGCTTCTGTGGAGCTAACATTTCCCAACATTTCCAAACTATTACCCCGTTCACCCAGAATGATTTCAAAATGAATCAGCAAGCAGCAGAAGCATAATCTGTGAGCTCCGAGAGAGGGGGTGGGTGGGCATTCCTGCTTCTTTTAATTTGAAGCTGCTGAGTGGATTTCTTAGCATGAATGGGTGGGGCCAGAGACAAGTCTTGATATCATTTCTGTGACATGTAGTGGTTGCAATTTAGGAATGGGTAGCCTTGACTCTCCATTCCAACAATTGGCTACAACTGACGGGACTTTTTGGGTGATCTTTCTGCTGGAATGTTCTCAGCAGTTGCAAATGGCTACCAGGGGACAGGATCTCCTCCCTGATAATTCCCAAGGAGTGGGAAATTGTAAATAACACTTTGGGTTGTGTCCTGCTTCTGTCAGCTAACTCTTCTTGGTTAAAAAGATTGATTAGGCTTCTTCAATCCTCTTCTTAGATGGGGGAATAAACCTTTAAAAGAAATCCTGCTGGGTTTATCTCAGGCCAGCAGTAGAAGTCAGCTAGCGTCCTTGAAAGGACTCTCTTGAGCCCCACTTACATCTGTTCCACCTGGCATAATAGGGCTTATTTTTCTAAATGAAAAAAAAATGAAATAAGAAGCTGCATGATGGAAAGTAAAGCGTATGCCTTTGGAATGTATTTTTTAAAATTTATTTACCCACGTGCCACTGAATTTCAGAAAGAAATTTAAGAGGGAAGGAGGGAGGGAGGGATAAATGACAATCCATAGTAAGTATGGTCTACACCAGGGGTCTCCAACTTTGGCAACTTTAAGCCTGGTAGACTTCAACTCCCAGAATTCCCCAGCCAGCAAAGCTGGCTGGGGAATTCTGGGAGTTGAAATCCTCCAGGCTTAAAGTTGCCAAGTTTGGAGACCTCTGGTCTACACTAGTGTTTCTCCGTCTCAGCAAGCTTAAAATGCATAGGTTTCCATTTATAACTATATTTATAACTGCTGTAAAGAAGATTAAAGCCACTTCTTTGTACCTTTTTTCTTTCTTTTCTAGTTCTGTTTCTGGTTTTTTTTTCTTGCATGTTTAGCTATCTTTTTTATTTATTTTTTCTTTTTCCTTCCCTACTCTATGTCAGTTTTTAGTGTTGTTTTTAAAAAGGAAGGGAGGGAGGGAAAGAGGGAGGGAAAGGAAGGAAGGAAGGAAGGAAGGAAGGAAGGAAGGAAGGAAGGAAGGAAGGAAGGAAGGAAGGAAGGAAGGAAGGAAGCCAGGGATGAAATCCAGCAGGTTCTGACAGGTTCTGGAGAACCGGCAGCGAAAATTTTGAGTAGTTGGGAAAACCAGCAAATACCACCTCTGATTGGCCCCAGAGTGGGGTGGGAATGGAGATTTTGCAATATCCTTCCCCCAGGAGTGGGGAGGGAATGGGGATTTTGCAGTATCCTTCCCCTGGAGTTGGGTGAGAATGGAGATTTTGCAGTATCCTTCTCCTGCCTCCCCCACCAAGCCACACCACGCCCACCAAGCCACAGAACCGGTAGTAAAAAAAAAAATAGATTTCATCACTGAAGCAAGCTATTTGGATTTCAATTCCCAGAACTCCATAGCCAGCACTCCAGCCAAAGATGGGAAAAGGAGTTAAAACTTAGGCAGGGATTTCTTAAATTTGTGTCACTTCCAGCTAGCAGATGCACGGAAGATAAGGAGCCGAAGGCTACAAGGTGCAAAAGCTTTAACGCGGTGTTTCTCAACAATAACAACTTTAAGAAGAATGTAAAACAATTCTCAGAATTCCCCAGCCAACATTTTGGGAATTGAAGTCCACACATCTTGAAGTTGCTAACACTGGAGTCAACAATATGATTAGTCGACTTACTTCCACCATGTATGTATTTTATAATTTCTGTTGCTTCCAACATATTTTCTAATTTAATTTTATTATTTTGACTTTTGTTCTGATCTTTGGAATAAGCGAGGTATCAATGAACTATCACATTGTCCACTGGGAAACTTCTTTTTAACTCCTCAATTTATCACTCGGAAGGCTTCCACTTTGCCCTTTGCTACTTATATTTATCTTTTTCACTATTTTCATGTCTTCTCCTGAAATTTCATTCTGTCTTTTTTGTCTTTGATGTTTTAAATTTGTTCTTCTTTATTAGCCTGAGGGGTTCCTTTTTTCCTCCTTTCTTGAAGCCTGAATTATTATTATTTTTTTTAAAAAATGGACATTTGAGTCATTACATGAGTTATAGTTTCATTTAGAGAAAATGCAGATCCATCACGTTAAGAAAACACACCCCTGCAGATAAGCGATGGAAAACAAAAAGAAAAATTGTCTCTTTGTGTGGGTTGCTATAGACACTATAAATGTATTGAGTTTTTTCTAATATGAAACACATGACTGGCTGAAAACACAAGACCTTCATTTGATCTTGTGTTTTACTTCTAGACTACTACTACAGTGATGTTCTAGGTCTCTATTACACAAAGTCTCCTCACTCTGTACTGACTCTGAGACACATACATTGTATTACCTGTGACAAAGATTATCAGTTGCACTGTACAAACAATAGCAATAATATTTAGACTTATAACAGTGGTGGGATTCAAATAATTTAACAATCGGTTCTCTGCCCTAATAACCGGCTAGGTGGACGTGGCCATGGTGGGCGTGGCCAGGTCATGACAGGGAGCACTCGGCCTCCTGTACTGCCCTGGGAGCAAAAACGGTCTGTGGGGGAGGGGGACACGCCGCCCCCCCCCACACCCTGTTTTGGACCTAATAGGCCTCTCTGCTGCCTCCTGGGAGCGAAAATGGGCAGCGAGGGGGCACCACACTCCCCACGCCCCGTTTTGGGCCTAGGAGACCTCCCTAAAGCCTCCTGGGTACAAAAATGGGCCCGGGGGGAGGGCACCGCACACCCGTGCCCCATTTTGGGCCTAGTAGACCTCCCTGCACTTTCCTGGGAGCCAAAATGGAGCACGTGGGGACAATTGGAAGGGGTGGGCCGAACCGGCCCAAACCGGCTGAATCCCACCACTGCTTATATACCACCTCATAATGCTTTACAGCACTCTCTGGGCAGTTTACAATGTCAGCATATTGCCTCCCAAAATCTGGGTTCTCATTTTAGTGATCTCGGAAGGATGGGAGGCTGAATCAACCTTGAGCCCACCATTGAACTCTAGACAGTGGGTAGAGTTTGCCTGCAATACTGCACTTTAGCCACTGTGCCACCACAGCTCTAAACAAAAACCTTTGTAGTTAATAATGAGGAGGGCAGGATTTTTAACACGGAGTAGGAAATTGATTGCTAGGCACTATTTTGAAAAATGAATGATGCACGGACCCAAATATTGAAAATTAAATTTCTGGACGTAGTACATTCTGAACATTGTCCGTCATGGACAAACAACAGTAAATTCATTTTATTTATCTTTAAAATGTAACTGTCTTTAAGCCATAGAAATAATACATTATTGATTATGATAAAATATCACCAAGTTTTATTTGGCAGATTAATCAATCCAAATATTCCAAATAAAAATACACACTATGATTTCCACCTGGAAATGGGATGCATCAATCACATAGTTTTTATTTTTTTCTAATTAAGTTTTCACTAAGCTAGAAAAGTAGCATAGATGTCCTCTAGAACAGCGATCTGCAATCCAAACTGATCCTACATGTGCACAAATAACACTTCTCACGCTTGCCCACTGCTTGTGTGATCCAGGTTCCCAACGGGCCACAGACCGATACCCGTCTGCAGCTCAGAGTTTGGGGATCCCTGTTCTAGAAACATCTAGATGGCCAACCACAAGGCTGTTTCTTACCTTGATCTTTCCAACAACCATGACTACTTCAGCTTCAACTGCAATAATACACGAGCGCAGAATAGATACAAACTCAAGGTAAACCGCTCCAAACTCGATTGCAGAAAATACAACTTCAGTAACAGAGTGGTCAATGCCTGGAATGCACTATCTGACTCTGTGGTTTCATCCCCAAACCCCCAGAACTTTAACCTTAGACTGTCTACGGTTGACCTCACCCCATTCCTAAGAGGTCAGTAAGGGGCGTGCATAAGCGCACCAGCGTGCCTACCGTCCCTGTCCTACTGTCCCCATTTATTCGTACCCATTTACTATGTTCATATTTATGTTTATGTTTATATCTGTTATCATGTACATATTAGACAAAATAAATAAATGAAAATGAAATGAAATGAAACCATGCATTTGAATTTCAGTTGCATTTTAGTTGGAACTTTCAATACAAAAACCATAAAGGGTATATACTTTTCTGTGCTCCTGTGCAGGAATTCTGGCAAGTCTTGAAACAGTCTTGAAGGATTGCTGATGGAGAAATAGGAGAAGAAGAAAAAAGGAAGCACAAAAGGCACTTTTCACCATTTTCTTGAATTTCCCCTACTCTAAACTTGTTTATTTATTTATTTATTTATTTATTTACTTACTTACTTACTTACTTACTTACTTACTTACTTACTTACTTACTTACTTACTTATTTATTTATTTTAAACAAACAAACAAGTTTGTAAATAAATATTTAAATATTTACAAACTTACTTGTTTATTTGTTTGTTTGTTTGTTTATTTATTTATTTATTATTAAATTCATTGCTGCCCATCTCACTATCAAGTGACTCTGGGCAGCTTCCAACATAATAAAACTGATAAAATATTTATTATTTATTTACAAACTTACTTGTTTATTAATTAATTAATTAATTACTTTTATTGCAGCCCATCTCACTATCAAGTGATTCTGGACAGCTTCCAACATGATAAAAATGATAAAATATTATTTATTTATTTATTTATTTACAAACTTGCTTGTTAATTGATTGATTGATTTTATTGCTGCCCATCTCACTATTACTCTGGGCAGCTTCCAACATGATAAAAATGATAAAATATTATTTATTTATTTATTTATTTATTTATTTATTTATAAACTTGCTTGTTAATTGATTGATTGATTGATTGATTTTATTGCTGCCCATCTCACTATTACTCTGGGCAGCTTCCAACACGATAAAAATGATAAAATATGTAAGATTAAAATTAACAACAACAACAAAAAAGCTAAGACAGGAACCAGTTTACAACTGGATGGAGGCGAAGGTTTTCTTTTTAACCCATTAACCACCTCCAGTATGGAAGGCCCCCATCGGGATCCCAGGCCAATCAGCAGAACCAGATTTTAAGGCCCTTGTGGAAGGCCGAGATGGTGGGGCTGATCTCCTTTCAAAGGGCAGGCATGATGTTCTATAAGGCAGGAGCCACAGCAGATCGGATCCCTCCAATCAAAATTCCTTCACTGACAGGGTCCACAGCATGCTCCTTCTGCTGGCATGAGTGGGGCAGGTCAATCCCATTGGGGCAGGATGGTTCCTCAGGTAGTCTGGACCCATGCCATAAAGGGCTTTAAAGGTAATTACCAACACCTTGAACTGGGACCCAGATGCAAGCTAGCAATCAGTGCATCTGGACCTTGCTCAACAGAGGTGTTACACAGGCCACCCTGAAGAATCTGTCTCAATGCATGTCACCCCAAAAGGTATGGATGAAACTTAGCAGCAGCTTCCCAATTATCATTTTTAACATTCAGAAAAAACAAATGATTTCATACTTCATGAGTATTATTGACACTCCAACACTGAAGGATTTTAAGAAGAGATTGGACAATCATTGTCTGAAATGGTATAGGGCCATGATGGCGAACCTATGGCATGCGTGCCACAGATGGCACGTGGAGCCATATCGGTGGGCATGCAGGCATTGCCCTAGTTCAGCTCCAATTCACACGTGTGCGCCGGCCAACTGATTTTCGGGCCTTCTGGGCCCACCGGAAGTTGAGAAACAGGCCGTTTCCGGCCTCCAGAGGGTCTCTGGGATGTGTGAGGAAGGCCGTTTTCGCCCTCCCCAGGCTCCTAGAAAGTCTCTGGAGCCTGGGGAGAGTGAAAAACGGGTCTACCAGGCCTACCCATGCCATCACATGCCAAAAGTGGGGGGAGCGTGGGGGAATCACGCACACATGCGTGGGGGTGGGGCACATTGAATTATGGGGGTGGGCACGCACGCGCACCCCCCCGCCCTCCCCCCGCTTTTGGCACATGATGCCAAAAAGGTTCGCCATCACTGGTATAGGGTTTCTTGCCAGAGCAGGGGGTTGGACTAGAAGACCTCCAAGGTCCCATCCAGTTCTGTTATTCTGTTACTCTGTAGAAGCTATATAGAGCTCGCTCTTGGATGGGAGACTAAGAATTACACAGCTGTTGACTAGATGTTTTTTACTTCACCCACTTTTGTGACTGTCTCCTTGAGAAGTTATAATTACAGTCCTCAAAGCGGGTGAAAGTGGCTAGAAGAGAAACAAACATTGATTTAAGTGAAATCTAAAGTGTGGTCCTTGGCTCAGGAAAAGATTGTGCAATGCTGTGTTGTAATCAGTTTACACTCTAACCTACATTCAACTACCTGAATTCAGATCATTCACATGCAAAGACAACCACACATTTAAAATAATATTTCACTTTAAATTGCTTCAGTCCTATCTGTGGACAAGCAATTTGGATGTATTTTCATCAACATCCTTGGAAAACATACCCAAGTTTTAAAAATAAAAATTGCTTTTCATACTTTCAGACTTATGTCTGATAGTGTAGGATTTATTAAGTGTACAAACTGTACAAAGTTCTATTGCACAGTACGTTAGAGGAACAAATGAAGTGATTGTTTGCAGATTATTTATGTCTACAGAAACTAAGCTTCCCTAACTCACCCTGGAGAAGAACACCATAGGAAAGAGGATCTGGGATTAAGTGGAGGGGGAACTCCCAACTAGGCTAGGAGGGAGATTTCTAAAATCTCATCCTTCTTTTCTCCAAAAAGGAGATATTCTACAGTCTCTGACATCCATGATCCAGAAAGTGTAGAACCACCGACTCTGAATATCTACAGTTATCTAAGGTTCATGTGAAATAATGTTGGATCCTGGGATTGTATCCATTTGGAATCAATAGGTCTAACTTTAATTGAAGAACATATATCATATATAGAATAGAATAGAATAGAATAGAATAGAATAGAATAGAATAGAATAGAATAGAATAGAATAGAATAGAATAGAATAGAATAGAATAGAATAGAATAGAATAGAATAACAGAGTTGGAAGGGACCTTGGAGGTCTTCTAGTCCAACCCCCTGCTTAGGCAGGAAACCCTACACCACTTCAGACAAATGGTTATCCAACATCTTCTTAAAAATTTCCAGTGTTGGAGCATTCACAACTTCTGGAGGTAACTTGTTCCACTTATTAATTATTCTAACTGTCAGGAAATTTCTCCTTAGTTCTAAATTGCTTCTCTCCTTGATTAGTTTCCACCCATTGCTTCTTGTTCTACCCTCAGGTGTTTTGAAGACATATATCATATATCATATATCATATATCATATATCATATATCATATATCATATATCATATATCATATATCATATATCATATATCGTATCGTATAATTTAGAACTGTTGATCCTGGCAGACTGAGATGCAAGCAAGAGCATATGTGTCTTCTCCATAGCCAATTAAATTAGTTTTCTGGAGAAGGGTTTCCTTCTCCAGAAAAGTTAGAACTACTCTCAATTATGAGAATCCAGTGACATTTCAATGGTGGTTTGTATTTCTTCATTACATCAGTGGACAAGGGATCTGTTTAAATTTATACTTCACCATACTCAAGAAATTTCTTGGAGTTGTCAGGAAGCTCTGGAATTTAAGCATGTATTGCCTCAGAGTATCCCTGCAAGACTGTTACCTAGGTTGATTTTAGAAGTGCCACAAAGAAGAGGGAGTCAACCTACTGTCCAAAGCACCTGAAGGCAGGACAAGAGGCAATGGATGGAAACTAATCGAGGAGAGAAGCAACCTAGAACTAAGGAGAAAATTCCTGACTGTGAGAACAATTAAATAGTGGAAAAACTTGCTTCCAGAAGTGAATGCTCCAACACTGGATGTTTTTAAGAAGAGATTGGACAATCATTTGTCTGAAATGGTGTAGGGTTTCCTGCCAGAGCAGAGGGTCGGACTAGAAGACTTCCATGGTTCCTTCCAACTCTGTTATTCTATTGTTCTGTAGAAGCTAAATAGAACTGGCCCTGGTTAATACTTGAATTGGGAGTCTAAGAATTACATAGCTGTTGGCTAGACATATTTTACCTTTTAAATAGCAACATTTTCTTAAGCTCTGATTATATGGTAATAGAAACAGCTGCTTTCTCGATAATCTAATTTATTTCTAGAAGTTGGGGTGGGCAGCAAGAGGTTATATTTAAATCAGAATCAATAGTTGAAAAAAACATGTCTTTACACTTTCTCCAAAACTCTTGAGAGTCAGTCCTTTCCTTGCTTGCATCCAACAGTGGGGTATATTTGCTCGGGCAACTCCCTTTTTCTCTGTGATGTTGCCTTCATCTTATCTTCAGTCACGAACAAGATCATAACGGACTGTTCCTCCTTGAGGAACAGGAGGAAGAGCTGCAGCCAAGTCAATAGTCAGATAAGTGAAACCTAAGTCCAAAGAATGAATGTAATTTGAGAAAGCATCTCAGATGGCATCTCCCTAGTTCTTCTTAGGATAAAGATGGGCAGGAGGGAGAGAGAGATGTTCAAAATTATTATGTGTTACTGTGATCTGCTAACAAAGTGGCTTTAGTATTCATAGTTTTGGTGTTCAATAATAGTCTTACCTTGAAGGGCTGACAAAAACAGACTTAAGTTATCCTTATACTGGTGCTAAAGTAATATTTTTCCTTGTAGTTAGATGCCACCCAACGGCAGAAGATCGAGGTGCTTGGCTTTGCCCCTTGTCTCTTCATGGGTGTCCCGTGCCCCTTCAGCGGTGGGGATTGCAGTGACTGGAAACAATGGTAACACAGACAGAAACCAGCAAGAGAAACAGCAAATGGCTCAAAAACAGTAACTGTGAGAGGGACCTTGGAGTCCTAGTGGATTATCATTTGAATATGAGCCAGCAATATGCAGCAGCAGCCAAAAAAGCTAATACAATCCTGGGTTATACTGTATAACCAGAGGGACGTGCTTAAGTGCACCAGCATGCCTACCGTCCCAGTCCTAATGTTTTCTTTTATTCGTATCCATTTCATGTATTTATAATTATGTTTACACTTGTATCTGTCATAAAATACATGCTTGACGAAAAATTCAAATAAACAAAACAGTGAGGACAATTAAGCAGTGGAACAGCTTGCCTTCAGAAATCATGGGCGCTCCATCACTGGATGTTTTTAAGAATAAGTCCACTTCAATCACTTATCTCCTGCTTAGGTTCTCCTGCTTGAGCAGGGGCCTGGACTAGAAGACCTCCAAGGTCCCTTCCAGTTCTATTCTATTCTGTTCTGTTCTGTTCTGTTCTGTTCTGTTCTGTTCTGTTCTGTTCTGTTCTGTTCTATTCTATTCTACTCTACTCTACTCTACTCTACTCTACTCTACTCTATTCTGTTCTACTCTACTCTACTCTACTCTACTCTACTCTATTCTATTCTGCTCTACTCTACTCTACTCTACTCTACTCTACTCTACTCTACTCTACTCTACTCTACTCTACTCTATTCTATTCTATTCTATTCTATTCTATTCTATTCTATTCTATTCTAAATGTTGTGTCAATATTGTTTTGTGCCAACTTCAGAATGGGTTGATAGCATTTCAACAGAGAACGATCCAAAGGATAAGGCATTTTTTTTTCTAGTATAGTGACATCCAAGAAATGGAACAACTTTCTTTTTTAAAAAATAAAAATAAAAATTTTTATTGAGTTTTTAAGTTTTAAAAACAAAGTAAAGAAAAATACAACAAAAAAAACAAAACAAAAATACATTAAAAACACGTAACAAACATAACATTACATCATATATTATTTTACAGCTTACTGTATCGACATGGATATGTATTCTCTATTCTTATTCAATCTTTCATCTACGTACTTATATTTACATTAGTATCTATTTACAGGAGTTACCAGAATGTGATTGTACACAGTCACGATCGTTCAGCTTGGAGGCTAAAGACACAGCATGGCCTACTCCAATTCGAAGAGACACTTGTTCAGCAGGCTGAGGCAAAGAGGCAGTCCCGGAACCAGCGAAATCTGGGGGCTGGGCAGGGGACAGAATGTATCTGCCCTCAGTCTGGAAGGGATTGCCACTCTCAAATTGGCCTTTTTAGTCACACTAGATGCTGTTTTAGGACCTCTTTCCAGAGCACGATACCATAGTTTCTTGAGACTGAAAGATGCCAATGCAATCTATTTACAAAACCACCATTATCCGGTTGACACTGTTCAGCAATTTACACTTCCTAGTTTTAACAACTTTCTAAGAGACACTAATACCATCCCCATGATCCTGTCAGCACTAGCTAAATAAATGAACTTTTCACTCACATTGCTTCTGCTATTATTCTGCTGTTTCTCTCATGTCTCATCTGCATTTTTTTAATACGCAATAGGAGAAAAGTGCTGTGCATTAAACAGTCCATTCAGAAATCACTGCTCCATTCAGAAATTTCTGCTTCGAAATCACTCCACGAAGTTGCAGAAGGCATCCCTCAGGACCCACCCAGCAGACCCCCTGCTTAGCAAATGAAGGGTCTCTTCCAAGCTCACCCATGAAAAATTGAACTTATGTCGGGCTCACCAAAGCCACAAGACAGCTGGAAAACACCATGATGGATGTCACAGGAAATTGTTCCCCTTGGACTAGTTGGCAGGTCTCTTGTTTAGATACTGAATGGTGGGTTGTCAGGTAAAGAAAAGAAAACAAAACGAAACTAAGGAAGGTCATTTCTGGAGCACTGAAGTGGCTGCTGTGCCTAATATATCTCGCCATTATTTTCCTACCTTTCCCCTTTATTAAGAAGGAAAAATACCATCCCACTCTTTTTAAGGAGGAGAAGAAACATTGGATTTCCTGGAAATGTGAATCTATTGCACTTGGCTATCGAATTCCTAATTTTTATTGTACAATCCATTCATTTATTCATTCATTCATTTTCTACATCAGTCTATTTCAGTCAAGAGACCTTGGACGGCTTACAATTCTAAAACTAGAAAACAGGGAAAACCATTAAAAACAATAAAAACATCACAAAATAGCAATAGCAATAGCACATAGACTTATATATAGCACTTCACAGTGCTTTTACAGCCCTCTCTAAATGGTTTACAGAGTCAGCCTATTGCCCCCAACAATTTGAGTCCTCATTTTACCCACCTCGGAAGGATGGAAGGCTGAGTCAACCTTGAGCCTGGTGAGATTCGAACTGGCAAATTACAGGCAGCCCGCAGTTAGCAGAAGTAGCCCGCAGTACTGCACTCTAACCACTCTGCCACCATGGCTCTTATAAATAAATACATATAGCAGCCGAGATAGTTAACCAACTACCGGTAACAGTAAAGTCAAGAAACGTTAAGTAAAGTAAAGTCAAGATCCTTAAGACATTCTGAGCCTGTTCCGAACTTGGCTGGTTTTTTAAAGCTTTGTGAAAAGCCAACAAGGTTGGATCTATTCTAATCTTCTAGGGGAGAATATTCCACAGAGCAGGGGCTATGGAAGAGAAGGCTATTCTTCTAGTTCCTAACACTTGAGACAAGGGGTGCATTTCAAAAATTTTAGCAAGGGGTTCTCTGCCCGGTTCCTGGGTGGGCATGGCCATGGTGAGCATGGCCTAGTCGGCCTTCTGCACCACGGTGGGGGGGGACATATTTTTGCCCTCCCCGGGCTCCGGAGGCTTTTCTTGAGCCTCCAGGAGGGCAAAAACAGGCCTATTAGAAGTTTGGGGAGTCTGGAAACTGACTCCCCAAACTTATGGTAGGCCCATTTTTTGCCCCCTCCCAGTGGTGGGTTGCCCCCGGTTCGCACCGGTTCTATAGAACTGGTAGTAAAACTGGCAGGAGGCTCCACCCACTGACCCTGACATCATCAAAATGTGTACGGGGCCCTGCTGTGAATCGGTAGTAAAGGTAAGTAGAACCCACCCCTGCCCCCTCCCTAAGCTTCCGTACGCACCCTGCACTTACCTGCATCCAAAACGGGCCGCATGGGGACTCCTGGGAGGGGTAGGATGGGGTGGGTGGGGCGGGGCCAGCCAGGAATGGGATTTGGAGGTTCTCCAAACTGCACAGAATCTTAGCTAGAGGTTATCCCGAACCCCTGTGAACCTCCAGCAGCCCACCCCTGCTTGAGACTCTTTAGCTGTGAAATCTGCAGCAACCCTATGAGGTGGGTTGGGTTGAATAGCTCAAAGTCACTCAGCTGACTTTCATGCCTAAGGTGGGGCTAGAATTCTCAGTCTCCTGGTTTCTAAGCCAGTACCTTGAATTCTAAGCCTACACTAAACTTCATCTGTGTGTTTTGCAGAGCTCCAGGTGTTTGTGGGTCAATAAATCTGTGTTTTATTTTGTTTTGTTTTGTTTCATTTCTTGCTACCTCCCATGTTGAAATGCATTTTAGTTTTTTTC
Organism: Pituophis catenifer annectens; assembly: GCF_029215685.1. Classification (NCBI taxonomy): domain Eukaryota; kingdom Metazoa; phylum Chordata; class Lepidosauria; order Squamata; family Colubridae; genus Pituophis; species Pituophis catenifer. The sequence continues at coordinate 16,435,075 of NW_027256883.1, read as the reverse complement.
CCCCCATGATCCAGTTAGTAACTTAACTATGAATGAAATATTTTTTCCATCTCCTCCAGCCAAATGTCAGTCGACACAGCTGTTACAGCAGAGAAGGCCCTGCTTGCCTTATATGAATTGACCACCTGGTCAGGAAAATAAAACAGTGGCCATCTGAATTCAGTAGTCACAAATATTATTCCAACGAAGAGGAAGTCAAACAGAGGCTCTGAAGAGCTAAATACTCTTAAAATGCCTGAATGGAACATTTGTCTTCTACTTTCTCTCACACTGATTTTATTTTAACTCATTCCCAATGAATTTGCATCCCTTGACCAGTTTTAACTAATCTCTCCTCCCCCCCCCATCTCTAGAAAAAAATTCTTATATTTAGGATTAGTGAAGGAGCCCATGAAAGAGAATTAATAATAGAAGATACCGTATTTTTCGGAGTATAAGACGCACCAGAGTAAAAGGCGCAGCTTAGTTTTTGGGAAGGAAAATAGGAAAAAAAAATCTACCTACCAGGTATTCATCTGGCTAGCGTCCTTAGTCTGGTCAGCTTCAGCACATTATTTTGCTGGTTTTTTATCCCCTGCTTGGGGATAAAAAAACAGCTTCTAAGGCACAGCTGAGAGGAAGCAGCAATGAGAAAAGCAGGCAAAGCACGGGGGGTGGGCGTGGAGATCGCTTCACTCGGCTAGTGCCTAGTTAGGGCTGAAAAAAAGCTTCTAATGAACAGCTGAGAGTCGGAGCAAAGCATGGAGATCGCTTCACTCGCTAGCGCCTCGTTAAAGCACAGCGAAGTCGAACTCGCTAGTGCGTTGTTAACACCTAGTTGGGCTGAAAAAAAGCTTCAAAAAAGCTACATTCGGAGTATAAAACGCACCCAAGTTTTCAGCCTCTTTGGGGGGGGAAAGGTGTGTCTTATACTCTGAAAAATATGGTTATTAATCAAGGACTCTTTGTAACTTCCTTAAGGTTATAACCGTACATATTTGTACATTCCCATGCTTTAAATTTTCTTTTACTCTGAGTTGTGTTTATGTTTCACACTGCATTGTTAACATTTTTTGGCGGGGTATTACAAAAATTAAGGATCATCCTCACTCTCATCTGATAAGTGACCTATTTTCATGAGGAAGTAAGGCTGTTTTCCTGGGTTTACCTCAGCTACAGCATTTTTTTATCAATTGCTTTTATATTTTCCCTGCATTGGTTCAATCTACCATAAAGTGTAACCGAGACCTTTTGATTGAAAATGTATTGTAAAGTATAAAAAATATTAATATATAGCTTTCACTGAATAGCTTCCTTTTCCAAGGCTTGGAAATCTAAAGCCACTATAGTAGGATTTTCTGATTATTGCCTGGTTAATAGCAATAGCTCTTAGATTTATATACTGCTTCATTGTGCTTTACAGCACTTTCTAAATGGTTTACAGAGTCAGCATATTGCCCCCAACAATCTGAGTCCTCATTTTACCAACCTCGGAAGGATAGAAGGCTGAGTCAGCCTTGAGCCAGTCAGGATCAAACTCCCAGCTATAGGCAGAGTTAGCCTGCAATACTGCATTCTAACCACTGCGCCACCAGGGCTCTTGGTTAATCCACACGCTGGAAATCTAAACTCACCGGGAACCTCTTTGTGGGGCTATATTCTTGAACATAAACAGGATACTGAAATAATAATAAGAAATAAAGAGAAATTAAATTGCAGAATCAGATTACTGCTACAAAGCCTCATTTTAGGATAGCAATCAAATGATGATCTTCTTCCATTCACTTTTTTTTTACCCATTTCTGATGAATTTGCATATTTTGACCAGTTTTAACTAATCTCTCCTTCTTCCAATTTCTAGAAAAAGATTCTATTTTTCAGAATTAATGAAGGACTGCAATAGAAGAGAATTAATAATAGAAGAGAACTAATGAAGGACATGTCAGGCCGGGAAGCCATCTTTTGCACTGGATCTTCAGGCCTGCCACATTTAGTGTTGTGGGAGATATATAGTCATAATAACATTCCTTTCTCTGAAAGTCAAGGACATCTTGTCCTGCACCTGGAGTGGTGTGTCTGGGAGGCATCTCCAGTTGGGACAATGCATTGATTGGGCCATGGGATGGACATGTGGGTGCTGGGCAGGGACTTGGACTTTCCTATCCGTGGGGAAAACCTGGAAGCTTTCAGATTCGTGTTTTCCCAGATGTGCCAATATGACATCTCTAATAAAATGGAATTTTGAGGAACTTCTAGCCTCAGAGTCTTCTTTCGTTGGGGATATTACTTGGAATCCTGACAGGACATTTGTATTATATGGTATCCATTTTTTCATTTTGTCGCAACAAGCAAACAAAAATAAGTAATCAACATGTGTGTTTATATAGAAAGTGTTTGTCAGGTGTGCTTCCTTCAAAATCCAGGAAAGAATGACCCAAACTCCATGATTTATAGAGACAGGTACTTTTACTAGAAATGAAGTGAACGCAGGCTAATGTGTGAGCATTTCTATTATAAATAGGCTTGTATCAAACTCAGTGCTTGTACCCCAACTTAACCTTTCTCCATCTGGAGGCT